>NC_133245.1:16132857-16742142 GCF_048772165.1 Typha angustifolia | reverse complement strand
TGCAAATTATTATTATTTTATAATTACGTTATCTTAATAACTTATTAAATAAAAGAAATATGTATTCTCAATTAAAAGTAATGCATTGATATCCTTCTATTATTAACTTGATAAAAATTTAATTAAATTCTATCTCTTCAATCATATTTTAGTTATTTACAGATATCTTTTATTAATTTAAGATTTATTTAAACTAAAATTTGCTAACAGATAGAGATAGATAATTAAATTTAAATTAAAATCTATCTCTTGTAAAGATAAAGAATCAAATTTAAATTGTCTAGTATGTAATAATATCTCCTATAACTAAGATCTAATCATATCTATCATAATCTAATTTTTTTTATTTTACTAATCTGCCCTTTTTTATGTTATGGTTTTGGAATTATTAGGAGTGTGAAGGTTGCGGTTACACGAAGGGTAGAGAGAGAGAGAGAAGAAAACGCCAGCTTTGATGGATTCGTCCTTTAGTGTTAGTGCGGAAGGGAAGGCGGGGCCACCCGATATGAACTAGCAATAGAGGAAAGATAGAAAATTAAGTTCAGATGCTTACCATCGCCTCCAAAATGTAGAAAATTAATCCTATGTGCGAAATTATTTGGGACCATCTTAGCTGTGCTAATCCCGACATTCCAATCATTGCCTCGTGTCACATTCTTCCAGACAAACTCCTTGTTCTGACTGTTGTTTTAAATGTCGCACTTGACTTAGAGAAACAAATTTCTTTAAAGTGAGAATATGGATGCGTATCTTATTCCAACAACCAAGAACTTGAAAAGCAGTATGGTAGATTGGTAGTTACCTGTAGTTTAGTAACTGTCATTGCTCAAGAGAAATAAACAGATTAGTCTGTGTATTATATATTCAATAAAGGAAGATTTGTTCAAACTAGTCCATGGATGTTACTGATTGTTACATCAAGTTTCAATTCCCCAACCAGAATTAACACTTCTAACTCCATAAGAATTTCATTGAGGCAATAATTTGCGATAAGCTATTAAAATTATTGATCTTTCCTACTTTCTCGGTCGACCAAGCGGTTCTGGAAGAAGAAGAATCTCGGCCATGGTATTCGCTGTAGAGTCATGCCAAGGAAAGCTCTAAATATGGATTGTGGTTGCTTTTGAGTTACACTGCAGCCTGCTCTCTCTCTTCGCTGCTCGAAATCAACCTGGACAAAGAGAATTCAACACCATTGTCATACAGCCGTATTTATGAATAACAGGATACAGTGACCAGGACAAATATGAAGTTCTAAAAATTTAAATAAAAGTCTCTAATTTGTTCAATGTTCTTTAATTGCAAAAGAGTCGTATCATCAACATTTCAGAATTGCAGCAATTTCTCTGACTTGATTTAGAGACCTTCTGATTTTATTGGAAGAAATATATACAACTTTTTAGCCTTGATCTTACTTTCATTTCTGCGACTGAAAAAAACCTAATCTTTATCGGCTGGATTCCTAATTTCAGTGGTCTAATTTGTGAAAGTATTTCATCTCAAACATCCATCAAAAAGTGCCATCAACTTGAAAAAGATTACTTTGATTTAACTTCCACCTGCATGAAATGTATATGAATGTACTTACATTTGAGATGAACTTAAGACCGAGTTTGAGCTCTCCCTTGAATGTGCCGTCATAGAGCACTACATTGTATGGAGCTGGCTTCAGGTCTAGGAGACCTATCTGGCTTCCCTCTATAAGAACTCCTGTCAGATGAACTCTGCATAATTTTTTACAAGTGAGTGATCACGTGCTAACAATGAATTGTTTAGTGACTGTCGAACTTGCTTAAAAGGATTGTCAGCTAATTGATATACTATAGATGTATTAACTGATACATTCCGTGTCATTGATACTGATACTTGTTCTTCTCATCAGAGTTAGTTATGACTTGATCGTGCATTAGTATCATGCTGTTATAGAATTTAACATAACTGTAAGAGTCGGTAAAATGTCTAGGTTAATCCTGCAGTATATAGTGATTATTAATAACTAAGCTCAACCTTGTTGTAGAGGAAAGAAGATTTATATATTTCAACAGATTGGTATCGTCTATAAATGACAATGACCAGTAAGTATTGTTTTAAGCATCTTCCAATATTCTTGATTTGCTTACATGTTATAAGGACAAATATTAATAACACTAACTATAAATGAATTGAAACAATATATTTCTAATGCTTATTGATATTACGTGGTTTCACCAACACAGCAATCCTCCAAGAAATTATCCTTTTCAATGATTGTCAGCTTGAGCTTGTTCAAGTCTTTGCATTCTGAAGATGAGAGCGTAAATCTGAACTTCTCATTCCACCAGACTTTCCTATCTTTTCCTGCGCCAACAGTAGCAAGATATTTAAGCAGATAACATGAGACAATAAATTTTGCTTGCACTTGCTATGTAGGGCACAATTAGAAAAAACATGATATCTCTTAATAAGGAATTACACATAATACATTATAGGAATTGATAGACACATCAAACTAGTGAGCCATTAATGTGGCCATACTGATAATTACAAGAGAGAACTATATACCTGTTGTGATTTTGCTTGTAATTGTCTGATTGCCACATTGGATGATCACATAATGACTTGATGATCCTGCATTCACCAATTGACAGAGGAGAATCATAAATGATTGAACATAAATAGGTAAAAGATTCTTCAAAAATTCACATTGATCAGGTGTTTTTTGTAAGAACTGTATTGAGTAGCAAGAGAGAGAGAGAGATAGAGGGAGAGGGGAGGGGAGGAGAAAAGGGAGAGTGAGAGACACCGAGCAAATGAGCATTTTTGAGGCCTTCAGCACTGACCAGAAGAACTTCTAAAACTCCACCTTTCATTCCAGCATGAGAGAGAAGAGGCAGGAGGGAAACATTGGTGCAGTAGAGATTTATATAGGCATACAGAATCATCTAATCAAACTGAAACCTTTATGGAAGTAATTAAGCTAGAGGAGTTTCATGTAGCTATGAGAAAGCAACCGAATAAACTTCCAGAAACAATTTCAATGCAGTACAAAACTCTCAGATCTATTAATGCGCTTGAAAACCAAATCAACAAAACTCTCAGGAACTATTAATGCTCTTGCAAACAAAAGCATAGCATGCTAGTAATATTGGAATATAACCCTTAGTTCTTTTAAGTAATTCAAGCAAGGGAAAAGTTCATGTTGCTCCAGTTCCTTTTCAATGGTGTATGATCTTGATAAGTATCTACCATATATAATGTGAGAAATCTGGAATATACCCAAGTCCTTTCAATGCATGAGCTAACTTCAAGTAGATTATTCTGTTGAGCCAAACCTGATCTTATAAACACACAGAAAAATACAGCACTAGCTTTATAAATACAAATGGTGTCTTAAAAAGACTTACGACTTTGCAAACAAACAAGTTGAAAAAGGAGTAATCTTGATAATACATATTAAGTCAGGATCAGTCTTCGATCACAATCTCCATATGTGATGCTCTGGCCCTGCGGCCAATCGGGTCACCACCAGCAAGTGTTTGCAATTCAACAACAGAAAGCTGATCAAGCCACCTCACTACATGATCTGCAGCTTGAAGCTCGTATACTGGAAGCCTACTTGCAATCCCAACACACCTCATTCCAGCATTGCGTGCAGCCTCAATTGTCAACCTCGAGTTGCCAAATACCAAACACCTATCTGGTTCAATACCAAGTCTCTGTGCTGCGACCTCAAACATCTCTGGCTCAGGTTTCCCTCTGCACACATCCTCCGCTGCCACTGTCATATCAAAGTAGTCTTGCAGATCAACAGCATCAATTGCTTCTTGCAGACTTTGCCGTGAGAGCGTAGACACGACCACCGTCGGAATGCTGAAGCTTAAGAGGGTGTTCATGAAGTCAATAGTCCCCGGCCGTATCCGGTAGTACCCTCCATGGAGAACCCGGTAAATTGCTTCCTTGCGCGCCGCTAACCTTTCAATCTCCAGTGGGTCTTGTGACCAACAGAGAACGTCCGAGATGGCTTGGTCAGTCTTCATGCCATCAATTTTCTTCAGCAGAGAGTCTGGAGGATATGATTTCCCTTCTTCTTGAGACAGCACGTACCACACTTGCGGCTCCAAATCAGGATCGTCATCTTCAACAATGACTCCCTTCCACTCCAAGATCACACCAAACCATTTACCACCCATCCGTTCTCGGCGCAGGGGTGGCTTTTTAGATTTGTCTTGAGGTGTCATCAGCCAACCAAGGCTGTCCGGAAGTTTATAACCCAGGTCATAAGACATGGCGCGGAAATTGGTGCGTCTCTTCTTGGCCGCCGCCGTGCTTCGGTTCAAAGAGGAAACTGGTAGTTCGCCCATCAAATTGGTGATACCATGCAGGCAAAGCTTTTCGCCAAGCAGGTGGTGAGCGGCAGCGAAGCTGGTTGAAGCAATCATCCCGCGACCAAAGATCGAAGGATAAAGTCTTTCCAATTTGTGAAGAAAATCTACAAGAGAGTTCGGAAATGAAGATGGAAGTTACCGGAATCCAAGTCCGAAGAAGAAAAGCCACCTTATTTCCCCCAAAGTTCGACTTTTTTTCAAACAAAAACTACACCACCCAGATCGAATTAGGGATCTAAGTTCAAGGAGAATTTTTAAATACGAAAACAAATCCCGAATAAATTCCCAGGATCCAAGTGAAGGAAGCCGGCTAATTTTGAGATTGCGATGAAGCTAGACCATTTCTCGCAGATTAGGAACGAGGGGCGGAAACCTTGGAGATGGCTGATGGAGCCTATAAAATCGTGCAGGGCGAAGAAGTTTTAGAGACCGGCTTAGCCGCATATACATTAAAAAATGTCAGATCGGGTAATCGATAACATATGACTGTGAGGGAAGCGACTCAATAGCCATTTGACTCGAGTTCGAGGCTTCGAGCGCGCGAGAGAGAGATCCCATGGGCCGCATTTAGGGGTGAAAACGGGTCGGATTAAGTCCGACCCAACCCGCTATCCGGATCCAGATACGGATAGCCTTTTAGAAAAAAATCCGGATCCGGATACGGATACGGGTTTAGTTGATTTTATCGGATACGGATTCGGATAACGGATATCCGTTTACCCGCTTAATAAATACCCAACTAAAGTTACTAAACCCTACCTCTATCTCTCATCTACTCACCATCTCCCCCAAATCTCCATCGACCTCACTCCTACCCACAACGCCGCCCTCACTGCTAGCCCTCACGGCCTCACCGGCTCACCCATTTTCACCGCCTCCCTCCTCCGGCCCTTCCTCGTCGACCTCGACTCTCCTCCACCGGCCCTCCCTCGTCGACCTCGGCTCTCCTCCACCGACCTCACTCCACGGGTCCTCGATCCCGTCGCCTCCATCTAAAATTAGATCACCACCCTCACCGCCATCACTGCCTTCATCTACTCACCATCTCCCCCAAATCTCCATCGCCCTCACAGCCTCACTGCTAGCCGCGGCGCCGCCTCCATCTAAGGACAAAAATTCACATCGCCCTCACGACCTCACCTGTTTTCACCGCCTCCTTCCTCCGACCCTCATTCATCAAACTCGGCTCTCCTCCACTGGCCCTCCCTCGTCAACCTCAGCTCTCCTCCACCGGCCTCCCTCCACGGGTCCTCCTCCTCCACCGCCACCGACCCTCCCTCCACGGGTCCTCCCTCCTCCACCGCCGTCGACCCTCCCTCCACTCCATTGCTCAGGTATATTAATGCATTCATAGACATTTTTAACCTTTGGCAGGATTGGGAGTATATTGACTATCTTTTTGGGCCTAATGAATTTATCTCATTTAGTGATTATATTCTTCCTTAAAGTATGCACTTAGTAACTACAAGAGAAATCATAAATAAAAATGGAACAGATACCTGTGCAACCAAGGTAGTGAGGGCAGGACTGATCAATGCAATGCTAGGCATGGATAATTTATCTACTAGAACAAATTTATATTTTTTTCATAACTTTTGAACCTAAATGATATTTTGCACATTAGGTTTAGATCATTAGTTTATGCACATTATATTTGTTTAAAGTCTATAATTTCTTTTGTTTTTTCTTTTTGCACCGTTACTATCCTTTTGCCGATGAATCAGTTCTCAAATACTTTAAGTTTTGTTCAAATTGTATTTGAATGGTTTTAGACTTGATTGATATTCGTAGTAAGTTCATATTAATTTGTTTAAAATTTGATACGTATTTGTTTAAGATCCGAAAATTTATCCGAACACTATCTGATTCGTATCCGAAACTATCCGATCCGTATCCGAAAACTATCCGATCTGTATCCGAAAATTATTCGTATCCGTTTTCTTAGGATATTGTTTTAATTTTTGCTATCCGTCAAATATCCGTATCCGAATCCGTATCCGAATAAAAAATATGGATCCGGATATGGGTTGAGCACTATCCGAGCCGTATCCGATCCGTTTTCACCCCTAGCCGCATTTATATTAATCGATAAACTCAATTGCACTTTGCATTAGGGTCGTGCAAGTAAAATATTATATATCAAAATTTGAAAGTAAAAAAAAATAATACAAGAATAATTAATAATAGAATAAGCTCTTTTGTATTAGTACTGAACTTATTCTACCAGTCTTACCGATTCTCCAGGGAACTTAATAATAATAAGCAATTCTCTAGACGATAAATGATCTTAGAGTCGCTGTAGATGGTGCAAGCCTTAGAAGAAAGTTAGTAAAAGCTCTTGAATACCAAATAACAAAGCCTAAAGCCTCACCTTCCAATATAGCTTTACACAAAGTTTCAAGGTGTCTTGTCTTCTGGCTGGAGAAATAAACCTCCTTGGCCTTCTGATGTCCATGACGCATCTACCCAGCATTTATGGCCTGCTCATGCTTTTTCTTTCCATCATGGTTAAATTCATCTTGGGAATCTTCTATTGGGGAGCATTGCCAATCCATGGAGTGGACAGTGATAGAGTTTAGAACCCCCGCCTCAACATTGGGAACTTAAAAAAGGGCACCATTCCTCGATTTCCAATGTGCTAAGTAATGATCATGCGGAAGGATAATACTTCATTGTCTTGTAGAGATTCTTTAATGAATGATAGCCAAATCGTTTTGCTTGCATGCTTCTCTAGAAAATGGTTACTTTCTTTAAAACAAAGAAAACGGTTACATGTCATATCAGCTTTAACCTTACATCAGGTTAGCAATAAGTTTCCGAAGAGAAGGCTTTTAGAAAATAGTTAGATGTCATATCAAATTTATCCTTAAAGCAGATCAGTAATGCTTGAACAATATAGTGAAATTTTGACATCCAAGAGAGACAATCACTTGTTTTTAAAACAATCTCTAACTATTTGGCATGCCGCAAGGTTACGGCAGGAGGAATTTAGAGTGCAAAAGTCAATATAGATAATAGATAATAGATAGGATCTGACATTATAGATAACTAGATAGGATCATCTTCAGAATCATAAATGACAGCAGAGTGCAAAAGTCAAGAGCAAATTCATTTATAACATTTTCCTTATGTGTACCTTCTCGTAGGAGGAATTTAGAGCTCTTAGTTTGTAGCAGAACTCAACAAGCAAATACCGAAAACTGACTCCCGACACTGGATCATGTTTTAGAGCAAGATTACAGCAGAAATACTGATAAATAAGAAGTACCACAACAAAATCATCGACACATAAAACCTGCAAAATCTTATGTTTATGCATTGACATTATTGAGGAGACAATTCAACCAAATAGTAAGAAAATAAACTGCATCCAGGCCAACAGTGATCAGGAAAGAGTTTGTAGTGAAAGGGAACAGATCATTAAGATTTAAACTCCTGACTGGGGAAATGTAAATAACTTCCATATGTGGTATAGCATTCATCCTATTCAGTGAAAGTAAAACAAAAAAAAACATGGTGTAACAGAGATGGTTTATTTCTCCTCTTACAAGCACAAAATATGTAGAGAACTGACTTTAATGATCTTCATCGATTCACTGCATTCCTTGACACGGGATTTGTATTCCCTCATTCCCTGACTCAAATAACAGCAAAAGGCCCTACTAGAGCACTGTCAGAACTTCATCATAAAGTCGACGACTCTTACATATTGGGAGAATATCTGCTGATCAAAGTTATAGTCTTCAAGAGAAAGCACATGTTTACTTGGCAGATCGACGTAAGAGTGCATCTGCTTTGGTCACACCATAAAAGACTGCGTTGCTTCCAGGGTAAACAAGAAAGTTCCAGCCAATTGGAGATCCACCAATAACGGAAGATCCTTGAGAAACTTCGTCCAGCTGCTTAGCGGTATCCTTCATTTCACTGCACTTGGATCCTTGTGATCCCTTTTCGAGAAATTTTTCTGAGATGCTTGGCAACTTATCAGAATTAGGTTCATTTTCTGGTGGACCGTCTGACAAACTTGCAGCATCAGTAGTTTGGGGCTGTTCTCCCTTCTTTTCTTCTTCTTGGACCTTCTCGGCAGACTCTTCCTTGATAGCCCCACCCAAAGATTTTTCAGTGGGTTCCTTTGGCTCTTCAGAAGCAGTTAGATCATTCCTCAATTTTTTTGATAACTCTATCATAGTCTGTATTTCTACAAAATGGATTTACAGTGGATAAGGAAAACATACTAGATGCCAGTAAAGAACCTGCAGTAGATATCCATTGTACAGTAAGTCTACACCATAAAGGGTCAACTTGATACAAGCCAATCACACCATTAGATATCTCAAGTATTGGAACTTTCAACATCATGGTTACTTACTAAGATGCCCTATGACCTAAATGATTTGGCTTGGGATTGGCTTTATGTGGCAGATATTAAATGCTCTGAAGTTCCTCATTTCGTCCTTTGAAACTTCTCTGATTGACAATAACTATGTATATATCTAGTTGCACACAATTGGCTTCTAAAAGGCAATGCCAACCTTGCTTTAAAGCAACTCTGGCTATATAGATCCTTGAAGTAGAGCAGAAAGTAAATTTTAGGAGAATAAGAGGCATAAAATGTATTTAAAAGACAACTCAGTTTTCCATGTGGCAATTGCTTTTCACACTAAATGGAATTCAGAAATGAAACTGGTAAGGGTGTGAATGGCAAATTTATATGAAAAATAACGGAACTAGCTATATATAAAGATGATGAGGGAAACGAAAGGTGAGCATGGAAGAGGGAAAAAAAATGATCTATAAAACTTATAGTGAACAATTATGCTCCAGGACTTTTAGTTCTGATCCTATTTAAGGGCCAGATCAACAACGGTTTTACTAGAAACAACTAGGAAAAGTTTTACTACTGTAGTTACTTGTTCTCACTTGTTAAATATTGTATAGTAGACAAAGAATAAGTGAAGCTTCATAAAAATTGGATGATAATGGACGAATACATTCAACAAAGAGAACCTAGTAGCAAAATAAGAATATAGGAAGAAAAAAAAGAGTAACGGAAAGAAAGAGAAGAGAATTCAGATCAGAGAGATTCCGTATTTCAGAGAAAAGGAGTAGAAAGGAAAAATAAATTCAGGGAGGAAATGGAAGAATCCAATATGGAGAACAACTTTATTCCTCTTTTTCTTTAGCATGAATCCAGAAAAGAAAAGGTTCTGACAATTTAGTCTTAGAGCAAGAGCTTATGTCAAATCTTACATGAAAAGGCTTTTCTATAAAATAGAACAAAAGGAAGGGAAAACTCCCTACAAAAGGATGACCAAGGGAGGCAGTCAGCCATCCCTTGAGGGTTTTGTCAGAGTGACAATCATGCCAGGTAAACTGCCCGGTCGCGTTTTTCTTTCCCAATTATTTCCTACTTCATGATCTCATGATGTCAGGAGAAAGTTGACCTAACAAGTAAATAGACAACAGGGCAAACAAAATATATCCCTAATGTGTGGACTGGGATTAAATGAGTTGTATAAAGTTTCAAAAATCAAAACTAAAATAAAGCTAAGCAAAGTAAAATCCACCAAATCCATGTACATGGGTCTCTGCAATCAGTATTGATCAACCATTTAGTAGCTCATCGCAAAGTGGCTTCTCATTGTTCCATAATACATCAATACAACCCACGAATAGAACCATTGAGAAATATGACAGTACTTTCTACTAAGAGAACTAAGAATAATGTAATTCAACATTACGTGCTTTTAATCAGTAATCATAGCTACTTTATAAATCACACATAGTTTTTGCTCGGGTTACTAGCAAGTGCCTGTCAAGAAAACAAAATAGCTCTTTTACTCATGCAAGGATAATACCTACAGAAAATTTTCTACTTCGAGACATAATTGTAATTAAGAATCCAGGAGTACTTGACTTACGCTTTAGTATGTCTTGAGCTGCATTGCTGCTTCTAAAGTCGGGACCTTGGAGAACCTTCAACGGAATTAACAATAGGCCTTTCAGTGTAGACCCAAGATTTAACCGAAATTACAAGTGAAAATAATAAAAAACAAATAAACTACCTCGACGAACAGAGGGCGGAGATCTTTGACGACGGTGCGGATCTTGAAGTAGATGGAGTTGTGGAAACCCAGATCCTCCAACTTCCTCTTCTTGACTCGCGTCTCCTCCTCCACGGGCGCCGCCGCCGCCGCCATCGATAGTGGTGCTTGCGGCTCCGGGGCAGCGGCGTTGGGTTCTTGCTCCGCTCTGGGAATAGATGGAGGATTAGCGTCGGGTTCTTGCATAGTGGAGATGGGAGTGAGATCGAGAGAACAAGGGGGAAATATATTCTGAGTTAGATTTGGGTTTTGGCCTTTTGGGACTTTTGAAGCGGAAACACGGGGGGACGAAAGTGCAAAATTGCAAATAATTGGATGGGCCTGTCTTGGGCCTGACAAGGGCCTTAGCTGGATTTGTCGTATTATTTGCACATATGGACAAAGAATTGATAATATTGCCGACAAGCCGTAGCATCAGGTTAATCATTTTACAGATCAAACCCTATTGCTTTAATATTTATACTTTGAGCCCTTCTCTTATAAGCATGTGAAAGGTAAAATGGAAAAGGGTACATATTACATCCTCTATACAGCAAACTTACATGGCATTATGGCAATGTAATTAATACAACCAACCAATGATCGAATTTTCACAAGAATAATCACACACAATTAACAAACAAGCCATAGAGATGTATACTCCATGGAAATGTACGTACTTAGGGAAAAATAATGCATGTGTAGATATATATAGATAGCATTTGAACTCCTCAGTTCTCCTCGAGTTCCTCCTCCTCCTCGCCGTACTCGTCGTCGTCGGCGACGGCATCCTGGTACTGCTGGTACTCTGAGACCAAATCATTCATATTACTCTCGGCCTCAGTGAACTCCATTTCATCCATTCCCTCCCCAGTGTACCAATGCAAGAAAGCCTTGCGCCTAAACATGACAGTGAACTGCTCGGACACACGCTTGAACATCTCCTGGATCGACGTGGAGTTGCCCATGAAGGTTGCAGACATGGCCATTCCCGTAGGTGGGATGTCACACACGCTGGACTTGACGTTGTTGGGGATCCACTCGACGAAGTAGGAGGAGTTCTTGTTCTGCACCGCGATCATCTGCTCGTCGACTTCTTTGGTGCTCATCTTTCCGCGGAACATGGCGGAGGCGGTGAGGTAGCGGCCGTGGCGGGGGTCGGCGGCGCACATCATGTTCTTGGCGTCCCACATCTGCTGGGTGAGCTCCGGGATGGTAAGGGCGCGGTACTGCTGGGAACCGCGGGAGGTCAGCGGGGTGAAGCCGACCATGAAGAAGTGGAGCCGGGGGAAGGGGATGAGATTGACGGCCAACTTCCGGAGGTCGGAGTTGAGTTGCCCCGGGAATCGGAGGCAGCACGTCACGCCGCTCATCGTCGTGGAGATCAAGTGGTTCAGGTCACCAACTGAATCAATTTTTTTAAAGAGAATTACACATTGATAATAGAGTCGTAGATGTTCATAAACACGTACATTACGAGTGATGTCAAATCTAACAACCACGTGTTAGGTCCGGGTCCTCGTAAAACACATAATGTGCTCCATTTGGGCTTAGGTGGAACACATCCCTACGTGGGGCCATCGCCCACCGGAACCTACAGATCTGGTCTCAGAATCTTAATTGATGGTGATTGAAGAAAAAATTTAGTCATTTACTCCTAGCATTTGAATTGGCCCGTAACCCGATTGGGGAAAAAACTACGCTTTTATTCTTGAAGCATATGGAAATAAAAAGTTATTCCATTAAGGTTAAGGCTTGGTCTTAGATCTGGATCTGAATTTGATAAATATATTCGGCTAAGTAATAGATCGGATACTACAAGTCATGCCAATATATATATATACGTGTATATTGCTATAACGAAAGAAGATCGCGCTTACAGCTAGGATTGGTGAGCTTGAGTGTCCTGAAGCAGATATCATAGAGCGCCTCATTGTCGAGCACCATGCACTCGTCGGCGTTCTCCACCAGCTGGTGCACCGACAGCGTCGCATTGTAGGGCTCCACCACCGTGTCCGACACCTTCGGCGACGGGAACACCGAGAACGTCAGCATCATCCGATCCGGATACTCCTCCCGGATCTTCGATATCAACAGCGTCCCCATCCCCGACCCCGTCCCCCCTCCCAACGAGTGGCAGATCTGAAAGCCTATAACCAGAATACATCGTATGTTATCAAACCGCTTTAAGCTTTTGAATCAACTAGAATAGAACAGAGTAGAACAGAATAGAATAGAATAGAACAGAATACCTTGAAGGCAATCGCAGTTCTCGGCCTCCTTGCGGACCACATCAAGAACCGAATCGATGAGCTCCGCGCCCTCGGTGTAGTGGCCCTTGGCCCAGTTATTGCCGGCCCCGTTCTGGCCGAAGACGAAGTTGTCCGGGCGAAAGATCTGGCCGTAAGGTCCGGTCCGGAGCGCGTCCATCGTGCCGGGCTCGAGGTCCATCAGCACCGCCCTCGGCACGTACCGGCCCCCGCTGGCCTCATTATAGTACACATTCACCCTCTCCAGCTGCAGATGCGAGGTCCCCACGTAGTTCCCCCGCGCATCGATCCCATGCTCGTCGCACACCACCTCCCAAAACTTCCCTCCGATCTGGTTCCCGCATTGCCCCGCCTGGATGTGGAGGATTTCCCTCATCCTTTTTTCCGATCGAACGAGAGAAAGCTGGTAGGGAGAGAATTCCGGGAGGGTGGCGAGGAGATTGAAACAAGGAGGGCCTTTTTGTAGACGTGCGATGGGGATACTGTTTGGTATTGGTGTTAAAAGATTGGCGTTTTTTTTTTTTTCTTTTTCCTCTTGGATGGTGGAGAGTTGATGCGCTGGATAAATAATAAACAATAAATAGTATTAAAAAGGGTTAATATTCATATGTGGGCATGTTGTTGAGATGGACTACCTAACAACAGCGAGGCGGGTGAGCTGGAAACGTGAGGCGACAACAGAGAGGGGGTTGCAATGCTAAGTCATACATACATATGCCATATGGGTTGTTGGCAGGTCTTATTTCCCAGTATTACTTATATAACCCTCTTACATTCATTATTATGTATATACTCATCTAATTAATATTACACTAAAATAATTGCTAGTATGATAGACTGGGGGTGTGTGTGTTGGGGAGGGATTAAGAAGATAAGAAGATGAGAGATATTTCTACTCCAAAATAGATGGGTACTATCAATTATTGGGGGCATGAGAGTATATTCCGGAAATAACCCTCAATGATTGTTATTGTTTGGCATTTGGATGGAATCCAATGCTATCTGCTGATATGGAAGTAAACGTCGATGGTAATAAAATATCCAAGATTGACGTTAAACTTGCTTCCCCTGGCGGGGATCAGGTGAAAGGTCGAGAACTCGAGATTGAGATTTGGAGATAGACAAGAAATAATTAAAATTCTACGCAAGAAAATTATGGCAAGTTTAGATAAGGATGGGGAAGACAATCGAAGAGGCCAATATAATTATAGTATAAATAATGTCTAATAAGATATATAGTTGATTTGGTACGGGGAAGGTCTATGTCTCTCACCAAACACTGTCGGTGAGTGTAACACCCACTCATGAAGGCTCTCTGTGAGTGTCTGTCTCACCTCAGCTTGGCCCATGCACACACCTTCAGGATTTGGAGATATGAGCTTCTTCTTTTTATTCTTTTTTTAAAATAAAAATTAAAAAAATATGCCCATAGGCTGATATATTAATAAGAATCAATGATTATAATCATGACATTTCTACCTTTATAAATAAAAATTAAATCTAATTATGTTACAAGTCTTAAGTGAACTTAGGCACAGACATTAGCCGAAATGATTTATCTGTAGATGCCTTGTATTCGAGTCTCTTGGTGCATTATTAGGGATTAGCAATAATTTAAATTATATTTAGAATAAATATGATTAAGACATATTGAGAATCAATTATTCTTATTTTATTGATAGCTCAACACCTTTTGTATTAAACATTATTATCCACCTTTCTTTAGATTTTTTTTTTTAATAAATTCGCAAAATAGTCACAATTTTTCATGGCCGAAGGATAGAGATATCAGTGCCCAAAGTTACTGAGATTTGGGGTGCAAGTATGGTGGGTGATCCATCAGCCCAATAAAGGTAGCCCGTTCAATAGCGAAGGTTGGGCTTTTGACCATTCTGGGCCAGAATCCAATTTGGTTTCTCCGCACACCTATTTGGGCTTAAATAGTGGGTGAGATCTGAACTCTTTGGATCGGGCTCTGTGAGCCAATATCCAATTTATAATTTGGGACTTGGATTGGACTCAGTTCAGATTGACAATAATCTATTGTTGAAGAAGAGTTTTTTTTTTTTTTAAAAAATAAAAAGAGTAATATCCATCTCTTCTTCTTTTGCCCTTGATTAGAGATGGGTGTTAGCTTGTTCCTTAGTTTATACGTAATGATAGAATGGCATTTTAGTCCATAAAAGATAAGAAAGGGTGGGTTAAGTATATAGAAGGATAAACTAATTTTATGAGAAAGTAGCTACAATTAAAATGCATTTAGTCCTTCGGCTCAAAATAGAGGGGTCATTTTTTTTCTTTCAAATATAAACAAAATATAGATATTTCGACTTCTAAAGACGTGTATCTATTTCTCAAATCTGAGTTCGATGTATGTTTTAATAACCTTGGGATTTATTTTAACTTTTTATTCTAAAAATTTATCGGTCGTCCACTTGTATGTATGGCACCTTTATTACGTCATAAAGAGGCTTTATTTCGAAATAGATATCTCACTAATCTAATTTTTACCTAATTTTTTATTTTAAATTTGGTAATAATTATCCTATTACTAATCCTATCATTGGAGGAGCCTTTCCAGTTGTCTTCCACTCGGTGGAATCTTAAAGCTTCGATATCATGCAGACGACCAAAACCCGGTCACCGAAACAAACCCAGAGAGGAAGGAGCATCTGTAGCAGCAACGCTGCGGCACATGTACGACAAGCATTAATGACCGTCCGATAAATCTGACGGCCAGGACGATCCCCCCACTGGGGTCGCCTCGTGATCCCCGTCCGGAAAATCTCCCGTCTGGGGCCCACGTTCCTCCAGCTGTCTCCCAACTCGCTCGAACCGGGAAAGGTCACGTGATGCCTCCCACCGATCTCGAATACAAAATATCTCCCCGCCCTCTACGTCTCTCAGCCGACCTAATCCTGGATCCAACGGCTGTAAATATTTCAACCACCATAGGATAAATAGTCTATAAATATATTTTAATAAGGGGCGCGGCGGAATGCGATATTGAATCATAGTTCAGTTGAGGGACAAAAATATAAATTATTATTTTTATAACTCGGGAAAAGAAAAAAAAGGGTTTTGGAATTATCCTCCTATCCCGTATCCACCCGTACTCTACCTTGCTGTCTTCTTCGTGCTCACTCCATTCTACACTTCCGCACAGATTAGACAGGGAGATGGAGTGAGAAAAGTTTGATCTATCTTTCTCTCTCTAGCGTTCGCTTTGGTGGTTTCTCTCTCTTCCGAGCTACTGTGTTCCTCTCTGCTCTCTGTCACTACTTCGCTTTCTTCTACAATTGCTTTAATCCATTCTTCTATAATTCTCTCTATCTAGAGAGCGAAGGAACATGGAGATGGAGAAGCTAAGGGTTTTTGGGGAAGCGTTCGGGCTTTAACTTTACCTTTCCTCGCCGGAAACCTGCAACCCGAGCTGCCATTTTGCCTTGCAAAGGAAAGCTTCGGAAGCTGGACCTCTCCCTCTCAAACTTTTTTTTTCCCTTCTTTCCTCTGGGGCCTCAGTTTTGGCGTCTTCCTCGCATTTAAGAAGGCGGACGAGGAAAAGATAGGGCTTTTTGTGCAAAAATGAGCTATAGCTGCAACTTTTCTCCACTTCTCTCGACGTTTCTCGATCGGCGAGTAGGAATTTGGGTTTTGTTGCTTTTCGCCTAGGGTTTCTCTGGAAGGGAAAAATATTGGATTTTTGGCTGCCATCGACCCTCTTCTTCTGTTTTTTCTTCGAACACTTTGATCCAAAGATCTCGCCTTTCGTCTTCTCCGACCGCGAAAAGTTGGGATTCTGTGATCCATGCATGGATGGGAGGGAATCCATGGCGATTTCGACCCCTGCCTCGTACTACATCCAGAGAGGGATCGGCTCCACTGGGTCTCCCCTGATGCGTTCGATGCCTAACCCCAACGCGAGCTTGGCCATCAACTCCTCAATCGAGTTGGCCTTCCATGGAGACTCGCCGGCTCCGATGCCCCCAACGATCGCCGGGCATGGCGCCGGCGTGAGGCCGGCCACAATGGGACCGGGAGAGCCGGTAAAGAGGAAGAGGGGGAGGCCTCGAAAATATGGCCCAGATGGGTCCGTGGCTTTGGGGTTGTCGCCGGCTTCGGCGCCTTCGGCAATAACGTCAGGGTCGGCTTCTAGTAATCAGAAACGGGGAAGAGGTCGGCCACCAGGAACTGGGCGGAAGCAGCAGTTGGCGTTGCTTGGTGAGCTAAATCTGCTAATTATATTCTTCTTAGGCAGGTGGTTTGCTATTGGGGGGGGGGGGGGGGGGGGGGAGTGGCAGAGGAAGGATTACTATATGTTACATCTCTCTTAATTTAAATCTCATGACTGGTCTTTTAAATAGTATTTAATTGATGGGGGACAGCTTCTCTTTTTGGATTTTTGTATTAATTTATCTTTACTGTTGACTGGTCTACTTTGGAGAGTATTTTGGTATCTGGTGCAATTCAGTAATTGCTTGATTTGTCTTTCAAGTTCTTTTTATTTCACTATAGGTGTGCAATTTCGTTTCTTTCTTTTAAGTTTGTTCATTTGCAATTCATTTTGTTCTTTATTTAAGGTTTAAATCTTGTAGATTTTTTTAATTTCTTCTCTACAAGTCTTTGACATATTTTATGAAGCTTTATGTGAGATAAAAAAAAATGGCAGTAGCATATTCTGGGTGAACTTATGAAAGTGATGTTTTCTGTAGTAACGTAGTGATATAAACAAGGTTTACCACTTACCAATTTGTGTTGCTCCATTTATCATTTGCTTGGAAATACATGATTTTAGAAGTTAACTTGTGGTTTAAATTTGTAGCTTCCTCTCTAATGCCTATGAGATCATAATGCGGTGAAATCTTTTGTGCTCTTGGATGATGCACTTTGTTCATCCTATTAGAGTTCGAGTATCTAGGCTGGTGGGCTTGGGTTGATATAGAGTTGGTCATGTTCCTTAGGCTCGAACACTGATGTTTTATTTGCTTTAAGACTTTTCTCCTCTGATAAAGTTACAATATCATGTTCTGTTATATTTTGGTGTTGCAAAATGACTTTTAGGTTGCCAGTATTATAGATCTCACTTTGTGTTCCTTTTAAGTGCTTCTGTCTCCTATTAATGGCTTTAAGGATCTGTAATATATGGAATGCTGTTTTGTTCTTGGATATTGGAAGGTCATCAGCAAGCACCTCTTTTTTTTCTTTCTTTTTCTTCTACCGCAGGAGAATGGGTTGCTGGTTCAGCTGGAATGGGTTTCACTCCACATGTCATAAGGATTGCAGTAGGAGAGGTATCACTTTAACTGTCAGTGTCTCAGTCTTGGGCTTGATTTTTGGGCTCATTTTATTCTGGCTACCGCTAAATATTTTTATTGTGCTCAGTAATATATTTCCTAACTTGCTTTTTTTTTTTTAAACGTAAAGTATTTCTATTGCATCTTTTCGCCAAAGCAATGTGCTAAAAAGAAAATATTCTGGCAAATGACTAAAACTTACAAGGTAGACCGGTCTTCTCTTGTTGTTAGTAAGTAACATTTTGAATTTTTTACTCTGGATGGTGTACATATTATAACCACTTCTTTGCTTGTTATAGCGTGAGAGTTTCAACCGTTGCCTGATTCATATCAGTGCAATGAGGTAAAGTGTTTTTTTGCAATCTAGATGTATATGCATTTATGCACACATGCATGAATTGTGGAATTCTATGTATAAATACATAAGCAAGAAAGACTTTGCTATAATCCTCTATACAATATCCTTAACCCAGTTATGATATTCCTATTGGATACAGGAATTTTTAGTCTACACAAGAATCTGAGGTGGAGAAAAGACAACAGCATATCTGATTTTCTGACCTTTTAGCTTAACTATTTGTTGATGATAATAAATACTCCTAACTCTTCATGTAGGACATTTCTTCGAAGATAATGTCATTTTCACAACAGGGTCCAAGGGCGATCTGTATTCTGTCAGCAACGGGTGCTGTATCCTCAGTGACTCTCCGTCAGCCGGCAACTTCTGGCGGCACTGCTACTTACGAGGTTTGTCACTACTCTTTCTTATGTTTTTCTGTGTATTAGGCGAGGTTATTCCCTTTCTTTTCATTGCAAGGTCTCATGAGATTTAGTTTACATAGACCATGTGGACAAATGATGGACCCTGTTGCCATTCCAGCAAATGGTGGGGACACTTGATTGATTCACTAGATCAGCTTTATTTAATTCTCAAGAGTTATAAGATTATTAGAAATAGAAAGGACTAGGACTTTTCAAAATTTTGGACTATGTACTCAGAATGATTCTGTCAGTCACAATATTTGGGTGCAAATTATTGAGGCTTTTCCTTTCAATCTCGATCAATGCATTTTTCTGCAGGGTCGATTTGAAATACTGTGCTTATCTGGTTCTTATATGATGACCGAAGATGGTGGATCTCGTAGCCGGACAGGGGGTTTAAGCATCTCTCTATCTAGTCCGGATGGTCGGGTGATTGGCGGTGGTGTTGGTGGACTGTTGATAGCTGCATCTCCTGTACAGGTAACTTGTATGAAACAATTCTTTCCGTTCTTTGTGCTACAATCTTGAGATTTCAAGGATTGCTACTTTATGTCTACAACAAGCATGAGTCCTTATCAAGGTGTTGGCAGCAGAACCTTCAATTTACTAGGAGCTCTAGAGACAACCTTTAAGTGTTGACAATGGCCTTCAGTGATGAGATGCATCTATTATTGTCTCCACTTACCATCTTGCATCTTCTTTTGTAGTGATTATTGAGTTGTATATGATTAAAGTTAGGATAACATATTACTCCTTGTAGGTGGTTGTGGGAAGCTTCATTCATGGTGGAACGAAAGCAAAGAACAAAGTAAACAGCACTAAGGAACCAGGTCCTGAATATGGTTATCCTACAACGGATGATCCGACCACGGCAGTCGCCACACTTTCCAATCAAAACATTACACCTGCTATTGGCGGCTGGCCTGCTTCCAGGCATGCAGATATCAGGCCAGCCCACATTGATATTGACTTGACTCGGGGTTAGTGGCGGTCCTCCACAGGCTGTGTATATCAGATGCCTTTTGTAGTGATGTGCATGGGTGATAGTCAAACTATGCATCTTTGGAATCACAAGTTGTACTAACTTATTGTCGCAAATATGCTGTCCCATATCCTGCTAAATATTTAGTTCCAGTGGTTCTTTAGTTGGCTATATAAAGTTGAGACAGTTGTGGTGGTATTTTTCTTGGATTTCTACATCGCAAGGACTCTCTGCACGCTTGGCTGTGGTATGTTAGCAGGATGTCACCTGTATGCTAAAAGCCAGATTCCTTGCACTCCTTAGAATGTTCTCTTCGTTCTAATTGCTTCTGTTACTTGTATAATCTTCTACAATGACTGGAAATGGGCAGCTGTTGTTTGCTAAGGGATTGAACTGCGAAGCCACAATCACATGTACAATGGATTTTCTCATGAATTACGCATCCACCCAACAAGGCATGTTTATTGAGGATATTTCCCATCAAAATCTTCAAGTCATAGAGCCTACAAAAGCGATCAAAATAAACCACAATAATTCAAGTTAAATCATCAGCATTACTTCTCCATTGATAACTTTAGCAGATATCATTGTACCTTTTTAGGCGGATTAGATTAGAGTAACCAGAAGAGTACCAGTTTTAAAAGTCACAAAAGTAAGTAAAAGCAACGTAGGTTGCAGTATACAAGCATTTAAAAGTTACATAAGTAGGTAAAAGCAACATACACTGCAGTACACAAGTAGTCTTTTTCCAGGAATTATTACAATTGGATCCGAGCCTAGATCAATGATAACACCCTGAGCACAATTTATTATTTATTCCATACTGGTGGCTCCCTCAATGGCTCAAACAAGCAGCATTAAGAAACCCCAAGCAGCTTCTTGATGTCCTTCTGCAAAAGGGGCGCAATGTATCAGGATAGCTTCTCACTAAAAGAAGCTAAGAAATGGACTTGCAATGAAATTTACCTCAAAGCTCAGAGGAGAAGTGGTTGGGGCATAGCGGTCTACAACACGTCCCTCCTTGTCAACCAAGAACTTTGAGAAGTTCCACTTGATGCTGTCGCCAAAAAGGCCACCTTTGCTAGATTTCAGAAACTTGTAGATTGGAGCAGCATTACTCCCGTTCACATCAACCTATAACAGGAAGGAAAAAAAAGAAGAAGCAATTCCCAATAAAATATAGTTACAGTATCAACAATGGCATGGGTGTCGAATTCGCTCATTGGCTCACAAGCTGATTGAATTTAGCTTGTTTGAAGCTCGGATCAAGCTTGGCATGCTGTCTTGTTCTTACCACTAACTTATATCTCTCAAAAATATTAAGCATAACAAATAATAGAATGGAGCCCCATATTAATTTACTTACCTTGTCAAAAATTGGATACTCAGCTTTAAAGCGAGTGCATGCAAACTGGACGATCTCCTCATTGCTTCCAGGTTCTTGTGCACCAAATTGGTTGCATGGAAAAGCTAGAATCTCAAAACCTGCGTTGCATAAACAATCTATGTAAGAAGAAACAAAAGAAACACCCAAAACAATTGACTCAAATATATCGGTAGCAAGAGGCCTGGTTACATCACAATAATTTAAGATTACTCTTCTGAATGGATTATCTTTTCTTCTCACTTTCTGTAAGTACTCAATTGTAAAGCAGAGTTAACCAAGAGGCCAGGTTCCATCACAATAATTTAAGTTTACTCTTCTGAATGGATTCTCTTTCCTACTCACCTTCTGTATGTACTCAATGATAAAGCAGAGTTACTTAAAAATAGATAGTATGCCAATTTTTCTAAAATTTAGTGACACAGATAAGTAAATTACTATATGCACCTGGGGATACAACATACACCAATATATGTAGAAAAAGATGGGTAGGCTGATACCTTGGTCCTTATACTTCTCATAAAGCTGACTCAGCTCCGTATAGTTAGAATTAGTCAATCCACTGAAACAAGTATTAACAGAAATTTATCAGACTTATATAATCTACAAAAAATGATAAGCATTAATTTGGTATAAGAAGAGAAACACAGGACATTAAGCAACATCAAGGGAACAAAACAAGCAAATTACTACACCCAGAAAGAAATAGCCAACCAGTCAAAGTGAAACTGCTTATGGTATTAGCACTGCAGGGGTTACCACCAAGGCATCATCTCAATTAACCATGGCCAAATCAGTGAGGATTGAGATATGCAACTGCACTGCACTGCGCTTATGAAATTAATTCAGCCCCATGATGTATGGTTTCAGAAAAGTATAACACCAGGATGCACCAATACAAGAACTGCCCTTAAGAGAGCATCCACCTCCAGACCGTTGAGGGGCAATATCTCCAAACATCGTCTTTCAATATTATCTTTAATTTGTACATAATATCTAATGTTCACAAAATACTCATAAAAACTTAATAGAATTTACTGAAGACCCATTATAAATTTATCTATTGTTTACAAGCACAAGCAAAATTCTATGACTTCAGATATATTGAACATTGGTGAACCAACTTCATAATTAAATCGAGAATATACACAAGAATGTAGAATGCTACCATTGAGATGCCACATTCACAATCAGCAGAACCTTCCCTTTATAGACGCCGAGATCCACATCATTTCCTCTTGCATCCTGCAATGCAAAGTTGATTCTTTTCACATTTCCCCTTCAAAAACAAGACAACTAAAACGCTCAATAGAAACGACAGAACACTGAGAACAGAACTGAATCCAGACAACCCTGAACAGAAGAGAATCCCCCGAAGTCTTGAAGTATCTAAAAACCCATGCAACAACCATCATAATCACTTCACTTTCCAGAAAATTAAACAAATTCCATCGAACCCAACACAAAGATAAAGCTCTTCTTCTAAACAGATTAAGGTAATTAGAAAAAAAACCCTAGGCCACGAAGGGAAAACAATCACCCGAATCCGATCTTTCGATTCACTCAACAACTAAAAAGAAGTCAAAAAAGTATTCCAAATCTCAACCTTTACGGTGAAGTCGTGGATGGAAGAAGCAGATTGGCTCGCCATATCAGAAGCGGATCTTGAGAAGAGAGAAGAAGCGGCGGAGAGGAAGCTAACAGGTCTGCTTGGGATCGAACAAGAAGGGATCCCGGCAATGGTTAGAAGGGTTCTTTGGGAATGAGAGGAGAGGTGACGGGAGAGAAGGAGAGAGGAGGAGGAGGAGAGTGTTAGATTTCTTAAGCAGCGCAAGCGAGAACAAAGCATAGAAGAAGGAGAGAGAGAGAGAGAGAGAGAGAGAGAGAGAGATTAACTCTTGAATAATTTACTGAGGTGCTAGTTACCTGTGTGAACGCAAATTTTTATGAAGCCACGTTTACGTCCAGTACCTTGACACGTGGATGAATATCAATCACTGTTGTGCACCGTTGACCTCGTTGGGAATAACTGCATATGGTGTTGGCGGAGACAGCAAACGCCTTTTCTTGTGTTGACACGTGGCTAGCTACAGCTCGAATGACAATTATCCATCAATTTGGAATAAGGAAGAAAAAGAAAAAAGAAATTAGGGTTCAATAGCAGTGAAACAGAGGAGTAATTCAACGCAATCACATTCACTCTTTCAACTCAAATTGTACGACTCTATTACATCCAAATCCAACTAGAAATGTTTGATAGAGGTCAACACGACCTTTATTAGCCTCCAAAGAGTCCTGTTTCAAGTACTAATATATATCAAACCACTACGAGTTCCACACCTGAACAACTTAGACATACAGATAAATACTACAAGTACATAACAATAAAGGACAGTTTCGTTTATGTTCTACAGTAAGCTATCAGTCCTTGCAGGCAATCGCCGGAAGAAATTCATCGCCAGCGACGGCGTCTTATGCCGGAACCTTGGATGCCTCATCCAATAAAACCCCAGGATGATCGCCACCACCGAGAACGGCGTCACGTAGAACACCACCGCCGCGCACAGGCAGAACAACAGGAACAGTGCCGTCGCACGGGGATCCCTCCAGCTAATCAAGCATTGAAGCCGCTCTCCGTGCGTCGCAATGTCCCCCACCACCGCCTGTATCCGTCCTGCGATGCTCCTCAGTCTATCATACCTCCGCCTCACAATCTCCGCACTCCGTGTGGTCGGAAACGTGTCGAACTCCTCATCGAGCTCATCAGGGTGTGCGGCGTCGGCATGAGATATCCTCGTGTTCATGTGCGGCGGATACCGCGGCCGAAACCGGTAATTCCACAATCCAATCAAGAACAGATACAAGCAGATAGTAGGAAGGATAAGATCCGGGTACACGACCAGCATCAGATAGAGAAAGTGCACCAAGATGGTCGTGATCGTGTTCTTCCACGTGCACACGTCGTTGAACCATTTACCTACGGCCAACAAGCCGGAGAAGACCGACATGAGCCGGAAAAAGTTGGCCTTGCTCCGGCGCATACTCCACAGGTGGGCATGGGCGTCGGACATGTACTCGACCACCTCCTTGCGTAGAGGTGGCTCCATCCGACTAAGTCTTTGAGCCACAATTTGCGTTGCTTGGTGCCTTAGTTGATCTTGCTGTATTATGGAGAGTGGATGAATATAATGCATCTTGGGTAACAATGGCCGCGAGTAGGAATACAACGTGTCGACGAACGACGTCGCCGAGAACCGGAGCGCGAGGTGGAGCTCCCCCATCTTCTTGACGCCGGAGTTTTGGAGGACAAGCAACGGATAGCTATGTGTATAGACTCGTTCGGTTTGAAGCGTAGATAGTCGGATACGTACCTTTCCTATAAACGTATCTCTCTGACCATTTGAGCTAGAGCTAGAACTCTTCTCCGAGAGGTGGCAATTGTCGAACACCCCAATGGTGAGCACCGTGCCATGATCATGGACGTCCCATGTGTATTGCTCATTGAATCTTGGGCTCAGATTGCCGATGATGGTGCGCGTCCGGACCCATTTCCGGCCGTACTTTGCGACGCAGTACGTGTCGCACGTCCCCCTCCCATCCTTCGTCTTCACTGGATGCAGCCCGTCGGCGTTGAGAATGCCGAGCTCCAGCAACCCGATCGGTTGCTTCCACAGCTGTCTCGACGTCGGCCGGAGGTCGCTGCTGTAGTGGATCGATTCGTCCAGAACGTGGTAACCGCCCTCGAGGCAGAGGCGGAGGTTGATCTTGCTTGCGAACTTCTCCTCCTTCAACTGGTCCACGTTGATCAATCCCGGCCTTTTCAGGTCACGCCAACTCGGCCGGACGGGACGGTTGTCTAACCGCCGGGCTATCTCCCCGAGAGGTATCCGAACATGGCCGAGCACCTCGTCTTTGTCAGGTCCGACGTGGTCGACGACCGACAACTGCAACTCCTCCTCAAACGGCTCGGCGGCCACGAACAAAAGATCCTCGTTGAACTGATAACTCGGCGTCCGCGATTGGCAATGCTTAGTCTTTAAGGTTTGGTTGCCGACCCGCGCCATCACGAGCACCTCCGCGAAGCGATTCTTATCGGAGGGGACGATATCCTGCACCTCAATGATGTTAACTCGGACGTACCACAGCGTCGGCGCATGATAGACCTTTCCTCGGATGTGGGTCTGTATAGAAGAATCCGTGGGAATGTCATCTGCATGAGTTGCGTAAGGGAAGCACTCATCTGCTTGGGTTCCATTCCAGATTGCAAGCATGAGCTCACCTTTAATCCACTCCCCCTTCTTATCCACGAGTTTATACCACTCCGGAGCTAATGGGCTATCCGGAGGGACGCGCGTAGGCACTTCATTTATTTCAAAAATCACCCGGCCAACGAACTCATCCTTCGTCATACGATCCTTGTCCCTGACCACAACTTCTATGACGGATGCCTGCACGCGTTCCCTAGAGAACGCATACACCTCGTTCCATTCGGGTCTCTGATTCTTCTCGAAATGCTTCGTTACACCCTTGTAGTTCCCGAGCCTCACCTCGACGTAGGGGTCGAGGCTGCCGGTGATGTCCATCGAGGGCAGCTCGCGTGCCTTGACGACGCGCACGAATAGGTATTGCATCTTCTCCACGAGGTCATACGCTCCGGCCTTCTCCCCTGGTATCACCCGGCCTCCGATGACTCGTCCGCCACCGAGGGACGGGCTCGTCTCTTTAGGCTGGAAGTCGAACGGTTGCTGAGAAGACAACGAGGAGAACATCCTGACGACACGAGGGGGCTCGGGCCTCATCTCGTCGACGGTGAACCTTACTGGCGGCTCACCTTGCGGAGCCACGGAGCTGTACTGGTGCTGCTCGCTTGGAAGATGGTAGAAAGAATACCTAGGTTGCTCAGATCTATTCTCCAGAATAGCAGCAGCCTGAGTCTGAGCTTGATGGCTAAGAATTGATGAAGCACTAGTGGTAGTAGTGGCAATAGTAGCAGGAAAAGGATCAATAACAGGGACAGGCTCAGAAGATCTCACAGCAGGGTCATCAGTGAGGAAAACTTTAAGGCCAAGCTCTCCTTTAACACGGGAAAAGATCCCACGTTTCTCCAATGGATAGAAAAGAGCTACTGCATCAGAGTGGTTAACAAAGGAAGTTCCTGAGAGCCTTGCCTTGCCAAGAAATGACTTGGTGTTGTTGTTTGCTCTGTTGATGTGGTATACATAGGCTTCAAGGTCTAGCTCAGGCAGGGAAGCAGGGTCGGAGATGTTGAAGTAGAACTGCTCATTCCAAACTGGGTTGAGGTCTTTTTCTTTGGTGGTGGTACGAAACTTTTGGTTATCAAAGTGGAGCTCAACAAAGGCATTGGCCGAGCCTTGAGGGTCTCTTGGCATGAGGTCATGGGCACTGACCACCTCAACAGCAAGCTTGAGGCTGCTCATCTTTTCTTAATTAATCAGGGGTAGATGGTGTTGGGTAAAGGATTCCACCTGCTCCGAGCTTAATCTGAATCAGCAAAGAGAAAGATAGGTAATTAATTGGTCATTTTTAAGGGATTATTATGACTTCAGAGAAGTCAAAACAAGCCAACCATATCAACAACCAGTTTGGTAAACAAATAACAGCCAACAAAGATACAAATGAGTGCAAAAATTATACCACAATGTACAGGGAAAATTATATCTAGGATTACGTATATGTTTCAAATGTGTAAGCAATACTTGACTACATGAATCTTTGATATTAATCTCGCACCATTTACTTTGACTTGAGATGTGAGAAGTATTCCATAATTGAGTTGGTGGATGAGCCAAAGATTTTGATGGGTCTTAATTAAATCATTAAATCTTATGGGGAGACACGTCCATAATCGTAAAAAAGACTTGAGCAAGCAAAGTCTTGGTGGGTGAGGTGGGTAGAGGTGGTGGCTGCCAGAAGAGGTGGGTGCAATGAGTCCATAATGGTAACAGTCTCATGCTACTTAATATGTTCCTGATTCCTATGAGAGGATTTCTATGACGTAATTTGGTATCACAAAAGCCAAGAGAAGACATCTCGACATCCTCTGTATATACTAATAGTAACAGTCTCATTTTTATTTTATTTTTATGTCTATTTTGACAAAAGGTTTCAGTCACTCTTTCCTCTGTAAGTAAGTATTAACTATAACATAAACACGAGAAAGCTTGACATCTACTTGTTCAACCCTATTATCAATTTATACCGACAACTATTAATTTCTCCCCTGAATTGTTGTCCTTTTTCATCATCTTCCAGAAATAACTTGATCTTTTATGTCATTCCTGTGAATAAGAATATGAATCATAGTGCATAAGAGAACTAATTTCACAATCATGACAACAGGGGATTTGGTGGAACAAGTCTAGAATAATTTTGAGTTATAACATTTCTTGTATGTGGTTCAGAGAACAGCTGAATTCCCTGAGGGACCACAGCCCAAAGAAACATCATTAAAGAAGATAAAGAGTATAAGGTGATGCTCCCCATGATAAGCTGTCAGAGAATCCTAGTTCATGCTCTCAAAACCAAAAGCCTCAAACTTTCAGTTCCATATGTACTTAGACAAGTATTTAAATGAAATAGCGGCTAAAAAGGCTTAGGTGTCGTTTACAAATAACAAGTTGGTAATAATTAAGCATAAGCAGGTCACTAAAGGTGAAGTAATTCAGAATTATTAATTCCAAGTTTGAAATGTTATCTACATGCATGAAATTTCTAAATAAACAGAGAACTCCTGTAGTAGAATATGTAGATAGGTAAGCACAATAACCTATTATCATTTCCTTCCGCTGCATATGAGTGTAGATTCTTTGTCAAATTTACAGTGGCTTAAACAACTCAGCGAAGCAAATTAATCATTGTTCTACTAGAAACATTCTATGATAACCTTCATTATTGACTGCACACCCCACATACCAATCTACTTTCAGTCATTTTCTCACTTCAAATATGATTTTACTAATATCAAAAATTCTTGATGAAACTAAATTATTTGTTTGGTAAAAGTCAATCATCTGCTATTTTTTGGCTATAAAAAGTCATCCATCTTCTTCAGTGTAGGGATAAGCTATCATAGTAAAAGGGATAGGTCAGCATCCCACCTCCAGATTGCAACTTAATTATAGTAAATGACTCAGGTCAAATAAAATAGATTATCATCTACATCACCCTCCTTTTCTAAAGCAA
This sequence comes from Typha angustifolia, assembly GCF_048772165.1. Lineage (NCBI taxonomy): Eukaryota > Viridiplantae > Streptophyta > Magnoliopsida > Poales > Typhaceae > Typha > Typha angustifolia. The sequence goes on along the minus strand of NC_133245.1, from coordinate 16,713,800 downwards.
TTATTTCCATGAAGCATCTTAGTAGCAAATCTAAGATAGATAAGAAACTACCTTTTGTTTCAGACCAAAATGCATAAGCATCATAGATATATACAGCAGCTAAAGAATAATGCATTCAAGAACTAAGATTGAAGTATAATCTCACTAGCCACTACCCAGCTCTAGGAAATTCTAATAAAGATGATAAGAACGGAAAAAAGCTAGATGGAAGCACCAAATAGAAGTAAAAGAACAGTAGATATAAATATCGAGATTTTCTTCTTCACCTTCTTCTCCCCCGCTCACGTAGTTAGTCATGCCGTAGTGCACACCTTCTCCTTTGAGCTATATTAATCTCTCTTGCATGCCTACCATGAGAGCGTAGAGGAGGTCAAAGCAATACACGGGAGAGATAACAACAGAGAGATAGTGACAGAGAAATCAGAAAGAACCTCTAAAACCAACCACAGTGCGCGCGCGAGAGAGAGTTCTTGGAAGAAGGCGAACAGCTCTATGCGTCATAAGCGTCCTTATGGGGAGAGAGAGAGACAGAGAGAGGGTTCCATTTGGCTCCATGGGCCACAGATGAAGGAAAGCGTAGTACCACCAAACGACGGCGAGTTGAAGGAGAGTTCCATCTCTGACCCTTTTGCCCCTTCTCCGATCGAATCAGGCACGCTGGTCCATGCTCGAGATTTGCAAGTTGAAGGGTAGTGTGGCCATTTGCGGTGTGGAAGGACGAGGATAATTAATTCAGGTGGGGGGTAGCAAGCTTGCGGCATTAAGACATAATATACGGATCAAAGCCAATTTCATATCTAATTAATATCCTAATGTGAGAGATAGAGATAATTTTTTTTTTTAAAAAAAATATATATATATATATATTAATAAGATCAAACCATCCTCGAGGTTTTCGATGAGGAAGTAAAGTATAGATAAGTTGTACACGTTGGGGCTCTGGAGATCTTATCCTCGAATATCCTGAGAGGCACTTTAGATGAGCAAACAAAAGGAGATGCACTCGGGAAAAGCTATTAGGGAAAGAGAGGGAGAGGAATAAGCACTAGGAGAAAGATAACAGGAATCCAATCCAAAACTTTTTTCCATATAGATCGATCACCTTTTCATGGGAGGAATCTATTATCTCAAAAGGTACTGGATTAGATAGGCTATCGTCGTCTATGTACCCAGTATTTTATGGTTTAGAATAATATCGCTGTGATTTGAACCTATTTAAGTACTTACTACAATATAAAACATGAGCCCATTTGATTATTTGGGCATTAATCCTAGTAGATACTTAGTCGTACAATTTTATTCTCGGTAAATTATAGTTTACCTTTTTCTGTAGATTTAACTTGGTATTTTTTTTGTATGGATAAAGAATCCCTAGGGACATATCACCGGGATCTAATTTTATCTTTATATTAAATTATATTATTATAGGATAATACATCTTTTCATGTCCTAATTAAATATTGAGTAATATATAGTTACAAGTCGAGTTTAAGTGCTGTATAATTTATACGTGGCACTTCCAACGGCATCACAATTAAGTGTAGTTTTCTCCCTTTCTTCCTAACAAAACAACACATGAATGAATGGGCCAGCCTTGTCCATCTCAAAACACTCGCCACTCCCACACTGTCTCTCCCCTCAACGATGCATCTCCCTCCTCAAATCCATCACCCAATCCAAATGCCGCCTCCAGGGAAAGCAACTCCACGCTCTCCTCATCTCCTCCGGCCTCCTCCTCTCTTCCAGTCTCCTTCACTCCAAGCTCGCTTCCATGTACGCACTCCTTGGCCGCACTTCCGACGCCCGCAGCCTGTTCGACCGAATTCCTACAAGAAGCACCTTCCTTTATAACACCCTCATCCGTGGCCACGTCCAATGTGGCCTCCACCGCGACGCCCTCGGCCTGTTTGCCGACATGATCGCCTCCGGCTTCCGTCCCGATAACTTCACCTACCCATTTGCTCTCAAGGCTTGCGGTGATCTCGAGAATTATAAGTTGGGTATTGTGATCCATTGCAAGGCATTGGCTTCTGGGTTCTGTTCGGATGAGTACGCGCAGAATTCTCTGATGGCTATGTATATGAATTGTGGGGACAAGAAGGCCGCAATGAAGGTGTTCGATGAAATGGATAACCGGAGTGTCGTCTCATGGAACACCATGATTGCTGGGTACTTCCAGAATGGGTGTGCGGAGGAGGCATTGCAGGTTTTTGATCAGATGGTGGATACCAGTGTGGAAATTGATCATGCCACTGTTGTCTCAGTGTTGCCGGTCTGTGCTCATTTGAAGGACTTGTGGAGGGGGCAGTTGGTACATAAATTGGTCGATGAGTTTGATTTGGGTGGTTACGTTCCTGTGCAGAACTCTTTGATCGATATGTACTCCAAATGTGGGAGCTTGGGAGAGGCGAGAAGAATCTTTGATAACGCAATGTGTGAGAGAGATGTAGTCTCATGGACTGCAATGATTGGTGGGTATGTCTACCATGGACAGGGGAGCCAAGCATTGAATCTTTCTCACCATATGATGCTACTGGGTATTAGACCCAATGCAGTGACAATGGCGTCTCTGCTCTCAGCTTGCGCTTCCTTGCTCTCCATAGATCAGGGCAAAAGTCTTCATGGATCATGCATCAGGCTTCGGCTTGAATCAGATATAATTGTGGAGACTGCCCTCATTGACATGTATGCCAAATGTGGTAGCACGAAGTTGAGCTCAATGGTGTTTGAGAAGGGCTCAAAAAGAACTGCAACATGGAATGCAATCATCTCAGGGTATGCACGAAATGAGCAGGCAGAGTGTGCGATAGAGCAATTCAAACTAATGCAGGCAGAAGCAGTGCCACCAGATTTGGCTACAATATCAAGCCTCCTTCCAGCCTATGCAGAGGCTGCGGATCTGCGACTTGTGAAGAATGTTCATAGTTACTTATATAGAATGGGCTTTCTTAGAAGTATGGAGGTGACAACAGGCTTAATTGACGTGTATGCCAAGGCTGGCAACTTAGACACCGCATGGGTACTCTTCCATGGGCTACCTGTAAAGGACTTTGTTTCTTGGAGTGCAATTATCTCCGGTTATGGAATGCATGGCCATGCGAGGGTGGCTCTCTTGCTCTTCGAGAGAATGGTGGAATCTGGTGTGGAACCAAATGAGGTCACCTTCACTTCCTTGCTGTATTCTTGCAGCCATGCAGGTTTGGTTGATGAGGGCCTGCAGTTGTTCAAAAGAATGCTAAATGTGCACTGCTTGAGACCAAACGTTGAGCACTATGCATGTCTGGTTGATCTTCTTGGCCGTGCCGGTAGGCTCAAGGAAGCATTTGGGCTTATCAGAGAGATGCCATTTGAACCCAACCATGCAGTATGGGGTGCTCTACTTGGTGCTTGTGTGCTTCATGAGAATGTAGAGTTTGGGGAGCTGGCTGCGAGGCATCTTTTTGAGATTGAGCCAGAGAATACTGGGAATTATGTACTCTTGGGGAACATTTATGCTGCAGTTGGGAGGTGGGAAGATGTTAAGGATGTGAGGAGAATAATGATTAAAAGAGGACTAAACAAAGAGCCAGGATGTAGTCTAGTTGAGGCTAGGAGTGTTTGACATGGAGAACAAGCTGGAAAATTAGAATGAAATTTGATTACAACTGTGTATTAGTTTACCCTACCATGTCAACGTATAACTCAAATATTGTTTTACACCGAATGCAAATTATTAATACATCCATGATGGCTTCTGGCCATAGAAGACCTGGCTAATTTACGCAAGTAAAGAGTCTACCCCTCTACATCTCATTGCTGCCTGATTGGCCTTGTCATAGCTTTGATAGTGTCTTAGCTTTCAAGCTGAGGTTAATGTCATTATTAGCAATTGAGGCCAGGTTCCCACGTAGCCGTGCCTTGGCTTTATAAAGAATACCATGGACTTCCTCAAACTGAGGACTGGTTGCTCTCTTGACGTTATCAATCCAAGTCAGAATCTTCTTGTGAGGCAGCAAAATTCTCGCACGATCTTTCTCATCCACCACCTGAAGAACAAACCGAAAACAATCAGTGTAACAGCTTCAATATTACTGTTTTCTCTCTCTAATTTTTTTTTTTAAAAAAAAATCACTTGTATCTTAGCATAATTAGATCCTATCTTCCAAGATAAGTATGTTTCTTGGTATACATTATACAAGATGTCTACTTGATGAGAAGTTATATTGTCTTATTACCCGCGGCAAGCAATATCAAGATCTGGAAGGTTTAATTGGCAACTTAGTGTTTGGATCACATACCTCTAATTGCATAATCTCGCAGACAAGGCTGAGATCAGCAATAGATGGCTGAGAATTGCCGAGTAAGAACTTTGCATTCCCTTTAAGCCATATATTTTCAATTTTCGACAAGGACAAATTGAGCACCTTCTCAGCTTCCTTTGCTGCCTGTGGATTTAAAGGACGGCCTAATACAGGGGCTAGCACACTGTTCAGAACAAAGGAAGCTGGATGCCGAGTTAGAGTGTCAGATACAGCCTAAATCAATCAGGAGATGTTTGTAGAAAAGATCTACATGCAACAATTATCATCACATGTCCCAAGAAAAAAGCAACATGAATAATATTGAAATTGTAAAAAAGCCTCATATTTACCTTTTGTTTTGCATTTAGAATTTCAGTTGCCATTCATGTCTAACAGAAGTTCCAAAAAGAGAAATGAGAAGATCATAGAAACAACTATCTAAGATTAAGAATCACATTTGCAACATCAATTAAAAAGATATATCCATTTTTTGTTTTTACATGAATCCAATTCTTCTGATGTTCTTTATACCATGAAAAAAGCAATATGGATAATGTTTACAAAACAGAGGTATTTCATAAGAAGAAGGAAGATTTTTCCTCACCTGCACCATGGCGCAGGTTGGAATGATGCCAATCCAAGATAGAGTCAATTTTAGCTCTGGTAAACAGATCAGCTGGATACCTTCATGAAGAAAAAGAGAAAATGTGAGCAGTAACTTAATTAACATGGAGAGAGTCAATGTCATATAGTGAATTACCAGTGATCTGGAACTCCTGGGAATGAACAAGCAAGATACCTCAAGATGGCATGACTGTTCAAGGCATATTCAACAGCCGTTAGAATTTCAGAACGAGTTACAAGAAGAAATACAGTAGAAGAGACAAGTCAACAACGAATCTTTCCAGGATAAAGGAAAATCACTTTTCGAATTTAAAGATAAACTATCATTTTAGATCAAGTCATCAAAAATGAAGAGTAAGAGCTCATGTTCAAAATAGGCAAATATGTGACCTGAATTTATGATGACAAACTCTCCAAGAAGGAAAGAATTCATGAGAAATAACAATTTCTACCACCCTAAATGAAAAAATTCTAACAGAAACAGTTGGGTGACAACAGAGGACAACCACAGCAACAGCCTATTATATACATAGCCATGATATCTCTTTTCTCTTTTCCCCTTTCTGCTTTTGGAAGTGAGCTTAGTTGGGAAGAGGCCAAAAGAACTTATAGATAACCAATTGAGCAGTAATAAGGTTACTTATTTGTTATCTTCACGACCAATTCAAGAAAAGGTATCTCATGGTACCTGAGTATTTATCGGTGTAAAGAGAATAATATTTCATTCAAACTTAAAGCTTTTCATTCAGACAGTAGTATGACAATTATGAGTTACCTCTCAAACAATTTATATCTTCCATCCACAATTGCAGGAACTTGTCCCATTGGGTTTATTTCTGAAAGGAAAAAGAAAACGTATAGTTAACAACATTATCAATTCCTCTCAATTACAGCACCTGTAGACACACTTTAAGCTATAAGTTTTGCAAACATACTGATCTGTTATGAGATACATGTCACATGTTTTTCCTGTTTACAAATGTAAAAAGGCAACAACTTTTTCATTACGAACCAACAACTAATTAGGGTTTTTACGTCAGAATAGTAATTAACTCTCTTATTATTCTTCAAATAAAAGGAAGACGCAGAAATAAAAACTAAATGAACAAAAAGAGAACCAAATCGAGACCTTTAAATTCCGTCGATCGATGCTGACCCTTACTGATGTCAATCCTCACCTCTTCGAAATCGATGCTGTTTACCCTGAAACCCAACCAAAAGGGGGAAAGCTAAAATTATCCACAGTCAAACTCCTATAAATTCGAAGGGTGAAATCGAAAAGAAAGAAACAAGAGAAAGTTTTAGATGGATTCGAAGTACATACTTGCAAAAGATTATAATCGCACGCGATGGCTGCGACATCCGATCAACGTACACCTTCAACGCCATCTCAATCTCTTCTCTCCTCTCTTACTCTCTCAAAGGCACCGGTTGAAACGTCCAGTTGCGATCTACTACTTTTCGTCCTCCTATACCCAGCTGCGAACAATCAAGGATCCCCGACAAGATACTTTGCAGGCTAGGTCGTAGTAAATTACAGCAGACGAATGCCAGCCATATCTTTATATATAACAGGAAAGGAAAGAAGAAATCAACAGGTTGAAGACCAGGTTGTAGCGAATTCCTACAAAATTACTTACGGAGAGTCTGAGCCTAAGATTGCAATTTATGATATAATGGATCTTAATGGCAAAGCTATATCCCAAGGGTTAGTGACTATAGCACTATTCGATATATAGATTCAAGCCAATATTTTAATTAGTTTAAATTAAGCGTACATAGCATTCTAGTAGGAAATTTATTAAATATAATCCTAATTTTTTTTATAGAAGAAATCAAATTCATAACCTCAGTCTATTAATTCAATCAGGACTACAGTGCAAGGCACTTATTTGAGATTGAGCCTGAGAATACTGGAGTCTAGTTCAACATACTACTCTAATTTTTACCCACGATTAGAGGGGAAAAAGAGTTTGTATGTACTCTAGCTGGATATATTACTCTAATTTTTTTACCCAAGACTCAGCAGATACCATACTATGTCATCTTTATTACTCAAATATTGTTTTACACAGGAAGCAAATCACTAACACAATTAACCACAATGGATTCTGGTCACAGAAGACCTGGGTAATTTACTAAAGTAAACGGCATCTCGTTATGCCTGATTAGCCTTGCTTGCAGCCAGGTTGTCACGTAGCCGTGCCTTGACTTTATAAACAATGCCATGGATTTCCTCGAAATGAGGGTTAGTTGCACTTCTGACGTTGTTGATCCAAGTCAGAATCTTCTGGTGAGGCTGCAAAATTCTTGCATGAGCCATCTCATCCACCACCTGAAGAGCAAGACAAATACAATCACCGTCACAGCTTCAATATTATTGTTATTGTTGCTAGTATCCAGCATAATTAGATCCTACCTTCTAAGATAAGCATGGTTTTTTGATATACATTATACAAGATGTCTACTTCACGATAAGTTATATCAAGCATTATCTAGATCTGAAAAGTTTTAACTGGCAACATACTGTTTCAAATTATGGATAACATACCTCCAATTGCATAATTTCGCAGACAAGGCTGAGATCTGCAATAGATGGCCGAGAATTGCCTAGTAAGAACTTTGCGTTGCCTTTAAGCCACAGATCCTCGATTCTCGACAGAGATGAATCGAGCAACTTCTCAGCTTCCTTTGCTGCTTGTGGGTTTAAAGGAAGACCCAATGCAGGGGCTAGTGCAGTGTTCAGAACAAAGGGCGCTGGATACCAAGAGAAAAGGCCTCAGGTCATGCAAAATAATTAGCAGATGTTTATATGAAACATTGATATGCAAAAGCGGGATATTGGATGTTGTCACATGTTGTCACATGTTATACACAAATGGCAAAGTTAATAATATTGAAATTGTAAGAACGCCCCATAGAATTTCAATTACTATTCATGTCTAGCAGAAGTTCTAACTATAGAAAATGAGAAGATCATAAAAACAACTATCTAAGTTTTAGAATCACACTTGCAGGAAAAATTAAATATGTATACACAATTTTTGTTTTTCCTTGAATGTAATTCCCTGATGTTTTTGATACCAGCAGAAATAATATGGAGAATGTTTACAAAACAAACTGGCAATCGTAAAGGTACAACAAGCAGTATAATCCACCACATATTAATGATTCTTCATAAAATGTCCATTTAAACTAGAGAAAATGTATTCCAAGAAGCCAGATAGAGATGGCATAAATGAGCTTAAGGAAAGCATGCAAAGGAGAGCATTCAAACAGCAAACCTCATAATCAATCAAGCTACAGATAGAGCACCAATAGAGAATTTCCAACAGAAATTATCTTAGTTTATCTGATATGCCTGAAATTAAGATGACTTAATCATGTCTTCCAACATCAGGTATTCAGATGGCACTAACCATGTATAACCCCCAAGTGCCACTAGCACCCACGCAAATGAGAAAATAAAACAAGAAACTCAAATTTACAACAGAAAGATCTTATGTATTTTGTTTGTGAAAACCAGAAGAGGTTTAACTGGAAAGACATAACAGAGTAGAATATAGGCAGAGATGCTAGCAATCAATTTCCTTGTAGAAGTTCAATCAATTGACAAAATTTCTATTCCAACTGACCAATTCTAGCATATTTTTTGCATTCAAGTACTAGCCTTCACCTCTTGATGCTTGTTACACTTTGGATAGCAAGGAGAAGCCATTAAGTGTATGGTTGCACGGGACTCTACTCAACCCACCATCACAAAAACAAGATGCCGAACTGTACTGCATAAGAGGAAGGAAAGTTTTTTCACCTGCACCACGACGCAGGTTGGAATGATGCCAATCCAAGATAGAGTCAATTTCAGCCCTATTAAACAGATCAGCTGGATACCTTCATGAAGGAAAAGAGAAAAGGTGAACACTAATTCAAATAACATGGAGAGAGCACCAACAACGAAAATATCTTGTAATCAACGACATCTAGTGAATTACCAGTGGTCTGGAACTCCTGGGAATGCACAAGCAAGGTACCTCAAGATGGAATGACTGTTCAAGACATATTCAACAGCCATTAGAATTTCAGAATGAAGTTAGCAGAAGAAATACAGTAGGGCAAGTTAACAAAAAGATAAATTTGGCTTTATTTCTCCGGAAAGAAAGAAGAAAATTAGTTTCTAAAATTAAAGAAAAAATATCATTTGGAAACTATGCTCCTCGTAAAGTACAAGCCAAACAAAAACCAAGAGAGGAATTCAAGTTCAAAACAGGCTTATAAGAGACCTGAATTTGTGATAGAATTCCATAGTTTTGCAATTTGAACAACAAACACTGAGAAAAGTAAAAGAAATTATGACACATAAAATTCAAGTGATAACTTACAATTTCTACTGCTTTAAATGAAAAATTGTAAGAGAAAAACTGTTGATGAGAAGAGAGTACCACCACACTACCACAGTGGCACACTATTCTATGCATAACCATTTTATCTCCGTTACTTTTTCTCCCCCCTTCTTTTTTGTTTCTGATGGTAGCCGTAGTCAGGAAGATTACTTTTCTGATAGTAACCATATAGCCAAATGGGCTTTTAGCAAATCATGAGCAGCAAAAAGATTACTTTTGGTGTAATCTTCATGCTTGATGACCAATTCAAGAAAAAAACATCTCATGATTCCCAAGTATTTGAAGATATAAAGCGAATAAACATTCAAACTAAATGTTTGAACAGAGGAAGCATTCCAACAAATCTCCAAGCAAAATTTCTGGGATGAGAATGATCAGTTACCTCTCGAACAATTTATTCTTTCCATGTGCAATTGCCGGAACTTGACCCATTGGATTTATTTCTGAGAGCAAAAAAGCAATCCTAGTTAACAAAATCTACAAAGAAAAGAACAAGAAGAAAAATAACAATTTCTCTCAATTATAAGTTGCACCAATACTTGAAAGAACCCTAGACACTATAAATTCAGCAAATATGAAATTTGTTGGAAGATCTATATTACATATTTCCCATTTTATTAATCTTAAGAAGGCATCCGCTGTTTCCTTAAGATCTGACAACTAATTAGGTTTTAGACATGAAACTGGAAATATACTTCCAATCATAAGGAAGACAGAAACTAAATGGACATAAAAGAACGAAATCGAGAAGAAGTACCTATAAACTCTGGCGATCGATGCTGGCCCTTAGCGAGGACAATCGTCACCTCCTCGAAATCTATGTTGTTTACCCTGAGACGCAACCAAATTGGACTAAGCTAAGATTATCCGCAAACAAACTCCTATTGTAACAAAAACTTAAAAATCTGAGGGTTGAAATCGGCTAGAAAGAAACAAGAGCAAATTTTAGATGGTTCCGAGTTACTTACTTGCAAAAGATTAGGATCGCACGGGATGGCTGCGACATCCGATCAACGTACACCTTCAACGCCATCTCCCTATCTCTCCCCTCTCCTCTCACTCCCACGCACACTGGCTACAGATAAAACGTCCAATTTCGATCTTCCGTGTTCTTATTATGGGCTAATTACTATCAACCTCCTAAATCATCACTGCTTCCGCTTACACCTACTGATTTTATTTTTATTTTTACCGAATAGATTCTGAACTAAGAACTTTTTAGCAGATAAACCCCTTGAATTAAAGGGTTTATATGGATATAAAAAATTAATATAATATCTTCGTGAATATAGTGATAATTTATGGAGTTAAGTACTATTAACTCTTTTATTATTGATAGAGAGTTAGTAGTCTAATCACATATTAGATTGGAGTAGGAGCTAATCCTTATACAGGACAGATACATAAGCTAATAAGCCAAAAGTGTTTGAAGTTGTGACTTCTTGTCATATTAGTACGCTTCCAAGTTGCGTTGAAGTGATGGTTATAATATTTTAATTATTTTGTTTATTATTTAAGAGCTTAACAAAGAGTTAACTTTTTTTAGATATAGAATTGCTTAGCTTTCACTTAATTTTACTTCATATATTACGTCATGTGCATTACCAAGTGGTTACTCTAAACTAAACAGCGTTGTATTACTTAAATCAAATAAAGTTATTGAGTCAAATTATTAAAATATTAAATAATTTTCTTTATAATTTTGATACCTTCTTTTTTATTATTTATTTATTTATTTTTCACTTCCACCTGCTGCGGGCCTGTGTGATCGTCACGTATGATGATTCTATAATTGAAATGAATCGTTCAGGCTACTCAGATATGTATGACAACTTGACATAGTGACGTTAGCTGTTAACTTAATTTAATCACTCTCCAGCTTTGACTCCTCATCATCGATTATGGAAATGTTGACATGTTCATGTATATTTCGATTCTTGATAAACAACACACTGCAGCAAATTTAATATATACATATACAAGTCAGTTCAACTAATGTGAACCACATATTTCACAACAATTAGCTAACTTAGATTCCCTTTATCTGAAGCATGTCCAGCTTCTTGGGCCTTCTATAGTTCCTCAACAACAAAGAGCAGCAAACAACACTGACTGATGAGGCTGCCATTGCAGCACCAGCAAGCCATGGCGGCAGACGAAATCTGGCCGACGGATAAAGAATTCCGGCAGCGATTGGTATGCCGATAATGTTGTAACCTAGTGCCCATAAGTAATTCATCCGGATCCGGGAGAAAGTTTTCCTAGAGAGATCTATAGCAGTAATTACATCCTCTAAGTTGCTCCGCATAAGAACAATATCAGCTGCTTCAATAGCAATGTCGGTGCCGGCACCTATTGCCATGCCGACATCGGCAGAAACTAGTGCTGGTGAGTCGTTGATTCCATCACCAACCATTGCCACTGTCAAGCCAGACATCTGCAAGAAATTAAGAATATTAGTAATGGTAGGACATGTGGAAAAGTATGGAATCTAGCAGGTAGACAGAAGGAAAGGTTAAATTAACAGAGTCATGTAATGTGAGCACATGCTACCGTAATGGAAAACTGTACAGGATACTTAGATACCTACCTGCAGTTCCTTCACTTTCTCTGCTTTCTGTTCTGGTTTTGCTTCGGCAACTACATTGTCAATACCAACCTCTTTAGCAATTGCATTTGCAGTGCCCCAGTTATCCCCTGTTACCATAATGCTCTTCACCTTCATGGACCTGAGAAGAGATATTACTTCTTCAGCACAAGGCTTTAGTGGGTCAGATATGGCTATTATCCCAACAACCTCTTGATCCATTGATACAATTATTCCTGTTTGTGCCATTTCTTCTGTCTCCATGAGGATTTCAGAGGCTTCAATAGTTATTTCAATGCCTGATTCCAACATCAAGCTCTTGTTGCCTACAATCACAATTTTGTTTCCAACTGTGGCTTTGACTCCATGGCCCGTAATAGACACGAAGTCTTGCACTTCAGGCCATGCATGTTTTTCTTCTCTGAACTTCTTAGCATATTGAACAATGGCCTTCGCCAAAGGATGTTCACTATTCATCTGTCAATGATAGAATAATATAAGTTACCATCCATGACAAAAGAATGATTACATAAAAGATAAAATGTATTTGGTGCATTTTCCTCGTGATAGTTGGATACTAAGGATGAAGTGAAGCACCAGTTATCACTCAATTTGAAGCTCATGTTTAAGTAGACAGAACAAAGCATTTCTAGATGTATTAAGATCTGGATACTCTGAATATAAGAAGTTTGGAAAAAGTAAATACCTCAGCAGCTGCAACAAACTCGTAGAAGTCCTGCAATACCATATTTTTTAGAAGCCTAGTACTGACGACAACAGGTTTTCCAGTGGTAAGTGTCCCTGTCTTGTCAAACACAATGCAGTTCACCTGAGAAGTTTTACATTCAGCATCTGTAAGTAATCTAGAATTTTAGACAAGATAAAATGGAACATAAAATGCATTTCTTGGCTGATACTGATAAATTATTATAGCAACAAAGCCCTGTGTCAAGGATAAAACAGCGAGTTGCTTTGAAATTTTATCGTTCATTGTTTGCTAGGTGACCAAATAAAGAGTTGCAGAGTTGGATGCCTCCCACCAATCGTTTACTCAAGCATAATTTTATGCCAGCTATGTTGTTGCATTAGTTGGCTAGCTATAAAACAAAATTCTATAGTTTTCATTTGAGATGCTGATGTGAATGAGCATGGATTGTAAGCACTTCAGCAAAAAAATTAAGCACAGAAAGAGTTTCTCATGAGACCTTGTGTGCATTCTCCAATGCTTGACCACCCTTAATGAGTACACCTTGAGAAGCACCAACTCCAGTGCCAACCATGACAGCAGTTGGAGTGGCTAAGCCAAGCGCACATGGACAAGCTATCACCATAACAGATATTCCGAATTGCAGAGCAAGTTGAAAGCTATCCATGGAAGATGGTATCCATGATTTTGGGTAACCATTAAATTTCGCAGCTAAAAACCATGAGAACCAAGTGGCAATTGCAAGAGCGATGACCTGCACAGTTAAACATCACTAATTCAGTATGATATTCGTAAACAAATTACTCATACTTCCTATTAGAAATAGCACGCCCTCTTGTCCCAGTCAGTATACATATTTAATATCATTGTGTCATATGACGAGACTAAAATCTAGATTTTGAAACTTGTCCATTTCAGAGAGACACCCAGAACATGCGAGCCTCCTTGATGATCCCCTAGATTTCAAGACACATGAGCCATTACAATTGTTTGTGAAAATAGATCAGGTCAACATTCCAGTAGAGTAATTATAAGTCAGAGGCCAGAAAAAAGAATGGAACTGACTTAAATGGCCTTTTAGCCTAGTAATTCATTCAGTTTTTGAAATAAAAAGATTTATAATGTTGACATTTGCCGAAAATTAAAGCCGAAAAAAGGGAAGGAAGCATGTAATGAATGTATCCTTACCAAAGGGACAAAGAACTTTGATATACGGTCGGCAAACTTCTGAACGGGAGCTTTTGCCATTTGTGCTGACTCAACTAGGCGAACAATCTGTGATAGTGCACTCTCTGACCCAACATGTGTGGCTCTCACATAGAGCACACCATTTTCATTAACTGTTCCACCGATAACAGTATCTCCTTTTCTCTTTGCAACAAGCCGTGATTCTCCAGTTATCATGCTTTCATTGACATGGCTCTGACCCCATGTAACGAAACCATCTGAAGCAACTTTCGCACCAGGCATTATTTTAATGACATCGTTCTTCTGAATCAGTCGACTGTCTATTTCTCTTTCATTTACCACTTTGCCTTCACTATCATATGTTAACAGCGTAGCAGTTTCAGGTGCCAGGTCCATAAGCTTCGCAATTGCCTCTGAGGTTTTCCCTTTAGCTAAGATTTCAAGGTACTTACCAAGAAGAATAAATGATATGAGCATCGAACTAGTCTCAAAAAAATCAGTTCCCATAAATTCTTTAGAAGTTGCTGCCCTGAAAATGGAGTAAAGAGAATAGAAGTATGCTGTGTTGGTGCCGAGAGAAATCAACACATCCATATTAGCTGAGCCATGTCGCAAGGCTTTGTATGAACCGGTATAAAATCTACGGCCAACTATAAATTGGACAGGAGTGGATAAAATCCATCTCAGAAGCTCTCCAATACTCAACATATTAACTACCTTCTTATCAAGTCCATCTCGAATCCCAGGAATGTACATAAAGACCATGGAAGTTAAAAATACCGGAATTGTGAAAACCAAGCTCCAAAGGAAAGACTGAAAATACTGGTTAATCTCCTTATGCCTGTGAAGCTCCCTTCCTCCTGCTTCTGGATATATTGATGCTCTGAGATGTTCAGAACCCGTCGATTCAATTACTTCAATAAAATTCCGAGGACCTGTTTGATCTGGCTTGTAGGATACAGTGATTTTATGAAGCACAGGATCAATATTTGTACCCTCAACCCCTGGAAGTGCTTCAAGAGAGCTTTTGACCATCATGATAGATTTATCATCTAAGATACCATCAACTTTAAACTCTATCCTGTTCCTATCTTCTCCCGTTGTGATAAGTATAGCTTCAAAACCAGTTTCTTCGACTACTTCGACAAGTCTGGTGGCAGTGATGATTTTAGGATCATAACGAATTTCTGCTTCTTCAGTTGCCAAGGCTACTACAGCTTTCTGGACGCCTGGAACAGCTTTAAGAGCAGACTTAACAGTACTTGTGCAAGAAGTGCAGGTCATTTCTTTTACATGTAACCTGCATATTAGAATAGATCGTTCCTTAGGCTCCTCTTTGATCAATGCAGCTTCAAATCCCACATCTTCGATTCTTTCCTGGATTTCCTCCTCCTGTAAGGAAAAAAAAAAAAAGCCTCAGACGAGTAAATCAGACTAGCTTTCAACACATAATTGTATTAAATAAAAGTACTAAGATAAAGCAAAATAAAATGATATAAGACATTATTAGAAAGAGTAATAACTGTTATAATATAAGTACCTATTCATTAAGAAAGTCAATTAAAACGTAATAGGATCAAAATGTTGAATTCTTCAATAAAAACTCTAGTTTCCATTGTCCTTTGGATTCAGATAATCGGTCCTGCTAGGATTTCTCTTAGTTGAAAGATTTCTGGCAAAAAGTTCTTATCAGCTGATTTACACATTAATTTGGGTGTAGACTGCAACAAGTTGATTTGGCATCTCTCTGTCATGAAAGCAACCCTCTGTCATCTCTCTCAAGGAGAGATTATAAATATAAACTCTACTACTCTAGCCAGAAACTTATTGAATCAATCCTAAACATATTGTTGTTTCAATGACTGCTATTCATACAACAGGAATATATGATAGGATCATGATTATTCACTTAACATTAATACCCAGAAGAAGACTAGGGAGATTGGGAGGGGTACAGAAAAGGTAAGAGTGTGATACGACAGAGAGAAAAGATCAACACGAAAGAAATGAGTTACAATCTCTACAGTAAACAACTGTTTAGTCTTTTACTATATTGAGGCATTTGCATGCAATAACGTTAGACAAGTTCAACATGGCATGAAGAAACTTCATAATAAATGACTATAATTAATGGAGTTCTACTCGATCCATCAAAAGGTAGCAACACGCAAGACTTCATAGCCTTAATTACTATAGCGACATGAACCTGCATGACGTGCCTTTAGATTAACAAAGGCTACTCAAATAATGGAAAATAGAAAGGTCTCTCTTTCCCATTAAATTCATAATAGGAAAACATTCAATAAAAATTTGAAGATTAGAAGAAGAACCAAGTTGCTCAGTTCATTTAACACAGAATTTTCCATTAAAAAGGAAATAAGCGGAAAATAGATGTACAAAAGATTATGAAATCACTAGTGAAATCCAAACAAAAGAAGACAAGAAGCCCTGTTCACGAAATTGTTGGGTTCGATTCAAGAAACTCACAAAAAAAGAAAAGAAAAAAAAAAGCTATAAGCAAAGAGATCAAGGAATCGGAACAGACCGAGATGAAGGCGGGATAGAAGATGACTTGAGCACGGTTATTGAGCACGTCCACAGCCGCGTCATGTATCCCCGGGAGGCGCTTTATAGCCTTCTCCACCGATCCGCCGCACGCGGTGCACGTCATTCCCACGACCGAGAACAGAGCGACCCTCGTGCTCTCCTCTTCCTCCAGAGGTGGAGCCTCTATGTCGCCGAATCTGGCGCCGCCCTGCGCCGCCGGTGAGCCGCCCTTCGGCCGCTTGGGCATGGAAGGGTACCGAGGCCTCAGGGAGAGCAGACGAGGGGTTTTCGACGAGGAAGAGGAGCACGGATCGCCATTAAAGCACGAGAAGAGGAAAGCTTTGCTAGCCATTGCTCTCCTCCCCCCCCCCTTCTCCTTCCCTTGTTGCCTAGTTAATCTTTAGCTTGGCTCGAAAGCACGGCGAAGCGTTTGAATCGAAAGCGGTTTATAAAGAGAAACGAGAACGAGATGATGACAGTTAACATATAGTACGTAGGAGCGACTGCTTACAAAGAAATGTTGTTAGGTGTACTGGATTTAGCGGGAAGTCTTGTTTGGGTGGATTCTGGGGTAGATCTTTTATTCCCCGTAGCATCTGGCTTTTATGCGAAAAAAATGTGATGAAACGGAAGGCTTAACGTACAGGGCATCTAAGCGCAGTTACAAAGTGAAACGTGACGGAAGGCATTGATATAGTTAACAGTGCTGCATCTAAAGTGCAAATCTCTTTCAAATCATTAGGCACGATTTTCTAGATAATGGAGGAATATTTTAAATTTGTGCACCAAATAATGTACGTTAATAAATGCAAATGTTTGGTTGTCTCAGTGGACGAACGAAAATACGCCATTTTTTTTAAAAATATTTTTTGATGTTTAATTGTACAAAATAAATTAAAGAAATGTCTTCTTTACTCACTAAAGATAGTTCTTGAAGTGGGATATTATATTAAAATAAATAAATTTGAGGCTAAGGTATCTATGTGTGATGTTTGGTGTGCAGACCTAAAATAATCCAAACCTAGGATTTCCTTTAACTTTTACAAGAATGACTCAATGACCACTCTAAATTTTAATAATATGAAAAGAAAATAGTGTTACTGATAAAGTGAGAGAGACTTAGGCCAACTATACGAGTGGTTGGGTTCCACCATATAATAAAAGTTATGGGTTCTAATCCCAACAGTAGTGATTTAGACATGCATGATGTATCCAATTTACTAACAAGAAAAGAAGATAGCCTACCTAAAATTATCCAACTGCGAAAGTTGAGCAGATATAGAAAGACATAAAGTTGATTAAGCTAACAAGATGTAATTAAGTTGTTAACAACATGAGAGGAATGCTTGATTGCAGTCCTTGGATCTTCGACGCACAAAATATAGTAATACCGGTTGTAAAACTTCCATGCAACTGGATTTGCAGAGAATCCTCGCCCATAGTCTACAAGGTTGTCGCATAGTAGCGAATGGCGTATGGGCGGGCCAGCCGAGTGAGCTCGTCTTCTCCGCTAAAGCTCCGTTTCAACCTTCCATTTTACGTCCTCAGGGGTCAGGTAATTCTCCTCTCAATATCTTCGGCTACTTTGCAATTTTTATTCTTAGTTGGTCTCAGGAGATTCAGCTACACTTTTTTGTCCCACTAATTTTGGACCAGCACTAGGGTTTTTTGAGGTTTTAGTGCGTCATAAGAGGCAAAAGGAAAGCCCTTTAAATCGAAATAAGAAGATTTTTTTTTCCCAATTGTAATATTTTAGGCACAATTGGCATGAGCAGAAGAGGATCAATTTAAAACCTGATTGATTTACATAATTTTCTATAGAAGAACAAGTCCACATCTTATGTGATAAATTTGGTTTACATAAAAACGATATAACAGGTTTGATGGACAGAAACAAGAATCAAGAAATACAGAAGTATGCTGCTGATATCCAATCCATTAGAGAAGCACAGATCCGCATTTGCCCGTATATCCATAGAACCCCGGTTCTCTCATCGGTATCCCTTGATTCTTTAGCCGGGAAGCAATTGTTTTTCAAGTGTGAATGCTTCCAGAAGGGGTGAGAGGTGGCTCCTTAGTTTGTAATTATTCAATGTTCGATTTTTTGCTCATCCTTTTTGCGGCGGCTGATATTAACATTTAATAGCTTACATGCCAAACAGTGGGGCGTTTAAAATTAGAGGTGCTTCCAATGCTATATTCTCACTTGGAGATGACCAAGCTGCTAGAGGCGTCGTAACTCATAGCAGGTTCACTCCCTTATTTATAGCACTTTGCAATGAATACAATCTCGCCTTCTCTGCTTTAAAAGTTCAAATGTGTTTGGATAAAAGAATTAATGAGTTGTTCTCCATCTATTTAGTGGTAACCATGCTGCAGCAGTGTCTTTGGCTGCAAGATTACGTGGAATTCCTGCTTATATTGTTATACCCAAGAATGCACCAAAATGTAAGGTCGAGAATGTCAAGCGCTATGGTGGCCAGGTTATTTGGAGCGAAGCTACATATCAATCAAGAGAAACTGTTGCTAAGAAGGTTCAAAATGAAACCGGTGCAGTTCTTATTCATCCTTTCAATGACAAACGTATTATAAGGTATGTGACTGCCTTTCTCAGCGTGTTGATGTTCAGATATAGTTGTAATTGTCTTATTAAGGAAGATGATGGTCATATGCTATCCTGTTGTTAAATTGCTATAGTTATCTTCTCATTTACCTTGCAATTCCTAGGTTCTCAGTTATAAAGTAGTTTGAGTTTTGAGATAGTCTAGCATTCAAGCCCAGTAATATCAGGTTATTTGAATATACTGCCTAATTTCTCTGTTGCTTAGGTCCTAATTTTGAAGAACAGTCTAGGACAAAATTCTTAGTTGAAGTAAGGCAGCTGTTTTAACAAAAATAAATAAATAAATTACGTATGTGCCAAAATTGGGACAACTTTTCTTGTTTTCCGGAGAAATGGAAAATCCGCTTGTCATAATGCAAGCTGATTTCCTACCTTTAGTCAAAATAGTTCCATTATAAGGTATTAGTTCAGGTTGATTTGTGGACTTATTGTCTATCGTCCTTCTGAGATGACTTCCATTGTCACCTATCTTCTGTTAAGTATGTAGAGAACATATCTCTTTTAATTTAGTCAAAGTAATTTAGTTTAAGGGTGAGGTGAACACCTCTGATCCTCTGAGTTGTATCTTTAATTATATAGTTCTTTATATGACCTTCTCGGCATGTAAGTTTCATTTCATAGAATTCGCCAAAGTATCTGTCTTCAAGTCCAATATTGCCAAAATAACCAGATGATCAGCGCTTGCCTAACCTTTTGATATAGTTCTTCAAGGTAATGTTGACATTTCAAACGTCTTTTTGACGAGTCCAATTATCACATATTTGTCTCATTACTTGGGAGATGTGTTTCCTCATCCCTGTGAATTGTGATGTTTTGATATGTTCCAGATCATTAACTCCATGCAGAAACCCTGAAGAACCACTCTACTTAGGAACACCTGAATTTTGACTTCCTTGCCTTGGTACTAGCAGTATCTTTTGATATAGTCCATTATAATATGAGAAGAAACAAATTTTGTTGGAAGTTATGTTTTAAACATGTTTGCAGTGGTCAGGGTACGATTTCACTAGAGCTGTTGGAGCAAGTACCCGATATTGACACCTTAATCGTACCAATTAGTGGTTCGTACTTTGGCAGATCTTTAACATTAATAAACTATGCTCTTCCCTTGTCTTATTCTTGACATTTTCATTTCTAACGTGGCTATATAGGTGGCGGTCTTATTTCTGGTGTGACATTGGCTGCCAAAGCGATCAACCCTTCCATTTGTGTTTTGGCAGCTGAGCCGAAGGGTGCTGATGATGCTTCTCAATCCAAGGCAGCAGGAAGGATAATTACTTTACCTGAGACCAACACAATTGCTGATGGACTCAGAGCTTTTCTTGGAGAACTTACATGGTATATATACCCACTGCCAAAAGTTGCTATATTTCAGGCTTCTGGACATTTAAGTATGCACGTAGCTATCTATGTATGTGTCTGTGGCGTAATGTGTATCAATAGGTCTTTAGGGGCATATATTTTCAATTTGGATATGACATTTTACTTGCCCGTCATCTCTCCTGATAAAAATTTCTCTCGTAGATTGAAATTTTTCTGAGGCTTCCTGCCGTTCGAGAACTTGTCATTTTCTTGTCATTTGTTCTTCTTTCTTATTACCAGTCGTTTCAGTGCATAAGACATAATATGATTTATTTTCCTTCTGTTTCAGGCCGGTAGTGCGGGACTTGGTGGACGATGTCATCACGGTCGATGATAAGGAGATCTTAGAAGCCATGAGAATGTGTTACGAGGTTCTGAAAGTCGTCGTGGAGCCTAGTGGAGCTATTGGCCTTGCAGCTGTTCTTTCCGACAAGTTTAAACAGTGTGCTGCTTGGAACCAGAGCAACAAAATTGGAATCCTCCTCTCTGGAGGCAATGTTGATCTTGGTGCCTTCTGGGAATCATTTTGTAGACAATAGTTGAGTTCTTGTGCTTATTCATCAATTCACTTGGTAAGATTGAGTTGGAAGAGAGAAGTATCTAGCGACTAGCTTGCGAGTTAGTATCTTAATATTGCTTAAGGTTCAAAGTTGCTACTTAAACATGCCGATTACTTCAGTTGGCCTTCAATCTTCATCATGTGTGAATTATTATTCTACTTTAGTTATTATGATATTATTAAATATTCACTTGGGACAATTCATATAAATAACAGCTTTCAAGTCAAAATAATAATAATAATTCGCAGATTTTATTTTGCTTATTTAGATTTCTTTTTTAGATTATAAATGAAATGGTTTTTTTTATATAAATATCCTTCAAAAAGATCTTACGGTATATATGATATATCTCTTTGATATTTGCTTGTAAACCCTTCGGAACATAATTTTTGCACAAAAACCCTAAAAAC
This sequence comes from Typha angustifolia, assembly GCF_048772165.1. Classification (NCBI taxonomy): domain Eukaryota; kingdom Viridiplantae; phylum Streptophyta; class Magnoliopsida; order Poales; family Typhaceae; genus Typha; species Typha angustifolia. The sequence goes on along the minus strand of NC_133245.1, from coordinate 16,692,513 downwards.
TCTTGATTTTATATGGATACCTTTTAAACCTAACTATTTTTAAGAGTTATTATTTTTTATTATTATTATTTTACTTATGAATTCTAAAAGGTAATATGAGAGGCATTTAAACAAAAGTTATAAATTTTGAAGGGTAAACGCAAAATTATGAAATTTAAAAGGGCATATACATAGATAAGAAATTTTAGAGGGATATACGTGTAAAATAATCCATGCAATCTCCAATTTATGATAGGTAGAATAGTATGACTAATCTCGACGATCATATTTCACCTAAAAAAATTGCGAGAAGCATTATAGGCATTGTAACAGGGATTGCACGGTAGACCCACTTTGCTCCTTATAATAGACTAGAGTCTCATTCACTCTATTCTACAGACGATACTCAAGTTCACGTCCTCAATTACTTGAACGGAGAAAGAAAAAAGAAGAAAAATTAATTAAACACTAATTAATTGGTTGTCCTATATATATTAATTATCTATCTTGGTTTGGTTTCAGGTTTACATTGCAACGCAGCAGAAGAGTGTAGAATTGAGGACGGACTTCAAAAGTTTCATCAGACATCCAAACACTCACAACAAAGAAAGGAGGAGTATTTCGAATTGAAACGAAAAGGAATCAAGAGTCTAACAACAATTCTGAGATCCATAAAATAAGATGCAGGATTTGTGGTTTCAAACTAGCAATACAAGAAAAGCATTGCTGCTCGATCCATTCCAAAGTGAGTAGAATAGACTCTAAATTTATTTGATTCAGTGATCTGAAAGTAGTTTTATATATGTATATATATATATATACTTCAAATGAATTTTGAGTTAATTACTTCTCTTCAGGTGAAAGCAATATTCCCAGAAAGCAAAAGGTACCATGTCGATCACCATTTATGTAACAGATGGGTAAGTAAGACGCGATGTCCGTGACTTGTGATTTGAGCACTAATCATGATATAGTTAGTTTAGAATTAAAATATTTGGAGCACTTATCTTTAGTTATTTATCTTCTTATTGAAGTTTATCTTTGTATCATCTTTTGAGCTCTTCTTCTATGCCCTTTATATTTATATATCTTTTCTAGGATAAAAAGAGATCTAACACTTAGAAAATTTAAAAGTGTTATAACTGATTCATCATGTGATTATTTATTTCTTAATTATAATTTTAGTTGAAAAAATAATATTATTTTTTGCATGTATATCCTTTTAAAAAATATCTTATTTGTATATATAATCTTCTAAAGTTGATCTTTTTTTAATATATTTTTTTAACAGAATTTCCTTTTTTTTTTCTCAGGAGCTGAAACTGAAATGAAAATAGTTGAGGGGTGAAAATATAATTAATCAAAAAAAAAATCCAACCGGAAACCCTAAACCCTGAGGTGGACTTCTATTGGGTCGCACCGAACCTTGATTTGGTTCAAAGCCCGCCGCATAGTTAACACACCCCAACTACAACACGGCTTTGAGTTGCTTCGATCTCGCTCGGGACTTGCATCGAACAGATGGTGAGCAAGAGACAGAAGGAAGCACGAAAGCGATTCAAGGAGGCGAATCCCAACCTTTTCCCTAAGCCCGAGCCCCCCAAGGAGGACTCTTCTAATTCAAAGAAGAAGAAGAAGAAGAATAGCAGGAAGAAGGTTAATGGAGTCCTCAAGGGCAAACCCACCAAGAAGAGCGGCTCCAAGAAGCATCCTTTGAGGGTGCCTGGGATGCGCCCTGGAGAGAGCTGCTTCATTTGCAGGTCCGAGGATCATATTGCTAAGCTTTGTCCCGAGAAAGCCCAGTGGGAGAAGAACAAGGTTTGTTTTGATTTACTTCGATTTGCTTCTCTTTCTCCGGTGCCTATCAACTGTTTGCTTTGTTGTCAAGTCTACCATTTTACGTCTTATTATTTGTTTTTGCACAATAATTGTTCTTGTTTGTTAGGTATATGAATTGGGTATGCAGGTCATGCTAATTCTCTTGTTTGGGTGGTTTAAGTAGACAACGAAGTGTTATGATAAATATCATGGATCATCGTTGCTAAAGCGATTACTTCCTAGATTTTCACTCCTGTTGTCAGAATTGTAACTCGGGTTATTTAGATAGTTTGAATGGTTTATTGAGAAAAAAAAATACTAACTACGAAACATCGTTGTGTTAACATTAGTTTTAACAATAACCATATCCATCAGTAATATGAGCAATCGATTTTTGTTGTTTTGACATCATGGTGGTGTCTACCTATGCATAATAATGCAAGTGCCTCATGCTTTATCCAGATTTGTTTGCTCTGTCGCCAACGTGGACATAGTCTTAAGAACTGCACAGAGAAAAGTGATAGCAGCAACAACAAAAAGTTTTGCTATAACTGTGGAGAAGTTGGACATTCTCTTTTCAAGTGTCCTAAGCCCCTTGAAGATGGTATTCCGCTCATCTTTTATTTGATATAGTTCTTTAAAGTACTTCCTTTTTTTCAGTCTATGTAATCAGCACGTTTTTCAGAGTTTATATAGTATTAATACTTCTAAGGTGCCAAGTTAATGGATTTCTTCTTAAGGTATTGAACTTTATTTGTAAATGCAGGGGGTACAAAATATGCCAGCTGCTTTATCTGTAAAGAGCAGGGCCACTTGAGCAAGAACTGTCCGAAAAATGTACACGGAATATATCCAAAGGTACCCCATATGTATAGGTGATTTATATGAGTAGCTTGTAACAGAAATTATCTGCATATATTTGTTAAAAGGTTCTGTTATCTGTGGTATTAGCTTGCCATCAATTGAAGTCCATAAATGTTGTAAATTCGTAATGGAGCTTATTGAATCTTCTTCTTAAGTTTTGGACTAAGAGTCAACCTCAACAATGCTGTATATTAATTATCCTGTCAATTAAGGGGAATCTGATTGATTATTTTTATGTTCTTGTTAGGGTGGTTCCTGTAAGATATGTGGTGGTGTTACGCACTTGGCCAAGTTTTGTCCAAATAAAGGCAACAGAGATTTGACATCCTCTGCCGGGGGGCAGAACATAGGTATTACCGAGCTTGTATTATTCATGTCAATTAATCCTCTATGATATTGTGAATTTTGGTATTAAATCTTTCTTTAGAATACGAAGTCTATCATTTAGCTGCATTTTCAATTTCTGATCCTTTTTGCTATGTTTTTTGGGGTAACTCTAACTCTGAAATTGCGTGTGGATATAAGCAAGCAACTCTTGGCATCACTGGATCTCATTTTCACCTCAGTGAGGATATGCTTGCAACATTCATTTATTATGTAGTTGATTTAGAATGTCTCTTCCTCTCATCTCAGCTAGCGAACCTGGGGAAAACCTGCAAGGGCTGCAGTCCATCTTCCGGAGCGGAGATGATATTGAAGATGATTTTGTTGTAGAAGAATTGAAAAGCGGCAAAAAGGATCCCCCTTTACACTCTAAGAAAGAACCAGCTGCTGGGATGGGTGACAGCGAAAAGAATCCTCATGCAAAATCAAAGATAAAGAAGGGCCCAAAAGTTGTAAATTTTTTGGGTTAAGGCAATGATCATTTGCTTTCAGTCATCGGATCTTGGATGTATGTTCATGAATATCCTAGTGCAAATGAAATTTTGTATTTTTCGCTTGTACGATGAATAGTCTTTCTTATTTTCTTAAGATGATGTTGTCAGATTAGTTTGCACCGGTACATGTAGATAATCTGCCGTTTTCTTTTGCTTTGAAGGACATTTTAACCTCTCATTGCCATTGCACAATGTCTAACACCATTATAATGCTAGATACATACATGTACATATATCTGAGCACCTAACACCTATCTATAGAAGTTGGTTGTTGGTTCTTTATGGATGATGGTGAGCATGTCGCTCTTCATGCCTCTCTCCATATGGGGATATGCATGGCGGACTCGGTCAATGCCTTCATCTCGGACGTGCCATCAAACAACTGCTTGATTTGCGAGTTTCTCCTCTCTCTCCTCCTTTATTCCCTCCATCAAACTCTCTCCTTCCCACATTTCTCATTTCCCCTCCTCTTTCTTTCTCTCTCTCTCTCTCTCTCTATTCCTTTCCCAGTTCCCATCCTTGGAGAAGAAACTATGGTTAGTCTACTTGATCAATATTGTTTTCAATGTCGATTAGCTACATTATCTTCTGATAGTTTTCATTTCTTGTTGCACAAATGAAGGCCAACTCGGCGTCGGGAATGGCTGTGAATGATGAATGTAAGATAAAGTTCTTGGAGCTGAAGGCGAAGAGGAACTTCCGTTTCATCGTGTTCAAGATCGACGAGAAGATCCAGCAGGTGGCGGTGGAGAGACTCGGCCAGCCCGACGAGAGCTACGATGATTTCGCCGCATGCTTGCCGCCGAATGAGTGCCGCTACGCCGTCTTCGACTTCGACTTCGTCACCGATGAGAATTGCCAAAAGAGCAAGATCTTCTTCATCTCTTGGTAACGTTTGCACCTATCATGCATGCAACTAAGTGGCATTCATCATAAAGAGAAATTTATTAAAACAAACACCCTACTTTTTAATATCGAATTTGTATTTATCTTTTACTACCTTAAAAGACATGGTGGAGTTCGATTAACTATATATATGAGCATATCAATGCTTATAAGAAATTTGGAAAGAAAATAGAAAGATACATAATAGCAAAATATTATTAGAGTGACTGCTAACAATTGTACCAATACTAATTCTGGTCATTGCTCTACGTGGATAAATTCTTGTAAAATTTAATGTACAGGGCTCCAGATGAATCAAAGGTAAGGAGCAAGATGCTGTATGCTAGCTCTAAGGATAGATTCAAGAGAGAGCTCGATGGCATCCAGGTGGAGTTACAAGCAACGGATCCGAGTGAGATGAGCATTGATATAATCAAAGGGCGAGCCTTTTAAAGAACCAATTCGACCGTCTAATCCTTTATTCGACGACGGGGATTTCCCTTCATTTGTTCGATGGACAATATTTATTCAAGGAGATAGCATCGAATTAAACCCTTTTTTTTTTCCTCAAACCATGTGGCTAAATACTATTACTACCTTTATTTGTAACTCGTTTTCCTTCCGAAGTTTAATTTGCCAGTATGAATGCATCTGGGTTGCACCTAAAGGCATTTATTCCTAATCATGTAAACTAGATGCTTAGGACGAAGAATGAAATTAGAGCTCTCTTTCATTGGCAAAAATTGATGATTCACATCCTATCCTTTTCATATCGTTAATGAATAGAAGTGGCCATCGGCCCACATGGGCCGAGTTTGGGCTCAATATATTGGGTGGACTTTGGACTTAGGTTTAGCCTCCACCAAACCCAAAAGCCAGCCAGCGGCAAGGATTTTCCATTAGGATGAGAAGGCCGGGTACTAGTACCTAGTTTCTTTTTTAGCTAGCCAATCTTAGATACTTTTCCAACGCAAACCACCTCAAACTCACCTCATCTAATCTCGAGTTTTTCTCTTTTACTACTTAGATACTAAGATTAAGTGAATTAAAAAATCACTAACTAAGACAATAATTTTTAAATATAATAAAAAATCTCTAAAAAGTTCTAAAGTCTGAGAGAAAAAAAAATATATATTATAAAATATGTTTAAAAGTTATTAAATCAGAAATCAGATTCATATCGCAATATCTCCCTCACATTAGTAAATTTTAATATAAGTCGGTCAAGTGACTTAAAATATCAAAGTTAGTAGACATGTAAAAAAAAAAAAAGTAGAGGGCTAGTTAAATAAATTATATATAAAAAAAGAAGCTCTGTGGTCCAATCCTTTGCCGTATCAGGCTATCACCAATTACAAGGGGGCATGTCACATCGTTTATATAGCCCATACCAGACGTCCAGTCTGCATTGGAGTGCGTAGAGTCCATTTTATAAGGAAACAAATACTTTTATCTATGCAAATACTAGAGCACAAGAATGCCACCCAGTTCTCCGGTGGTTGATAGAATGATAAGGTGTTTATTTAATCAGTTGTACATTTTCTATATTTACCACCCCATTTATTTCTTCATGCACGCATTGTGACCACAAACTACCTCCCGCCCTTTCCTGACCACCAAGTTAAAAAGATTCTAAAATTAAGGCCGTCAAACTCGGCCCTACTAGCACAATGGTTGGATACAAACATATTGCTTAGATCTATCTACCTGCCTATTTAACTACGTAACTGAAAAGACCCAAGTTGGCGAATTCCTTCCTATAGAAATAATGAGAACAAGGACAAGAGAAAAGAAGTCAATCAGGATAAAAAGTGTACCTCTTTATTCGAATTATCGATGCATTATTTCAGGCTGAGCCCGTCCTAATAATAATCTGTAGCTCCTGTCTCCTGAGAGCTTTTGGTCACAGTATGAGATATAGAAGGGACGAATTATTTTCTAATTAAATGTAAAAAAAGAAAATAATTTAGCATGGGAAGCTTCCTTTATTGTACTTTTGGAAACGATGCCGACTTCTAAGCTGCCGATGGCCAAGGGATGGGAAAAACTCTTTAACATGGTCGCCACCTCTTGGCCACACGGATCGGATCCAATTCTACTTTTGTGGCGAACCTTTTAAATGAATGAATCACTTATAACGTGGACGTCTTCGTATATCATAAACACTTATCCCACGTCAGCTCTTGGCCTCATTGGAGCAAATCCCTCTATAGATGGTATCCACTGGTTTTGTGCATCTTGGAATCCAATACCGGGTGGGTTAGAAGTACTAAATCGAGATATTTTGCCAGCAAAATAATATAATATGGTTTACGCAGGCCCACTTAATCTGCGGCTTGTTGTGATCCAGTTGGTGTGGGAAGACTAATTCGTGCATGCACTGGAGTAGGAGATCCAGTAGGAAACCCGTGGTGGCAAGTGGAAACTTCGGTCGCCCCCACAAAGGGGAGGAGTAAGGAATATGCGGACGGCATCGGAGGCATCATTCCATGGAATATACTGCGGATAATCTAGCCCAACTATTGCGACCGTATTAAAGCCCCCCTGATATCCAATATTTACGTGGGAGCCATTAGCTAGCCGTACTTAGCGTCACCTCCTGTCTGGATACCTACCGGTTGATTAATACACAAGATAAATATTACCGTACAGGGGGGTAACCTAACGGGGGGGATTTATTCCGAATCCAGCGGCTGCGCCCACCTCTTATTCCTATAGAAGACGGATAAAACCGACGGGGTAGGATAGGAATTTGGTTCGTAACGCCAGTGTCGTCGCGTCGCGTGGCGTTGCGTGGCGCATCTTCAAATCCCGCGGCGCCCCCAAGGAAGTCCCAAAGGATTTCTTCCCAGGAGGGGAAAGCTCGAAGAGGTTGCAGTATAAGGGGAGACAGATCGCGTTGCGATATCCGAACATCTCCCGATATCAGGTAAATAACTCCTATCCGGCAATTTAGTGCAGCTTAGATGTTGATTTATTCTACTGCTCTTCTCTGGTTATGTAGCTTCTTCTTGTTCAATCACAAAAGGGTGGGGGTAATCTGGTGGGTTGTGATCAATCTTTGCTTTTGTTGTAGAGTTAGATTGTCTAGCTAATGTTCTGCATTGGGATGTAGTTTGACTGGTAGGTTTATTACGTTTTCTTTATTCGATTGACTTTTAGATGAGCGGGTTTCTTCTTTGTTATATATTCCAAGGATCGCTCAAGTTGGCTCCCATTGTTTTCTGTGGTAAGAGCAAATTTATGCTTCGAAAATCTCTCTTTTTGTTCGTTCTCTGCTGATCAGAGAAACCTTGGTGTTTTCAGCGGCAAGTTAGTTCCTTTCTTCCACTTTACTCCGATAGATTCGTGCTTAAGATGGAAGTAAGGAAAAACTCCTCTTTTCGTGTGGAGAATTCATTAGCTTTTGTGCTCTTCTTTTTAGTTTTAGTTTCTTTAATTGGTTGTCCATTGGGTATTCTTTTTTCTTGTTGAAGGTGTCAGTTTTTGATTCGATCAGATTCAGTGGTTGTGCGGTTTGGGTGTTTTATCTTATGGTAGTGGGTCTTTTTTAAAAAGCCTATTGATTCTTAGTTCCTCTTGTTAGAATATAAAATTGAATATTTTTTTTGCTTTTCACGGGCTTGAGGTTTTAAAGTAAAGTGAGTTGACACGGTATCCCACCGACTCTTCTGTCTAAAAATAAAACATTAATCTATTTAAATTTAGTTTACTTCGATGTGAAAGAGTAAATCACAAACATGATAAATTTTTAGAGTAACCGATGATATATCACCTATGATCGATATTATCTTCTTACCTCATTATTCAGGTATAATTGATTTAAATAGTAAGGTTATAGTGGCAACTTTCTTTTGTTCATACCTAATGTCTTTGCACAACGGATTTAGAGGCATTATATTTGTCATTTAGCTAGTAGGCTGATGCAAGTTTCTTTATCCGAAAGAAATATATACGTGTGTCATACGCATCTTGACTGGGCTTTAGAATTCATAACTACTGCTTTCTGACTTTTTATTCTATTCCGTGGTATTTGCAGGAGACACGTCTCAACTTTCTGTTCTAAACTGTCGCCGGCTTCATAAACTTCTCTCAAGCAAAGAGCTTCAGAAGATCTTTCATGGGTTCCTCGAATGAAGAAAGAATTGAAACTCAAAGCAACAACAAACCACTTGGCGTTCGGTTTCTTGAACGCATCAGGGGCAAACCTTTCAGCTTCAGAGCATACCAAGCAATTGTGCTGGTATTGACCTTCTTTGCATATGCTAGTTATCACGCGACGAGAAAAACCACTAGCATCGTAAAAAGTGTTCTTGATCCGCAAACAACGCCGGAATTAGGCTTCTCCCGCTGGACAAGATTGTACTATCTAAGATCAGGACATAGTGCAGAAAACAGCGGACAGAACAATGGATGGGCTCCGTTCGACATGGGGGGCGGCACTGCCATGCTTGGAGACATTGACGTGGCCTTCCTTGCAGTATATGCATCAGGCATGTACTTTGCTGGCCATTTAGGTGACCGATTTGATCTAAGGATCCTGCTGACTTTTGGAATGGTGGGAACTGGAGTTTTCACAGCCCTTTTCGGAGCTGGCTACTGGCTAAATATGCATAATTTCTACTACTTTCTAGCGATTCAGATGATTGCTGGTTTGTTTCAGTCCACCGGGTGGCCCTCAGTTGTTGCGGTTGTTGGGAACTGGTTTGGGAAGAGCAAGAGGGGATTAATTATGGGAATATGGAATGCACATACATCAGTGGGAAATATATCTGGCTCGCTGATTGCTGCTGCTTTGCTGAAATATGGTTGGGGCTGGTCCTTCGTCGCTCCTGGCATTATTATTGCCATCGCTGGCTTGACAGTGTTCCTATTCTTGCCTGTTAGCCCTGAGGTGGTTGGGATCGAAGAGGTGGATGATGTAAAGTCTTCAGAGAAGAATGAAATCAAGGAGCCTCTTTTGGGAGGAGCAGATGGTAAAGATAAAGCAGTGGGGTTCATGGAAGCCTGGAGGATTCCAGGTGTGGCGCCGTTTGCCCTCTGCCTCTTCTTCTCCAAGCTGGTGGCTTATACATTCCTCTATTGGCTTCCTTTCTACATCAGCCACACAGGTCTGTTACTCTTTTACATAATTGGTTTTCTATCATATATTGAAAATTTACTGAAATCAAGATATATATGCAGTCTCTATGATCGATATTGGTATATGGGTTTGTACATTAAATCTGACATCGCAAATCTTTTTTTTCTTTTGTCTGCTTTGCAGCTATTGATGGGAAATATTTGTCAGATTCAACAGCTGGAACACTATCAACCTTGTTTGATGTGGGAGGCGTCGTTGGTGGCATCCTTGCTGGTCACATCTCAGACCGGCTTGACGCCCGGGCACTGACGGCCGCTAGCTTCATGTACTGTGCTATACCTGCTCTGTACTTCTACCGCATATATGGGAGCATCTCACTCTACTGGAATATTGCTCTCATGTTCATCACTGGCATGCTTGTGAATGGCCCCTATGCACTGATAACAACAGCCGTCTCCGCAGACCTGGGAACTCACAGCTCCCTGAACGGAAATTCTCGTGCTTTGGCTACTGTCACGGCAATCATAGATGGGACGGGGTCTGTCGGAGCAGCAATTGGCCCACTGCTGACGGGCTACATCTCCGCAAAGAGTTGGAGTGCGGTCTTCACAATGCTAATGGTGGCAGCCCTTGTGGCTGGGCTTCTCCTGACGAGACTTGTGGTGGCTGAGGTCTCAGCTAAGATAGAAGCCAGGAGCTCACGAAATGTGAGCGATCTCCCTGTGTCATCCATGGTGGAACCTTAAACTGATGTCGCCCAGCTTTGGATGTGAAATCCGGGAGCATATTCCTCTTACTTTTAACCTGAGGAAGGGCTCTTTCATTCTTGGCAGGAAAAATGTCGAGAATAAACGACTGAAAGCGTTCTGTCCGTTGCACTGAATTAGGAAACTATAGGTGGGTTGTAAGCTTCTTCGCTGTTGCGTGAGAATAAACTTGCCCTTAACCTTTGTGCGAAAGGCTAATCGTATACTACCTGTACTATGCTGCCTGAGGCCTGTTTTGCCTTCGGTGCAGGATAAATTTTTTTGTACAAATGTTCAGCCAGGGATGTCAAGCTTAAAAGAACAACAGCAGGTTTACTTTTGGATCAAAAGGTGATGCAAGTTTGGTTTCTCACTCTTGGTCTGTACTAATTAGTATTCAGAGAATGAGCTTGAAGCCTGAAGCATGATCAGCTTGACTGCAGATTGAACGCAGCATATTCGATTCTTCTTGAACATATATAATTTTGCAACACTTTTAGGCCAAATGATTCGCACTATCTGATTGGCAGGGTCATCATTTGCTACAAGAGATTAGGCCGTTCTCTTCACTTATGTCTAATTTAAGGCAAATGGTCATACTTTAATTTATACATAGAATATCAATTGTCCACTAACAACGAGTAACGTCGACTACTTGCTTAAGTTGATCATACTTTAAAATATATATATATATATATATACTTTAATAAAAATACTATAAATACATATATAATTACAGATAACATCTTACTTTTCTACTATAGGATAAGTAAAATCCTCTCCTTTTATTCCATTATTTGCTTAAAAATATTATTAATGTTCTTGTGAAGTTAAATTTAAATTGGTATTTTTTTTTAACAATCTAGTGATTCGATTTGTAAATAATAAATTACGAGTGCTTCATTTATAATATAGTTGAAATATAGGGTATTATTTGTAACCTTCGCTCAATTTATTTCTACCGCCTCCGCCATCTAGGACGGTGTTACTATTGCATTTCTTCTTTTCCCTTTCTTGGTCGTGGGGCCAACCACAGTACTAAACCCTAATAACCCTCTCTGGGTTTATAATTCTTTCTTCTCCACTCTCCACCGGGATCCTAGGGCTTATTTGGTAGTCTCTGCCTCCCGGAATGCCGAAACTTTACTCATCGTCTTGAGAAGAAATGTCAGTTTGCTTACCCTTCTTGATTTCATCTGCCTAATTTGTGTCATCTTTCATGTTTGTTTTATCTTGATTGTGATGATATCTAATATCTCAAGATCGCATTAACGTTCTTTTCTTGATAATTTATTGTGATTTAAGAGGATAATTTGAGGTTGTTTACTATTTACGGTTTATCTAATTGCCTCTGCCTCACGGACGCCGACCATTTACACATCTTCTTGAGAAGAGATATCAATTTGCTTACTCTTCTCCTTGATTTCATCTGCCTAATTTGTGTCATTTTTCTTGTTTGTTTTATCTTGGTGATACTGTGATATCTATGTCTCTCAAGCTTGCACTGGCTTTCTTGCTGTTGATGATTTACTGCGAATTAAGAGGATAATATGACGTTATTAATTATTTAGGGTTTATTAGGTCAGCTCTGCCTCACGGAATCTGAATGCATGAGCATCTTCTTGAGAAGAAATGATAGTTTCCTTGCCCTTCTTGTTTTTATCTGCCTAGTTTGTGTCATTTTTCTTGGTTGTTTTATCTTGGAGAATAGTGATAACGCGATATCTATGTCTCGAGATCGCACCTGACGTTCTTGTAATTGATGATTTACTGTGAATTAAGAGGAGAATTTAAGGTTATTTACTATTTAGGACATGTTAATGAGAAAAATGTCTCATATGGATGTCAAGAATCTCTCAAGTTTGAGAATCGCATCCATTATATGAGAAGATCTGCTCTGAAACTCTTAGCTTGAAGGATATTATATTGTTTTATGTTGCAGTACAGATAAATTTCTGCAATCATTATAGAAAAAAAAAACTACTTACAATCAGAGAAAAGAAGAGGAAGAGAGAAAATGGGAGGAGTTACTATAATGACAAGGAAGTAAGGAAGCATGTGTGGCGTTCTATCGAAATTTTGCTTGAAACCAAAGTGCAATTACTATAGTGCCCCTCGAGTCTGGATTTGCTATTGCATCGATTTCTCAGTCCCAAAATGCAAAGATTTCGTGCTATGTTTGTAGGGATAGCCATTGGCATGCGATTGTCCAAATAAAAGAAATACTACATGGTATCCAACTCACAAAAGAAGAGGACAGTGGAGAGGACAAGATGGTTGGAGCCATTCAACTCATCGATGTCATTCACGGACAAACTTGGGATGACAAGTCCCTTGAGCAAAAGGAACTTATGTACATTGACATGAAAGTAAACAATGAAGCCACTCGAGCGATGATTGATACTGGCACAACCCACAACTTCATGTCGCTTACGGAGGCCAAACAACTTGGCCTCAAGTTAGAAAAAAGGACAGCCGCATGAAGGCTGCAAAGTCCAAGTCTTGCTCAGTCTTAAGCGTGGCTAAAAACGTTGAATTCTGATAATGCATGGAGATGGCAAACTGGCATAATAGTGACAACCTTGATGACATTCCAACTCATCGTTGATTTGAAGCTCCTTATTGCTGCCAAATTCATGCCAATGCCACATCTTGGAGTAGTGAGGATCTTGGACAAAGCTATGGTGTGTTGTGTGGACCAACAAATGCCAAAACGCGCAAGACACCAATGACAAGAATCGACGAGGGCGTAGCTGGAGAACTGTGAGGGTGCAACTAGGGCAATCACGTATTAGGTGAGAGAGAATATGACGCCCTATCAGAATTTTGATCGAAATTGAAGCGCCAAAGATGTCCAAGGGCCTAAGTAATGTAATAGCAAAGCTATACTTGATGAACACTGCAGTAATTAGGTAAGACTCGAGTTTATCTGTTGTTGGACAAATCATAAACTTATCCATTAGTTGGATGGATACGATTAGAGATAACATCTCTTGATCTTATCCCTAGCCTTCTAAATATCTATAAAAGATATTAGTAGTTAAGTTTCCTTTTACCTATATAAGGGCTTAAATACTTATTGTAAATGGGATTTAAAGTGATGCAAAACGTGGTGGAGAGAAAGAGATGGAGGAGAAAACAAAGGGAAGAAAGGAATGGGGTTTCACACTTCCACCTTAAGAATAGTTTCACACCAAAGTTCTCAAATGATCAAAGTCAAAATTTTCATTAACCTGAAAAGAAAATACAACGTATATATATATAGACCTACAATGGAAATATGCAAAAGACATCCCAAATAGGAAATAAGTAAAACACACCCTAGATAAATGAAAATACAAAATTGATCATAATCAAATCCTTTTAGGGAAAATCATCAATTGTCGGCGTCTCCTGCTAGTACACACGCCATCGAGTCCTATCAGTGATGTTTGTATCATTCTTCCCGGGTGGGAAAGAACTCGACCCTATCGAATGTGCTACTCGGCTGCTCTCATACTATAAAATATCAAGGTGATGCCTCTCTAAATTATGGCGATCAAGCCACGTGTCATCAGATGTATGTCGTCCTTTCTAACGTACAAAATACAATTAGGTTGCACCTTCTCTAGTTGAAATGATCTCATCATCTAAAATTTTATTAATTTTGTTTGTTGTGTTAGGTGGAATATTTGGAAATAGAGGTAAAGAGGGTCTCTCTCATAAATAGGCTCATTGGTGGGCTCACTAGCTAGTGGGTTATCTGGGGTAAAATTTGGACCTTTATAAACTACTAGATCATCAATATTAAAAGTAGAACTGATGCTAAAATCATTTGGTAGATCTAGAACATAAGCATTAATATTTATTTTCTTAAAAATTTTAAAAGGTCCAACACTTCATGAATACAACTTTTTGACAATTACAGAAGGGAAACGTTTTGGACTTATCCAGACCATCACACAAAAATGCAAATCTAGTATGAATGCAATGATTTGGAGAACAATCGACCTGAACAAGTAACTAAAATAAAATATAGTAGGCAATAACTGACAATAAGTTAATTGATTAAAATGATCACTACTAGATGGAAGAAAAGAAAACCACTCAGATAAGATAGTAACTTCCTCAACTCTCAAATAGATATGTTGACAATAGAAAGGCCTAAAATATGGTATAAGGAAAGATTTTAGAGTTTAGGTTTACCAATAAATGGAATGAGTGCTTTTACTTTGAAACCACATCTTTCTCTTTATGTCCGGGCACTCAAAGATTCTCTTTCATTACTTTTCACTACTGAAAAGTAGAGATTGAAGGAGAGAGGTTTAGAGAGGAAGTAAAAGAGATTAGAGAAAAATCTTAAAATGGAGTCGAAGAAAGGGAGAGAGAAAAAGAAGACTGCAAGAGAGAAAATGAGAGATTTCAAACAAATCTTATTCAATCGTTTTTTGTTTCTCATGAAATAACCCTTAAATAGGTTAACAATTTTGATTCTAGCTGATTTTAATAGAAACTTATTTCTTAATAGGACTCTAATTGATCATCTTACCTAAATTGACTAATCCAATTAGGTAATAAATCAATGTGGATATTCCCCACATATAAGCTTATTATAACTATCAATTGAATTTCTAATAGGAATTCATTTTCTAATAGAACCCTAATTGATTATGTCTTAACCTAAATTGACTAACTCAATTTAGGTAATAACTCAATATGGACATCCCCCACATATAGGCTTATCATATCTATTAATTGACTAATTGATTTGATCAATTAAATTAAAAATCAACTCAACAAATTAAATGCAAAAATAAGTTGAGCCAAATTAGCTCAATTAGACCAAAATTGGACTTAAGCAACTTTATTTTGGTCAAATCGAAAATGATGCCCACATCACATAGTCTCAAACATTAAATTCCTTGAATCTCCTTAGATCAGCTTGAATTTTATAATTGGCATTATTTATGCAAATCATGAATATATGATACGAATACAGATGTAGACTCAGACAACCTATGATAATGGATCATAGGAATAAGAAGTTGTCTAAGCTTGTAACCATATATTGCCTTAGTTGGACTTAGACCTATTGTCCTATTAACAGTATTATTATATGAAAATTCAGCAGTTGACAGTTTTTATCTCAAGATCAAAACAATAAGTATTTTGAAGAGCGGTTTGCTCACGAGGTCTATCATATGTAATCGTTTATCAGTTACCCGTTGATACCCAACCAAAGTATCCTGAGTATCTCTGACTTGTTAAATTGAGATACCTAGCTAACTCATGATATTATCAAATTTCTTAATAACTTCGAGACCCATACTACAACTACTGGATTCACTAGATTCACTGAAGAGACAAACTTTACCTCTACATGTTAGTATACACTAATATGTAATGAATGAGTTAATTTTTTATTTTTGATTTTATTTATTTATTTTTGTTTTTTTATATGCTTGCTAACTTAGACAAAAATAAATAGTTTTTTAGCTTAAGGGAATGCTTAAATTTTTTTTTATCTACATAATATATCACATCAATTAGATCAAAACACTTGCATTTAGATCAAATTTTGTAGATATTTGCATTCTCTTAGGCTAAAAAACTATTTATTTTTGTCTAAGTTAGCAAACATAAAAAAGAAAAGAAAAGAATATATATATATACATATAAATAAAATAAAATCAAAACTTAACTCATTAATTGCATATTAGTGTATACCAACACGTAGAGATAAGACCTATTTTTTTAGTGAATCTAGTCAGTTCAGCAGTAGCAGTATGGATCCCAAGCTTATTAAGAAACTTGACGACATTATAGGTCAGTTGGGTACTTTAATTCAACAGGTCAGAGATACTCTAGATACTCTGCTTGGGTATCAATTAGTGACTAATGAACGATTATATAGGATAAAAATACCATGTGAGCAGACCGCTCCTTAAAATACTAATCCCTTCGATTTTGAACTCGGTGAGTTTTCCACTCCTTTACTTTATCAACACTTCTAAGGAAATGAGTGAGATCCTGATGAACAGTATCTTTGAAGTATTAAAGTTAATGCTCTAATATTTGATGGTCAGTTAGATTCTCAGTACTTCTTGGATTGGATCAAGGACATGGATTGTTATTTCAAATGGTATGGTATATCCGAAATCTAAAAGGTTAGGTTTATTGTCAAGAAATTGACTAAGCAAGCAAATCAATATTAGACCAATGTTGAGACTTTTCGTGAAATTAGAGGTGAACTATCAATTGAAATTTGGGCTGATATGAAAAATGAGCTAAAACGTAAATATCTCCCACTTTATTATCCTAAATTACTAGAAATATGGAACCAACTTATCTAAGTCAGCTAAGGATTACATTGCGGCTTTTGATGAGCTATTAGTTCGGTGCAGCGTAATTGAATCGGAAATCTCTATGCAAATCTTGTCAAAATTTAGGGTTGGCCTGCGCAAAGATTTAAGAAGTGAACTATTTGTTTGTAGCATTGGTACTTAAAAAAAATAAAAGCTTACAATATAGTTCGAGACGTAAAGGAGTCTAGATCTAGCCACATCTCAAGAAGTTATGAAACGAGACTTTAGATTCATAAGCCCTCCACAAATCCTTATCAACATATAATTGATTTACCCCTAGCCCTTCACAACCCAAGATAGAATACAAGGGTAAGAGCGTCGAGAAAGACTTCTAAGTTTAATCCCTAGGTCAAATGCTATTAGTGTCATAACTATGGGTATGTTGCTGTAGAATGTGCAACTGTACAAGCCCATATAAAATTAGCTTAATTGAGGAATCCTTTGAAAAAAAATTTGAATAAGACTTTGATAAATATGTTCACCATGTAGATGGAGAAGAAATAGATTTTGAATACGAAGAGGAAGAAACTACTCTATGATGCTTGAGACACATAAACTCTATAAGATTACATGTCAAATATGCTTTCTCAACCTAAAATCAACGACAATTGGAGGCATAGCTCCATCTTTCACAAAAATTGGAGGCAGAAATTGCAAAGTAATTGTGGATAGTGCGAGCTATATAAATGTCGTGTCCTCTACCATTATTTCTAAATAGTACATAAGAGCAATTCTTCATCCTAATCCTTACGAGGTTCCGTAGATCAACTCAACCACGCTTGAAATAAAAGAGCGTTTTTTGGCCCCACCAGAATTCATGACTTACAAAAATAAAAAGTTAGTGCGGTGTTTGGAAGGCCTTGGCTATTTAATAATGATATTCTTATTTATGGTCGTTCTTCATATTTATGGTCGTTCAAAAATCTGCGTGTTTGAACATGAGAGTAAGGTTGAAAAGAAGTCTAATCCGATCCAGCCTGATAGTAAAGTTAGCTTGATTAGTGTTCGAAACATTAATCGTGAGATGAGTAAGAAACTCCTATTATGATTTTGGCCTCTTGAGAAATCCTAATTGAGCCTAATGAATATAATTCCTCTTAAGGTCACTGCCGTCATTGAGGAATTCACAGATATTTTCTCTAAGAATCTCCTGGATAAATTACCACAAAAATGTGAGACATTCAGCATGCTATTGATTTCGTCTCGGATGCATCTCTTCCTAACTTGTCTCATTATCGACTTAATCCAACTGAACACGTTGAACTTAAACAGCAAGTTGACGAGCTGTTAAGAAAAGGCTTTTTGAAGGAAAGCCTAAGTTCTTGCACGGTTTCTGCATTATTAACGCCGAAAAAAGATGAAACTTGACTCATATGCGTCAATAGCCGCGCCATTAACCGAATAATAGTAAAATACTATTTTTCCATTCCTTAGTTGGATGGCATACTGGATATGATGGTAGGGGCCACAATCTTTTCAAAAATAGATTTAAAAAGTAGCTATTACCAAATTTATATATGCCCTGACAATGAATGGAAGATTACATTTAAACAAAAGATGGGTTATATAAATGGATGGTCATGTTTTTGGCTTTATGGGACAATTTTTAGTCATATACTTTGATGACATCCTTATTTATAGGCAACACATAGATTATCTTCGTCAAGTCTGTGTTGTCTTGAGAAAAGCAATTATATGCAAACCCTAAGAAATATACCTTTCTGACAAACAAAGTTATTTTCTTGGGTTTTATTGTTTCGTCCGAATGAGTCTTTGCTAACCCTGATAAGGTCAAAGTTATTAATGGATGACATGATCCCCGTACCATAAGAGATGTAAGAAGTTTTTATGGGCTCGAGACCTTTTATCGTCGGTTCATTAGAGGGTTTAATACTATTATGGCTCTGATAACTAAATGCCCCAAGAAGGATGAATTTGCATGGTGAACAAGTGCCACCAAAGCTTTCTTCGAAATCAAGAGGAAAATGGTGGAAACTCTCGTCATGCGACTCTCCTATTTTATTAAAGTATTTGAGGTCACATGTGATGTTTTTGGAATTTTTATAGATGTAATCCTGAGCTAAGGTCATCAGATTGCTTACTTTAATGTGAAGCTGAATGAAACCAAGTAGTGGTATACTACTTACAATAAGGAATTTTGTTCTGTGGTTCAATCTCTTTGCGACTGGAGGCATTATTTGCTCCCACAAGAATTAGTATCTTCTCTAACCATGAGGCTCTTCATTATATCAACTGCCAGAAGAAGCTTAACGCTAGACACGGCATGTGGGTTGAATTTCTCTAGGATTATATGTACACCTTGTGACACAAATTTAGAGTAGAAAACAAAGATGCCTATGCACTGAGTCGTCGCATGATTCTTCTTTCAAAAATGAATGCGAAAGTAATAGGTTTTGATTAAATCAAAAATGAATATGAATCATGTCTGGATTTTCATAAAGTTTACTATCTGTTAAGCGACAAAATGACTCGAGAAATATATGGTTTCATCTTGCAGGATGGCTATCTATTTAAATCTCAAAAGTTATGTATTCCTAGCACCTCATTAAGATAATTTTTAATTTGGGAATTGCATGTCGTAGGTCTAGCAGGACATTTTGGGCATGCGAAAACTATTGAAGCTACGGAGCATCAATTTTTTTGTCCAAGCCTTAAGAGGGATGTCATGAGACTTGTTGGTCGATATTGCACATGTCAACTTGCTAAGCAGCAAAAGCAGAATACAAGATTGTAAGACACCTTTACCTGCTCCTAATTTTTCTTGGCAGAATGTTAGTATAGACTTTGTACTTGGACTTTCAAAGACTACTTGAAAGCACAATTTCATTTTTGTGGTAGTGGATTAATTTTCAAAGATGGCCTAATTTATACTATGTTCTCAAACTGGCACGTGCACGAGGGGTGCCGCATGACACCCCTCTTAGCCACTCATCGTCAACTAGCTGACACCGCTTTTCGTTTACCTCATCATCGTCTTGTGGCCCCTGAGCTCGAATCTGCAACTTAAGTTTTTATTTCATCCAATCTAGCCTGCCACTCTTTCTTCCTTAGGATAGGACACCCCATTGCGTGCAGTTGGTAGCTCAAACTCGGTGACGACGAGACAGCGGCAAATGGCAATGGCAAGGTTGACGGGGAGCGGTGAAGGGTGAAGGTGAGCCTCATCTTTTTCTCTCCCTCTCTTGCAGCATAGGGGGCACGACCATCTATGGTCCTAAGTAGTCAAGACAAGATATGTATACCACAACTTTTCGTTTTTGATAATCTATACCATAGTAAAGATAGAATAATACATAAATATGTCTATTTGATTGCCTGATTATTAAAGAGCATACTTTTTTATCTTAAAGGTTGAAACCCCATCAAGATATTTCTTCTAGAACTTGAAAAATGTGAGTTGTGATTTTTGGATCTCTTTAAGGCTATGAAGCACGAACACCTCTCCTAACGAACATGGAAACGTGTCGAACACAGACACGCGTGGGACACATGTTCGACACGAGTTTGAAGTATCCTTAATTAAAAAAATATAAAAGAAATATTGGACACGGGAGAGATATGGTGGGACACAAGTGGGACATTGATAGGACTAATCTTGGTGTTAACGGGTCGGGTTTGGGTCCTTTTTATTAACTTGGATCCGAACCCAAGATTAATTACCCAAACCCTCACCCCTTGGAGTGACCACGGCAAGCATGACGAATGACTGCGATGGACGAGTGGCTGAGCAACTTCTTTGAGGCCGGTTGCGATGGACGAGGTTCTCTCTCTCTCCCTCTCTCTTTGCAAGCAGACCTGTTCTCGTTTAAAATGATCTCACTTACCTCTCTCTCTTTCTCCTTTAAAGCTTTTCATTTTTCCCTTATTTTTCTTTTGATACCGGTAGGACTTAAATTTAAATTTTTATTGTTTATATTAATTCTAATTAGTGTGATAAACTGATAAGTGATAGGCAGATAGTGTGATAATTTTTTTTCAGATGTTTCAATAATTATATATTATATATTTATTTATTTATTTCGTTGTGTCCTATGCCGTGTCGCTGTGTCCATATCATGTCTTATTATGTCCTTGTCCGTGCTTCCTTGCTTTCAAGCTATTAAATTCTTTAGTAGGTGAAGAGCTCTTAATAGACTGATATACAATGTTGATGGTCAAATTTTGCTACTACAAATCATCCGGTTTAACTTCTAGTTGGGAAAAAATTCGACATGGATCCAAGTTTTGGCCTATCCTAAGTTGAATCGACTGAAATGAATCCGGATCCGTCATAGCCGATCTTGATCCATAGCGACTAATTTTGGCCTAGTATTGACTGGATTGGCAGATATCCTATCCGTATCGAGTTAGGATCGATTGTATCATATGGCCGATCTTGCTCGATACAAGTATTTTTCTATTGATACGGGTCCGATCCGAAAAGGATCCAACCCATTTTTGCCTGATATAGGTATTTTCCTATTAGTTATAATTGATATGGGTTCTCCGCTTCTCTTTCTCATTCTCTACTTCACTCCCTCCCGACCGGCGGCACATGTAGATCTCGGCAACCACGACGTCTGACGACATCCTTTAACTAAAATCCGATGATCTCGACCTCTGACAACTTCAAGTTAGTATTTTAATTTTTACTTTTTTGTTTTCCTTTCTTCTCTCTTTGTTGCCCCATCGCTCTTTCTCTCTCTACTCTCTTCGAATCCGACGAACCCCCTCTTTACTCTCTCTTCCTCCCTCTCTTTTCCTATCTGTCATCTTTGTCACTGCAGTAAGATATAGAGTGAGGTAGTGAGAGGAGAGAGAGAGAGATGAAAAAAAATCAGAAAAAAAATTGCCTTGTGATAGTAAAAGAGATAGAGGGAGAAAAAGAGAAAAGAAATAGAAAAATAATAAAAAAAAGATTTGTCTCGAAAATAAGAGAGGGAAGAGTGAGAGAGAAAGAGGGAAAGAGAATGGAGAGAAAATTAAAAAAATTACAAAAAATGTTAATTATTGCTTAGTTAATAATATTTTGAGTAAATTAAGGCTTCATATGTGAGTAATTTTATTTGATTATTTTTTCTAAATTTTTAGAAATTTTCTGTATTTTTAAATAATATTTAAAATATTATAAAATAATCCAATATGATACAAGCTGCCGGTACAGCCGATTCTAATCCCAATTTTTGGAACCTTGAAATTCAAGAGAAGCGGGGAAGGAAAATCGGTGCATTGGTGCTAGCTTACATCCTTGAGGTGAACATTCAATAAAGTCCACAAAGATGGGATGGTTGACTGAACCTCCAATGGAAGTCCTCATAGAAACCTAGATTTTTCCCTCAAGTTACACTTATTACCAAATTTCTGGATATGGTTTGGAACTAAAATTCTAGACTGGTTAAGGTCTACCCGACCTGGAATTTCTATCTATGAGATTATGATTTACATATTGTCTGTTAGCCGTACAACACAACACAATTGCATGATTATTTTAGATAATTTGGTTGCATTACAGACCACATATTTTGTTTTGCAAAACATTGACCTTGAATCTGAATGCAAATCTGAACTCACTTTAAGACATTCTGCATACTATAAACGCATGCAGACACATCCATAATCATCCGTGTATACATGTGGACTAAAGTTCCACCATAGGATCAGCAGCTGAACAATCATACCGCAAAATTATCAATAGGAGAGTTAATTTGAAATTATGCTATTGATGGAGTTTAAAATTATTCGAGTTTTCAGAAATCAGAATTTGTTCTGCAGAACTTTGTGTAGCATTAATTATACTTGCAGACAATGCCAGTGTTGTCATGCTGAAATGTACAATATGACTCAATGATTCAAGTGTCCAACATACTGCATCATTTGCATTGGCCGGCAAGGTGCTGGCATGAGACTCATACAGAAGGTGAAAGACACTGGAGAGATAGAGAAGCAAGGAAAGAGGCTCCACGAGAGAAGAAAAGAGCAGGCAGCTAATTGCCCTTCCAAATAGCCACTGCTGCCTCTGCCATCGGCAGACTACTACTTCTGAATCACCATTAGGTTTTCAGGAAAGTGGAGGAGACAATCCTCTTAAGATAAGGTCCATTTATGCACCACTGAATATAAACAATGAAGTTTAGAGTGTTAATGCACCAAAAGTGACCTTTTGCAACTGTTCTTCCTAGTGGTTCAATTAGTCTGAAATATATCTTTGAGCTTTATCTATTGCATAAACTGTAGTTATTTAAAGGCATTTTAAACCTCGTAATCACATCAGATTTTCTTGATTTTATTATGTTCATATGGGCAAAGTGGAACTGGAATCCAGACCAATCGGCAACCTGAGCATCACATATGGTTTTTATAATAATTGCAATATAGATGGACTTTTGAAACATGTAGAAGGAAGGATTTCTTTGCAAGTTCTGTCAAGTTGTGCACTACCACTGTGTGAAATTAAGTGCAGTAATTTTAAATTTATTTTTCTGCAGGTTTCATAATAACTCGTATTATGGGTGTTCACCAGTGCAGTAATTAAATTTGTTGGGTCCATGCTTCGATAGGTCATTAGGGCTCCCTTTGAGAAGTAACAGGCTGATTTGTCTCCTGCCACTTGCCCAAGTATGTACCCCGAGTACTGATCCTTATTTTTAGCATCATGTAATGCATCATCATCAATTAATTCTCATCATTTATTTCTAATTAAGACAATTATTACATTCACAGCTCTTTTGCAGTAATGCACTTTATAATTTTTACTTTCCCATCCTAATGAAAATCTTAGTCTTCTTTCTCACCAGAGTGATTGCTGGTTTTATTGCTTCTTAATGAATTTCTTCAGGTCACTTTTTAATACTTTTTATTTATTTTTATTAAGTCATTATTTTTTCTGTTCTTTAGTAATTTTATTAAACTTATTAACTTATAAGCATTAATTTTCGCTTGTCCTAAGCAGCCATCTTGTTAAATTAATATCCTCTTACTCATTTAATGTGATGTGTATATAATACTAATTTGCAGATATATCTTATTGGCTCCATCGGGAGGTCATATAATACTTTAAAAGCATCTCCACATCTTCCATTGACTCTTTTTTTTTTGTTGGTTATCATTTCATCCTTCAATCTCTTCATGCAGAAATAAATGATCATAACTGATCTCTTAGGTTTTGGATATGCAAATAGACTGGGTGTAGCAGTAATATTGTATTCTCAGGTCTTTGTTCTCAGAATTGATCATTCTTGGTCTTCTGCTACACAAAAGATACCCATGATGTAGCTGTCAACAAATCCATGACCATTTCTATGATCCAGTTGTTCTCCTAGTGCAAATATCTATATAACAACTGGTCCCATGCATGTGATGATTACCTGAATGGTTCGTCTATTTGTGTTTTAGCTGTTATGAAAGTCTTCTAGCCTAGATGCTTATCCAAGATATATTCTTTAAAGAAAGAAGAACCTTCTTATGGAAGAAATACTGGCGTCTCTTTAATTTTCTCTTTTAATTAATCAGATGCCTTACGACGCAAAGTAGTTCGGTGGGAACGCATTAGCCAACTTTTGAAAGATTTGGTCCTCTCTTTTACAGGTTAGTACTAAGATCTTCTGTATATATTTTTCTTTCTGACGTATCATTGGCGAACATGTTACAGATTGAGCTTTTTATAGAGATGGTTGGAGTCGGTTTGTCAAAGAAAGGTGGATGTTCATTAAGGTGCTAGATAGTGAAAGATGAAGTTTGTTTATTTATTTGAAATTTCTTTAACATAGATAGAAAAGTTGCAGAACAATATCTTTGATGCCCTTGTGTAATAAATGGTGTTCTAATGCGGATTGCTGGCGGGTAATTGCTTACTTGGTTATGTTGAGGAACCAAAGACTCAATCAGAAATTATTGTTCAAAAAATTTCTAGAAGGATGATATTCTGATGCTCGACGTGAAACTCGTGGCTGCAAAAAAGTACTGACAGTTCTTGTAGCTTAATAAAACTATCTGTTGGATCCTATCATGAAAGAGCACGTAGATCTGACAATATATAGTAAAATTAGTCAATTCATCTCCTTACTGAAAGCAAGGGAATGTTTGGCTTGCTCAACCAAGCCAACCTTTAGTCTTGTATATTCCGTTGCAATAGTAACTTGTGGGACATATGTAGCTCAATTGGTGGGCTACGTTTAAATGTCGTGGTGATTCGATTTTGGCAATTGGTAGTAGCTTCTGGACTTAAAAAGATTTTGCTAGTGCACTTGCAAGAAAAGTTCAATGTGTTTTCTTAAACAAATGCTTTTGTAGGTATGGTAAGAATCAGTAGATTCACTGCCCTGAGATTATGATAATGGACAAGTGCCGAGAGGTTGCCAATAGGTAGGAGGTACCTGTATGTCTTGCTCTCTTTTTTCTACCCCTCAACCTTGTAATCTTATATAGTTAAGGATTTTAGTGTTGTCTATGTTTAGAGCCTAAACAATGTAAATCTACCTACATCATTGCACTATATAATTGTACTATGCTTACTATATCTCCTGCAGTCTGCAGCTGAGACGACAACCCGGACTTGGCTTGTCCAGACCTAACCTGCATGGGCTAATAGTGAAAATTAACTACAAGATGTGATTGGCCGTAAATTACTTATGATCTGGGGGCTTTTTCTTTTGCTTGCGCATGCTTCTAAAAACTCTTATTTGTATTTATACCTCTCAAAATATGGATAGCCTTTAAACCTAACTAGCCATTTAGAACTTGAATGTAAAAAAGACATGAAAATATTACGAACTTGAATGTAAAAGGAGAGAAATCCTTTTATCCTTGTAAGCATACCTTCATTCCAATTAAGGGTGTTTAAATCCTTTTATTTATTAAATTACCAAGATTTAAACTTGTAGTCATAGAAAAGTAACCTAAAGGAATCGATGCAAAAGCTATTTGTTTTATATGGTATACATGCAACTAAGAAACTTTAGCATGATTGGGTGATACCCTATAGATGGGGTCCATTTTAAATCATATATTTCTTGCTCATAGATTTGATAAAATATATGATCATCTCTAATATCTAAAACAAACAGAGATATTCATCTCTCCGTATGCTCTAAATATTATTTAATTATTATAACTAGTTAAAATATTTTATCCTAAATAGGTATGACCCCACTGACAGAAAAATCCTGGGTCCGGTCCTTGGATGTATTGGTACAGTTACTAGCATGTCAATTATCCACCAGTTGTAACCCACCTAGCCACGCCAAATCAACCCAATCACACAACCATCACGCATCCCAAAATTATCCTTCTGATCTTATCCCTCATCATACGCAGCAAAGTTGAGTGAACGCATTGGGAGTTAGATGCATTGACTAGAGGGGAAAGAAGAAAAGCAAACTGAGAGGGTGACATCCTAATAAGAGAAGACAACAAACAAGACACACACCCACCCATCTGTTCATGAAATCATTCTTCAAAGAACATACAAAAGGAAAAGGCCCATGAAAGCGACACGGGAGGGCAGTGATTGCTAGAGTTGACCCATTTATTGCTTTTAATAAGAAGTTAAGAATATGGAAAGGTGACTTTGATGGTGAAATAAATGGAAATAAAAACCCCCTGAGTTGGAAGCTACTCAAATCATCCATGCAACCCTGTGGACTTGTGGTGGAGCCGCCTCTCCACTAATTATTCCAACTGCCAACTGCATTTGTCATAGTAGTAGTAGTAGTAGTAGTAGTAGTAGTATTCATAATAGATAGAATGTGACGGAGGAGGACCACGTTGGATGAATAATGGAAGAAATTAATAGAAGAAGAGTCTTAAACGAGAAGCAGAATGAAAAAAAGAAAGAAAGAAAGAAAGAAAGAAAGAATAGTGGGGCTTAACAACAACCCAATCTTCTCCCCGGGCTTGCTTTTGACAAGCATGAGTGCATCCTTTTGATCGAGCTTTTGGTACGTAAAGATGTGTGGAAAGTAAAGCAAGCGTTAGCTCTACGCGCAGACTTAACCATCATATTAAAAGAAAAGGAAAGAGAAAAAAAAATGGATACGTGGGATGAAGAGGAGTAAAAGGATTGTGGTTGGCAAAGCATCTAAAAAAGAAGGGATTGGGTGATCACAACCCATGCTTTTGTTGCACTACCACGTAACCCCCCCTCTCCTCTCCTCTCTTCTCTTCTCCTCTTAGCTTATCTATATCTATATCTATATCTAATCTAAGCCACTTCATTCACAAGTATATAATCCCTCTCTTTTTTTTTTTATTTAAAAAAGAAGAAGAAGAAGAAGAAAAGTTGGCCTTGATTTTGGATTGCTCTGCACTCTGTGTGGACTGAAACTCTGCCAACATGCGTATGTGTGTGTCCATGATAGAGTCGGTTGCAAATCTCTGTCGGTTTGATGACACTGGTCCCTCCTCTTCCATCGCCAATTTGAAATTTGGCCAAATTTAGAGGTCCCCGGACAGCAACTCCATTGCTATGCAATCATGTGGCGGACGCCGGTGACACGTCTGCCGGCCGGTGGATGGCGACGTCCGATGAAGTGGATATATCGAACATTTAATGTTAATCAGTCTTCCTATGATACAGATAGCTCGAAGATGTTAGTTTGAAAATTTCCCATTAATGAAAAGAAAAAACTAATAAAGATTGTTTAATTTTGTGGATTGGGGGCCCATGCATGGATGGATGTATCAACCTTGTAGTTCTAACCCAAAAAGTCCCACAAAGTGGAATTAGACGAGGCTTGTCCGTGACGAAAGCCTTATCCCACATGCATGCATGCTTATCCCTCTCACCTCTCTTTCCTTTCGGCAGTTAAAAGTTGTATATCTTTAGCACTCTCAGCCAGAGAGAGAGAGAGAGAGAGAGAGATAGAGATATCTCTTTCTCCTCTTTGGCTCTGGATCCATAAAAGCGCAAGGCCCACTCATATGGAGGAGTCTTTAACCCAGGAAATCTGGGCCGCTCACCCCCCCTGCCAACCTTGCATCAGGCCGTCAGATCCGGTCGAACAGTGGTCTACACTTGAGGCCCACCAGATTGTGCCCCCCCCCCCCCCCCCCCCCCCCCCCTTGCTTTAGGAATCTCTTCTTTACATGGTGATGAGGTGACTAAAAGTAAGCAGGAGAGAGAGCTCGTCTGGCATTGAGATGGATATCTTAGTGGTAAGAGTGTGATGGTGACAATGCCCTTTCCATTCCATAGCATGGATTCCCCATTAGATGGTAATATATTTTTGTTTAGTTGGTACTTTTAATGCACTTAGCATATGCAATGGAGATCTCTGAGAAAAAGAGTTCAAAATGAATAGAATTGATTGTGTGCCTTGATGCAGCTCCATTGTATGATGCTTTTCCTGACTGACAAGGAAAGTTTGTAATTTGAAGTAAACAAATTAATAGTAATAGCACTTGCTTTGTCTTGTGTTCTTGGTCCAAAGCTTTCTTTCCCAGAGGGAGAGGGGGCAGAGGGGCATGGTCCCTCTCTAAGAGAGGGATCTCCTTTTAGTGAGGACAACACCAGAATGCTGTGGCCCCTGGAACCCTAATGAGAGGTTCCTGTCCCCTCTGCTACATATGGGGATTAGTCTGAGCAAGAGATCTGTAAATATGGCCACAATGCTCCTCTTGTTCGGGGTTTTCTGAACCTGATGATGACCAATCAATATCATCAGATGCGTCGCAATGCGCGACGCGGTTAGTGGGGCCGATAACACCTGATTAAAACTGATGCAGCTGATCATGGCTGCCATGAGTTCAGAAGTACCATTGTCTCCATTGCTGATCACAGCCAAGAATGTTGTAACCCTGGAGCAACTTGTCATGAGCTTTTTGAGGCTTTCAAGTTCTAACAAAGAAAGGGGGATGAGAGTAGAAGCACAATCCTTGCAAGCCCCCCTTTGGAATAGAAGAATTGGTAAAATATGAGATTTGGCAACTTTATGTGGTCCTGGCTGCAGAGTGCCAAGATTGAAATATATCAAAGCTCGCAAATAAGATAGTAGGTGATACCAGGTTTACATAGAAAAGAAATCTTTAGTTCAAATAATGGAGGGAGTTTGATATCTAGCTAGTTTATTATCTTAATATCCACTAGAGAAACAGCTTCTGAGCTTCTTAGATGAGTAAACTAATAGAAAGAAGCATATCAAAGGACCAATAGATCATTTAGGAAGAATGACAGACAAGTCTAACATGCATAAGGAGAAGACAACCATGTGATGGATCAAATACCCATAGTAGGAAAGCATTAAATTAGACCATTAATAATAAATAACTTATGTTGTCTGGTATGGCTCCTTGCTAACATGAGGACTCCGAACATTGGTAGGTGGCTCGTCACCAGCAGACAATAGCTCAACCATGTTCAATGTACCAAGAGGCAAGCAAACATTAGGATCTGATCAGAAACAAAGGTCCACATGATGTTTATGAGAATGCCACGCTCTAAGAGAAGAAGATTAGTTGAATCAATAATGTAGAGAGAAGGAATGCATTCTCCTGACAAGGATGTATTTGATTATTGAACCACTAGCAGATGAATAATGGAGGTTTATGCATGAAAGGGAGAAATGGGTTGACAAGATGATTCTGTTCCCCATCCTTTACAGTATATAAATATAACCTCAAGAAACATTCTGAGACTATTTATGAGAGTTGGCATACCTCAAACTAGAACCAAATCATGCTATCTTAGTTACTTAAAACAAAAGGAGATAAGAACCTTGACAAACACAACAATTTATCTTCTAAGAATAACTACTGACATGGCTAAAGGGGTTTTTAAAAAGAAACTGATGAATGTAAGCACTCATTGGAACTGTACTCAACAGTCTATCACTTCTGTGGATACAGCAATTCTGCCTATTTCATCTTTCAACATACAGGAAAGAAAATGTGACACATTAGCTGCCTAGGTAACGGGAAGATTTCAACTAAAGAAGCATATAAGCAAATATAATGTGAAACCCCTTGGGTGTTTGAAAATAAATGAGGGTGATTTGAAATTTTAATGAGCTCACATTCAAAAAAAAAAAAAAGAGTCTGATACACTGTAATCCAGGTGTTATGAATTAGTAATAAATGATACCTAATTTTAACCAATTAGGCAAGCTGCGTACATGAGGTATCAGGTAAATGACAATTGATCCAAAAGCTGCCCATCAAAGAAATATTACTTTTCACATCTTTTCTATGTATACCTTAACAATTGTATACAAATCTGCATCTTCCCATCAACAAATCTATTTACATATCTTCTGCATTTCTATGTCATATTTAATATATTCTACCATGTTAATCTAAACTGACTAAGTCACTTCACCATACTTGACCCGCAAATTTCTTCTTCCAAGTCTGATAGACAGTGGTGTCAGCATGTTCAAACATGTTATTCTCATATAACATTTGTCTAGATGTAATTTCAGAAGTAAAGATAATGCCAGAAAGGACAAGGATCCAAGTGTAAGAGAGCATTTAGAGATACAGAAAAAGATTCGAGTGCCTAGATGTAATTTTCCACCATGTAGACTTCATTATATCCTAAAGATGTTCCCATGCATTCAACGGGATGCTGCAATCACCCAACTCAAAAAGAGTAGCTCCACTTTAGAACCCATTTTCTTTAATCCTATTAGGTATGCCTCCTCTTCTCTTCCATATACTTTTATAACAAAACCAATATGTTGAAACTACTTTTAGTGAGATCATAGTAATTGAGTATGGCATGTTATTTGTTTCAGATATTACATAAGTGACATTAAAAACATCCTCCTAAAAGATTCTCCACCTTCAATTTTTTTTTTTTTTAGCATTTAGCCATATATTTGTTCAATCAAACAAGCTAACCCTCCAAACCAAGAAAAGGTAAGAACCTTGCATGTATGTCTAGTTCCAAGCAACACCATTAACCACTACTGCATACTGACTGTAATGGCTGTGTTGCTACATTCTAAATCAGAGAGACCAATTAAAGATGTTTCCTTCTTCCAACTTGTAGTGTTTGTCCTCCAGAGCCATCATCCACAGTATGAACGTGCTGAATGATCAAACATATCTAGAGTCAACTCATGAGCAAGCTAGAGACCATGTCTTACCATCTAACCATACTCTCATCAGCCTAACTTCTAGAAAAACGGCTTTTTAGCTTATAATACCACAGCAAGACGAATTAATTATCATGAGAATCATTCACTTAATGTCTTATCCTCACTGTTTTCATATATTATCAATAACTTCATATTGAACTGTAGGCAATATGTTTCAAGTTTAACATATTATAGATAAGAAGCAAGAAACTTGCCAAATTGCCACTGTCCTAGTCTTCAAACTAGTTCCAGTTGTTCTCAATCCTCTAGGATACCCTATTCTGGAATGACATTTAATTTAGTTTCCATCCCCATTTTCCCATCTCTATCTTATCTTAGGGTATCTTAATGCAAACAAGACTGAATAAAGTGCACAAACATCCTTAGTGCAGCTTTACCATGTAAACATACTTTATTAATATCATCGATCTACTTTTGTCGCTTTTGCTAGCTGCCTTATTTGTATCATCTCCAATCTAAAATTCCAACTATACTAATGTGCAGGTTTGGCCTCAACCTCCAGACAGATTTAAGAAATGAAAAGTAGAATGTTTAAACTTGATGGTTTTAACTCACAACATTTTGATGTCTTCAGTAAAAGTGGACTAATATCCAGTGTAGATGTTCCACGACTTAGTTTAAGTCATTTAAATGACAAGAACAGCATATGACCATTCTAGCATTAACTGGGTACAAGATCAAAGCAAATCGCTGAAAATAACAACTTCACAATCTAGAGTCAGAACATTAAGCCTTACGACTTTACACTTTGCAATTTTCTTACCTTTCATGTCAGCGTAGCATATAATAGCCTTAGCAAGAAGAGTATTTGCTAGACAGAGTAAGTTAGAACAGCATAACCATTCCTGCTCAGGTAAACAAAGAACAGATAAAAGGAAACAGTATTATTGTACCAGACTTTCCCGAGTGTCAATTATCCTCTACTCAGAAACAATAAGTCTAGAAATACATGGCAATTGAGCAGAGAAAACAGTACAGATACAACCAATAAGGATAGCAAAACATGTTACCACTATGGCACAACAACAGCTTATGATCCATTAGACTTAAGTGAGTATAGAAAGCAAGTTTAGCAGCAACCTTTGCAAGATATTGCAAGACAAAAGGTATTAGATCCATGCCTGCAGGAGGAAAGCTCTTCAGCACCTCCACGCTGACACAGAGACGAGCTCACCACGCTGCCAGAAGAGGACCAGCGAAGCCTGACGCTTCTCCACATGAAAGCCCCGCACCTGCACCCTCTTCAGGAGGCACTCGGCCTGGGTCTCGGTGAAGTTGCTGAACTGCACAGGCACAAACCCAGCAGATGCAAAGAGTATTTTCCAAGGCAGCATCTTATCTGCGACAAGGTGGCGGCCCAGCACGGCACCCTCAATTCTTGGCTGCAGCAAGAAGCGCTCGATCTTGTTTGCCACTTCTAAGTTAGTGCCTGCTGAATCAATGGAGTCTAAAAGGAAAGTACAGGACTGGAAGGCATGGAGGAAATGCTGTGCGAATGGCAGCTCGCTGCGGTCGCATCCATGGTCGACTGAGACCACGATTTTGGGGGACAGCTGCTTCACAAGGCGAAGAATGGTTGGGAATGACGGGTTGTGGGCGGAACCTACTGGGAGGTTAACTGCGATGGCTTCGTCGCCCATGGCGAGGAACCCAGAGGGATCAAATGAGTCGAGGCTTAGGATGTTGAATTCAAATGGAATGTTGAGATCGCTTGCAAAATGTGAGAGATTTTCGCGAGTGAGGTGGAGCTCAAGTGGATGATGCGAGGAGAAGGGCACAAAGGCTGTAACTTTAAGCATCGGGATAGCTCCAGCTGCCGTGCAGCGCCGTTGGGCCAACTCTTGCATGAAAGAAGACCATTGCCCGCCGACCCCGATGTCGAAATCAATGATATGGATGCGATCAGCGCCAGCGAGCTCTTCAAGCAAGACCTGGATGCAGGTGAAGTTGGCAAACTGGAGGACGGGGGAGCCCTCGGAGAAGGCCTTGTAGGCGCTGAGTTTGAGCATGACGTCGTATGGGGTGGCCAAGGGGTTGGGGAATGGACTCCGGTGGTGGTGAGCCGGGGAGGAGGAGGAGGTGGTGGTGGGGGAGTTGGCAAGGACGAGATGCAGGGCCTCCTTGAAGTAGAAGGCGGAGCGGAGGAGGGGCTTCCCCGCCGGGGAGGGGAGCTGGTGATTGAGCCGCGCCAATATCCCACGCGCGCCGACGAAATTCCCGGCCTCGACCATCTTCGCCGCCTCGAAGAGCTGGTCCAGCAATGCCTGCTGCTGCTGTTGTGCGGCCGCAGCTGCAGCAGCTTCATCTCCTGCCGCAGCCTTCGGCTTCATCGGCCTCGGCTGGAGATGGAAAGGAGTGGAGTGCAGCTGCGGAAAGGCGGCGACGACACCTTGCGCCGGCTGCAGCGGCAGCTGCAGCTGTTGGTTTCGGCGAAGGAAGAGCTCCGGGACTCCGCCGGAGGAGTCCATGGGGTGATGGCGCGAAGGCTGGGGAGGAAGAAGGACTTGCGACGGAGGTGGAGGTGGGTGTTCGACATGGGAGTTGTAAGGAGGAAGTGGAAGGAAGAAGGCCGGGCTCGGGTTCGGCGACGCCTGCGACTGCGGGTGGTGGTGGTTGAGGACGAAGTTTGGGAAGCCTAGGAGCTGGGGCCTGTCTTCCAAGGGTTCTGGGAAGAACATTGCCGGCGGCAGCGACACTGGAGGCTGCGGCGGCAGCAAGGGATTGCTGAGATTGGAAAGTTTGCTGCTTGCAAGGGAAAGCCCACCACTTGGAAGAGGACTAATGGCGGAGGAGGACCCAATTCCTCCCATGGGTTCTAGAGAGAAGGCCGGGGGATCGACGAGCCCGAAGCCCAGCCCCGCATTGCCGCCGTCGAATTCCGCGGCGCCGGGGGAGATAATCGGATGTTGCTTGATGCCGGGGTCGTCCACGTCGCCCATGATCCACCGGAGAAAAGTCTGCTCTTGGCCAGGTGACGCCGCCGACTCGGAGAGCATGGTCTCCCAGTCTTCTACTCCCATCCCACATTTCTCACCACCTCCGACGAAGCCCATCTCGAGCCCAGCTGGGATCGGCTGGAGCTCATGGTCCCCACCGCCGCCGCCGCCGCCGCCGCCGGGTTGGTCGCCGGAGGGACCCCATTTGTGGGTGGGGTTGTTCCCGGAGACCGCCGCCACTCCGGCGGTGTCGGAAGAGCCGCCGCCGCCGCCGCCCAGGGAGGAAGACAGCGTGGAAGTGGAGGTGGGTGGGCTCGGGCTCCTCCTATGATCCAGAACAGAGGTAGGTTCTAATCCTTCTCTTTTTACCCTCTTGGTCTCAACTCTGTTCCAAAGGATGGATTTTTGTAACTCTTCTTGCTGCTCTACTAGTTGCAAGGCCCCCTTCCCCTGGGCATTGAAGGGCAATCCCCTCATCTAATACCAACTCATGCAAGAAAACCCAACAAGATCTCAACCTCTCTCTCTCTCTCTCTCTCTCTCTCTCTCTCTCTCTGACTCTCTCTCTCTCTCTCTATCTATCTATCTACCCTCTAAAAGATGAGATTTTGGTTTTGGACAAGAAGGAGATCTGGGCTTTGTTTGCTTCTCTACAGTGTATCTTTGACTAGTAACAGGAGGGTAACACTTGTTGGGCTTGCAACCAAACTATGCTTCCCCATCTTAGAAGACACATGGTGGGAGATGAAGGTTCTCTTCCTTCTCATTCTTTCCAGCTTTTGTAGGCAACCTTTCTACTCCTTTCTCTCCCATCTCCATTCCTCCCTCTCCTCTTCTTATCAACTCTCCTTGTTCTTCTTCTTTCTCTTCCTCCTCCTCCAGCCTTTCTTTCTCTTCTTTGTTTCCTTTTCCAACTCCTTTCTCTCTGGATGGGTTGGGGGAAGGATGGAAGGGAGGTCTGTGGGTGCAGCAGTACTCTCCCTCTCTCTCTTTCTTTCTCTCTCTACTGCCATGATGCGTGCAACATAAAAAAGTAATAAAGTGCCCCCCCCCCCCCCCCCCCCCCCCTCTCTCTCTACCTCTCTTTCTCTCTCCTCATACTCCTCCTTTCTCTATACTCGTCCTATTTTCCCCCCTCTTTATCTCTTTTCTCTCACTATCAAATGTGACTCGTTTATTTTTCCCCTCCCCCCGCCGTGGGTGCGTTTGGAACCAATTCCACATGAAATTTAACTCCTTTCGTTTAGAAATAAATTCTGTTATTTGACAAAAAAATACAAATAAATTCCATCAGTATTTCAAATTATCGAATCCCACCGCATACAACCAAATCCATTAAAATTGATTAAAATTTTATCACATAAATAATTTCAGCAAACCTAAAAAACACATACCGTATAGATTATAGACAGTTGAATTTCGTTGATTTGAAAATTTAAAATCATATGATTGACCACTAAGTATAATATCCATAACTAGATTTATCCGAGATATTTGCATTAAAAATTTCTTAAATTTTTATAATAATAACTAACTCTTATATAGATTAATTTAAAAGATTAACGTAATTTACTTCTAAGAACCTAATTTTATTATTATGAAATTTTAAAAAACTTGTTTATAGAACTATGTACGCATAATTTTAAAAAATACTTGCACTCAATTTTTTTTTTTAAAAAAAGAGTTTAATTTTTTACTACGAAATTTTGTTAAGAAAAACTGTTTTAAGTACTAATGGCTCCATCTACCCTTTCCCTTTTGTTTATTTGTATATGTGAAGTTAGATTAAAAATAAATAAACTATATTATTTATTTATTTCTCTTCCTCTCTATCTCTCCCTCTCTCGTTTCTTATGAACAGTGCCTGCAGCGCAGAACTCGAAACCCGGGTCGTCAAAAAGTAATAACTAACGTCGTAAAAGAGAAAAGCTGGTTTCCCCAAAATACCACCATCATTACCTCCATATATGACGGAAATGCCCCTATTCTCTCTGTCCTTCACGTGAGCCAGGCGGGTGGCTCTCGTCATTTAACCCTGACCCGGCTTTTGTCCCACTTTATAATTAAAGGTCCCCAAAGATATCTACACCATTGAAATCGATGCGTAACCTTACACTAATCGGCATTTTAGTCTCTATATTATCTCAAATAAAAATAATATATATATGTGTGTGTATATATATATATATATAATATTTTGGGCCAATGGGAGCGATGTCCAGGTTTTGATTGACCGTTCCTTTGGTGGTCCTCTTCATCTCATCTTAAAAGCTGCTCAAAAAGTATGAGCCTGACAAGGGCTAAATAGGTCATTTCTTACCCGTAGGAGGGGGCACTGTAGTCATTAATTGGATTGTCTGTGTTTTCTACTGTCCCGTACTTCCCCCTCCCTCTTCGGATCCGCTGTTGCGTCTTACACAGCGGGCCAGCCTTTTAATCGATGACGTGCCCTCATTTTGGCCTAGCCTTTTAATCTCGTCCCTCCATCGTAGGGACGGACGAGATTGTCGTTATGGATCAACTGCTCTCTCTCTCTCTCTCTCTCTCTCTCTCCTCGAACCTTATTATATATATGTACATATACATATATATATATAAATATATTAAGATTGGATGTCATGCCATGTATCAATGTAATCCTAACTATATATTTTTGTGTTCCCTCGTCCCTGCCAATTAAAACCATTGGAGCTTTGCAGCAGATCATTTGGAGCTATCATAGCATTAGTTTATCCACATGCCCATGTGATGGCTAACAAGGAAAGTGGACAGCATCATCCCATCCATCCGTCCCATGTAATGCTAATGCCTAATGCCTAATGCCGAATGCCTAATCCCTAATGCCATCTTTTGAAATAGTCTTCTTCCTCGTTTTGGTTTCTTTCTATATTATGCATGCATTTCATAGTCATAGCTCGCAACTATGGATGTTGACATGTCTATATCCTCTTTCCTCCTCCTCCTCCTCCTCCTCCTCCTCCATCTATGTATGATGTCCACTTTAAAAGGCCCAAACATGCCTACTTCTCTTCCCCTCCTTGCCGGCCCATAAATGCTTGTGGAGATGACAATAACACCAACCCATTTATATGGCAGTGGCATTGATGTAATAAGAAGTTTTAAAAAATTAATAAATTATATAAAAATAAATTAAAAAACATTAAAACTTTATATGTGAGAATAAATTACTTTTTTAAGTTAAGTTAATGGGATTGCGTACTAGGTTAGAGATAGGATCCTTATCTAATTCATATAAATCTTATAACTTGGGCCTACCTAATGTTTTATAACTAATAAAGAAAATTAAAAGGCACATGCCATGTTTCTTCTTTTATTTTGTTTATTGATTTTTTCTCTTTATCTGGAAATAATTAAGCAGTTGGCTAACTCCTCTGTGCTATATATTAATAAAGCTTTAGATGGTGCACAGAAGCTTCCTTTCTTCTTTCTGAAGGAGGGGATTGTTGGTGAGATAATTGGCATAGTCTTTGGATTAAGAATAATGAAATAACTTAACTTGACCGGGATAAAACTGCATTCGATTCGTCCTCCTTCTGTTGAAAGCTTGATTTATAGGTTAATATCGAGTCTAATTACTCCTAAACAAATTATTAGGTCAATGGGTCTGATCTAATGAGTTGTTAACTATGGGGAATTTCTTAATTATTTCTGAAGGCATTTGACATTTTGGTCTCAGGAACCAAGTGATTGTTGCTTCTTAGAAACATCTCATCCTGAGATGATGTATTATTCCACGAAACTAGTTGAGCAATGTGGGTTGATATTAGTGGGATAATCTCACCTTCAAATACTCATCATCATTATATCGATGGCCCATATTTGACGGTTTTAATTATATTAGAAAAAATATATTTAGAGAGAGATAGATTATGATTTGAATAGGCACCATCGATCAAATTAGTTGGATAAGCACAATCAATATGTTGACATTGAATCTTAATTACCTCTAAAAATAGATGCTAGAATATAAAATATAAAAATTATTTATTTTTAATAATAAATTGTTTAGAGTAGTTAATGAACTATGATGATATAAAAATGGCCGTCTTGAATTTAAATTCTATTATATTATTCTGTTATTAAAAATATAAAATATTAAACTCATTTTAGTTATATCATTGTTACATCCGTTTTCTAGTTGAAATCACTTCAAAATTTTAATTGTTAATGCAAAAATAAGTAAACTTTATTGTTAAATGTAAAACATTTTGATTAATGAGAAATAAAAGAGGAGATCGAATTTAAGCATGTTGCCTGACTCATTTAATCTAAATCTAATATTTAGTTACTATATAATTTTATTATCAATCCAAGTGCATTTCACTTATTATTTTAAAAATACGGAGAGTTCCAATTTCCACGACATAATAGATAAATTTATTAAATACTTTTAATTTTTACTGAACACTAATTAGCCATGATAATTTACTAAAAGTAACTTCACTAGAAACGAAGCGGCAAAGATAACATTATAATACACGGTGAATATTAATTGGAACTACTGAGTAATATAAGGTAGGATAATAAATAATAATTAACTCAATCTTAATGTGCCAGGCAATTTCCCCTAACAATATTTTTGGGACCAAGGGAGGACTGGCAGTGGTGAACGGTCCTGCCACATTTGTTTTCATCCAAATCCCAAAGAATAAATTAGGCGCATTTGAAGGGCAAAGAATATTGCCGACGAGACCAATTGGTTCGAGCTCGAACCAAATTGAAACTTAGTCGGATCCGAATTAGGAACTAGTCCAGCTAAATTTCAGATCAGACTCGAGCCATACTTGAATAAGATATTTTTTTCCCACTTAAAATGGAATATAAAATCCAGATTAAGCCTCACCTACTTCGGGAGGCATTGTACGTTTTGACCCCATTGATAGATTGGACCCCGGAAGCCATTCCCCACATGGGCCATATCGTTAATGACCCGGGGCCCTCCTATCAAATCGACGGTTCTCGTCTACCCAAGAGAGGTACCGCCACCCAGCGTAAGCGAATCCGCGGATCACCGTACCGCAGTCGGCGGTGACGGAACGGGACGACAGCGGCCTTCAAACCCCCCCCCCCTTTCCCCCTCCCCGGTTTTCACGCTCTCTTTATCTCAAGTCCTAACCCCCGACTCGTCCCAAAAGGGGCGTAAAAATAAGAGAAGAAAACGGAGCAAGAAAATCTAGCGCGATCACATCAAATCCCCGGGAAAGCGAGACGAATCCATAACCCCTCCTTCCCCGATCGATTCGTACGTACTCCTCCTCCTCCTCTCTCTCTCTCTCTTTCTCTCCTTCTAATCGAATACAAGGATTTTTACCCGATTTAATGTTTCGGTCTTGGATCGATCTTTCCTGTCTTATTCTTTTCTAGTCTGGTGAGATGTTGGGACCGGGAAATGAGAGTTTTGGCTGGTTGATTTAGGGGGGGATTGCCGAAGGTTGGTGGGGATGGCTGTGAATTACCTCTACGTCTCGGCCGTATCCACGGCGGTGAGCTTGGCGGGACTGCAGTGGTGGGCGGTGACGTTTCTTGACGGGGTCAAATCAGACGGCTTGACGGTGGGCAATGAAGATGGTGGGCTAGGGAGGCCAGGACGATCGCTTGAGCTCCTTCTGGGGTCGCGTGTGACCGCCGCTTTGTTGGTGATCGTTGCGATCAATGTGTTCATGTTGGTGGTTCTGTCTTTGAAGGTAATTTCCATGGCTTTGTCAGGATGACTGACATGAATTCGTCTGTTTGTGTGCATTCCTGAAAGTAAAATTCATCCTTGCGGTCGCGGTTGATATAATTGCCCAGTATCTTAGCCTTTTGGATTCATGTTTACTTGATATTCATCTCTGTTTTAGTGTGCAACCGTTTGCTTCGAATCAAATGCTATACGAAACTCGTGGTTGATAAGCAACTGAAAATCAGAATGAGAACAGTGTAATAATGTTGTATGGGCAGTTCAATCTAGTAGGTGAAGAGTAATACAGCAATAGTAAGGTGCTTTTGTTAACAAAAACTTTATGCAATTTAATACAGCAATATTAAAGAGTCCTGACATTGATAACATTATGCAGCTTCACTTGGCCAATTTCTCTTCTTAATTTGAGGACATATCCAGTTTAATTTTGATATCGTCCAACTTGTTGTCCTTCTGGATAAGCTCAAATACTTCTATGATAGAAAATTTTGGCACGGTCTAAATCTGAATCTAAAACTTCAAAAATATGCTGTTCTAGGTAAATATATACTTAATATAATCAAAATAAGTCCTAAATCATTCAGGACTATAAATAATAAGGAATATGGCATGAACATATGTCTGCAACGACCAATAATAATTAAAATGGCAACTTTACAAAAAACTAAATAACAGGTGGCTCTAAAATCTCTCTTAGTTAAATATGACTATAAGGGGACATATAAGGTGAAGAACTCTTGTACATTCAATACTTTTGTTGCCCAAATTTTAGGCAAAATATGTAGTTTTTTTTAATTCTAAAGACATTCACATTGATCCTTTTTCCCCCCTTTTTTCTTATATGCAGAGTCTATTTTTTGTTGAATTACATCCTTCAGAGGTTCGAAAGGTGCTGGAACGCATTATTAATTATGCAATTTACAAGGTGATCATAATTCCTTGTTCTTACATCCTTGAATGGACTTAGATTTTTTTTTTCTTTATGGCATCAAAGATACTATAATCTGTTCATCTTTGTAAATGTGCACTTGTTGCTAATCAATGCTTACATTACTGGCATTCTTAATCTATTTGGTTAGTTTTCTATATGGAGCTTTACAGTGTCCATACCCACCGGCACTAATGCAATTACGAAAAGGAATATCTTAGTACTCCTTGTGTGGTTCCTGCCCTCCATGATTTGTTGGCAACCTTGCATAGCTCCATTTGACAAGAGGCCATGCTACACTGTGTTGATTTTTTGCTGTTTGGCAAGTCTTGTATCCACGGCTGTATAGGGTCATGCTGTGATTAGTTTCTTGAGAGAATCACTAATAAAATTAGTTGCTAAATTTTGAATTTGAGAATTTAGACCCAAATCAAAATAGAACAATTTAGAAAATGTTAATGTGATCTTCTTCTCCATCTCATATTATTATTGACTATCTTAGGATAGATAATTATCTCTAGTAACAAAGGTTATTCTGACTCCTACATTCTAAACAAAGATTAACAAGATATGGTAGTACCTTTGTGTTTGAATTTTTTTCGTTTTCTGAATAAATAAACATGTCCACTAGTTTTCTTACATTGCCTCTGATGTAGCAATCCATTTTACATCCTCCGGCAGGGAACTTTTCTTCCATTGGTCGTGCCACCTAATGTTTTACAAGTGGGCTTGTGGTCAACTTGGCTGACCTTTCTTTGTTCACTGAAGGTACTGTAAATAAAAATGCATATTCATATAATTTTCATTGTTCTAGAAGAATTGAGGGATGTCTAATTTGCATCTACAGATGTTTCAATCATTGGCCAGAGATCGGCTTGAACAATTAAATGCTTCCCCTTCTGCAACACCTCTGAAATACCTGCGTGTGTATTCTGCGTTGTTGCTGGTTCTGATTGCTGATCTTCTATGGTAATATTTCCTGGTATAGTCAACATGTTGCCATTTGTATTTTGGAAATTTTCTTCAAAATTGAATTCATGTTTTGGCATCGAAATAGTATATCAGATCTTGATGCGATTATCAGTTTATCTCACTTGTCATTGAATGTGATATCAATGACTTTAAATTTGTGAGGATGCTGATTATTGATATTAATGAGGTCATATTTGAAATAGATACTCTCCTTAGTCTATCTGACGAATTTAGATATTCTTTTCCTTTTCTATATTCTGCTAAGAACACATCAAAGCATACTTTATACCTCATTGCTTGCTGTTCTGCTTGATGGTGTTAACATGTTATCACACTGCCAACTCTGCCACAATCTTCTTATGTGTAGCTAGACATGGAATTTCTTGTTTTAAAGTAAAGCACTATATACAGAGAGATGGATGCACACAGAATGACACGAAAAGCCATGTGCCTATACTTTCCTTTTCTCTATGTGATCTCTGTGTGGACTATTCCATTGAAGCTAAATTCTTCTACCAAAATTATCAAATTTTTTCCTCCCAATTGTTGAACTATTTGTTGCTTGGTCTTGTATGAGAATATGTCTGCAGCCTTGAATTTCATACCATGCCTTTTGGATTCTCAAGCCAGTCCATTTTGCAAATTTCCATATTTTCATTTGAGATGCAGTTGATTTACTCTGGACACAGTTATGTGTGTCACCTATTATTCCTTGTTTGTAGCCTGAATTTCATTATAATAGGTAATATGATTAGTATTTATGACTGATGTAACCAAAAGATGATAAAACTGGATTTTTTGTTGTATTTGAGACTTGAGAGTGTAATGGGACAGTGGATACTGTATTCTTGAATTGCTCAGAAGAAGGAAACTATATGATATTAGGAACTCAGAACATAATATTTGATGGTAGGAATTATTTCCCAATATCGTCTACGTAAATTTCTGGTAATATACTTGTTTATCAGTTGCACCAATGGATTTCTTTTGTGCCTGATCTTCTTTAAGCTTATAGATTTGTAATGTTTCTTTACATCAATTATTCAGGTTTTGATGCAATGCTCTTCAATCTTTACCATTAGAATCTAACACCCTTTCAGTGGAGTTGACACTTACATAATCATTTGACTTTCAGGATAAAACCCTATGTGAAGATACACAGAACATTTAATTCTAGTTTATTTGTGCTGCTACTCTTCGAGCCTCTCAGTATTGCCTTTGAGACATTACAGGTAATTTGGCCAAGTTTATGCAACTTTAAATGAAATAAATTCAAGATGGTATGAGACAATATGCCTGTCTGTATGGGTTATGAACTAATTATTGAGTCCTGAGAGATGAAATCCATTGACAATTGACACTGTTATCTGATACCTTGTCAGATTTTTTTAATTGCATCAATTGATTTGACATGTGCTAATGGAAAAGAGAAGATCAAAATATATAATTTCATAAATTAAAGATACCATAAAATTGGCGTAAGTTTGCATGCTTTTTATATGAATCCTTTTCTTGTAGGCAATTATGGTACATGGATTTCAGTTGTTTGACATTTGGCAACGGCATTTGGTTGACAGTGGTGGTGATTGCTTTAACTTCCAGACATCATATAAGAAAGTAGCAGGTAAAAGGAACGGAAAGCATTCAGTTACCTTATTATTTCAAGGAATTATATGTAATCAGCCTATTGCAGTTGGTCTTTGAGATCTTTTATTTTGACCTGATATTCCTAGTTAAACACTTTTTTGAACACGCTTACGTCTTAGAAAATCTATCTTTATAGCGTAGATGCAACAAAAAAGTTCCATTCTAGTTGGAAACCAGGGAGCCCTGATCTTTTCTTTGGTGGCAGGATTTGCAGTAAAGGAAGGTAGTCGAGGAATTGCAGAGTGGCTCTTGAAGGGTAGTTTATTTATGAGCTACTCATTTTCTGTTGTTTTAAATGATATTATCTGGTCTTGGGTATTAGCAATAG
This sequence comes from Typha angustifolia, assembly GCF_048772165.1. Classification (NCBI taxonomy): domain Eukaryota; kingdom Viridiplantae; phylum Streptophyta; class Magnoliopsida; order Poales; family Typhaceae; genus Typha; species Typha angustifolia. The sequence goes on along the minus strand of NC_133245.1, from coordinate 16,649,311 downwards.
GTATTACTCATTGAATGGTCACAAACAACTGAATTAACATGATAGATGATTGATGATTCAACTCTGTTTTGCTAGTTGCTTATCTATATTAATTTTTCTTCTCTTGCTAGCATTTTTTTCTAATGAAGAATCAGTGGTTGATGATTCTTGAAATTTAACTTCTTCGATGTCAGGGCCTTTTGATCCCCACCTGCCTCTGTTCATTATAACTGGTTGTAGCATGGTTTGAAGGTGAAACATTTCGCATTTCAGTCCTATCCGATCCAAAACTGCCCATGAAACTAGCATCTAACCGAGACAACTCTAATACCAATTTTTTAATTATATTTTTTGAATTCTAATCTAGATTTAATTTGAAACCAACTTGTACTTAATCAATATCAATTTCATTGCTTAAATGCTTCTGTGTTATATATTGAAAAAATAAGATAAAAAAGACTATTTATCAAAAGAAGTCTGAAACCGATAGAACTGACTGGAAATGAATACGGCCGACCGCAAAGTTTGCCTTTTAAACCACGTTGAAACTAATTCCAAAACCGAAACTTTGAACTATGGATTGTAGTGATATTAGAAGATCCATTCAATATACTTTATGTGCATCCAGCTATTTAGGTAAAGTATGACCTAAAAAGGTAACTAATACCTGCTTCCATTAGGAGGTGTGCTAGTAACACCCGGTTCTGATGGCTGAAGACTACCATCTTATGTTTGCTCCTTTATTACCCCATTCCCCTTCTTCACAGGTCACCACACATTCATCACGGCAATCATTCTTCTCTTTCTGTTAGGATCACAACAAGATTGACATTTATGTGAATAGTTAAACAACTGATAATCAATTATTTTCCAATGTCCCAAGTGAATGGGGCTGAGGGAGTACTATATGCTGTTCACTACTTCACCTCTATTCTGTGTGATGTCATCATTCAACCTAATGTTCATTTTGCTATTATATTTCTTCAAAGTTTTTTGGTCACCCTCTTGCCTTCTTGGCACTTCCGTGTTTCACCTAGACATTCTTTTCGTGCTGTTTTGGTTTTTTCTTTTCCATGACCAAGCCATTTTATTTGATGTTCTTTTCCTCAATTTGTGTTATCTCCAGCTTTCCATAGGTATAACAATTGCTTATTCTCTGGTGACAGCTAATCCGTTGCAAATTCTCATATCATCTGTCATTTTCTAATTTTTGTAGGTAACAGCAAGGATGATGTTTCTTAACTGCTCAATATTTTTGAACTATATAAAATTTCCATCTTTATAGCCGCATAGGGCACAGGGTGATTACTGAGAGACACATGAAGCATTCAGCTATATCCTATAATTTATTTTGTAACTATTTCTTTCAAACTAATGTGAATCCCTGATGTGTGGATACAATTCATAGCCATGGCTTTGCACCTTCAGGAGAAGAAACTAAAACTAAACATCTGATACTAAAATCAAATGAAGATCTGCTAATAGACTACATGATATTAGGACTCATGACATAATGGAGTCCATCTTTCCCATTTTACCGGATGGTTTCATTTTCTAGAAAAAAAAAAGATGATTAATTTTGTATTTTGATTTTTTTTCCATGTAATGTTGAACTATTAGGCACAGTTCTAATTTTTTAGGTCTGCAGAGCTTTTAATGCAAGATATGAATTTGTTTGTTTTAACTGTTTATTTGCTCTATAATGTTCATATAACTTAAGCAAACCTTTTCATTGCAGGATCTCTCTCTGAGTGGAGGGGAATACTCATCAGAGATTTTGGTTTTGTTTTAGACATGATGACTCTATTAACGGCACTTGGTCATTACTTGATGATTTGGTGGCTCCGAGGCATGGCATTTCATCTACTGGATGCAGTTCTTTTTCTGAACTTACGTGTCAGTATTGATCATGTTCTTTATGCTTGTTCTAGTACTTTTTCCATGATAAAGCCTTGCGTAATGGCGAACATTCCTCAATATGTCTCTTGAACAATAAACAGGCTCTTCTAAGTGCAATAGTGAAGCGGATTAGGACATACGTCAAACTAAAGAAGGCTCTTAATTCACTTGATGGAGCACTTCCTGATGCATCATATGAAGAACTTTCTGCATATGATGATGAATGCGCTATCTGCAGAGTAAATAATTCCTCCTAAATATCAATTATGTTTTTCCTTCTTCATTTTTGTAATTTGTAACTGATTGTGTAAATCACAGGGACCAATGGCCAGGGCTAAAAAGCTGTCCTGCAATCACCTTTTCCATCTTGCATGCTTGAGGTCATGGTACGATATGCCTCTTCTTGTGGTCATAAATCTTTGGACACCTTAGCTTAATTTCCATCATTTTACATGTTTGCATCTCTTATCACATGGAAGGATATATCTGATTTGAGTGTATCATCTTCATGTCTCAATAATCTATATCGGGTTAATGGGCTACCAGCCTGGTCATCTGAAACTTTTCAATTAGTTAAATCTTCAGTCATACTGGACAATTTTGTTTTGATTCCACATGCTGTAAGCTTTATAATTCACAATAGTTTGTTTAAATACTACAAGGGATGTTTTCATAAAGATTGAGTGGAAGTATGCTCTGAATCTCAAAGTGTCTTGGCCACTTTTCCTTTGCTTTAGGAATGTTCTCAGTTGGCATGACAACAAGTACAATTAAGAATCTCTTTGTGGGATATCCAAATTATGTATGTCCATCCTTAGAACTGTTGGCCAATATGAGAAAAATGTAGTCTATTTTGAACTTCTTGAGAATTTCATCCATCTTCTGTGACTCCATTGATAATTAGGGTCTTCTGGAGGACAAAATTTGTTATTTATTTATTTTCAGATCAGCTCTTTTGCATGAAGATGGCATAGTGAGTCACTGTTTCTTGCTCTGCTTCTGTAAAATAATTAGTTTGTTCATCTCTTTTCTAATGAAATTGAAAACTGTCGATCACTCTTAAATAGTATTGTGTTTGACCCATTTGTATCTTCCTGTATGTGGTGGATTTTATCTCCAGGTTGGATCAAGGTTTAACTGATGTATATTCTTGCCCCACATGTCGGAGGCCTCTCTTTGTGTCTACTCCTCAAAGGCGTACAAGCTCCATTGTAGAAGAGGCTGTCAGTGATGAGCAACTTGCCGAGCAGTTCAATGTGGGGCTAAACCAGCAAAGAATCTCTGGACATGCACTACCTGTTGGGGGGGCATTTCCTGACCATCAGCAGAACCGTTCTGATGCTGTTTGGAGGTCAGCATCCCTATCTCACAGTTTTTTGCCTACTAGTTTGGCTGTCGTGATGTCTCAATAATTTTAACATATATATCTCTTCTTACTGTTCGTAACTTCATCCCTGTTGGAACTTGATGTCATAGTCTGCTTGCAGCCCCTTCTCCTTCCTTTCTTTTGTATGTCTGCCTCTCTTTTTTCAGTACCTTCTTTGGCCCTTTGGGTGCCGCCATGCAAAATGATTGGGTTGTTGGACATCACTTTATCCGAACCTGGCATGTCCTGGATCTTTGTGATAATAAATGCTTAATCTATATATGGGATGTTTATAATCTTTGGATGTCTCTGTTCACGTTCAAGCACTTCGCTTAATGTTGGTGCATCTATATATCCTTTTAGTTTAATCTGTTGTCTTCCGGTGCATGTTATGTAGGTTTATAATCTGCTTTCTTTTTTTAATTATTTTGAGATCAGCATGTATTTAACTGTGTATCGTTTCCCCTCATATGCATACATACTTGTATGTGATCCTGTGACGTTAGCTACAATTGCCTCTAGTGGCATAATTTGAATTCCTGCTGTAAATTAATGAAATATCCAAATCGTGAATTTTAGTGGCCATTTAGTACTCCAAAAACCAACGAGTACTTGACAGTATGCAACTCTTTTATTCATTACTTAGTAGTGTATGAATCATGGATGGCTCGTATAGGGGATGTTTAACACATGAGGGGTATCCCAGACTAAGTTACCTGATATGTGCTTCAGGCCACTACGTTTTAGTAGCAAGTTACCAGAAGGTAAAGAAGGAAATATGTCCTGTCTTGTTTGCGGTCACTAATTGTTTATGGGATAACTCTGGGAGTATCCATGAATTAATATTTTTTTTCTTTTATGCTTTTCAATATATCTTTTTTCTTTGTTTCTATCTTTATGATGGAGAATAGGTATTCCAGGTTTGAAACAGAGAAAGATGATCAAAGTGTGTTTTCCCCTGTTCTATGCCTTCGGTCCTTACCGATACCATTAGGTCATCTGACATGAATTTGTAGTCTTTCTTTTGATAACTTGTCTACACAATTGTCCTATTTTTTGTGTTACAGAGGTGCTGCTCTTGATTCATGGTCAAATTCTGGAAGTGATGGTGCTGGTTCATCTAGTGCATTTAGATCGGTAGGGCTTAGTGGAGTCCAGATGATGGTGAGGCAGTTTGCATCTGTGAATGATAACTATGCACATGCTGATGCTGCCTGGAACCTCTGGCCTCCTCAGCTTGCCTCAGGATCCACACTAGGTACATCTTCCCTCAGGTACAACAGAAATACTGCTGGCCTGCGGATCAGAAATCCTTCACCATCTGTAAATGGGAACACGACTGAAGTACTTTCCATGGTAGATAGAGTACGGGAGGTGTTGCCTCACATCCCTGATGAGATAATCATCCAGGTACTTTTCATACCAAATTCTAGTTGTCATTGGCTAATCAGATAGTGACATACTCAAAAACTCATCTTCCTTGTAGGATTTGCTGAGGACCAACAACATCAACATCACTGTGAATAATCTTCTCCTAGTGCAATAATAACCAAATCAGTTATAGGATATAAGCATGCTCTTCTAATGTATATGAAAAGTTGTATATTTGAAGCAGCTGAGAAAGGTGAGTTTGGGTGTCAAAAGACATATCCTGTAATAAATTTATTTCATTTTTTAAAACTTTTCCGTTAAAATGTTGGTCGAATACCAAAGTTAATTATACCAAAAACTGCAAGTGGCATTCATGATGTGTGCATAATTATTCATTTCTGTTCAAACAAGTGTTTTTTTTCTCTCTGGAAGTTGTATGCTCATAATTGATCAAATGCTTTATCGACCATCCCTGAAGCAGATCTTTTCTCAAAATGGAGATATGAAAAGATCTGATGTGGTCACAAATTTTTTTATATAAAAATAAATAAATAAATAAATTCAGCAGGGTCGGCGTATTGGTTGGTCTTTCTTATAACTTGTGCCAAAATGTTACCAACGTAGATTAGAGAAAAAAGTAGATAGGTGGTGCCTTTACATGATGTAATCGTTTATAGGGAACTCTTGTTTGGTCACTGCCCTTCTCCTTACCAAGATGTTTCATTGCTTTATGTTATGTAGCGTTCCTCTGTGTGTACGCTGTAAAGAGTGATAGAAGGGAAGGCTTATATTTGAGGAAGAAGATATATTCAAACACTGTTCAGTCGCTTCTCAACTTGCCAACATAGTTTCGTTTTGTCAATTTCAATTGTGCCCAGCACTGCATAATAATGCCAGAAGAGTGGGAAGTCGGTCATTGTTTGGTCGCTTCTCGACTTGCTAGCGTAGCTTTATTTTCTCAATCTTAATTGGCAGCACTGCTTAATGCCAGAAGAGTGGGAAGTAGACGCGATGATATTACTAAATCTTCTTGTGCACTATTTTGCATTTCGGTGGGCAGTAAAGTTGCCAGGCAACTTTTCATCTCTCTAGCTATTACCATTCGCTGTGTTACTCGTGTGGCCGGATTGGAGCAGTCGAATAAATTCCCGGATCCTTTCTCAAGATTGGGCTTGTACTGACTGAACCCGAGTTGGCAGGAGATCCTTGAGTATGCTCTCTGGTACTGGGAATAATGATTATCGTAGATAAAGCAGGCCAAAATGTTACACAAGTTACAAATTTTTGTACACGTAGATGTTTGCGACGGCCTCCGGCGGATTCTACTCCAACCTAAGTCGATCGAGATTTGCCAATACAACGCGACCAAATTGGACTGATCGATTTGACTTGTGGCTGAGGGAAGTTACTCTTGCTTAAGTGCCAAGTAAGCCCTGGTGGGCTAGATTTGCTACATTTTGGCTTGTCGAATTGTAACAGTAAATCTCTAGCCTTACACTGCCGAAATAAATAACGATCGCACTGGATTTTCTGCTGTCGCACCAATTAAATATCACCCTCTATCCAGAAGGAGAAACGTTAAAATTCTTATAGCTTAAAACGGATCGAATTAATTTATTAAATCAAACAGAATAAATTATTGCAATAGATGAGATGAATGCAGAAGCAACTAATCAAGTAATCAACTCTAAATATATTGCGAACCTCGTTAAGATATATATATGTATATATACACACGTCGCTTCTTCCCTAAGTTCTTCTATTTAACAGAAGATCCCCTCACGCGAAACAATCTCGAGGGCAAAGTGGGTCACCTGCACGTCTCCATTCCTATATAAACCCCGCTTCTTCTCGAAGTCCACGCCAACTTTCTTGATTTCCCCCTCCCCTAGGGTTTCTTGTTTCCCCAATCTTCGAGTTCAGGTATTCCCCTTCCCCCTCCTCCTCCCCCTCCCCCTCCCCCTCCAACGATCGACCGTTTAGTATTCTGAACTCCGTAGGTATCGCAGGACCGATGGCGAAAAGTGGCTTCAAGCAGGAGCATGATCTCGGTCCGTGATCGGTGATCATCCCTCAATATTTTTATCTTTTTGGCTTTCGTATTTGTTTGGTTTGATGTGGATATCTTTTTCCGATGAGTGCTTTTTGGTTTGCGTCCGCAGAAAAGAGGAAGGCTGACTCGGCAAAGATCAAGAACAAGTACCCGGATAGAGTCCCGGTATCTGTTTGATCCTCTTAATTCTATTTGTTTCTTGAGTTATTCCCTCTTTATTTGATTCTGTGATAAATTGTTGTTATTGGTCTTATAGCATTAATTTAACATGCAATTCTCAAGTATCAGAAAACTATTAGCTAACCATTAGTCGAGAGCAATTAGGGTTGTACACATTTTTCGGCATCCTTCTCATTATGTCTTGGTGCCACTTGAGAAAATTGTGTTTCCTTTTTTTGTGTGCAAATTGAAAGTTGTGTATTGTATGTATTTACCATTGGTTACTCTCTTCCTACCTCTTTCCTTAACGTGTGATTTATATATAGCAAATTGTAGCTGGTGCTAAATTGTTACTAATATGAATGATCCTAGATTAGTTTTTGGTTGCCTGAGGGCATGCTAGTTGGCATCAGTACTGATTGCTTATTGGCATAGGACGTGTGTATTGGCAGCCTAGTGCGTATAGAGAGCTAATTGAATTTGTTCCCAAATAATATTGGTTTTTTTTTTCTTTCTAAGTTGTACTGAAAATTGTAACAGCAACACTCAGATTGATTTGTTCAGGAAAATCTTGTTCCTGTGATGAATTACGAATAGTAAACAGAGTACTAGAGTAGACTAGATCTAGTCGACAAGCTTCAAAATAAAGATCTAAAACAAGGATCCATTTGGTGAAGGGATATTTGAATTTTTTAAAATAAAACTTGATTCGTGTGGAGAGGATTCAGTTGCAAATACAAGGTCCAAAGAGGAAAGTAGTTGGTAGGGGTTTTAAAACACTATATTTCAGAAGGCTGAGCCTTTGATAACATTCAGGCTGGGCCATAAATATTGTTATGTTACCTTACAGTTATAAGTAACCTCTGATTCAATTGATGGCTAGGGCTTCTCCTTGCATCTTGGCAATCACAAAATAGTCAGGATTAGGGCTGCTTATGTTTTGCCCTTCCTAGGCCCCATATTGGTGGGAGCCTTGTGCACAAGGACATCGTATTATCTCCAACATAAGTAAAGGGTTTGATCGTCTGATTGCCCATTCAAGATACTACTGTTAAGATAACTAATTTCCCTACTCTTGGAGTTACTTGTTTTTGTATTCGTTGCTGCTTGAGCTTTTCAATTTGATAAGATTTTAGTCTTTGGACTTGCTCTGAGATATATTTCATTATTTAAAGGTGATTGTGGAGAAGGCAGACAGAAGCGACGTACCAAGTATTGACAAGAGAAAGTGAGTGCCTTCATTTTTTGTGGCAGTAAAATCACATGTTATTATATATTGAATCCAATTTGCAGAAAAACCTTTTGCGAAATATCATTATCAGGCAAATACATGATTAATATTTGATTCTCACTGCAAATGCAGGTATTTGGTTCCATCAAATTTGACACTTGGCCAGTTTGTTTATGTTATTCGCAAGAGAATCAATCTCACTGCAGACAAAGCCATCTTTATGTTTGTAGACAATGTTCTTCCACCTACTGGTACCTATCAACTCATACCATTAGCTCTCGAGAATTACATTTTATGCATGTATCCATCATTACAACCTACTGTTCTTTGTTTCCAGGTACTTTGATATCAAAATTGTACGAGGACAAGAAGGACGAAGATGGTTTCCTCTATTTCGTCTATAGTGGGGAGAACACTTTTGGGCATCAAAGTGCACATTAGATTGTTGCTCTTCACTGTCATCTGCATTCCATGCTTTCTAATCTTGTTCTTTTAGATTGTTCGTTCTAGTTTGAAACATCTTCTATGTGATCGGTGATATAATTGTATAGTCAGTTCCTTGTATAGGTTTGGAAGGTGCTATCTACAGAGCCCCCTTTTAGTTCTTTAAATAATTGAATATACATGCATTACCTGTCTGGCTCAGTTTTTCTTTCTTTCATATGATGTTTCCAGCTTCTGTTTGAAGCACCTAGTAAGCTTATCTTGAATCTAAATAAAAGATGTACCATAGCACTTGGATCTGCAAATGGACATTCTGGGGATGCAAGATGCACAAAGCGATACACAGTGCTGGCCTGCTGCGAAGACTGTTTCCGTTGCTTCAGCCTGTGACCAACCACCCATGGCGCTAATAGTCCGATGTCTAAGTATAGAATTCCCGATGTTTTCTGGATTGAAATTGATAATGACTGCTTGAGGACATTAAGGAGGAACAGAAATGCTTTCACCTGCCTCTGATGGATCTGTTACTTGTCAAGTAATTTCTCCTTGTAGTGTGACCAATTGTTTACCGACGATAGATTTTCTTTTTTTTGAATTTTTTAAAGTAATATTATGCTTATAAACACTCTGCACAGATAAGATTACAAGTCTAACTTGTTAATATTTGATAAATTTTCTTTCTATTTCATAACTATCAATACTAATGGACATGATAATACTACATCAGGAGTGTTTAAAGAATATTTGTGGGCACAATATTATTCTTTTTTCCTTTCTTTTCTATGGCTTATCAGCAAAGGAAGGCTTCATATTGGCAGAATGACCTGGCAAACTTGCACTTCACCAATTGCTTCCAATGTCTTAAAGCTTTCATGTGGTGGTTCCTACTGTGTTTAAGCTCTGAGAATCGGCAGTCTATTAACCATCGGTTGGTATACGTACATTCTACTGCTCATTGTAGTAAATCCTTCACGAATCTATATATATATATATTAATCGAAACACTAGACTCTAATGGTCGGCGTCTTCTCCTCTAATTAATCTACTGTTTGTTTACATTTAAACAAATTAATATTTTGTACATTTTCCTACGTGGCAACTACACTCCCATGCATATAAATAGATAGAGAGAGAGAGAGAGAGAGCGACGTCAAGACAACGGAACCAAGGGAGATCGACTTACGCGCCGTGACACGTGGTTCGCTGCAATCACTTTATCCGACATCACTCTGAGTCGATTCAATTCACCCTCCCCCATGTTTATTATCTAATTATACCCATCTATTCTTTTCCTCCTCGGTCACCGCTCGCCGTCCGCTCCTCCGCGCCGCCAGTTTCCAAAAACCCCCCCTACTTCTTCCCAAGAACCGGACCCACGGTCTTGGGTCCACGTGGCATGCAGTGATGTGCCTGTCCTCCGGGTCCCGCCTGTGTCCTCCAACCGCCGGACTCCACCTGTCGGACATTCATCTGTGGTTGAACGAAAGCCGCCTCGGAGCTCACCCTGCCCCCCCTCCCCTCCCCTCCTCCTCTCGAAGTAAATTTATAAATTTTGGATTCACAGCTAAAACATTCTTTTACCTTGGATATTGCTGCCCAAAACTAACCCGAGGTTGGTTTATTCCATCATTTTTATATCCTTATAGCATTTCAAATGGATTATTACTTGATTATTCGAGATATTACGGATGAATCATCTTTAGAAAGATGTATTTTAAAAATAATAGACTCTGAAAAATTGGGCTGCAGCGTATCGACACGAGGATATTCAGATTAGCTATGGATTCGTATGTGAGTGATTTTATCCACACACAAAATATATATATATATATCGTATGTGAGTGAGTATTAAATTCCACCCTCGTAATCCATTTGTTACCAATGTGCATTGGGATGTCCATCGCCTTGGTACTAGATATATGCATTCACCTAATTGCGTATGAATCAAGCTATTCACATATAGAAATGATGAAAGAAAATTAACACAAAGCTCTTTTCCCTGAGATGCCAAGGTGTTACTAACCGGGACTCATATAGAAACATAAGCAAATCATTAACATGAAACTCTTCTTCTTTTCTTCTTTTAACTTTTGCTATGTTATTTTAACAGCATGCAGTTCTCATATCTTAGCTAGAGTACACTTACATGCATATACATACTAAATTACTTCTCATTAATTTGTTTCGGGTAGCACTCAACAAGTCAAGCATGCAGAAAAGAAAAAATAAATATTAGAGCATGCCAAATGATGTAACTTAATATATAGATTGTCAGGTACCTGATTGTAGGAAATTCCTTCAGATGGAGTCTTCAGAGGACCTTCTAAATGTCCTTAATGCAGCAAGCCTTGGTCTTTAATTTTATCTTCTAAATGGGAAATACATATATATATAAGCTTTTCCCAATGACATAGGAGCCTGGCTTGTAATGTCCAAAATAGTTGGCTCAAATTAAAAATGGAACCTAACTTAATACCAACAGCATCAAGAGGGTCTGCGTATTCTTCCTTCCACTACTTTGAACAGTATATTCACCTCAAGTAGCACAAAAAAGTATATAGAAATGGTCCCCTAAAGCTCCACTTTCTTGCATCAGACACTAATCCCAATTTCCAAAATCACAGACCCCCTAATGAGACATCAAAGGTCATAAAGGCCTCTTTGAAGAATCTTGAGCTTTACTCCAAAACCTCTTGCTCTTATATATATCTATATATAGACAAGGAAATCTCTCCATATTCCCTTTCTCTCCCCATCCATCTATTGAAAGGTTAACAGTCCAACCTTCCATATATCTCCATCTCTTTTTAGAGAAGAACACAACCACCACCTTCATCTCAATCTCATGCAGCTCTACATTTAGATCAGCATCTGTAGACTTCTAAACCTCACCATGTCTTCTCTTCTTCTTCTTCTTCTCATCATCATCCTCCTTCCATCTCTTTCTATCAGCTCATGCGAAGCTCGCCATCTAAGAGTTCATGTCAAGGATTTGAACACATCACTTCCTCACTCAAGCAAGGTTGGTGCATCAAGTACCCCTATCTTTATTACTGGATGAACAACATTTCTTGCTATTCGTTTTAGCTAGATGTACTAATATTCTCTCTTGTGTAGGATGTGGCAAAGATGAAACTTGATGAGGCATCAAGCTCCATGAAGCCAATGAAAACATCATCAAAGGGGTCCTTCGCCGATGAGATTGGAGTCGGCGCGACAACTGAAGCACGGACGGGATGGAAAGATGTCGACGAAAAGAGAGGATTGGTATCAGGTGCTGTTAAAAAACCGGCAACCCTTAGGGTTTCACGACGCACTCCTCATCAGGAGCACAGGGAGCATCCAGGGTTTCATGTGGATTATGTTGGACCTAGAACGCATCCTCCATCTCATAACTGAGAGCCACTTGCACTCTCTCTTCTCTTCCTTCCATGTACGAGTTTTTGGCCTCAAATTCCCGTATACCCTATTACAAGCTAGATAAGAGCAAATGTGAGAACTAGTGCTTTACTAGAAGCTTTGTTTTGCTCACTTCAGAAGAATATATTTTGACATACCATTAAGATTAGTTAGATGATACAGGCAATGCATTTTCTGTGTTGCTATGGATTTTGGGTAGAACTCATCACTGTATTATAGATAATGCAAAAAATTTCTTTCAGAACCATATTTTCTAACATGAATCTTACTACAGAAGTATTACTTATGGTGTGGGATTTGCAGGAGATGTGGTAATTGTAGTGCCCTGTGATCTCATGGTGATTTGCCACAAGGATATCAAATTAAAGGTGAGTAACTCAATTTTCTTTTCTAATATATGGTCTCAGTTGGGTGTGGGGAAGAGTTGTTGTGGTAGTTAGGGAGTTAATGCATAGGGAATGGGGGTGAGAAACATGGCTCATGGCCCATTTCCTGCATCATGTTCTCATTGAGGGTGGCAACTAGTCAAGGGAGTGAAAATATGCATCCAATTCATGCATGCATATGTACATAATATTTCACACACTTGGATGGAGATTTAGAAATGCAAGATGGATCAATGACATGATCTGATCACACTAGCTCTTATGCATAAGTCTTATAGTTGAAAGAGGTATTGATTACAATAATGATATGACTAGGTTATATATATATATATATATATATATATATATATTCTTTGCAGCATGTGGTAGTTTGGATTGCTCATAAATGAAAGGAAGGCAGTTAGTTATCTGTTATCTCCTGCAAGTGTCATCTCATCTTTTGCTTTCCAGATGGGATTCCAAGTGTTTTCTTGCACCAATTAAGAATGTTCCAATTCTTTGACTTTGCGCACCCTCACATCTCACCAGTGGCCACATCCACTCATTAAATGCAACACCAACACGCATCCTCCAAGAGATTAAGTTGATCACTCATTAGCTTCTCTTTAGCTCTCCACCTTGCGGATTCATCGTAGTGGGTGACAGAGATTTATCTGAGTAGCCATTCTCATGGTGATTTGTTCTACCTAGAGTTAAAAAGATCGAGTCTTATGTCTACCTCTATAATAGTGTCATAGTCTAAGTATCAATGGACAATAGATGGGCAGAGGCCTTAAATGTGGGCATGCATTGTAGTGCTGTGGTCCCTAACGCCTGGACCTGTCCTGCAAAAAGGACAATTGCGTATGGAAGTGAACTGCAAGCAAAAAGTGGATAACCAAATTGGGTTAAGGGCTGAAGGCTCCTCCCATAAGGACAGATTAAGCTCTTGTATAACTGCAAAGCTTTCAGATGCCATCAAAGATGTAACAACAATGAGGTCTCTTAACCTCACCTATGTTAAGTTGTTAACAACTATTCATTTGCTTTATTTGACGTGCTCGTCAACAATCTCCTTAATCGTAATCCAATACTTAACTCAACCAGCTCAGTGTGGCCTGCACATGACATGAAGGACGAATGAACAATCACAAAGGAAAGAAAAGATGGTTTAATAGTTCCAGTTTGTTGACATTTAATTTTTTTTAAGCCAAAGTAACAAGGACTACATTGTTGGTAACCAGCGGATGCCAACAACTGTATCCTCTGCAGTTTCAATTTCAAAATGGTCTCGAAAGTTCAACGTAAATTAATAGGCGAACTCGAATCATATTCACTACGTCGAGTTTCCATAGATGGATGCACCAGTGAAAATTAACAAGCACCAGAAATTAATTTCTCAAAAAATAAATAAATAAAGAAGCACCATGACTGAGATTCAAAATGTGAGTCATTTTTAATCTTAAGAAGAACAATTTCAGCTCAGACAATATTGTGTTACCACTTAGTTCTGAATAACACAACAAATAAATCACCAGTCAGTGTGAATATTAATTAAAGTTTGATTGGTCTTACCTATCCACCTTGACTCGCCACTCCACTACATTGCTTGAAGTAGGCAAAATTATAATGTTAAAATAAACCAAACTAAAAAGTACTGTTAAGCCTCGTGTATCCTGCCTCTGGGCTCGTAGTCCAACTGCTTCTGTTCTTTGTCCCCCTATTTTTAATATCCACTAGTGCCTGTTGCCATAGTCTATAACCCGGAAAAACATAATGAAAAATCCAACCTCAAACAGCCACAGCCAATTTGCTGGGTTAACTTCAATTCATCACCTACCAAGAAACACACTGTATGCGTTCGTCGTTAAATAATTAGCAACTTTCTGTTATCAAGCGCTGCCCTCGTTGAGGAAGTTGACTGCAGCAACCAAAACTAATAAACAATGGGCCACAAAATTCGACCTTGTAACTCAACTCATTCTATATAATTCTATGACTTCTTTGCTCAAAACCGAAGAAGTAGCTCATGTGCATTTGGACGCGAACTACAAAGAGATGTCCTTGAAAATCCATATTTTACAGGTCCACTGGTGGCAATAATCTCATGCTTTCCAAGAATGTTCCCCTTAGTAGCATTAAACTAGCAATAATTCACCCTTCAAATTGGCCCCCCCAAACATAAGAAACAATTCAAGGACACTGGAAGAATGGTTGAAAAGAATGCCTGCTCCGAAAAAGACAGACATGCCTTGATGCCTAGCCCAAACCCAGTGACAAATCAAATTGGGATGTTCCCTCAATAATCAGATGATCACTATTACCTGCCGCCACATGGGCTGACGGTTGTTTTAGAGTTTATATATTGAAACACATCATCAACTACAGCTCACAACAAAGGGTTTGAAAGCACTTGTAAATTGAGGGGTCCTGATCCCAAGCTTCAGATCGACTTCACCACCTCCCAACCAAAAGAAATCTGGGTCCAACTTAGTGATTGCTTCATCCAGTATAACCTGTAAAGGCCTATGTTATGAATCTTGTCACCTTTGTAAAAAGCAGACAATTTACTCTGTGCATCATTATCAACAAGAATCTGAGGCAAAGCAGAAAAGATGAATCTTCATGCATATCATTTAGATATTGAGCAAGATTGTAGTTAAGTTCATTAAGAAAGAATGTCAGGAAAGTCAGAACAAATGAACCTTGGCCTTATAAAAGGAAACAATATATGGAATTTAATCTATTGAAACCTGACACTTCTAAGGACGACATTTTTAGTTCAAAGAGAACACTCAAATGCATGAAAACGGAGAGCTAGTTGCACCCACCGTAATACCATACTTTTCGTTTACTCACTACAATTTTTTACCACCTGCATTGTTCCAAAGAATAAGTTCAGTAGCATGGCAATCCCCTGCCCATAGGCTAACTTGGGTTTTAGGGAGGCTGATAGAGCTGCTACACTCTGATGAATCTAAAATTCTGTCTTGATGTCAACTATATTGAAAATAGGTTAAAAGAAAATTACTATGGTTATTTTAGACACTGAAGAATGAGATATGATGATTATATCTAAGGTGGTGTTCAGTTCCTATTCTGTCTACATTCTAACAGAAATAGTTGAAACTAAATATGACATACTTACTGTTCAGATAGAAAGAGGTGAAAAAGAAAAGCAGAACAATTGAAGAGCATGCTAATCTGTATCCTCAAGTTTCATTATGAAGCTAGAAATGTCATTTTGTGGACACTCATGCAGCTGGGGAACAAAACAGAATATCCACCTATGCATTTGAAAGTTGCCGCCCACAGCTTAAGATAGAGAAGCAGCAAGAAATGACCAGGGCAATGAGATGGTGGATTAACATTTGCTAAACATCACCAACTGCAATCTATAATTTTCCCATATAATAAGTGGATGCTGTTGGAGATTCAAGAACTTCAACCCAGTCAACGACTATGCGCCCCAAACACAGTCTATTATCTGTTTATAAATTGCATTATATTAACTCCAAAATTCATTTCTTAGTATAATACTCTATGTAGTTTCCCTGTTTCTGAACCATAAATAAAAGTTCATCCTATGATATGCACCAAAAACTTTGAAAGATAAACCCACAGGAGTTTTAGATTACCGGGATGTTTGTTTCCATTCCAATGCATGTGACTCCGTTATGGACATATCCAGTAAGTTTAAGAGACTCCTCTTCTGGTGCCAGCCTCACTGAATCAAATAAATAACTAATTAGTTCTTCTACAAGAATCCACATAAAACTGAGAAAAAACATAATAAATGTTTGCCTAATTACAGCAGTTCTTAAAAAAAACTTAGTTTTAAATGAAAGCAGAAAAAAATATATCAAACAGACTGTATTAACAGACACAGAGTTATAGGATAAACTGATCTAAAGCTTCAGGAAGGTGTTCTGCATGTAAATGACTCAATAAATGACCAACAAAAAAAAAATTACATAATCTTGAGCAAATTAAATTGCACACTCGAGTGGCTCATGAGCTAAAAAACTCATTGAAGTTTCAATAGCTTTAGTGTATGATGTATATTTCTTTGATCATCTAATCACAAACAGACCAAGAAAACTGAGATACTGAGGCTTAACGAATGATATTGCAGAAGCTGAGACTATGCCATTTTCTGCTTCTTGTGTCAAGTTACCATAATCTGATAGTTCCATATTCTTCTGAACCATAAAAAAGCCTCAACTAGGGGTGTAAACGATCCAAGCCTAAGTGAGCCGACTCCAACTCAGACTCAGCTCGAAATTAATTTTAAGCCTATTTTGAGAATCAGGCTCGGCTCAACTCAACTCGAATCGAACTAAATTGAGCCAGAGCTCGAGCTTGAATGAAGCTTGTTATCAAGCCATACACTAGCCTAATCGGACCGAGGCGGTGTTAAGCCCAAGCTTGAAACCAATCAACCACGATGAGGTAGAAGAGGAGGTGGTGGAGGAAGCTTGCCGACCGATGGAGCAGGCTTGCCAATAGAGGAGGGGGCAACGACTTGAGGAGAAAGAGGAGGTGGTGGATGAGGCGACGGTGCCTTAAGGAGGCTTGCCGATGGAGGAAGTGGTGCCAACTTAGCGACAGAGAAGGAGGAAAATGAGGTGGCGCCGACTTATCATCGTTACCGACGGAGGACAGGATGCGACGCTGACTTATCGACGGAGGAGGAAAAGGTGGATTGGCGGCTTGGAGATGGGTTTTGTGAATGTTTACGGTTTGGATTTTGGAAGAAAATTTATATTGATCCTATTAAGCTGACCCTGAGCAAGCCGGCTCCAGTTCAAGCTTGACACAAAATTCAATCGAGCCGAGCCGAACCCAAGCTTTGGTCGAGACAAGTTCGAGCAGCTATTTTATTTTGACACCCCTAGCTTCAACAAGTAGAAAGTTAATAAAAAAACCATGCTACATCCTACAGTGATCATCATAGGCAAGGACTTTGCATATAATAGAATTGAGTAGAAAAAATAAGGTTTAAGATTGTACCAAATCCTAATAGGGTAAAATGGATGAATGATCGAAGTTCACTTGGTGTGACGGTTAAAAACTTACAATCACAATAAATGGATGTATGTTTATTGGTCATTACTTAGGCTCTTCCCAATGGAGAAGCAACTGTCCAAAGGACTGTATATTAAGAAAGAGTTGAAAAAAAGTGCAAAGATCTGCAACTCAGCGTAACATTTCAACTAACAAAAAGAAAGTGGATTGAACTTAAATCAAATTGTTGATAAAATGAAGCAAGCTAGTCCTGGGAAAAGGCTGACTCAGATGCAAAATGAACTTAAGAAAAGTTAAAAAGAAAAGAGAAGATGAACTTCTATCAGAGAATTAGGTGAACTTGAAAATGTGGTATGTTTTGAAAACCAGAAGAAATCAACTATCAACTGGAAGTAATGTCAATGTATTTATTTATCTGAATTAGAGAACCTGCATAGATATTTGCGAGCACACCATACTAAGAAAGAACTGTATCATAACCTTAACATTCTGATCATTGCAAATGATTCAGCATATTTGTTCTTTTCCTTCAGATGAATATAGGTAAATCAAATATTAGTAGTTTAGTCAACATGGAAAATATGTTAGATTCCAGAAAAAGCTCAATGGAGCTCAACTCTAAAGTCAAACATTGGGGAAAAGATTTATTCACATTGGAGATCCGGGAACATTATAAAGCAATAATTGTGACTAATTTACATGTAGAACTTACAAAATAAACAAGATAAGCATAAGTATTGAACAAAGATTCTTGATACAACCTTGATAAATAAACACAATATATTAGGAAAACCTCAACTCTTAAAACTTCAATTAAATATTAGTGGACGTACATGTCATCAGATGTATTTTCCTGAGAAAGAAGTTTTCCACAAAAATTAGCATCGATTTCTACACTTCTTATTTGATAAGATCTATGAAATGCTTCACAATATAAGAATTCCCTGGAGATAAAATATATTTCTTTTCTTAGCAAGCTCTTTAAAACAAGTGAAAGTCACATAATAGCATGTCCACAACTGTTATAGATAAAATATATCTGTTTGTATATCAATTAGACTTCAAAATCGCTAGGTCACCACTAACAAAAACTACTGATAAGATCTATAAAGATGGAAAATAACAATTACAGTAATTTAATTAACTCCAAATGTCAACAAGTAAAATTTCAAAAAGATTTCATACGGTGTAAACTTACAGTTAAATTTCTTTTTAGGTATCTGTCTGTCGTTGAGTGTGTAAAGGAAGTTCTTGATGCTTTCAGCATTCAGCCGCGCAATATACTACAAAAGCAAGGGTGCAAATGAAAAGACTAAAGAGTGAAAAACAAGCACAACCATGAGATTGTACGGGGGAAGCACTTGGAATTTACCTGTATTACAACAACATAATATTTTGAATTGTTGGGATTGCTACAATCAGTAATACTTGCACCAGCTTGGGTATTTACCTGAGAAAAACATTTACAAATTCTCTTTATATTGCGTGAATTAAAAAAAAACCATGCACCAAAAATGTACCAAAATGACTACAAGAAGTTTTTGAACTGTATCAGTAAATTCTCCACTGAAAAGAAGGGATATTCATATCATAATCAAATCTAGTACTATATTATGATTATGATATATAACCTGCTGAGTTTCAGTACGCTATATACTATATAGTAACTGGATACATAATGGTGATTATTTCAAAGCATCACAATTCAGCATAAAGGAAGGCAGGCATGCGCTGTCCATAAAGTGAGTAAAACTTATTGGCCTACAGCCTACTGGGTTAAGGATGCCTTGCTGAAAAGCCACGAAATGGAGATCATATACATCCATGGATCTATTGCTGCTTCTCAAGTATCATGCTAATGTCTTCCTATTGCACAGTTTCTTCTCATTCATTTATCTGAGAAGATTCTATGCCTTCCAGAACTCTGGAAAGCTGGAATCATCAAAATCCAGATGCAAACAAATGACTTGTGATTCTATATTGACTCAACTCCAAACAATAAACCGCTAAAACGGTCTCCGTCCCCACCTCAGATCCCCACCAATCATACGCACTTTCCTCGTTAATCCATAGATCTGTTCGCTTCACAAAGTTAAGGTAAACAGACATGTAGAGAATAATACGGATGCATATATAGACAATTAACCATCCGATCCCCTTAAAACAATGATACACGATACATCTAACCTATCAAACAAGTAATCCCAAAAATGTCAATCCTTTTTCCTCAGATTATATGCAGCTCAGATGTTTGACAAAATGCGCAGATGGCAAGAAAAAGGACCATACCAAGACAATGCTCTTGCAAAGATGCTCGACGGATGGAGCGGCCAAGATCTCCCTTCTCGCTTCCAGGGGCCGATCGTAGTAATCCAAGGGCACCCTCCTGAAGGAGAAGTCACGGACACCGCTGGCGAGTAAAATGGCCGTGAGGCGCGACTCCGTTGACTTGCGGCCGCCATTGGCGGCTGTGGCAGTGTTCCCCCCGTGATCGGGAGATAAGGAGAGGGAGGAGAGACGCTGCCTTTGGAGGCAGAGCTCCAATTGGGCTATTCGATGGAGAATACGAGTTTGGATTGCCTCAAGTTCTACCAGAGAAGCCATGGCTGGGGTCGCGTGAATTCTTTGCCTTTCTAACGATGGGTTTTTTCCCCTAAGAGCTGGTGTTAATTAAGGAAAATATGATCCAGAAAAAAAAAAAAAAAAACTACCGGGGGTTAAGATGCTGCCACGCGTCCGCCTTATTGGTCTGCCCTTTCTTGGGCCCAGCCTTAAACTATGGGCCCAAAACTGGGACTACTAAAGGGACGCCCAAAACATTAAAAGCCCTGTGCTATAGTCTTTGAATAGGCTTGGGCCTGGTGGGCCATTCTCTAGTTGATTTATATTATTCTAATGTTTTATTACTCATTTCGTGTATACTTAAATAATCTAGCATCTTATTGTGATTAAAAAATTTGAGCTATACAAAACTTCCAAACTTTCTCCACCATCTTTGGTAGGAAAGGAACCAAAAGAGACAAGAATTTTATTTACTATATAATAAGAGGTCGATCGGATGAGTCAACGTCCGGCGCCGTCCAAGACAAAGGCGGATTGACTATTGCAGCACTGGAACATGGTGAATGAACTCAGGAAATCATAAAAGGAATCCAAGGTTGAAATTTAACAAGATATCATGATACGGTGGGTGTTGGATTATTACTGGCTATTATCCACAAGTTTTGGGTGAGCCAACGGGATGCCGCGTGGGCCTGGGTTACAGTGGTTGTTTGCTAGAAAATAGTAATAGATTTGATGTCGGCAAAAATGTTTTATAATCGTCTGTGATCAATATTCTCGATCGACGTCCCAGAATGCAGGAATTTCCTTCGTCCAGTAGCATTCCAGTTATTAAATTAAGAAAGTAAAGTTCATAGTTTTCAACTTATCTAAGTAACGTGACAAAAAGAGAGCCTGAGGTCTGGGTGGAGGGGCCCTATACTCACACAACCTATTCATATTAGCAGCCAAAGCACAGTATGTTAATTTCTTTCAGGAAAAAACACACACAGAGTATGTTAGACTGTGCATGAAATAATACGGGTCGTCATTAGACGTAGGAATTAAAAACTTCATATATATGAAACACAAAGAGAAGAAGAAGAAGAAGAAGAAGAAGAAGAAGAAGAAGAAGAAGAAGAAGAGTGCTTAGCTTAGATCTCTCCGTGACAGTAAAATTGAGGTAGCCGAAGATATTAAAGAGGGTGAAGAATACCAACCACGATTTATTAATCAACGCAAAGCTCCAAAGAAAGCAGGGTCACACCTCCATTACCAGCTCCCGAAAGATATGTCAACTTGCATGTGCCAGCTGCATGCATGGTCCACCTAGCAATCTCACATGCATGGCAATCCCCCACGCATTCTACCCAATTGGCCATGGCTTATAAAACCCTAGACCTCGATTTGCACCAGTGCCCTTCTCCAATAGAAATCCATACCTTACCTTAATAAGTTACAAAGAAATGGCTTCCAAGGCCTTTGCTACAGCAGCTCTTCTGCTCACCTTTAACATCCTTTTCTTCTCCTTGGTCTCATCGGCACCTTGCCCCCCACCACCCAAACCTAAGCACAAGCCGACTCCAAAACCTACACCTACTCCTAGTCCTTCTACACCAGGCTCTGCCTCCTGCCCAATCGACACACTTAAGTTGGGAGTGTGTGCAAATGTACTTGGTGGTCTGATCAACCTCGAGATCGGCAAGCCGCCCAAGAAGCCATGCTGCACCCTCATCGAGGGTCTCGCCGATCTCGAGGCAGCCGTGTGCCTTTGCACTGCCATCAAGGCTAACATCTTGGGTATCAACCTTAACGTCCCTGTTGATCTCAGCTTGCTCGTTAATTACTGCGGCAAGAAGGTTCCTCAGGGTTTCAAGTGCAACTAAAATTATTCTATCAAGCCCTCTCTCTCTCTATATATATATTTATGCTATTTATATCATTTTCTCTCTCTTTCATGCATTAGTTGTGTCATGGTTATTTTGGATTGGAAGGTTGGATGCAACAGTAATCCATATCTAGTTGTAATAAGTGTGAATTGTTAAGGTTGGTAAATAAGGCATTTGCTTTCCAGAATTGTTACAGTATTGTCTTCTCGTAAGTGTCAGCGTTTGTAATACTTAAATGTGCCGATGAAATATTTTTATTCTCAGTAATGTATGGACTTCAGCCTTTCGGCAGCCAGTGTATTTCATTTCTCTATTAGATTTACTTGGCTCCATGTGCTAGCTCTATATTTTTTTTTTTGGAAAAGATTAATGATTATATCCGAAATTATTATTATTATTATTATTTAATCAAATAACTTACTTTGTATTAATAGTGTCTGGAGCTTCTTAAATGAATGGCATCTTTTTCCTAAAAAAATATAAATAAAAGAGATTAAAAAGGAAATGAAAAAGATAGAAAAGCTTGCTTATTGTATTAATTTCTCTACATTTTTTACTTGCTATTGCAAGATTTTAAGAATAGTGTTTTTCTAAATGAGATGGATCGAGTTATTATAATGGCTATCGCCATATGTAAAAATAGATAGAAACCCAAACTGCACGACCAAATATTTTATTTAATATAATATAATATAAAAGATTATTGCTTTTTGATCATCGCTTAAGTTTTTATAAAAATTGATGAATTAATATAAAAAATGCACTTTTAAGCTTGTAGAGCAGTCATATGAGCTAGCACTATCAACACAATAACCAATTTTTATGACGTGTAAGTATAGGATTTGAAAGATTTGTTTAAAGATGCTAACTTGAATTGATTCATACTAGAACTATCGTACAACGCTCTTGGACGAATCTCCAATTTGTTAGGTACACTATTTTCGACAGCATATCATTGTTTCCTATTAAAATACAGGCACCTACAATTTAGTGTTCTCTTCTCTCTCTTTCTCATCCCAATTCTCGATAACACCACATTCATCATACCTGTGGATGGTATAGTATTTACCATGGAACCTTTTGCAATTAAGTAACTGGTAGAATTTTTTTTTTTCCCCAACCTTACTTGTACTTTTACCATGGCACATCTTCCTGCCAACCCGTAGCTAGTTGTGCGTGCCTTAGTTTCCTCTGCCTATGTAAAGGAAAATCATGGTACGATCGACCTTTCAACATTTATTCTTATCAGAGAGTCCGGAGGCATGGCAACTGCATGTGTAATCACATAAAATAATGTATGCATGACTTGTATCACACTCCCCACCAGATGCACTCAAGGACATTAATTGGATCGAGAGGTTTGATTCTTCGTACTTGGGTACGCCATAATTATTTCTTGTGTAATTAAGCCCTCCCTGTAGCTCCACAACCTCTAAGTACGGCTCTCGCGCGCATATACTTTCTGAGAGCTTAGCTGTTAAACAGGCCAAAGTACACAAATTCACTGGAAAAGAAACAAACTCGCATCACTGAGGTTCTGGGCCCTTATCTTATCGCGATTCTAGGGCAGCAAGCACCAACCACCACATAACTCGAATACAAGAAGGGTTCACGTGTTACCATTGGGGAACGAAATAAGTCCTCATAGAACCAAACAAGCAGTACACAATGAGTATAGTGACCTATCACGACTAGTGCAGCATTCATCACGTTGGATTTCTATGGATCACTGGGTACGTACGTACTAGCTAATTCAAACTCTTGGCCACTGCCTTAACTCCATCCGGAAGCCTCCTTGGCTTGCTGTAAATTGCTATAAGAGAAGTATTTAAACGACCTTCATACGTACACTGTGTTATACAAATATGTTGCCTCTAAAAAAAAAATTTAACAGACATATGTTAGCAAAAAATACTATAATTCATAACAGGAGTTAATTCTCTGAATAGCAGGTTAAAAGAATAATAACAATTATAAGAGGCCGCTTTTGCTTACAGGTTGGTCCTTTTGTATTATTACTTTCTTTCCTTTTCTCCTTTGCTGTCTCAGGACACGGCATAGTCACGGACTCGAAGGTGTAGCAAAATTAGCCAAAAGCTAGCCACCTAATATGTTGAAATTGTTTGCCATTTATTCCGGTTTCAGCTAGGGTTCTTCACCTCCCATGTTATGGCAGTGGGCCCTCGGGCTCCATTTTTGCCTCTGCTCAATTATTACAGATAGAAAGAACGATATCTTGTCAAGTCGATCATTCATTAGAATTCTGGAGGTACGTATTGCAAAAATTAACTCTAATTACCGATAACAACAAAGTTGACCGATCTGTAATTGGCCATTCCCTACCTATAATTTTTAGTAGGTTATATATATATATATATATATATATATATATATATATATATATATATATATATATATATATTCTGATGTCGGGTTCCATTTCTAGCGTCTCCTGCACAAAATCCAATTTACCTACGAAGAGGATAGAGCATTCGATATGTATAAGAAAATGCATGCGAAATATTTCTCTAGAAAATACTCTCGAATTATGTGCAGAGTAATGTTGAAGTTTAGGTAGCGAGGATATCTAACTACTTCTCATTGTAGACTTTCTGTACATGTACACACACATATCTAATTGTTGGAGAAATTAAAAGTTTAGTGGAAGATAGGCATGCTGTTGCTCACACTCTGGCAAGTGTACAAGAAATAATTACGTACGTACTTAAGATGCTAGTCGATGATTGTTAGACGCCCACTTGATTGACACTACGTGTAGAACCCAGATGAAGCCAACTCAATTAGGAGAATCCAGTATTAGTTACGGGGCAATCAGAACGAGTATGCTGTCAAATTATGCTTGGAATCAACGAGAATGGCATCTCCAATAAAGTTGAACATGGAGTTGTTCAGGTGTCACACCATCTTTGTCTCGTATAGAACGTTTTAGGAACAAGATCACGTGAATTCTCCTAGAGAATTCTACACTCAAGATCGGATCATTTTACAACAGCTGTCCACGTGGCTGTCGCTCAGGTAAATGCATGGTATCCCGAGGTACGTAGCTGATCTATGTGTTCCATCGTCCACGTATAGTTGATGTACATGCATGTGGCTTTTATTTCGTGGTATCTTTTACGTATTCCGGGGTTGCTGATCTGAAGCATGCCTGCAGTTGAGCTTGTACTCAGTTCTGTTTTAGAGAAGAGCTTGTGCTCAGTTTTTTTTTTTTTACTTTTGTTAAGTGGTAGGTTCCATAAGCACAGCCGAATCGACGTTGAATGAGCTAAGATTAAGACCAACCCATATAGAACTGTACCTTTTTGTTTTTTTAAAGGAAAGGGAGGTTGACTGATCATATCATTAATCCAATCAAACGGGAAATATGGTAAGAACTCTAAAAACAAGCTCCTCATTTGGCAGTATTACAGATTGAACGAAAATACAAGCAAAGAATCAAGTGTCATTTTATCAGTTATGCTTCAATTTTGTAATCAGCAGCAACCAAGCCGGAGGAAAGGGAAAGGAAATAAAGAAGAAGAAAATAAAAAACAAGCTGGGCTTGATCTTTACAGTTTACAGACGTAATATGATTTAATTCATAAAGAGCGTGGAATATTATGTTATCTACCATGAATTGCTCTATATTCATGGGCAAGATTTTAATTACTGGCGTCAATATCTGATCTCAACTTTGTGATATAATTAAAGATAAAGGACGAAACAAACGGTTGATTTTACATTAGAGTCTTCTCAGTTGTGACAGCTATTCTGCATGTGAATGACATAATTAGTTTCCCGTTTTATTGCACCCAATGGGTCTACCGAGATAATTTTATATTCCCAGCGTTACAAGCTCCCCTTCCTTTATTGGTTCAGTGAAGTTTCCATAGTTTAAGTAGAAAATGAATAAATCTTACACCAGGTGAAGGAAAGCATTAATATATACCATATGAAATGGAGACCAAAGCAGGCTTTATTATCCAAAGATGGAAAGGTGGATTACACAATAATCATCACTTACAACCAACCATATATAAGGAACGAGTACAAGATAATGAAATCCCCAGACTTTAATTTGACTTACATATACTTCATTCAGAACCCCTGTTTACCACATGTGATGCACATGTTTTATAACAACACTTACCAACACTAAAGAACCACTTGAACAAACAAACAAGCCGATCAACGATGAACAATCACTGCGTGAGAACAAAGTCTAACTGCACTGGAAGCCAGAGGGGACGCTGCTGCCACAGTAGTTGGCAAGCAAGCTGAGGTCAATGGGGATGTTGAGATTGATTCCAAGAATATTAGCCTTAAGGGCAGTGCAGAGGCAGACGGCGACCTCGATATCGGCGAGACCTGAGATGAGGGAGCAGCATGGCGTCTTCGGTGGCTGGCCGAGCGTCACGTTGATCAAGCCACTGAGCACATCAGCGCACACACCAAACTTGAGTGTGTCGACGGGGCAATTAGTACTGCCGGATGGGGTTGGGGGAGGAGGGCTAGGAGTTGGGGGAGGAGGGCTAGGAGTTGTGGGAGGAGGGCTAGGAGTCACTGGAGTAGGGCTAGGAGGTGGTTTAGGCTTCGGGCTAGGAGTAGGCTTAGGCTTCGGGGTCGGGCATTCGCCGCAGGCGGTTGCCAGAGCGAAGAAAAGGTTTACAACAAGGAAGAGAGCAAGTGATGCTGTGGCCTTGGATGCCATTGCTGGCTTTTGTGGCTGAGCAGTACTAGTTTGCTAGTAGTAAGGGGTGGCTAAGTACCAGAACTAGTGTGTGGGATGAGAAAGTTGGTTGTGAGGTAGGGGGTATTTATAGAAACAGAAAATTGTATTTTATGCTCTTCTTTTTCCTAAACAAAAAAAAGTATTTGCAGTTTTAACTTTAAATGTGCCTTTCATAGATGTCTTTTAAGTTAAAATTATATACCGACATCCCATATTTAAGTGACGAAATGGTTCGCTACTTTCGAATTGCACGAGAGAAACTAAAACTATAACACAGGATCGATGTGTTTAGGCTCATTTAATAGCAAAGATAGGAGCAAATTTGACTTGCAAACAAAAAAATTAAGTAAACTATCAGGTTCGAAATATAAACTCTTTTAAACCTAGGGAGTCCTATGCAAATCTTCATATATGTACTTTAAAAAAAAGAGAGTAAAAATGAGGGCCCGTAGATTGAATTATTAGTATATAGAGAGATATCATTAATTGTCTATTGAAGAAAATATAAGGGGAAATTGTTGGGTTGGACAGAAGAGTGCAGGGCATGCACATTGACGTGGCGAATTTAGCTGGCAAAAGGAAGGAAAGACAAGAGAAGATTTTGGAGTCTTTTGAATGAGTGGGGAATTGTGGTCATTTGCTTGCCTGTCCTTGCAAAAATATCGACATCGATCAATTGCCCTGCTGTTAGATATGCACGGTCCTGATCACAGCAACCTGAGTATACCCTAATTAGGAGCAACCAAACACGACTTTATGGGCAGCAAGAAACTCAAGCTTTGAAACAAATCTCTCTCCTTGCTTCACAGTTACATTGTTTAAATAGGAAAATTAAAAGAGACGTCTATGCACATCTCTTTCTTTGCCCGTACGGACAATATTACGTATAGTTTAACCTGTTTAGATTCTATTATCTTAGTTTTGTAGGGAATGAAGCAACTCCATGCCTGTAGTGTTTTCCCATACATGCGATCATGTTGGTCATGGTGCTTACAATCTGTTATTATCAATAACAGTTAGATGGTAAAAAAAGGAAGCTGATGCCAGATATGCATCATACATGCATCAGCAGTTTTATGTGTTGTTGATGGGGCGTGGCGGGCTGTCTGGATTTGGATATAATGAAGGATAATTTACTCTTGTTAACAACTTGTTCACATAAGAAAAATACACACACACACACACACACACAGAGTAAGGACATGAACTAGCGGTACGTATGTAGCTCTTGCATGGCAACAATGAAAAATGGCCAACCTCAAATTCAAAACTAAGAAGAGCAGTTGGCTAGAATGTGCTGCAACTTGATGGTGGACAAACCGAGTCTGACAAGAATGTCTGCGAGTAGTGGGGTGACATGCTATTGGCGATCAAATGCATCATAGACCAGAGAAACACAAACAGTTCAGACAAATCTAAGAGCAGGCATTTGCTGCGAACCAAATAAACAGTTATCTAATTGGTCCCTAGCTTGGAGCCATGAGTGCAGAGTCTAACTCATTGCGACACACCTATTCTTTCGTGGCAAAAGAAGGG
Source organism: Typha angustifolia (assembly GCF_048772165.1). Taxonomy (NCBI): domain Eukaryota; kingdom Viridiplantae; phylum Streptophyta; class Magnoliopsida; order Poales; family Typhaceae; genus Typha; species Typha angustifolia. Next base: position 16,621,298 of record NC_133245.1, on the reverse strand, counting down.
CCAACTTGCTTGGCTTGTTAGGTGGAAGGAGTATCACGGGAGTTTCCAAAAAAGAACAACAGCCCGAGCATATATATCTTCTCGGGCTCACACTAATTGATTCCTTTATTCTTAGGTACTCCTCCTATTCACGTAGCGACTGGATTCATCCTACAATTCGACGGTCATAATGCAGTACTTAATAAATTACCTTGCACTAAGTTGTATGAAGTCAAGCTTGCCTGTCCTCAGTATTTGACATGAGAAAGGATAGGACGAGACCCTATATATATTCATTTTTTATCTTGCTCATATTTTTGGCAATGGTAATAGGAGCTCAGAATCATCTCAAATGATGTTACTTTAAAAGCGAAGGGTGTCCACTGCTCATCCTATTTGTCTCTTTGAACTGTGTACTTATCCACAATGCCAGCCTCATATGTATATTTTTTTTATCGCAATGAATATCGTAATTGTGGTGCAGATCGATCGAGTGGGGCAACTGGGATCTGTACCAGTGTAGTTAATATTATAGAGAATCCAAGAATCAGGTCAGATTGTGGATAGAATCTCACTCGCGTACACCTAGAACAATGCCAGGACCACTTGTCGCGAATTACATGAGACATTACTATGGAAACGATGAACTTGGTCTTCACGCCCAAGGTGCATTTTGCTCACACATTGAGTTAAAAATGACAGAGATCCTACTAGTATTATAGATTAGGTCGGCAGAACATCAACCGTGGTTTGAAATATATTGCTCAATCTTGTCCAATCGTTCTCCTTTTAATGAACAGTTAAATTAGGTAAACATTTATTTTTTCGGTTGCAATCAGCCCGATAGTGTATGCCAGTGCTACTTGTAACCTTAATGTTGTTCAAGGTGTGATTTTGAGATCTGTATAGGAGAAATAATGAAACCAACTTTATTCATGCATTGACAGGCTTACACGATAATCAGCCAAATACAACTCCACGTCGTGCTTGGATGGTTCCAAACACAAGTACAAGCCAGAGAAATTAACTTCATACAAGAATAACATGCAAAACAAATTACTTCATGACACACAGAAATAACCACCAACGAGAAAAAATCTTTAACCGACACTTTGATGCTTAACTAAGGGCACTGGAAGCCTGCAGGTGTTCCCTTACCACAGAAGTTAAGGATGAGGCTAAGGTCGATAGGGACGTTAAGATTAATCCCCAAAATGTTAGCCTTAATAGCAGTGCAAAGACACACTGCAGCCTCAAGATCAACTAGTCCGTCAAGAAGAGGGCAGCAAGGCTCTGCTGGTGGCGCGCCAACCTTGCCATTGATCAAACCTAGCACATTGGCACAAACACCTAGCTTGAGTGCATCCACTGGGCACTTACCAGATGGGGGTGGGGGTGGGGGTGGTGAGCAATATTTGCCACGGGCATTGGCAAGAGCAAAGAAGAGAAGGTTGAATGTGAGGAAGAGAGCAACTGAGGCTGAAGGCCGTGATGCCATGGCTAGCTATGAATTCTAGTGTTTGAGATGGCTTCTGCTGATACAGTAGGGAGCTATTTATAGCTACAGAAGGAAGAACTACTGTGATTAAGGTTTGTATAAGCCAGTTGTTGGCAGACTCCAGGACAAATGCCATGTGAATGGAGTACGTGGACCACGTCAAAGAACGTAGCTCGTGACTACGTTCGTACTTGAAGGTTTTTAATCTTCCACCTTAACTTGGCTTGCAACAAATCATTAAATCTGCCAGTTGATATGATCTTTTATATATTTTTCATCTTACCGCAAATAATCCCACGATTTGCATGCTTAATTATTTCTCAGTTGGTCGAAGAAGAACCGTTTCTTATAGAAATATCTTTGTTATTATTAGAGAAGTCAACTTATACATCCATTGGTGTGCCAAATCGGATTAGATTAAGAGCCTACATTTTCTAATTACTGAACGAACTTAACAGCGTAACTGTGGAAGTTACCTGAATAAACTTTGGTTAGTATGTCTATAGTAAGCTAGAATCATTAAATTGTTCTCAAACAATATATAATCACCGTCTACATCCACTATAGGACATTAGTCATTTAATCCACCTGTCTCATAGTAGAAACAAAAGTATTAACTATAAATAATTCTCCTGTAAATGCTCATATAGTAATAGTACTCTTTTAGGGAAAGAGCAACTTAGCTCTTTGATCGTACTACAGTACAATAATATGGTTACTTATCTTGAATATCATTACTTTTTTTTTTTAAGATTCGTCTTCTTATCTTGATTAAACTTGGATAAACATGTTTATGCAAAAGAATTAATCCTTTATTTATTAGAAATCACGACATAAAATTCCTTGATGATATAATTGAGAATTTCAGTATCTTGATCACAGGACTTACTTTCATGACATAAGGTGACGGAACCATGCATGAATGCTGCAGTACTCCTGCAGATAACCTAAGAATAACAAGACATCCAAAGAGGAAAAAAGGAAAATAAAAATAAAAATAAGCAAACGAGAACAAGATAAAACACTACATTCCAGTTCAGATGCAAGAGAGTTGCATAAGGATAAGGTGTTCTCCTACAAACTAAAGAGCTAGGGCGCCTTAAGGACACTGGAAGCCTGAGGGCACACCCTTTCCACAGAAGTTCAGCACCAGGCTAAGGTTGATAGGAAGATTAAGCTTGATCCCCAAGATGTTAGCCTTGATGGCGGTGCAGAGGCACACGGCTGCCTCGAGATCAACGAGGCCTTCGAGCAGAGGGCAGCATGGCTCCTTGGGTGGCAGACCAACCTTGGCATGGATCAAATCCAGCACATTCGCACACACGCCTAGCTTAAGTGCATCCATTGGGCACTTCCCGTGACTGCTTGGCGTGGGGTTGGGCGTGGGCTTTGGCGTGGGGGGCTTTGGAGTTGGGCAAAAGTAACCACAAGCACTGGTAAGTATAAAGAGGAGGAGGTTAACTGCAAGAAAGAGAGCAACAGATGCTGTGGATGCCATGGCTAATTGCTCCACTAAAGGCTGATACACTTGGTGAGTTGCTGATGGTTACTTGGTATATATAGCCTTAATATGTGGTAAATTTAAGCACAACTTTAGAGGAGTTGTTACAATCGCGACAAAAGGTTTCATCCAGTAATCAATGTGGGTTTAGCTGGCGAAGCCAGTGGCTCACATTATCATGATTTGGAGGCTTGCTAATCTAGTGGGTAATTTAATCTCATTTTTAATCCATCTACTGATGGTAAAGAGTAAACGACGTGATGCGTTATAGGGAAGAGCACCCATAGGTACTTGATTAATTGGTAAGACGTGCAGATCTTGGAATTACCCAATGGAACCAAGATGCTAATTACTAGTTATAAATAATGTCAATTACTCAAATGTGTAATCTAATCTGGTCTATAATACTCTCTAGTTATTGTAATTACCCAATGGAGTGGGCCATGATGGATTTAATTGGGCCTTCACATTTGGGCCCCAGACGTTAACTAGCGCGATGCTATAATAAAGTTTAGCAAATTAGGTGCATTACTCCTGGCAAAATTTTGGCACGTGCCACCTTTTTGCTAGACCATGCTTCGCGGCCCGTGAGCTCCTCCTCCTCTTCGAGAAGTCGGACCGGGTCGGAGGGGCCTGGGTCCGCGACCCGCTTACCACAATGATTTCACCATCCTTTATTTTTTATTTTTTATTTTTTATTTTTATTTATTTTAGACATTAGACGTGCCTTTAGTTTTACCTTGAAGAGTTAAAATTAACTATGGGGAGTAGATATCCTACTTTTGAGAATTGTATACTCTATATAAACGTGCTAAAAAAATTATTTTGGGATAACTATATTTTAATCCGTGTGGTTAGACTTAAATTTATTTCATATTTCATAACTTTTATCTGCATTACTCTACCTCATTATAATTATATTTAAATTAGATTTATTATTTTTTTTTATCATATTTGATTGATCTATCAATCAAATTTGAAGATATTTATTTAAGTTATAGTTGTAAATAATTAAATATTATCAATCTGATTTTGGATGATAAATATTATATATATATATATATATGTGTATCTTTTTATTATATCTTTGTATCTGAAATTTGATAGATATTATTTTATATGTGTTTAATATCTAATAAGTATCTTTAAATTCGCTTTGTGGTCAAATATAACAAAAGAAAAAAATTTAGTTTGAATATAATTATCAGATAATTCTCTTTTCTATAATAATATTTAACCTATTTTTTGATTACCTCCTAAATTATTAAAAAACACTCCACCCATTCTATTAGATTTATGTTAACCGTTTTCGTTCATAATTTATCGTACAATAATCACGTGATAAAAATATGATATATTTACTCGTCATATACACGTGTTATACGAGGGAAAATTTTATTCTTATAATTATATAAGAATAAAGCGATACGAATACAATTATAGGAAGACAAACATGGTCGAACAACAGTTAAACGACACATAAACTATTGTGGGAGTGTTTTTAAAATGTCCATAGATAAATTTTTTAAAACCATATATCCTGTATGCAAGCATCTACTTATGTGATACTCCCTCTTTGCTCTTCTGTTACAGCTGAAGGTTATATAAAAATGTACATAGATTTTATCCCTCCAATGAAAGCCCCCATGGCTCTCTTTCCTGAAGTCTACCTGCATTTAACCCTCAGTGAGACCGACAGAAGACTCTACATGGAATTAACGTCTGGTCTCAACTGTAATGTCGGCAATTAGCAGGACGACTCAAAACAGCAGTTGACAGTTCTGTCCAACAACGAAGACTTGCCTAATGATACTTACTACCGACTTGAATGCTAGTTCTGGGGAAAGCTATTCCACCCGTGATTAGTTTATCTTTGAAGAAATGCCAACGAATTAACGTCCTCCTCCTGTCTGTAAGAGTTTGTCCTTTCTAATCCTCTTTACCCACAAAATCTAAAGTTTTTCTCATTCATTGAATGGCCTAAACTTGTCTCAATCTTCACTCGCTCAATTAATTTATTCAATGTCATCAAGTCAACGCTACGTGCCAAGTCCTCTCCACCAGTTGATTTATCGTGATTAATTTTTTTTTAATTGATCAAATCTTGAAGACCAGGATGTGTTATATGCTATCTAAACCTTCATCCAATAAGATAAAAAGGATATGTTTTCTTTTTTTCCAATATTCGTCCCCTCAGTATATTTTAATGTGTCTCTGGGTGCGTGTGGACCCGGTCACTTATTGGATCACACCTAAGTGTATGGTGACCTTTTGGCCCGATAAAGATTAAAGTCAACATAAACCAACCTGCAATACCAGTGCTGAGGACTAGTTAAAACTTCTCTCCTTTAATTAAGCTTATTTAATAAGGGTTATATCACATCCTCAGGTTGTATCTGGGAATTAATATTCGTACCAAGTAGCTGGAAAAACCCACGCCCAAACATATATATATATATATATATATATATATAGATGTCGGCAGAAATAATATCAGTTTAATTTTAAGTGAAAGTTTTGATATAGAACCATTGTGAGATAATTATTCACAAATGCAATCGGAAATTTTGTACTTAATTCGTTTAAACAGTATTAAAAAAAGTTTCTGCTGCCACTAACACCCTGTTTGGAATTTTCAAATCGTAATTTGAAATTGTATTTTTGGAATTTTTGAATACTAAGAGGTTCGATTGATTTGGAATGATTTCCAATACTTTTTTTTTAATTTTACGAGAATTGATTTCTAACTTAATCAAAATTTTCTATATTTTATAATTGCCGTTTGTGTGATAATTAATTAAAGGCCCCTACTTATAACCTTTTTTTTTCTTCTCATCTGTTCTCATATTAATATTTTCATTTTTCCCAACTGTAATACCTACTTCAAGTCTTCATCTTTCTCCTATATATATATATATATATATATATATATATATATATTAATGATAAAGGATATAATAGAAAACTTAAAAAAAATATTGAAACAAATTTCAAATTCATTTGGATAGATAACTCGAATCTTAATTGCCAAAAGGAATGCCCTTTTGCGCCTATAAAAATGCCGCCTTGCTCAGTTGCTTCCTTCCCTCATTCCAGTCGACCTTCTCTCTGTTTCATTACTACTCAACAAGAAAGAAACAGAGGAAATATATACAAAATAATAATAGAAATAATTAATGGCGACTATTCCCGAGACCACAAGCGAAGGCAAGACGGTGTCCGACGCGTGGGACTTCAACGGCCGCCCGGCCGTCCGGTCGGAAACCGGCGGATGGACCAGCGCCGCCATGATCCTAGGTGAATTCCTTTCCTTTAATTTTTGTACTAGTAATATTCTCTTTCATATATCTACGCATCTATGAAGAACTAATTCTACCAGCAAATGTGAAGGCGTGGAGCTCTGCGAGCGCCTGACGACGCTAGGCATCGCGGTGAACCTGGTGACCTACCTCACCGGCACCATGCACCTCGGCAGTGCCGTCTCCGCCAATGCCGTCACCAACTTCCTCGGCACCTCTTTCTTGCTCTGCCTCCTCGGCGGCTTCGTCGCCGACACCTTCCTCGGCCGGTAAATATTTTTACTACCATACTGCCCTCTTGACGGAACAATGATAGCAAATAAAAGATCAGTAATCATATCTTTTTTTCTTCTTTTTTTTTTAATTTAATACACTATAGGTATCTCACCATTGCCGTCTTCACCACCGTCCAAGCAATTGTAAGCACTTCAACTCCTCCTTCCTCAGTTTTTTTATATATTTTTTTCAGATAGAAATTCAAAAATTAACTTGTTGGGTTGAAGGGAGTAAGTATCCTGACGATATCGACAGTAGCCCCCGGGCTGCGGCCGCCGACGTGCACGAGCGGAGATTGCGTGCCGGCGAACGGGACCCAACTCGGGGTGCTCTACCTCGGACTATACGTGACGGCGTTGGGGACCGGCGGGGTGAAGTCGAGCGTGTCGGGGTTCGGGTCGGACCAGTTCGACGAGACCGACGACTCCGAGAGGCGGCGGATGCTGAGGTTCTTCAGCTGGTTCTTTTTCTGCATCAGCTTCGGCTCGCTGCTCGCCGTAACGGTGTTGGTTTATATCCAAGACAATCTTGGCCGTGTGTGGGGATACGGCATCTGTGCCGTGGCGATCCTCGCGGGGCTCGCCGTGTTCTTGTCCGGGACGACGAGGTACCGGATCAAGAAGCTGGCTGGCAGCCCGCTGACGCAGGTCGCCTCGGTGGTCATGGCGGCGTGGCGGAACAGGGGGCTACAGATGCCTTCCGACGCTTCGACTCTTTATGATGTTGATACCGGAGAGAAGGGGAGGAGCAAGACGAAGCTACCTCATACGAAAGGATTCCGGTAATATTTTTCACAAAACAATCAACTAATATGTATCTGCTAGATGTTAGGTAATTAAGCGTACAAGATATAACTTAATAGCATCTTTTATGGATCATTAGTAATGCATGGGAAGATGAATAAGGGAGGAGCATAGTTTTCACCATAAAGTTGCAGCTTCTCGACTATCTAGGCAAGTTAATTTATTAGTATTATTATACATATACTGATTGGAATGATTGATAGGTTTCTCGTGCGGTTCAGTCATGTCTGCCATGGGCTTTCCTTCAAGAAGAAAAAAAAGAAGAAAAGTTATGGCACCCACATGGTTATGGGTGAGGGAGAATATCTTGTATATCGCTTTGTTCCGCTAGCCTTCGTCTTCTTCCCCACTTCCAAAGAAAAACAATATTATCAATCCTAGATATATATTCTCCATACATACATAGCATCTGGCACGTTAATTAACTTCAATATGCATGTAGACCAAGCTAGTTAACATGACATGGGCCTGTCCTATTATATATCCGCATGCCCGATTTTTCATAGACAATTGGCCTGCCAAAGTAATTTATGAATCTTTCATACAACCCCTCTTTGTTTCTTTCATTCTTTCTTTGTTGTCTTTGCTCTGGTGAAGTGAATTGAAAGAGGAGGTGGGTCATGAGGATAAATTTGGAAGCGATTGAGTAGGCAATTATTTGGATTCCATCTACTAGGCTTTAAATTTTTTTTTTTAATGTTTAAGCCATGCAACCGAAGATGTCTCCGTTTCATGATCTTTTATGCTTTCCTTGCTTAGCTTCCTCGACCGGGCAGCGATCATAGACGGCTCCACAGATTGTTCACCGCCATCGCAGACGAAGTGGCGGCTGACGACGTTAACCGACGTAGAGGAGGTGAAGCAAGTGATCCGCATGCTCCCCATCTGGGCCACCACCATCATGTTCTGGACGGTCTACGCCCAAATGACCACCTTCTCCGTCTCACAAGCCGCTGTCATGGACCGCCGCATCGCCGGCAGCACCTTCCGCATCCCCGCGGGCTCCCTCACCGCCTTCCTCGTAGCCTCCATCCTCCTCGCTGTTCCCGTCTACGACCGACTTATCCTCCCCATCGCCCGCCGCCTCACTTCCAATCCGCACGGTCTCGCGCCGCTCCAACGCATCTTCGTCGGCCTCGTCCTTTCAATCCTCACCATGACCGTCTCGGCCGTCATCGAGCTCATCCGCCTCCGCGCTGCCAAACGCGGCATCACCCCAAGCGTCTTCTTGCTCGTTCCGCAGTTCTTGCTCGTCGGCGCCGGCGAGGCGTTTATTTATATCGGGCAATTGGACTTCTTCCTAAAGGAGTGCCCTAAGGGGATGAAGACAATGAGCACGGGGTTGTTCCTTAGCACGTTATCTTTGGGTTTTTTTCTTAGCTCGGCACTGGTGACTGTAGTGCATATGGCAACGGCTAAGAGCGCGAAAGGGGCATGGCTTGCGGATGATTTGAATAAAGGGAGGCTCTATGACTTCTATTGGCTTCTAGCACTGCTTAGCGCGGCGAATCTAGTGGCCTTCTTGGTGGCGGCGAAGGGCTACGTGTACAAGGAGGAGAGGATGGCTGCGGAGGAGGACGGCGGCGTTCATGGGGCGGAGATGGTAGAAGAGGCGTGTTTCCAAGCATGACGCGTGGTCTTCTACTTTGTTTACTTTGTTAGAATATGGATGAAGCAAATCCAACGTGTCTGTAGACTCTAGTTAAGCGATCTATCAGTAGAATAAAAAAATTCTACTCATTGAATTCAAAATTACGATGTAAGGGGAAAAGTTGCGTCTTTTGGGAACCGAACGAAGCAGTTATTAACTTATAGTTATCCATGCACACCTTGACATTAAAACCGCTCACTATCCCCCACACAAACCCATCGAATCGAACTCAAAAGAAAAGAAGGAAGGGATCGGCCATGGAACGACCTTTCCCAGTGCTTGAGAAGAAACTGGCGGAACTCCAACTGCAACTCCGCGAACTATTCCTCACCGACGACGATGCCAGTCCAGGAATAAGAATGAGTACTTACCGCCAACACATGGCCATCGATGAGATCCAGTTAAAGATAGGTTTTCTCAAAACTCTTATGACGGCCGAAAAGGATTGTCATGCTAGTGACACGCCTACACACTTATCACACCTTGAGAAATGGCTGGCAGCCTTAGACGATGCCTTCCACAACTGGGTTGATTTCCGCATCACACCTGAAGATGATTTGGGTGAGCTTGCGGAATGCTTTTGCACCAATTCATGCTTTGGTGAAGGTGAATCAGAAGCTGAAGCTGAAGCAGGAAGGGAAGAACATGATAATGTGCTGGAGCCGGATTATGTTGCTCCGGCGGTGAGCATGGACGTTGAACCTTTAGGGTCGGAGAGAGGCAGAAGTGAGGAGGATGGAGAGTGGAAACAACGTCGCTGGTTATGTAGTAGTAGGCTTTATGGTTTCATGGCTGTAGCAGTGGTGGTCGCATTATCACTAGCAGTGCTTGGAATTGGTCCAAAATTTGGTAGGGTAGAAAAGAAGTTTTACCTTGTTCCAACCTGAGGGTTTATTTCCCCTACTTCTCTTTCCACCCTATCCTGTTCTGCTGTATGAAGTTTTGGTTAGATTTTATGCTCTGATGCTGTCGCACTTCATTCTTCAACAGGACGTTTTCTATAACTTGTATCTATTTGTCAGCAACTATACAGCATTGAACGATTAATAGCAACTCGTCCGTACCACAAATAATCAACAAGAATTAGGAAACTTTCTAATCAGAAACACAATGAAGAATAAGTATTAATATCAGTCCAATGTCTGTTGCTCTATTTGGAAATAGAACATCAGAAGGAATCTTTTGTACACAATGAATTATATAAAGAATAAAAATTACACAAGCAGTTCCGTAGTCTATTATATAGAATAACTAACCCATAAAACCCCACACAATTATTCTTATTCTTCTTGATGGATAAGGAGCAGATGAGGGCGTGCAACTCATATTTCAGCATAATATTTTGCCTTTGTCCTGCTAAGTTTTCTTGATCAGATATCCGACGAGGATGCCCAATAAAGACATGATCAGCACAAACATGGATGAGAAACCTCGACGTTTTCTTGCTTCCTTCCTCAGTTGTTCCTGAAATGAAAATTCATGGGGTTAGCACTTAGCACTTCCCCAAACTGTTTTTAATTGGCCAATTATGGAGAGGGCATGGCTGCATGAGCCCGACAACATTAGTGTCCTTATTCAAACTGAACCAGTTTACAGACTCTGACATAAACTTAAAAAAAGAAAATCTCAAGACAGAGTATGATCCTGGTTTTAATAATATTTTTCATCAGCCCGAAAGTTTTGTGCTTCTAATGATTGGAATATGGTCGGCGTTTTTATTGAAACAGAGATCAACATAGAGTGTGATCCTCAGTTTCAAGATTCATGACCTATAGATTCTTAATTAGATGATTGAAACTTTCTTAACTAATCCCTCATCTCGAAAATTTTAGTAAGTATGTTGGTGGTCCGTTAAGCATGACAATACTAGGCTATTTGCTCTTTTTGTGTGTACACATGTCAATTATTCTTTACTAAATAGAACTCTTATCTTAGAGTATTAACTCATGCAATTAGGTTGGAGGGATTTTGGATGATTCATAACGTAAATCAACTAAAAAGGACTCCAGAAGTTTCATATAGTGTTTGAGATGGGCAAAAACTGTTGCCTCAGGGATCCAGTGGTGAACTTAAAGGCAACTTTATCTAATATTAATATGACCAAATTTGTAAGGAAATGCATGATAAAGTAACAGAATGGAGATCATGGAACCACTATAACTTCCAATATTTTCATATTTTAAGAATTTTACTAAAAGATCTCTCTAGCACAAGAAAGGCAAAAATGATTAATTTAGAGGAAAGTGGAAATCATACCAGCTCCTCTTGCAGTTTCTGATTTTTCTCTACGACATTTGCTTTCTCTTTGGACAACTTTGATATCATCGGTAAGGCCTATAACAACAGGGGATACCAAAATCATGTTCAAGAAAAGGAAATATATTGCAAGGTCTGATAGATCATTAAGCAATAAAGTATCATAAGTTACAATAGGATGTCATGTGAATTTTCTTAACCTTCTTGTTCAAGTTAAAGCAATTGCGTAGCTCTGAGCCTTAAGAATGCACTGAATAAGTTAATAACTCATCTATTCAGCAAGTTAAGTAAATATTCAAAATTCTAGTCTATATAACTATAGAAGTTGGACAAGGATTATTGCTAAGCTATAGAAGGGATCTTCAGGTTTCAATTCCATCTCCTTCCTCTCACATTAGGAGCAGGAGCTCGTAGTCCCTGGTCAACATTTATAGTCACAGGCTAGCAGAAAAAAAAATATTCTGGTTGTCTGCATGTTTAGACTAGACTACATGCTAAGACATTTCTAACAAGATTATTCCACTAATCTGTCTTTGCTGGCAATGAACAGATAAAAACTTTTTGAACAACTACAACTGGAATAAAGTGTAACATAAATTCACCTCTGGAGCTTTTTCTCTGGATGTTTCTTCGTAGTATCTTGTTCCCTGAAATTAGTCAAAACTTCAATATGCACCGAAGAATGAAAAAAAGAAAACGCAGAAACAAGTTATTTTGACACAGTATTTTTCTGTATTTGTACAAGTCTGTAAACAGATGGCAGGTCGATGCAAGACATAATGAGGTAACATACAGCATCAAACAAGGATGAACTTTGTCCCTCATCTTCTATATTAGAGGACCTCGGGGAAGATTCTTCTTCTGCTTCCTCTGGAACCGGTGAGGGAGGATTAGCAGGAATATAAACAACCCGTAGCTTAAACTCCTCAACAACCTTATCGGGTGTTTTATTGAACTAAAAATTCAACAGATTCAATATAAGTCAAAAGAATATGAAACATTAAAATAAGAAAGTGCAACATATAGAGCAAAATCCAAGAAAGTACCATTTCAGGGGTTATATCCTTGGCCGTTGCTCCATAATCTGCCAGAACACTCTGAATAAGGAATTTGTCTTTGCAGTGGTAGTCGGGCGGAATATCCTTCTGTGCTTGCATTGTAACTATTACCACCAGATAAAGTACAAGAACAAGTATCATACTCCAAACTCCAAAGTCCAATCCAACAATGACATAGTGAAGCTTGATCATATTCAAGAGTCGTCATGCCATTGTAGATAGCAAATCTCACCTGTGATAGTGCATGTAGTTCCAGGCAACACAATTCCATTGTTGGGACGCACAACATATTTCCTAGGGTTAGTCGTTTTAACCTAGTAAGTGGAAGAAAAAGAATAACAGACATTCAAAAATTGCCCATAAAAGGAACCTAAATATAACCAAATCTCAAATTGATAAAAAAAAAAGCACTAGCAACAAAGAGAAAAAGCTTCTCAGATATCCAATTAGTTAAAAGGATCACCTTGAAAGCTACATACTGGTCGGTCTTGTTGGTCAGTTGCATGGAACAAGAGCTGTTCTTTTTTAATTCGACTTCTCGGGACAAACATGGGGGTGACCAAAGCATAACATATATCATCAAAAAGGAATAGCAATTATTTATGAATATAAATAAATTCACCCTTAATATGAACAAAAGAATCATAAATAGATCAAAATTCTTGATAGAAAAGCAAGTCAGAAACTTGACAGAGTGAAAGCTTACTATACTATAAGCGCTGGCATAAACTCATTACAGAAAATTATGTTCTCGAAATAAAGAAACCCCCCCCCCCCTCAAATCGATGACCAATTCTCGAAACAGGACACAACCCTCTGTACCCAACCGAGATTAAAGAGCAAAGGCAGATCTTTTGCAGTTTTGGTAATTGAAATCAACCCACTACACTACAGCGAAAGCAAACCCAGATGGGCAATCGATTTCTAACAATAAGAAGCCGTTTCCTTAAACTCCAAGCAAAGAACAATCCACAGGTGAGTGATGGAAATGGACTCACATGGGATCTTGAGCTCGGAAGGTTGGATTCTGAGAAAGGTGTTGCTCATGATCGCCAATCTGGCTCTCAGCTACCAAGGAATAGATCTTTCACGGCCTCTCCCTCTCTCTCTCTCTCTCCCCCCCCCCAAGAAACTTAACCGGAGGAGGAGGCCAATGGGAGCAGTACGGGACCAGGTGTACCGAAAACCGAACAACAAGAAGAGAAATGCTTTCCTTTTCTCAAAGAAAGAAGTCTCCTTTATGTTTCTGCTTCTATAAGTAAAGTAATATACTAATTAAGAGAAATGCTTTCTCTTTTCTACAGAGTCTCCTTTATGTTTCTGCTTATAATCTTTGATTAATTAATTAATTAATTATTTATTCACTTATCATATACCTCTTTAAAATTAATAGTTATATGTACACATCTAAAAAGTTTGGTTTTTTGCGTATATACCTACGAAAGGTAATCGATGATTATATTTTAATTCATTTAATAGTAAAGAGACAAAAAAAAATTCTTAATTTGTGAATATATTGCTCTCAAATAAGAGTTCTTTTTATTATTTTATCTATTAAATACTTTGTAGTCTAATATATAGTTATCACAAAATAATTAAACGGGTATCCATGCAAAAATAATAGGTTTTGAATAGTATATTTACATTAAATACAAAATTTCCGAGAGGGAGGTATTTAGGCAATTAAGGGGTTAAATAAAATGTAGACATTTGTAAACCAGACGAAGATTACTTTATTTGGACACAAAGTTCTCTGTGTTCTTGGTGGTTTAAACCACTTTGCAACTTCAAACACCTTTATTACAGAAGACAAAATTATTAAGGTTATTTATTCATCTCTATTAACAACTTTTGCAGTTGTCCTCTAGTTAAAAAGTTCTAGAAGCGATAAGTGTATTTTAATCCAATAAAGTATTATATATATTTTATATACTAAAACGTTGGTGGGTGACCCATTGTTGGAAAGACAGAGATGACAGAGAATTTGTACGTGGATTAGTTTTCTTCTTCTTTTTTTTCCTCCTTAATATCTCGACGTTATTACCTGCATCAAAATGACTAAAAGATGTTAGGCCAAATCTCTCAAGTGTGTGTACTACAAGTAGTGATGGAACCGTGGAAATTATTTTAAGGTCATTAGGTGAGGTGCTAATTATTGCAAGATGGCTGCTTCTTCTCGGTTGCATACAGAGGGACCCAAGTTTTGAACATCTAACCAGTCACCAACCGAATCTGGTTTCCCTGATAAAGGGATTTATTTATCCCTGAGAAAAAGGGATTTATTCTAGGATAAATCCACCACTGAAGCTTCTAAATAATAAGAAAGAAAGATTGGATACAAAACGAGGACAAGTAATATATCAGCACATTATAGTAGATACGGGACAGCAATGATTTATTTCTGTTCCATTATAGATCAACAATCTCCTTATCTATATGTAGCATTCACAATATCGGACGTCCAAAAAAAAATAGTACATGGCTATGAATGTGGAGGATTGACAAATTCGATCCTCCCTATGAAAGAAATGCTGGGAGCTTTATTTAGCCAAGAATGTTCAATTGCAAGGCGTCCAATATGTAAAGCCAAAAAAGGACGTCCTGATTCATGAGGCTCCGGATAATGCATTCGCTCGACAGTCTGCAATAATGATAAGTTTTTAAGTATCTTGCAACGAGATGTTTTATGGCAGCAAAATGCAAATGAAAAATCACCTGATTAAGTTAACAAGTTTCTAACTAGAGGGTGTAGTAGCATTTGGAACATCAGATGATTTGCTGAATATATCCAGACAACCGTCCCAGTTCTTATGCTCTCTGGCTTCCCAGTAGCCACCTACATATTGAAATGATTCATCCTTGTCGACTTTCTGGAACCATCTCGGTTTCCAGCCATTTTCCTGCATCTTTTTTGACTGCACATAAGGAGAACCTTGATCATTGAAACGAAGAGAAACACTTAGATGTGATGTTGTAACCATCTAGTGTGATGCAGTAACTAATAATTAAATGATCATATTGAACAGCAATCGTAATTCTTGGATGTATTCAGAGGCAATAAAATATATGTCAGTTCCTATAGTTACATAACTCATAATTTATGGTAGTTGGTGCCCCAAATAATGTGACAATTAGATAGCTCTGAAAGTATAACAGGAGCTTATCCTAGAAAGTTTCCAAACAAAAAGCTGATTAGGAAATAACATCTAATGTGATTCATCCTACCCCTAAAAGACTAATAAATTTACTTGCGTTGTATAATAAAAATATAGAGAAGATAGAATCGTAAATCATACACATGGCTGGGGAGATGTTTAATCTTTTAAGTCACAACTTATGGCAGAAATAGTAATACCATTCTTTGCCTTCTCTCCAGTCGCAATTTCTCAGCATTGGCCTTCTCATATTCCCCATTCTCTAGATACCGCTGATCCGGTCGTAATCTAGAATCTGTGGGTGGAAGTTTCCCCTTAACCGATGATCAAACATTTGAGATTAGAACTAGAACAAAAATTAAACTTAATAAGAGTCGAAGTAGTAATTAACCAGCTTATTCCATGCCATATATACCTGCAGTTCTGATGTAAGCTCGTTGAGAGTAATGGCAAATGACGACAAGTTGTACCGAGTGGGATTTGTAGGAGGTTTACTCCTTTTCCATAATAAGGTAGAATTATGTGTTATATTACTACCATTGCTCTTGGACACGTCATCAATTATTGTGCAGCACATGTTATCATCCCATTTGCCGATTAATGTTGCAACCTTAGTTCCAGCAATATCCTCAACAAAGCCTTGCACCTTATAGAACAATTGTATGGCTCAGCCAACAGGATGGATCCATATCAAAAGCAGTCATGTGAATCACATATTTACCTGGCGAGGGTTACGATCAAGGAAAGATTGCTCTTTGAACTTCAGTTTACATGAATATTGCCTGTTGCCTCTTATATTCATCGTTCCATGATGATTGCAATATACTTTACCAAGTATAAGGTTGTAAATAGTAGTTGTAACCTGACATGTGATACAAAATGAATATCTGAGGATAACATTTTGCATTCAACGTTTGATTTAAGAATTTGCAGACTTTCATCAGCATGCATGCTGGAAGGCATTGCAAAAGGGAAAAAAAGAACAAGGGAGAGAGAGAGATGAGAATTTTGTGGACATCTTTGGTGTGGCAAAAGAAAAGGTAAAGTTATTTTGCAGTGCAAACATTGTGAAAATCCAGACCTTGCTCCACTGGAAGGTTTCACCATCATCAAATTTTAGCGTTAAAACACCAACAGGGTCTAATTGAATCGATTGCCCCCAAAATTTACTCTTGAGGTTGCTGTCACCCCAGAATTTCCAGCCTTTCCCTTCACAATGGCAGGCCATGATCATGGGATGATGACTAACCTATCATATGAAAGAGTTAGCATATTCCAAATAAATGATCACTGAATGAAATACTGGTACAAGAGGTTGCTTATGTCGGTGTGCAATATAACTGGCATTATGAAGAACTAAGAGAGGTTCCTTGAAATTATTAAAGTTTAAAACATGAAGTCTCTGGACAACAATTTGGTTTGCCAGGAGAAACTTAGTAGTAGGAAAGTTCCTGCTGTCTTTTGTTACCTTCAAACAAATATCCTTTTTAACAAAATGTTGGTCTTACAAGGTAAAACTTCAAAGAAAAAAGAACTCCCTATTTTGGATGACTTGTACATGCCAAAGAGCAAGAACAAAATCAAAATCTGACCTTCTCTGAGAAGAAACGTATTCCTTTTTCAGGATAATCAGCTTCATAAGTCTCCCCCAGTAAAGGGTTGAAAGGTTTGCAGATGCGACCTACTGATGAAGCATATCCCGATACTGCAAAGGCAGCTACATTCAGAATCCTCATGAGACTGTTTCCCTAGATACAGATTTCATTAGAATGGTATAAGCAAAATATGTAAGCTCAACACATGACAATAGTTCACATAAAGTTCAACATATTAGCTCCCACTGAACAAATATATATAGTACTTGAGAAACGAGGATGTGAATCTGGAGAAAGCCATCAAAGAGGACAGAGCTTCACTTTCCTTTTCGTTTTCCTTTTTAAGGATAAAAGCTTATATAAAGCCTCTACCTGGTTAATAGTGAGAAACTAACAAAAAAATTTCAGACAATGAATTGTTTGACAGAACTCATAGGTATGGCATCAATAAATTAAGCATACAACGTCTGAAGCACATATTGTACATATATATGCTCCACACTTTAGAATACAAGAAAATAAATCGAATAAAATTGACTAGAGAATAGATCTATCCATAAAAAACAATAATTAGTTTCCCAGGGCTTAAGTGCATATTACTCAGAAGTCAGAAGGAGATATTCAATGTACTAACCATTAGAGAAGTCTTTTACAATGATATACTCAATTACAGAAGAAAATTATGGGAAGCAACTGGAACAGTTCACAAGAATAAGAGGTTAGCACAGAAACAAGATCCATACCATTTTGCCATATTCATAAGCTTTATCCAACAAATATGAATATTCCATATCCTCAAAGCACTTTTGAAGTGATGATAATGGTTCGTTGAAGTAAACAGGAAGGCATACTCTTGTCAGATCTTTCCCAACATTATCTTTGATCATTGACCAAAGGCTAATACCTTTCTCCTTCTCTACTGGTTCAGGCAACTTATTACGGCGTTGGATGTATGGCAATACATTGTGCTCTCTTTCCAGATTCATTATCGCATCATATGGGTGAGTCCCAAATGCATCATTCATGTTACCATGCGGGACTTCCATTTCAGAAGCACAAATAACAGCAGAATCACTAAAACATTCCTTTGTATCAAAGAAATAAGGTTCATCTTGATCTGAAACTTCATCAAGCTCTTGCTTTTCAATATCATCAGATGATTCTGTAGTACTGTATTCTGATCAAAGGGAATATGATTAGAAGAAGAATTGACTTGAGCATCAGAAAATAAAGAAATTAAAGCAATTCATGTAAGATGTTAAAAGACAAGCCACAACTGTCATAATTAATTAAATAGGTTATCCAAGTAGGTCGAATATCTGATTATATTTCCTTCTTAATAAAATATCTGGTAGATCGAATATCGAAATGATCACTTGCCCGTTCAATGCTCAACATCAGTTTCGTCTTCCAACATTCTAGCATATGAGTAGACCCATGGCCCTTCAAATGGGATCACAACCTGAGAGTTTTGAAAGCGCCAACATTTGAAGCCTATTCAAAAGCCGTTTGAACCCATCGTGAGTTTCTTCCTCTTTTAAGTCACACCTATTAATACTAGTGGATTGATGTTTTGCATTACCCGCAGAAATAGGCATATCGCCAAACGACATAAATCTTGTCTCTCATTCTTTGAATTTGGTGTTCTTATTTGTGGTTTAGTTTAAATGATTAGTAGTTCTTTATTTCTAGCATATTGGTTGTGCATTTCCTATTTGTCATTGCTATTAGCTTTGCCTTTTTCTTAGTTTGATTTGTTATTATCTATTACTATTCCATTTAGTCTTGTTGTGAATTTGCTTCCAGCTTATGTAACATGTACAACAACAAAGATATTTTCACTAGTAAAGCTCAAATAAAAAGACACTAGTAACCAAATAGGCATCATAAAATATTTGATCTAAGAGAAAGTAAAAGACAAAACTCAACCAAAATCAGACACAGAAGATTAATTTAAATATGATGAATGAACAAACAGGACTAGAAAATTCGGCTAACAGGTCAGCTAATATTGGACAGTAAACATAAAAATTAGGCAGAGCTCTGAGATACCACTGTATTTCCCATGTCCAGAGGTAGAAAATTCATGCTTGATTAACTGCAACTGTCCCTCACGCATGCTTATGCTCACATCTGAATTATCCTCCTGCATGAACAAATTTATACTCTTTAGGAAAAACTCAGGAAACTCATCAAACCAATCAATAGAAAATAAAGGTGAGTGAAACACCAAAAACAGTGAGTTAACAAAGTGGAGCTGCCATTTTCATTTGTTTAAGTTTGCAACAATTAACCTAAATTCCTTCAGAGAGTTCATTTTCATTGATATGACCTTAGTCCTGATTCATGGCATATATGTATACAATTCTTGCAGATTTGCAAATATTGTTCTTAGTCAAAGACTGCATACTGATTGAGCCAACATAATAGAAGTAACTTGAGCTGGAAGTTACAAATAACTGGTCTCTAGAGTTATCCTTCTGGCAGAAAAAGTAAGTGCAAACCAAGATAATGCGATACATCAAAAAGAGTAAAGAAGATAAACAAATATCAAAGAGAAGTCCTTTTCGGATGAGTAAAACAGAGGATTATGGAGACAGAAAATTTGAATATTATATACAATCAACTTTATCCTCTAATAATCTCTTAGAGAATTGAACAAAGATATATCTTGGTACAACAGTTAAGTTTCATTATGAAAATAAACAGTTGCAATGGCAAACCGCTAGGCATGTCAGAATTTCTTCTTTTGGATTACAATGGGTGGCACATTAAAGAATCCATTTTACCATAAGTAAAATATACCAAAAGGAAAGCTTCACAGCTTTAGCTCACAAGTTCATGTAATCCAGAAAATACACTTTCAGAAATCTGCAAAGCTTAGATATCAACAAAACAGATTAATAAATCGAAAAAGAGTAGTGCTTCATTGTTTCAGCTCGTATGTTCATGTCAGCCAGAAACCGCCCTTATGGATAAGAAATCTGAAATGTGAAGATATAAACAAAACATATACCTCCAACTGTTGTGGAATTATACCAAGAAAGCTTAAATATTCTTCGTAATAAATCTTCAGCTTTCTTTGATACTGTGAAAATTCTGAGTGCATGATCTGTTCACAATCCCGGATAAGTGCCTCTCCCAATCCTTCCTCATGCATCCGATCTCTAAGCTTTTCCGTCGAGAAGGATTTTTCGTTATGACTGAAAGCTACAATTCCACTCATAGACGAATCATTTCTTGCAGAGGCCAGAGCTTCAATCCAGGCCACACGATCTTTCCGAGAATCAGATCTCAGATGAAGAGTCGTTGAAGGTGTAACTATATAGAATCTTTTATCATCTGAGTTGCTTTCACGAATAGATGAGATCTAGAAAAATCACGGAACTATTATCAGTACATGAATAAGGGACCTTAATCAGGAAATTATAAACACAAATTTCCTTGGCATTGATATGTAGCAAAACAAACACATCTAGTTTACATGCTCGTCCATCCACACATGAGCAACCAGAATACTAATTCCTGCAACGACAAGTAAATGCACTCAGGATCATGGACATACAGCATTTGTTCAAGAATTCTTTGTGAACTCTCAATATAGCAAATGTCTAAGTTGCTTGAAGTGATGATTATTTATTCATGGGATTGGTGGGTGTCAAATTTAAGTCGCAAATGCTCTATTTTGACGACATACAGGTCCTTGTCATCCTTCCTATCTCTCTATATCCCTCAGGAACTCCAAAAATTGCATGAACTGACAATGTTACCAAGAAACACTTGAAGAAAAATAGCCCAAACTGCATCACCTTTCGAGAGACTAATCATCTATCATGAAAATTTAAAAAAAGAAAAAGAAAAGCTAACAAGAACTGCCCTCCCCCTCGCCGTAGTGCGCACCGATGAACCCACCTCCTAGTCCCAGCACTTGAAACAAAATCCAGCTATTTCCAGGGCAATAAAAACCCTATAATAATCTAAGAAAGGACGATGGGACCCTTTTCCAAGATACCCACGTCAACCACAGGCGAACGCCATGATAGGAAATCTAAAGGAAGAGACGGAGAGGGGCAGACTATTGCACGTGGTGATGTGACTCGCGGCGTCTTATTCCCCCCTCTTTTATCCACCCACACTTATCCCCCTACCAGGTTTGTGGTCACCTCCAAGATATGACCCATTACCAAATATTAACACCGAAATAAAGATCTTTCAAGTAAATTTAAGAATGGAAACTATTCCACCTCTTAACGAGGAGATCTTTCCATTTATAGTAAAATTCCAAGAACTCACCTTGAGATGGACGACCGCCACCGGCTTTTCGCCTACCCCACCAGCTCCGGCGGGCCCGATCACACGGACGGCGCATCCACCCGACGGAGCCGCCGCCGCGGCCCGTCGCCGGATCTTGGAGTAGGTGAGGACGCCGTCGCGGAGGGAGAACCACCTCGGCCGCCACCCCTTGCCGTAGTTGGTCCACTTGTACAGGACCCCCTCCACCGCGGCGCACGTCAGCAGCGCCCGCTCCCGGCCTTCGTCCTGCGGCGGCTCCGCCGGAGACCGGCTGCCGAATCCGGGGAAGTCGATGGCGATGCAGCAGAGCGGGTGCATCTCCCTCGCCCGCATCCGAAATCGCGGCGGGGTTAATCCTCCATTTGATTCGGATCCCAAATGATGCGGGATTAAATGCGTGCTTAGTAGTACGAGGGATTTTATAGTAGCGAAGGTGTGTGTGTTTGTGTGTGTGTGTGTGTGTGTGGATGAGAGAGTGACTGAGATGCGATTCGTAGGGAGTTCTCTGATGTCTCTGCTGCTCTGCAAATATGTATATATATATATATGTATGTATATAAATATAAATATAAATATATAAACAACCTTCTTTGATGGCGACTTGGGTATTAAGTAACGTTAGAACTGTGCAATATTAGTTGGCTAACAAAATTTCTTTAGAAAAACAAAAAATCGAACCAAGTTGGTCATGTTTGAATTTGTTATGCGACCTTTATTTTGGACCATGATATAGTAATGTCTTTGCATCCGTACACAGTACACATTTCTCTCAATTTGACAAACACTGTGGAAAATCCTGATGTGGTCCATCTTATACTTCGCCATCTTGTACCAAGCAAGTAGTCCTTTTCTCTTCCTCTTGGTTTTAGAATAATTAGACTTAATATACTACTCGACATGCGCAGTGTGGTAACCAAGGGTGTGAATATATATATATATATATATGAATAAAAGATAAATTGGATTCTTTTATGCAGAAAACAAAAAACGAGTATACGTTGCCAAAAGGGCAACTATTGTTATTCAAACTGCGTCGCCTTATCCTGCGTCCAGGTTGTCAAACATTAAAAAAAAAAACGAATTGAGGAACTGTTATTGCCATAGGGTAGGTTAGGAGAGAAGGAAGTAGTACAGTTCACATCATCGATAGATACATCTATTTTCACATCAATTCCTGTGGGAAAACCTTTTCCCAAGTAACAACTCATTGTAGTGGAGTAAACGCACGGAATTTTCTTGCAGTCAGTTCATGGGTAACAGATCATTATCTCACAATAGTAATATTGCCTGCATTTAGTTGAAAGCAGAAAATGGTTGAACTAATAGACAAAAGATAGAGAGAGAGAGAGAGAGCGAGAGAGCGAGAGATCACCCCTTTTTCCCAACTGTTTGGAGTTGACTATAGAAAACTTAAAAAAGGAAAAGAAAAGGGGGGGGGGGGGAAAGAAAAAGAAAAAGAAAAAGAAAAGCAACTAAAATGTAGACAAATTGCTTCATGAAAGGGAAAAAAATAAAAATTAAAGCTCCCAAGTGGGCAACCAAAGATAAAAATGTCTCACTTTAGAGGAGCAAGACTGCTTCAATCCTCACCAACCCATGTGTTGCTATTATTGCTGTGTGTTTATATCTTGGAGTTGGATCAAAGCTCTCGTGATTCCCAAGTCGACCCCATAGCACGTCTCTTCCAAGTAAAGGTGACACTGTCTACCACAGCTAGCTACAACAATTTCAAAGCAAGTGTGCTAAGTATCACCAAGTTGGAAGTAAGATCACTTATTAGAAGACACTACTAGAGAAGTACAATGGGATATGCTACATTTATTATTATATTATCCTATGCTTTAATTATTGGAAGCAGGATCTCCAATAGATCATGTTGCTTGTGGATGTATGATTATTAAATGCATGTACAACTATAACGGTTTTCTATGCTAGCTGTTCATCAATTCCAGTCACCAAAATGATGTTACCATCGCACAATAGGAAAAACACATGGGTTGCACCTTGCAATTCTTCTCTTTTGACATGTATTGCTTTTTCCCTCAGTTAGGTTGGCTTCTACACCTGGAAGCTGTAAAGGATACCAATAAAGTAGGTAGTGGTCTAGTGGACACTTGCCACCAAAGAGAGGACGCTACTGCTTGCCTTCAAAGCAGTCAAATGTTTTGATACTCCAGACGTAGATGCAGAAAAGATGATAATTTTTTTATGGGTGCATGAACATCCCCCTGCTTCTGCTTGCATAGTAGTAGAAATAGCTAAATATATCAACCAAATTACTAGAAGAAAAAAAAGAGATCTAGATTTTCGAAGATAAGTTTTGAGTTTATAGAATATTTGTCTACAATGATGTATATAAGCAACTGTGCGAGCCAAGAAAAGATAATCAAAATCTCATTCGGAAACCACATTTAGCACCAAAGTGTCCATGGACATTACGAAAATGAAAGCTTTCAGGTACCTTGTATTGACATAGTTGCACTAGACTACTAGTTGAATAATTTTGAAAGCATCGAGAAGCTGCTTACTGCCGTGGCGGTCACCTACCAAAAGGAAGAGATTTAGATGTGAAAGACTACGAAGAAGAAGAAGAAGAATAAATGCTGTTACTCCTAGTAAGACCAGACTAGGACCTGTGCGCATGAGACATGTCTTGACAAGAGACAGTTCCATGCCTCTTCACAAAATCGAAGCAAACGCCAAGTGCATAGCTGACTCTAATGATAAATTTACAGCAAGGAATAGCAGCTACCTCTTACCAGAGCACTTGCTCCATCAAACCTCTCTCTTGATTATTTCTTGACAGCATGTGCCCCACACCGAGTTTACTACACATAGTTGTAAAATCTGTCAAAGTGTGACAACATGAGAAGCAAGTGACAAATAAAATGAGTTTAAGCAGGCAGAACAAATTACAGCAATGACTCGGAATACATAAATCACAACCACAGCCCTGTTCTTAAAGACAAAACTGTTCATTTGCTCAGAGAGGTCGAAACTGGACTGTTGAACTAATGTTCAGTAAGAAAAGGAAAGAAGATTAGCCCCAAAAAAATACATTTCAGAACATCTCTTGTTGGCTAAAGTCTGTTTCTGAGTGCCCTCCATGAAGAATGAGAATATCACCTCTACTGCAACTTATTCTCTCTTTTCATAGTAGATCTGATCTTATTTACCCTCTCCATTTCAAATCTCTCCAGCCATGGTCTCAACTCTCAAGATAGTGCAATAAGTTATGTTGGTTCGTGCATGCAGGTCGGAATTCTGGTATACAGGATCTTAATTTGAGCAGATAATAGCAAAATACCCTGCTTTCTTCCAAGATTACCTGGGAAAAGTTTTTTAACTCGCAATGGGAAACCAGGAAATGCTTCCTGATCGCACGAGGAGTGAAGGCCATATGGGTTCTTCTGTTTAACTGATTGACACCCAAAAGAGAGCATCTCAAGTTATGCAGTAACTCCACCATGACATGGAGTACAACAAATGAAAAAGAGAAGGACCAAGTCTGTCATCAAATGAAATCGAAACTTCATGCACTGCCATAACTTGCCCATCTAGCGTCAGATAAAACATAACAGGACTCAATGAGGTAAATCAATCACTCATGTGGACAAGATACTAGTCAGAGCAAACCTGTACTCCAATATGTGGCTTGTAAATATGGTAAAATAATCGAAGTGGGAGATGCAGCTGGCTATAGACTAAGAGAGGGGATGTGTCTCTCATCCAGGACTAGCTATGTACCATTCTGCCTGCATGAGACTCCCAGCCAGCCAACAACCTATAGGAAAGAGAGCTTCATTCATAAGGGTCAATATCACTGCACATGATAGTTCATTCGTACACTGCTATAGAACCTGTAATATTCCAGCTTCACAACACCAGCATTGGATACTCAAACAACTATTGCCAATTTCTGTTGATCAGGTCGAGGAAAGAAAGGGGATAACATCAGAAAGCCAGAAATACTAAATTAAGTCTACCAATAGAGCACAACTGATCACAATAAGAGAGCTTCAGTTCAAAAAGGCTGACATCTCTGCAAAAGGTAATTCTTTTGAAGAGGAATGAATGATATCTGACAGGAACTCTAGCTTAAAAGTACCAATAACACCCACCATTACTATACTACATGCCCTTTGAATCTTTGATTACAACAAGGTAAATCTCAGCAAGTAGTTTGCACCAAATTTAACTCTTTCAACAATTACTCGAAGTGCCCATTAGCAAGCTATGGTTGTCCCGACAATCGAATAAAACCATTACACGTGCACACTCAGATGTCCCAGCATGGTCAAGCAGTTCCATGATAGCCTTCTGCAAATCTGACAATCTTTACAATGGATATCATGCTAAAGCTACAACTGAAGATGTCTTTTCCTAGCTCAGAGCTCTAACATGGTTTTGTAGTATTGCTTGCCTACAAGAGTGTTGAACAGCAACAATCACCTTTGCTGCAACTGTTCTACAGATACAGGGTCATTTATACATTTTCAATAAGCACTACACAAACTACATATACATGCAATGCCTATGTGTGCTATGATAAGATCATAAGATAAATTAGCTATTGATTGAAAAGGAGACCATGCTGTAAAATCAACCCTTTATTTAGAGTAACAAACTACTGAATCTGGTCCTTCTTATTGGAACCGAAGACTGAAGCCTGCAGCAAACATCATCTTGTTTTACCATCTATTTCTCACGAGTAAAACTTCCCTGGAATTTTTCTTTTTTGCTTTTACTTTTTTATATTTTTTTTTCCACACACAAAAAAAGTTTATGTTCCTTTTGGTTTAGTGCCTTCCATATGGTTTTTGCTCTTTAAATTCCTTTCTTGTTTGTTTTCTTAGCTCTTTGTACAGCTTTATGCTATTGATTTTTCTTTTTAATTGCTTCATATTCTTCTATATAAATCTTGATTTTCTTCTGTCATGCTGATCTCCAGTGACTGAAAAGGAAAATTTCCTTTGAAAGTTTAAGAAAAGTTTCCTCTGAAACTTCATGCATTGGCATAACTCGCCTCCTTAGTTAGAACTTAGTCTCAGGTAATTTCTCGTGATTTATCCTTAATACATTATCCTTCAAGCCATTATTAAGTATGAACACTTAGAAGATCTAGTCTTTACTGTGGCAAGAAAGAATGTATTAATGACAGCCCAACTAGCTTAGAAGAATAATTATAATAAGAAAACCTTTTATATACTGGAATCCCGGTAGTAGAAACCTTCACCAACAAACTTCACCGTCAAATCTTAATCAGGAAAGCAATTTAATAGGATTGCTCATAAAGGAGAGGGGAGGGGACTCATCCAAATCTTTGGACTGCAGGATTATGTCGTCTGGTAATTTGACAGGAAAGATATAATGCACTACAGTAAGGTTGAAATCCCAATTCGATGGCCAGATTGCCCTGGTCTCTTCCCTCTCATTGATAAATCACTTGCTTTATTCATTCAATTTCTTCATAGAACTCCTCATTTCCTTTCTCAAGGCCTTCTTTCTATTCTGCTATCACTTCAAAGTCCAACTTCCTTCTCCACTCAAAATTCACATTGCAGACACTTAATTTTTTCTTCCCATTTATTTCCCTAATTAACCGTATCCCCTACAAGATCTTTCTTCATCCAATCCCTTCACTAGCTAGTTTCAAGAGGATACATCATGTAGGCTAAGCTTCCTGAGTATCATCACGTCAATACTCCATAGAAAGACCTCCATTTTGAATTCGCCTGTTGCGTACCCCGCTAGTGTATGTAAAATTGAGTGATGACAGCCACATAAAATTGCAAACCCAAATTGACCTCAGTTAGTACCTAATACACTAATGAGTAATGACTCAGAACCACAACTCCTTATAGTCGTTAAAGCATCAGTCAAGATTCTGCGCCAACAAAGAAGTCTAGATTTTTGATACTCTAGAAAGCATTAAGAGAACAATTGCAATGTTTGATGACCACCAATTCCCTCCAGTAATTCCAAATAGGAAGATAAGTATCACCAACTACATTAGTTATCAAGGCAGGATCTCTAAAAACCTCACGAAGCGGAAGGTGATCAGCGCCTCAATGACTCCCAGTCCCGCTCCCGCGATCACATCAAGAACAAAATGCCTTCCAAGAAGCACCCTTGACGCCGAAGTCGCCGCCGACCACACAAACACAGCCGGCACCACCATCTTCTCCAGCCGGTTTCCTCCTCCCCCAGCCCAGTACTCCCCGATCCACCTCTGCACAGAATCGTAGCAGAGGTAGAGGAAAGAAGCGATGAAGAAGACACGAGAAGAGTGACCACTGGGGAAAGACCAATGGTCGACGGCGAAGGTGAGAGACATGCCCTTGTTGTATACGGGACGAGGCCGGCGGACGAGGTGCTTGATGAGCCCGATGATGAGGATGTCGAGGAGGAGGCCGAGGAGGAGCGAGAAAAGGAGGGAGAAGGACGTGGTGGAGGAGGAAGAGGAGAAGGGAAAGAGGGAGAGCGAGATGGGAAACCACAACCTGCCGTCCCCGGAGATTTCTAGGGTTTTGAGGAGTAACCGGGGGATGCATACGAAGGAGGAGTGGATACGGAGGGAGACGGCTGTGTCGAGATCGATCAAGCGTTGGAGCAAGGATTTGGTGGTGGTCGCCATGAGAGCGGAGGATTTGGAGGGCCGCAAAAGATTAAAAAAAAAAATGAAGTAAAAATGAAGCAATGGACTGGATTGTTTACTAAACATTGGGCTTCTATATAATGGGCTTTCTTAACAATGGGCCGTTAGATTATGAGCTTTCTTAACGATAGACCATTAAATTATGGGCTTAATTGGGCTGGCTCTCTCTCTCTCTCTCTCTCTCTCTATATATATATATAGATATAGATATATAATTAAATAAAATAGGCGTGAGGAAACAAAGGCTGCTGGCTATACTAACCTTATGTCTCCCCCCACACACACTTTTAGTTCCATAAACTTTAATAAAAAGTGGCTTCGTAGTTCGCATTGTTGCTCAAATTTTCGTCAGCAGAGTTGTGCGAATCCTAAATTATCCACTTCCAAATGCCCTGCCTCCCATGTGCTCGAACTTTGGGCCAATAGATGTTGAATATTCTACCTTTCTTACATACCAAAATCTCCAAAGGTGGCATCTTTCGCTTGGGCTTTTGTCCCCCACGAACCACCACAAGTGGCCAAATCCATCACTTCGTGGCTGAAAATATTGCAACGCCCATTGTGCCTCTCACTCTGGGACCTCCACAAGTGGTTAATCAAAGAGTGGGAGTTAGAGGTATGCCCTTTTCCTTTTTTCTCTCTCTGCCATTATGCCACCACAGTTACAGTCGTTGCTTCTATTCCTCTTCTCTTTGTCACTTTTTCTTTTGCATATATATATATATATATATATAACATAACATCAAAGGCAATAGAAGAGAGAGGGGTTTTCACTTTTCATCCATGTAAGAGAGTGATGAAGATGAGTGCCATAATGTAGTTATCTCGGAGCAAGAGGAAGCAATGGCCATCAAGTTAGATGTACTATCAACCTCTCTCCCCGAGGTAAAACTGACCAGACGTGCTTAGTAGTTATCATGTCACCCCGAATTTTAATGGAAGGATTGGAGTTAAATTTTTAAGAAAGTTGGGGTGTAGATTGTAGAGTCCAGTTGAGCCTCCTTTTGACCTGATTCCGATGCAATATTTCGAATGAAAGCAACCATGGCTGAGGGAATATGATGCAGCTTTGAAATGGCAATGATCTCAGCCATTCTAGTTGGATAGAGATGGATGATGGTGATGTTTATTGAGTTCGCATCTTTTGCCACTCTCTTTTGCTGAGGACATGATGATCCCTCTTGTTATAGATGAAATGAGTATCTATTCATTGTTTCCTAACATTTTTTTTCATTTACCCAATTATCTATATTTATTACATCTTAATTATTTCTATCGGTTTCTGAAATATATCAGAACAAGATCAACATATAGATGGTTATTAGAGTTAAAAACTTAAGATACTTAATAATGTATCAATGATGTATATATTATCATAAGATATATTTTACCTGCAGCCTCTAATGTGCCACCATATTATACTACAATAATAGATTTAAGAAATATTAACTATTAATTAACTAATTAGATGGACAAAAATATCTTCACATTTTATTTAATATATTTAGAGAAATTATCATAAATACCACTAAAAAGATTTTAAAAGTATTTTTTAACAAAATTTTGAAAATATTATAGAACGATAGTTGGGGGATCAAGATATAATTAGCCCTAGAAAATAAATGTAACAATCCTACAAGTAAATTGATATAATTAACTCAAAAAGTTTCTTTTTATCTACTTGTATTGCAACAAAGTTGTGGTCTTCAACATCCAATTCTAATTCTACATCTCACATGCAACCAGAAATAATTGTGCAGTCCTCACCATAGCATGTCTTTGGAAAGTTAGCATAGATCAGGAGAGGGAATATAAAAACCAATTACCTTCATATGAGAACAAGAGGAACGGGAGTTCAAAGGACGAAACACTACTCCATTCCTCATCCCATCTTTCTCCTCCCTGGGTTCCTTTTTCGCTGTCTACTGTGCGTCGTCTCCATTGGATTATATCTACTCGTTTTAACATATTCTCCATAGTTGGTGTTGTCGTCCAGATTGAAACAACAATCATGTGCCAATTCTAAACAAACAAAAACATACCAGTAACTGAACACCATCAATTTTCTAACGCCTACTCCTGCATACCAAGAAATAATAGTTTGCTTAAGAGTCCAGCACAGACACAGTATACCCTACCTCAAAGCTGCCCATCCATCCATCCATCCATCCATTATAGCCAATAACTCCTGTCTCACAAAAGAATCAAAGGTTAGAAAGAAAAAAAAAAGAGAGGATGAAGTTAGAACCTTTCAAATTAAAGAAAGGAATCATTGTGCTTATTAACTCACCAAAATAATCTTCCAATAAATGGGAGCCCAAAAAAAAAAAAAGAAAAGCTTTCTTTCTCTGCGCCACAATAATTAAAAGGTATATGGTTTTCAAATACGAAAGATGATTCAAAATATATATTAGATAATCCCCACTCATTAACAACAACAAATTAACTTCATCGTACGAAATAGTAATCATCACACTCTTCGCCGAACACCCGGATAAATGGAGGGATGGATGGATGGATCGATGGACCACACACCGACCCACACCAATATAAACCCAACCAAAAACCGCAACTACTCCATTTTTCTCTCTTCTTCTATCTTCTCTCTTCTCTTACGTCTCTTCTCCTCTCTGTCTCATCCTCTACCCAATCGCATTTGATGGCCACGGGGTGGATCCGGACTCTCCATTGCAAATCCAACGCTCTTGAAGATGTAGTCTTACCCCGAGCCTCTCCCAAGAAGCAACCCCTCCTCCCGCTCTCTTGCGCCAAGGACGACGACGTCGTCCTCCTCTTACCGAAATACCCCTCAGCTTTTCCCAAAAAGCCATCGAAGACCCGGCAACGTCGCAAGAAGAACCCCAACCCGAGGCCGCCCGCCGTCCCGCCGTCGCCGGCGGCTGCGCCGCCGACGGAGTCGTTTCCGACACTGGCGGAGCTGCCGGAGGGGCATTCGTCGAGGCGGGTGGTGGAGATCATATTCAGCTCGAGCTGGTCGTCGGCGGGCCGCTTCCCCGGCAAGATCGAGATGCTCTTCCGGGTCCACAACCCGGTTCGAACTGTGGCCCGGTTCGAGGAGTACCGCTCGGCGGTCAGGTCGAGGGCGTCCCGTTCCGGCGAGCCGCGGTGCGCCGCCGACGGCAACGAGATGATGCGATTCCACCGCGCCGCCGGAGGCAACGGCGCCGAGCAGGTCTACGCCGCCGTGGTGGCACCGACGGCGAGAGAGGACGGCATCCGGACCTTCTCGCGCAGCGGCGCGGCCCACGAGAGCGGCTGCGGCGGCTGCGGCGGCAGGAAAGCGATGCTGGTTTGCCGAGTCATCGCCGGCCGCGTTAGGGCTGAGTCGGATCCGGCGTCGGAGGGCGAGTCGGTACGGGTAGGGAAAGGGGAGCTGGTGGTGTTCGACTCGCGCGCCGTCCTCCCCTGTTTCCTAATCATCTATAAGGCAGCTCAATAGAAGCTTTTAGCCTTACTTACCTAATCTATTATTACTATTAGAAGATTCTTGTGCTAATTAGCTTAAAGCGTGGGTGGTAGTGTGGAGTGTAACTGAAGATTGTGGATAAAGATCGTTTTCTTTTTATTGATATAGAAATCCTTTTGCTTCTTCTGGTATTTGGGTCTTCTTATTTTATCTACTGTGATAGTGATTATGCAGTGAGATAACATTAGGATTTTTTAAAGACAATCTTATAAGCTTATTATAATAATAATTATCGTTTTCAATCTTAAGACTTCTTCCAGAGAGATAAACAAAGCCCAAAAAACAGAGACGAATAGTAACAGCTTTCTTCTACTCTATCTATGCAAAGCAAGCCAAAATCTAATTCCAACCACTGGAATGCGGCTCTAAGTATTGATGAGAAAAGCAAATATCAACATCCGCTTGTGGCACTAGTACTTAAATGAGATGGTCCATGGTTGAGCCTTCTATCATATATTCAACGAAAAGGATCCAATCTCGCTTTCAATGCATGGTTCACATGACATCTCATTCATGGAGGTCTTCTGCACCCAACCACTAGTCAAAGGGGGGGGATAAGTAGGGGCGTAAGAGGGTAGTAATCCTCATGTGATGTTGTTTTAAGTCCACGTGGTAAAAATATATTTCACATCTTCTACTGTTTAATGTTTTACTACATTAAAGAAGAAAAAAGAAAATATATATATAAAGGGGGGGGAGGGGGGGGAGGGGGGGGTGAGTCCTGCCTTTAAAGACAAAAAAATGATTGCAAACAAGGACGAAGTCAGGAAATTCTAGCAGTATTGCACACTGACAAGCACTTTAAATGACAAACTACCATAAGCTCACATGATCCTTTTAAATGTGATAGCGTTGTCATAACAAAAAACCTAATATTTCAGACAAAGGATACATCTAACGGGTTAAGTTGAACAAAGGGTTAATCTTCTAAGTCATCAATTAGATTGAGTTTTATATATATATATATATAATAATTATTTAGTATTAGAATTAATTCTATGATGGAAAGAATATCTAATAACTTCTGTGGATAGTCAAGGAGAAATTCTTTGCATAGTCTTAACCGAAGGGACAGCACAACTGCGCCAGGATCCAATTTAATTTCGGACGTACATCTCTCCATGAGTAACTTACATCTGTTACTGCTATTCTCTGCCTGCAATTTAATCATCAGCCAGAGAGAGAGAGATATATAGAAACAATGTAGACGATTCCTCATCTCTAATTGGTTTGAGAAGGTGGCAGCTCATTTTATTGGAACCAAAGCACGCAAAAAATTTCACCTATATTCTCGTTTATTTTATAGCTAGTTCCTGACACATATTGATGTTATCCCAACACACCAACAGTGATGCCATTCACTTCCAATACTTCCCTTCTTCCAAAATGCTATTTGTTTTTCCAGCAATATATATTAGATAAGGCAGCAGTTAGATTTCAATATTTATGACTCCTGACGGATGTAAATGTTTGATGGGTACCAAGCCCTGACACTTCCACTTGGGTTGGGTACTTCTGCAATTTATTTTACAGTCATTTTTTTTTCATTAGTAAGATTATTAGGGTTTTAGCTAGGAAATGAGAATTACTATGATAATATTAAGGTAATTCTATCTCTTCCAGGACCACAATTAGGCCAGTCCTAAGTTGAACAACTGTCATGAACTTGTATATAATGGAAGAGATGTTGGAAGTTTCGATTGATCTTAAAGTAGTTTCATAGAAAAGAGTAAGCTCCCCATATGTTGTTCCTTTAGCTGCAGTTTAGATACTACCACCTGATTGAAACAAAGCTCTGCAGAATAGTAGTAGAAATCCTGATACCAACTTTCGTTACAAAGAGAACTACTTACTTCCTGGGCAACCTTTTAGTAAAGTAGATAAAATTTACGAAATAAGAAAGGAGATTATTTATGCAGAAATCCAGGATATCACATAACAAAGTGACATAAACAATGAACGCCCATGGTAAATAATCAAAATTCACTTTCAGTAAACCCAAGTAAACATGCCAGCTTCCACCACTGATTTGAATGGAACTCCTCCAATGTACACAGATCGTACACTCCCGTCGGTCGGCTGAACAGAGTTGCGAGCGGTAGACTCTTCACTGGGTCTCGACGAGAACGTACAGCGGCTTATCTCTCAACCTTTCACGACCCTGAGATACACATGCTGAACTCAATGAGCAAGACATAAAAGATAATGTGTGTGGCGAACTAAGTTCAGGATTATGTAAGATCATTCCTTCTGGAGACTGGGAGAATCAGTTCCATAAGCTTTTGAGAATGTCTCGAAACATCATCAGAAAAATTGGTAGCATAAAAGCATAGAGAAATTGAGATTATAAGTGCTATACAACTACTGATATGAGACCAGAATTATTATAAATTTACCGATCTTTCTGAACGCACCTTCAGTTCAGGAATTTCAATGACACATGCACATTCGACCACTTCAGCCCCGACTCGTTCTGCAGATGGCAACATGAGCTGTGAACTAATAAGAATGGCAGAAAAAATTATATATGAAAACAGTCGAGTTATGCTCAGAACTTCCGTAAACATAACATAACAGAAAAAGAATTACTTCGGATCTTTCACATTGTCAAAACCATGAGCATAAGGCCAGAGAAATGCCTTTGTCTTTATCTGATAATTATAGCATGATTGAAGTCAGATCAAACTAAAATGGTTCACCTACTTCAAATCATCTGGTTTACTGCAAAGTACTAAAACTGTACAGATAACCACCCCTGTAGATTCAGGCTATTAAACAGACAAACACTCAGCATATAATTCCTCAAAGTCAAAAGTAGTTCATTCTTTCTTTTATTTCACTCGTGTTACACATTGTTCATCACAGTAGTAGTGAAAGTGAACATAAATTAGTCAGTATCGACTAAGTCTCGGCAGCATTTTGACTTTGAAGGATGAGAGTACTTTAATGATGCAATGAAGCAACTTACAAGCAAAGAATCTAGATCGGTGGAAATTCCAAATATATATTCAAAGATATCGTTACACATAAGAAAAACCTCTGACAACATGCCACCACAAATTTACAATATCAACTAAAGATAAAACCTACAATAACTTAACAATTTCTGGGATAAATTTTTGTAATCATTATAACAAAACTCGGTTTTGGCTTTGGTTTCTGTTAAGCAGAGAAATCCCCGATACATTATGGTTTCAGAAATTTCCATTTTTCCATCATATCTAACCTATAAAAGTTAAAATGTTAGTTATAAATTATAAGCATGTTAAAACTATAAGAATACTATGTTAGCGCTAGATTCTCATCAAGCTAATAATAATAATAATCCATGATTATAGGTATTTTAACAGTGTTATGATTATGGATATCATGCTACAGAAAGAGAAGAACAGGGATCAATTTAGAAAGCAAATTAAGAGGCTCTATATTACATATTTTATGGTAATCCATGTGCAGCAAGTTGTCTGATTAAAAGAGATTTCTTTCTCCTCGCCCAACTTTAAAGTAGCATATTCTAAATTTTCCGAGGAGATCTGAACTCAAAAGGCATTGATTGCAGAAGTACTATGTTTCAGAAG
Source organism: Typha angustifolia (assembly GCF_048772165.1). Lineage (NCBI taxonomy): Eukaryota > Viridiplantae > Streptophyta > Magnoliopsida > Poales > Typhaceae > Typha > Typha angustifolia. The sequence goes on along the minus strand of NC_133245.1, from coordinate 16,586,211 downwards.
CTATACAAACTCAACATATCCATATAACATACCCAGTAAATTAATAGCAGCACAAAGAGTTCCTCCAGTTGCAATCAAGTCATCAACAACCAAAGCTCGTTCCCCAGGTTGAACAGCCCCAACATGCATTTCAAGGCAGTCTGTTCCATATTCTAGAACATACTCTTCCGAAATGACTTCGCCTAGAATTTGCCATAATTAGTTAGTCCAACTAATAGCCCTGAGGGTGAATATTTTCATGAAGACATTATATAAACAATCAAAGTTCTCAATGAAATTGATCATACAACAGGGTCGGTAGCTACAAAAGGAACAAGCTATGTTCAAGATACAATTACAAATAAAATGATGTTTTCTAATTCACTTCTAGTCTAATATAGACCAAGAAACTTGGTGATCCAATTGTTTTTACTCATGAAGTGCGATTAGTCAGTAAGAGTTTGGATAGCATGCTGATTGTTCTACTTGATGATATAGTTTTGCCTGATTTTGTGGCATTTACATTCTGTTACAATAGGACGATTGCATGGCCTTGCACTTAGCAGTATAAAGTTGGCAGGCAAGTTATGAGTACGATACCAGGCAACTTTCTTGGCTTTCTTAGTGGGATGAACTTTGCACCGATAGCTAGCGCAATTGGAGGACCAAAAATAAAGCCTCTAGCCTCGATTCCTACCAAAGGAAGAATAGGAATCTCATCAAATCAATCAAAAACTAAGATTGTAGCTAACGAAAAGAAATTCGGTAGTGTCTAACTGCAGAATGTACTGGCAAGAAGAAAATATTAATGCACAAGTAACAACAATTAAAAAATATAGTCAAGATACAGGCCCAAGGATCAATTATTGTAGCATGAGATCAAACGCATGAAAACTAGAATATTAAAAGCATGGAAGAGAAAAAAGAGAATAAAATACCGCTAAGAATTGTAGTAATAATTGATTATTCTACCAACGACACAATATGCAGCAGTTTAGCTTGGGACAGAATGCCAGACAAGAGAGTTAGTGAAGATGCCACTTCTAAATCGACATAGTGGGCCTACTAAAAATAATTATGATATTTCATGAAATTAATAATCCAGTGAGTTGTGAACAACCTTTAAATACTCAATCAAAACAAGAATGGTTTTAAGGATTAAAGACCCAAAGAACAAACACGTTCAGGAAGATGAAGGTCTGCCAGCTGCCACTGCAACGTACTGTTTTTTTCTCAGTATTATTTAGAGAAAGGAAGCATTAAAAGATCCGCCACCTTCTCCTTTGCCTAAATGATCATCTTTTGACAAGAATAATTAGTGCAGCTAATGTCGTGCTATGCCTCCAATTTACCAAATGCAGACAAGGATCATAAATGCGATTCGACATTGGAATCGCAATCGTACCTACCAAATCCAAACAGGTAGGGGGAAAACAACATGCAACAGAAAATAAGAATGAAAAGGCCCATCAAACAGTAATGGACCTTTCACAAATTTACATCAGAGTGGGGGGACCAGGGTGTGCAGTATGCCAGTATCAGTGTCAAGGCCACCCCACTCCAAAAGAAACAGAATCCAACCACAAGCCACAAGCTCGCGGCTGGTCCATGATAACTATGTCACTAAGAACGATTGCAGTCAAACAAGGTTGCCCTACCACTGCGAGGAAAAAGAGTTTCTCAAGTCTCCAGAAAGGTAACTAGGAAGTTTTCCAATCAAAATTATGAGGTGGGCGAAAGCCTTCTTTCTTTCTTTCTTTTTTGTCAAACAAACACACTATCATCCTCCAATGAGTGAAATTATCACAGAAGAAAAGATGAGCATATCCGTGTACGGCTACAGGAAAACCAAGAATTACCAGCAACGACAGAGACATCCCTTCCTGTGTACCGCTCCACGAACAAATCCACGGCGTCCTTGAACGCTTTTGGATCAAGAAGCAGAGTGGTGATGTCTTGGAACATGATTCCTGCTATCCATCCTTCGCTTGAGCCAAATTGGTATGAAGTAGAAAAGTAGTAGTAATAATAATAGCAGTAATGAAAAGAACGAAGCAGAGTGAGTTTTCAAAATTGGCACCCAATGTTTCATATACGAGAACTAGACGCAATCTTTTCAAGGAAAACAAAGACGATCAAATTACAATATACCCAGATGGGTACTCCATATTAGCACCAAGAAAACCAGAAAAAGAAGGAATTTTGACGACCGGGAAGTGATGAAGAAGAGAGGAACAACAACTTAGTTCGTGAAATCACGAAAAGAGAAGGGACCTGGCTTGGGAAAGTTGGGCACCACTCTAATGGAAGAAGCTATCCCCTCAATGCGGTCGTCCTTCATCTCTTCCTTCTTCTCCTCACAAACCGACATTGCTCTCTCTCTCTCTCTATCTCTATCTCTAGATGAAGCAGAGGAGAGACAGAGAGAGAAGAAGTGGACAGGAGTGGAGAAGAGAAGTGGGGGAGAGTGGCGTGTATAAATAAAGGGCGAGACGAAGACAAGGGAGGGAAGTAGCTCTCCATACGAGAGAGAGAAAGGAAGAGGAGAGAGAGAGAGCCAGCAAGCAATAAATTAACCGCGGCTTTGGCCTCGTTTACAAATAATCCCAATTCTTGGGTGGGAAACGGAAAAAGCATCACGAGAAAGTGTGGCCCATGCATGACCAGTTTAACTTTTTCAAAAGCGAAGTACTTTTGTTCTATTTAATGGCATTGACTGGATTTGGTGTTGGACCAGACCAAGATTGATCTCCTAAGATCGTATCATCTGAAACATATTTTAGGGCTGTGAGCCTCAAATTATATATATATATATAAAGTAAATGTTAGCGAGAAGAGTAGGTTTGGTTCTAGCCCAATAATAAATGCAATCTAGTTTATTTTCATTGTTCTTTTTCTTTTCTTTTAATTTTTGCTTCTTGGAACCAGACAACTAGGTATATTCTCGGTAACATAACAATCTTAATAAAGTATCCATCTGTATGAACGACAAGAATCGGATTTACTTCAAAAGAAGTAAAAGAGAACGGGATTTGCTCTCCCCCTTTAGCATGTAGAAGTGTGTGAAAGCTTCACCTTTCAGGGAAAAGGTCGATAACTATATTCTCCAAAACTTCTTAGGCTTAATTACAAAACTTTCACCTCAAGCCCCACTTCGCAAATAGTGATATCCCCAAGGGTGTTTCCTGAAAACTCTCCTCTCTCTCTCTCTCTCTCTCTCTCTCTCTCTTTTTTTTCCCTTTTTTTCCCCGTTTTCCAAATTTCAATTCGGGAATACGACCGGGTACAGCCCATAGATCCTGTGTGACGTCACAGTTGAGCCGGAACAGCACCAAATCCTCCAACAGGCCTGATCCGCTTATGACATCCCCCAACCACTACCCCCCACACCCGACTCCACCCACTTAGACACCCACGTTCTCCTGGGCCCACCATTTATTTAATTAAAGTTATTATTATATCAATACGTGGGCTCCCCTAAACTAAATATCTCTCAAACTCCTATTTTATTTCTAAATAATATTTTAATCTCAGAAGGAGAGCAGCTGTAATATTAGTATAAGCTATTGTGTGTTATCCAGTAATTTTTTGACATTTTAAGCCAAATTAGATATAATTTGTTTTTAATAGGCATTAATATTCGTGTCAACTAGTGACTAATTCATGCGCATAGATTTAATGCGATCGTGAGGAGAAGACTTTGGGATTAGTATGAACGAGTAAAGCAATAGCATCTATATATATATGTAGTCTTTTAGTTATATAAAAGCTTGTGCTCTAATCCCACCTGACAAATCCACAGTATTACGTCTAAAAAAATGTGATTAATTAGAAGAGAGAGAGAGAGAGAGAGAGAGAGAGAGAGAGAGATTTGACTTAGAATTTGTCTAAGAGCATGCTATTAATTAGACAAAATTAGGAGCACTGCTTAATCTAAATGATGTTATTTTTTTGCATGTGAATAGCTTGACTTAATTCTATTATTATTCTAAAGAATAGATTCAAAGGTGATTAGAATCTAACGAGTCATGATAATTAAGAAGCCACTAGCTTACAACTCAATAGCTTTTATGTGTAGAAATTTGACACACTATGATTCTCTGTCTTAAAAATAATTGAGCCTTCTTACATGTCTACTATCATATATGTGAACGAGGATGAAATATTCTTATACAAAACGTGCGACGTACATGATAAAGGAGGTAAAAGGAGAAAGCTACATCTAAGCATCCAAATAATTGTATGCCTATGCCTGACAGATAAATATTTCTAGATCTGAAGAGAGGTCAATATCAAAATATCAAGTCCAATAAGAGCACTCAAGATCGAACAAATCTAATCAAATCCACGTTAATGAGTGGATTGAAGATATTCTTATAGTTTGCAAGTATCTAGGATAGAAATCTTGAGATTAACTTGTGTGAGTTTTAATGAATTGAGCTAGCATTGAAGAGGTGGGAATTTATTTATTTTTGTTAACAACTTGTAGGTAAATAATTTATTAATTTTGATCGTGATTTATAAGCTTGATATACATAGAATATATAATTAGTGTTACAAAAAAAAAAAAAAACCAAGCATTGAGCGCTAAAGACATATAAGATTTGAATGAGAAACACTCAACACACTCGAACATAATAAGCTTGCTAATTTTACCTTACTCTTGATCTTAACTAGATCTTGATATTGTGTTGCTACAATATGAGAAACTAAGTGGCTCGGTTGCCACCAAAATTTCATGGCCATCGTTCTTGCTAGAGAAGAAGGAGAAAGACGAGCAAGGAGGGAGACGAGCTGAATGACAAGTGGCAACAACAAACAATGACAAACCGAGTGAGAGAGAGACAATATAGAAGGAGAAATAGATGGCAAATTCAAGAGTGAATAAAAGCATATAGTAGAGTTGGTCGGAGAGTGTAGGTGGTCCGTGAAGTAACGTCGGATGTGGGCAGTTGAGATGAGATAGAGGGCTAGCTACCATGAATCTTGTAAGAAAAAAAAGGAAAAGAGAAAAAAGAGAGGAGGTGGGGTCTATGGAGAGGAAACTTCGACGGCAATGAGTACAAAAGTGGAGAAAAAGAAAAGAGAGAGAAATTGAATAAGTGAGCGGCGGAGGAAGGAGATAGGACAATGAAAAAAAAAGAAAAAAAAGGAGAGAAAGGAACAGGAAAAGGACGAGGAAAGAAGAAAATTCTTCCATTACATCCGACCACTTAGCTAGGAGAGAAGAGATGAGAACGAATTAACTCAGGGGAAAAAACTCTTTCACGGAGGGAGAAAAGACAACAAACCCTAACATATGGCTCATAGGGATGGCAATATAAACGAGTTGGGATATCACCAACCCTATCTACAGGCTTATATTTTAAAAAATTTAAAAAAACACTAAAAATTAGAAGATCCTAAGTCAAATAAGAGTGAAGGAAGTAATGATTTATATTATCTTTGCGACATTCAAATCACAAGGCCACAACATCCCATCAAAACTTTTGGGTGATCAAAAAATCAAGATAGTATATTCAACTACTACTCATGTGCAGTGTTCTTGCTCTCTTCTTGGGTCCATTCGTTGAACGGATGTATGTTTGATCATTTAAAGGCAAAAGTAAAAACAAAGAGAGACAGGGAGAGAAGAGGATAAGAGCAACTAGGTTATGATTAGCTAAGGATCGGATTTTGGATCATTTATTAGCTCAATAATACGCAATCTTGACAAAAATTCAATCTGGCCCTAGATGCTTCTAGCTCAATTTAGACTCAGCTAGGTGCATATATAAGGACCCTTAAGCAGTTTAGGTTGGATTTAGTACCTCTACCGTATAGTGACTTTGAAGATGAGTTTAATGGTGTGGCAGTATTTAGCTTAGAAGTTTGATTTAGTTATCAGTGTGGCTCGCTTAGTAGATTAAATATATGGATCTTCTGTCGTGCTCGTTTTAATCTTATATAATTATATTTTAAAATAAAATTATAATTATCGAAAACACAAAAAATAATAAATTGATGGATATAAGTATAAGTATAACAAACCCGAGAACCTATAAGTTGGGCACTCTGATCTATTTGGTCTCTCTCGCAGCTAATATACTTAAAGAACAAAGACCCTTCTTCTTAGTCCACCCATTGAGCTGGCAAAAGGTATCTTAGTTTTAAGGAAATTATCTTTTTTAACAAAGAAAAAGGCAACAGTGGGCAGCTGTTATATGATTCTTTAATCGTGCGATTGGATAGTAATATCGTATTATATCCAACTTTAATCGACGTCGACTTGGAAGTTCGAGGGAGGGAAGTTGGTAAAAGACTAAAGAAGAGAGAAAAGGGTGTTGTTATGTACGTAGGCAGCTAGAACTACAATAGTTATAGTGTAGATTGGATTGGAGGTAGGTGTGCATTGGGATTGTGCTGGGAGAGTGGGCCTGACAGTGGTAGATTTGGGTCTTGGCTTGTCTCGTAGATCGATCTCATCTCAATATCTAATCCATAGTCCATAGTCCATAGTCCATAGTCCATAGACCATAGATGGATGGATTCAATGCCATTAAATTCCCTAACTAGCTTTATTCCCGAGGATGCTGAGATTTTTTTTGGTTTCTTCTTCCTACGAGAAGAAGATTATTTTTTTCCCTCTGCGACAGACACCGGATGTATCTTGAGGGGGGGGGGGGGGGGGGGGGGGGGGCCCAACTTTGTTTGTAGGGGATAAAGGGAGGGTTTTTGGGATAATTTAATCTTTTATCTCTAAAAGATGAGTGCTATAATTAAGGAGAACGTAGGTTTCTCTTCAACCATTTGAGCACTATTGTTAATCTATCCTATTGGCAAGTGGAAAAGGCCCATTATATGTAATGTTCAAATAGAGAAGTGAATTTGGGTAGAGAGTGTTCTGCTAATTGTCTGTGAGATTATGCATCACTGACTCGACTCTTTATCTTGGGCAGCATATGCATAAATAACCAACAATCTTAAAGAAACATGATTGCTAAAACATAAATGAAGAAAGCTTCTATAAAGAGCTAATGTGGCGGCAAGCTGTAACTGAGCTTACTACAAGTTATATTCACATAACTAGCCAGAATCAGATCCGACCACTTTCAGTCAAATACATTTCTGAATGCAAATTTCATGGGTTCAAGCACTGACATTGTTGGAAGCCTTAGCTCCTCCTGCCAGTGGAATAGAGACTAGATCGCCGGGTTCGAACAGGCGTAGTAGACGGATTCTCTCTGCAAGTCCTCCTAGGCCTGTTCTTCCTGAGCTCATACCCAATGGTGTGCAGGTCATCGCAAATTTCATGCCTTGCGAGCGAAACAAGACCTGGCAATATTTCCTTCTGAAAATCTCGTAGTCCCCGTCCTCTTCTTAGCTTAATCCCACATGTATCCTTTCTTGTCTCCTTCTCAGCTGGTGTTGCAGGAATCCATAGCCCATCATCTGTTGTCTCTTGTAGATTCAGTGTACCCCTCTCGAAAGAATCTGTAGAATACTCGGGCTGATCATTTCCACCCTCTCCGACTGTCTGTCTCTTTCTACCCAAGTTATCTGTAAAACATGTTGACTTCTCTGAAGAAATGCACAAAAGCGTCTCAGCTGCTCTAGCAATTATATGATCCATCTCGGCTCTCTGAGATTGCAGCTGCTCGATATCATCCATGTTGGATAGTTTAGAAGGTGTACCAACACGATCAGAAGCTTCAGGTATATCCACATCATGTAGCTGATTAAGTCCGGAATGCATAGAAATGGGTAGAAACACATCTTTCACTGAACTTGGGTCCAGTGAAGAAGTGCACTCAGTGCTTCCAGCCATCCGGTCAGGCTTACTTCCAACTGGATATTCTCCAGAAAATTCATCCTGTTGCCTCTCACCCTCAGCTATGGCATGGCTTGAGACAGTATCTTCTTCACTCCCACCATGATCTGCTTTCTTTTCGTCCAGAGCACTAACCACGGTTATTGGCAGGTTGGAGCTTCCGACTGACGCATGCTTATTGTGTTCTGCATTAATATTATCACTAGAAACTACACTCGAAGGTTGCATCTGGTTCTCACTAAGAATAGTGTAATGTAGTTCTCCTGGTAGTGAGCCTACATTCCCATGAACTGATTTGTGAAAGCCTGAAGATGAATGACCGCCTCCATTGGAGCCACTGGAAGATCCTTCAAGTGAATGTCTGTAGCATTCTTGTAGATGCTCAGGACCAGATCCATGGAACTTAGTATCCACCATGGGCTGATCCTGATTCCATACACTTTTTCTAGCCTGAGTGTTACTTGTAGAAGCCCGTGAACTAAAAAGGTGTGAATCTTCGTGGCCATGACACAGAACATCAGCAATCCTTACCTTCGAAATTCCTTGAGCAGACATTGCTTGACCTGCTAGATCCGTGACAGAAGAATCTTTAGAGCACCTATTCTTGGATTCATATTCTTTTGGATATATGATGCTGGAATCTCTCCAAAAGTTTCCATGATGAACAACTGATGAACTTGCAGATGGAGAATGGAACAATGCCACAGGATTAGGCAAAACCTGGATCGATTCATCATCTTGAGATATGTTGAGGTCAATCGGATACAGTTTGCATGGAGTAGTCTTTTGTTTCTGAGTATCTAGATTGGCCAGAGAACCACTACATTCATTTGATCCTGAAACAGAAGAAATCTATCATGTCTACCAAGGATATCCTTAGGTTCACTGAACTATATTGAACTGAAAGTATACTTACTGTATGTTGCTTAATAGTAATTCCCAAGGGCAACGAAACTCATGAATGTGTAAAGTTTTTATCAGCAATTTTCACCATTTACAAACATGGGAAGTGAAGGTTTTGAGACTTTGTTGAGTCAGATGAAATTTCATAGAGAACAGATCTAGTCAGAAAACTTCAAAGTTTTAAAAGAACAACAACGTCTAAATTCAACTCAGAACGGCACAAACTATTTTGAAGTGCTTCTCAACTCAGAATGGTGATACTCAAGACAGCCACCTCTTGAAATGCTAGATATATGTCTTTATGTAGTTATCCACACAAGGGCCAAGCACATCCACTGTGGTACACTGGATATGCTAGAGTGCTTCTCAATGCTTGAAAAAGAGACTAGTAATCTTCTCAATGTGATACACATATAGTGTCATCTAGGCACCATAAGGCATTCTCTGGAATCAAGAACATGATAGATATCTGGTGGATCCTATGACTACAATTACAAAAATGTGACTGGAAGTTGTATAATTGGAGAACCATAAGCAGTAGGAGCCAGGAATTGTATAAAGGGAACAATATGGTTTTGTAGTTTGAAAAGTTGACAACAAAAAAGAAAAGAAAAAAAAAGGAAAGCAATCAAATACTATATTCGAGAGCTAATTGACTGATTCATAATCCTACATCGATGAGTGAAATAATAAAGGGTAGGGATATCTTAATTGTTGTCCTACGCTATGGAAAATACTATGCAAAAACAAGTTACCGATTCTGGGCAAATGGTGATGCAAATGAACATATTCTGTCTATGCATGCAAATACCTATTTGCAAATCACTTTCAAAGCAATGAATTAACTTACCGACACTAAAGTGTTGCCATTTCTTCTCTCTCTGTGGCTCGCTGGCATCCGCATTCGAGTGATCCTCCAAAGAAATGACCAGTGAGTTCTTTCCAGATCTATTAATTGAATCAATGTTAGATGTAACAGCCAATCGCGAACCACTTGTTTCTCCATCGGCAGAGCATGTACGCATCACTGGCTTTTCCAAATCAATCACACTGCGATCACTCAAACTAAAACCAACATGTTGACCGTTGCCTTGTTTTGTATAAGATCCACTCCTCACTAAGCCAACATTACTATCATCGCAAAGATAAGGCTTTACTTCCAATACTTCATCATCCCCCGAGTCTGTAATAAAATCATCTGCAGGTATCGAAAGGTCGAAACCCCTCTTTGTCTGCCTTCCTACCTCAGAAGAATCGCTTAATAGCTCTCGAGACACACCATTCTTCTTCGCCTCTGTCGAATTAACCTGCACATAAATCCTTGTTATCCACAACACCCGACAGTAAGTAATTAAAGTGGGTCTTCGTTTTTCTTTTATTGTTTTTTTTTTTTTTTACCATCAACGAATTGGATTCTATGTCGAATTCATCAGCCGCCGTCTTCCGAGACGAAATCCCAGTATACACATCAGAACCTTTCCAGCAAATCTCGTGCATCAAATTCTTCTGAGTCCAGTACAATCGATGGAGCTCCCTTACCTAAAATTCAAAACGAAACGAAACTCCGATGCTCACACGATCAAATCAAAGCATCCGAGGAGAACAAAACCACTCTTACCTGGCTCCTAAACACGGCATCATGCCGAAGCATTGCCTGCCTCACCCCCTCCTTGATCGAATCCTCATACGCTTGCGCCGAGCAGTTCAGATTCAAATCTCCCCTCCTCAGCAACATCATCATCGTCCCCATTCCTACGACCAGCGAAAAATCTGGTAAAAAGGAAAAACGAAAAAAACAACAAGAAGAACCCAAAACGTTAGGGGTCGAGGATGAGCACCAAAACACTCGAATGGTAAAATATCAACGTGGGAGAAAAAAAGAAACAAAACAAAAAAGAAGACATCCGCACCTGGAAAGGACGAATTGGGGAGGGGAAAAAGAGACGCATCTGATCGAAATAATTGGGTCTCGATAGGAGCAGCAGCAGCTTTGCGCTTCCTTTTCCTTTTTCTTCTCTCAATCTGCCGCTGCTACTCCTGCAACTCTCACTGCACACACATAGGAAAGAAAGAAAGATAGATAGATAGAAGAGAGAGATGGGGTAGTGGGGCGACAGGAGATTAAAAAAAAAAGAGATTAGAGAGATGATGGAATGGGATTGGAATTGGGATCGATTCCTTTCGCTGCTTCCTTTATTCTATAATAAGCGCAGAGGAAACCCGAGGAGAGAGAGAGAGAGAGAGAGAGAGAGAGAGAGAGAGAGAGAGATGGAAGAGAAAGAAGGATCCCACCACGGGGCAGGGAGTTGAGCTGGAGTTGTGGCGTCCGTTTACTAGTGCAGTACTACTACTGGGGGAAAAGGCTTCATGGGAGTAGAATGACATATCACGGTTTGAGTTTCCGAAACTGCCCCTGGCGTTGGATGGTATTGGGATTTTTGTCTTTAATGCTTCTTGTCCTCGTAAGTATGACTTGGAAAATTTTTAGTCAATCTTATACATTCATTATTTACAACATCTTTACTAATCCATCGTATTTATAAAATATTTTCCCTTTTGATTTTTCTTTTTAAAAAATAATTCTTCAGTGCGTTACGGTGTTCAGCTTTTTATCTTAACGCAAAACGGTTACATCTTTAATAGTATAAAAGACACGAAGAGTCGAGATAAAATTTTACCAGTAAACCATAGAACTCGGCATATGATGTAGCCAATTACCTAACTCGAGAAGACAAAAAGATTATTAAGCGATATGTGCTTCTTTCCTTTCAGATGTTTCACAATGAAGTAAGGTATCAAAAATGTTGGCATTACTTATCTCGTGTAATTAAGGGGATACACGTCACTCTGGAAGACGGGCATCAAAAAGATTGGTGAGATGCGATTAGCGAAACAGCGACATTTCCCAAATCTGCGCATCGGAACACACACGCGTCACGACGACCCGACCGCCGAGAGGGGCAGAGTGGGAATTAAGGATGGTCGGGAGTGTGGGGTCCCACGTGCAGGACCACACCTCCTCCTGCTCCGATCTCAAAGCAAACGAATGGATCGAATCTCCCCAGCGTTTTTTAAATGGGGTCAGCTCTAAAATAGGAACAAACGAACTTTGTAGTGTTATGGAGACCGGGAACTATCTTGGCCCACTCCTTCCGCTGGGTCCCCATAAACCGGAAGTTTTGGGTTGGTCTCGAAACTAGTTCTTTTTCACGGTGTAATCGGGGAATCCAAGATAGGAGATGGAGACGCGAAGTTGACTGTAATATTGGGGAGTGGAGGAATAAAAGAACGGGGGGAGTGAGTGCTTGTCGGAATCTAATGGCAGTCCTAAGCCTAAGCTATCGTTATCCTATTACTTAATTAATAGATAAATTATATTTAGACTTTACAAATTATTATTAATTTTTTATATATCTCCCATCAATTATTAAACATGTTTTACTCCTCCTTAAAATTTTGAGAAGATCAAAATACTGAAGAGGGAAGAATATATTTGTTCTCTCTATTGAAAACCGAGTAATATGCCTTCCGGATTTATGTAAGAGGAGTATTAATTCTCTAACCTCTAAATCTCTAATATTCATAAATAAAAGTCTACTAGAATTTTATTACTTTATTTGCTATAAGAATATATGCGATCATCCTAGCAGACCATAAAGGGGCCAGGATCCTCTATATTTAGAAATTCCATTTGTTACTATAAAAAGGTAAGTGAAATTTAATAAATAGCAGTAATTTCCCTCTCAGCTTTAAATCTAAAATATTCCTTCATATACTCTTTTTGTTTTTTTTATTAAATATATTTTTAATATTAGATTAATTAAAAGGTAACATCTTAAATTCTATTAGCAACTGAGTGAAGGGTGATCATACACTCAAATAGGAAGGTACTTATTATCTTACAACATAATAAGTCACATAATGTACTCCAAGTGAATACTACGATAATGGTTAAAACATATTATATGTTATCTATTTTATGATTAATATTCTGTCTATATAAGTTTGTAATTTGATCCCTTAATTTTTTTAATATTTTTTATTTAACATCTTAATATTAATTTAATTAATTGATATTAACAAAATTACTAAAATATTCCGACATCTTTATTCGTCTTGTCATCTTCTTCCAACTACATATTCGTCGCTACCCATTCCCTTGTCTTTCTCTTCTTCTTTTTCTTCTTTCCTTTTATTAATCATAAAAAATATAAGAAAATTAAATAGACCAATGATATATAGATAATTTAAATATTTTATAAAATATTTAGTTTTGTTTATATTAAATTAGAGTGTTAAATAAAAATTATAAAAGAAAAAATAGATCTGAGTTATAAAATTTTAAAGATTGTGAATAACAAGGTGTTATTTATAAAATTTCCCAAAATAAAACTTATAATGCACTAGCCGGGAATCGAACCCGGGTCTGTACCGTGGCAGGGTACTATTCTACCACTAGACCACTGGTGCAGTTGATGTCATCGTGGCGAGCAATAATTATTTTTATTCTCAAATGACGAACTGTCTTTCATAACTATTGCAATAAAGCCTCCCGAGTCCCGCCCCCCTGAACCGATGACATCACCTGAAGCAGACATCTGCGTGAAGACGCTACGGACGGCTGTGATCGCATCAGACAGAGCACGCCGACGGCTGTAGGACCACGTACAGGAAAAATCTTACAAGTCTTTTGTGGTGACTGGAAACGGTTCTCCATGGAAGGTCCAGTTCACGAGGGAGAGGGTTTAATGGCGCTTTTACCCCCAGCTGACCCTATCCCGCCACCCTATTGCCCTATTCCTTGATTCACTCTCTATCTACCCTCCCCCCAAGCTGTCTCCTTCCACTTTTAAGAACTTAGGATTTATTTTAATTCTAAATTAAATCGCATCTCTTTCATCCTTAATGTTTGATGAAATATCACATTACTTCCCAGAAAGCTTTAATAACGTTATTAATAGGGAGGCTAAAAGCAACTGGTGCACATTATTCACAGTGGTGTCGTCGATCGATGTGGAGAAGTGGGAGCACAGTACCCGAACCAGCCGATTGGTCTAAATCCCAGCTCTGAACAGTTTTCTCTTTCCTTGTGATAATTTCATAAAAAAAGAGTCCAAATGTACTAATATTAGTAAAGGAAAAAAGTCATAATATTAGTAGTTTTATCGCTCTCTCACTGTCGCACTCCTTAAATGCAGGCTTTCCCCGTCTCTGCTTGCTTCTTTTTACGTACCTCTTCTACTCCCTTTCTTGTTCTCTCCTCTTCTGCTGTCGAGTAGAAGAAGAAAGCGACAATGGTGGGCTGCCTTCTTCTTCCTCATTGGGTTTTTGACTCTGTTTTGATATCTTCCGCTGACGAATTTGAACAAAATTGGAGTTTTGGGCAGGTGGGCTATTCGAGCGGGATGCCAAACTGGCTCGAAGCCATGCTAAGTGAGAAGTTCTTCAACCCGTGCATGATCCATGAAGCAAACAAGAAGAACGAGAAGAACATCTTTTGCCTCGACTGCTGCTCGAGTTTTTGCCCTCAGTGCCTCCCTCCTCACCGTCCTCATCGCTTGTTCCAAGTACTCATCATCCTCCGTTCTTATCCTCTTCTCTCTGGTATATCCGCGAACTAATTCCTCTTCTCCTGTTGTAAAGATTCGGAGGTATGTCTACCATGATGTTGTTCGAGTGGAAGACTTGGAGAAGTTGATCGATTGCTCTTCCGTCCAGGTAAACAAAGCAAAGGTTTCATCTTCTCTCTCAAAGAGAAGTAAGGATCAAATTTTGATGAGAACCCAAGTGTTGGATTCGATCATACTGTTTGATTAACATGGATTTGCCTCAAATTCCTTTGTGGGTACTCCCAGTCGTACACGACGAACAGCGCCAAGGTGGTGTTTTTAAATGAACGCTCACAGAGCAGACCTTTTCGTTGCTCCGGAAATGCTTGCCGCTCTTGTGATCGCCCACTCCAAGACCAGTACCTCTTTTGCTCTCTCTCTTGCAAGGTATTCTTTGAATTCTTCTTTTCAGCAAATGCATCCCCGCATTTTAACAATTTTGCTATTCGAATCGCAAAAATGGTAAATTGTAAGATATTTGGGTGCGCAGGTGAAGGAAGTCTTGGTTAGCGAAGGGGGCTTGGAGAAAGAGCTGAGAGAATGCGAGTCCCTGCCGCTGCCGAGTACGTGCGAGCTCGACGACGGACAGCTCATGCCGGAGTCCATCCTCGAATCACCGTCCGCCACGTCAAGCTACGGCTGTGGCGGCGGCACTACGCGGAGCACGGATGGGAGCTCGGCTCTGGACCAGAAGAAGAGGGGCGTGACCGGTTTTGAGGTGTTGAACCGGAGGAAGAAAGGGGTGCCGATTCGAGCGCCGTTATTTTGAACCGGAGTTGGACCGGCAACTAATTGTGGTTATTATGAGATTTTTGAAGGGGGGGGGGGGGGGGGGGGGGAGGGGCAAAAGAGCCCAATTTTGTATGGTTGATTTGATGGGGGAAAGATGTTGTCACTGTTTCTTTCCTCTCTGCATTGATTGAAGAAAAAGTTAATTGGAAACTTTTCGAGTAGGCCTCCATCCCTCTTTCTCTGTATAAAACTATATAAATAGTTATTAGGGTATATTATATTTTACCAAGGTGTGTTTATAGGCCTTAAATTCACTTTATACTCTTTAATTCTATCTAAATATCTAAATTAAAGGAAAGCTGCTTTTCTGCGCCGGGTAGTAGTATATATTTAATAAAATAAAAGAAAGAGATAAAATAAACCCATTTTGAGGAGTCTCTTTACTCTATAGTCAAGTAAAAGGATTATTGGCATGATAAGAGAGGCATTATGTTAGAGATCCCTATAATATTCACCACCTATACAGCCCAAAGAGAGTCTCTAATCAATCTCCCACTAGCTCAACAAAATGGGCCTTCTAAATTGGGCCTTCCAGATAGCTTCTCATATAGGCTGGTTGCATTCATTCAAATGCCATGACTTCGAATCCTACGTTCGAGTCTTTCTAATTAAAGAGCTCATAGCTGGGTGGGCTTCGTCACTGCCACGTCTGAATGACACGTAAGTGACAGGTGAAGCTGTCCCCATGGCCCCCACCCCCGGGTCCTGCGGCTTGTTCTTTGACCAGACTCGTTCTACGACAAGTTGACCACGCAGATCCGAGTCACTGCACTGCCTTCCTCACTTCCTCACACCTCACCATTGCTGACGTAACGTTAGATATACCAACCGCGTTATTCAGCTACTGAATATATTGTTGACACTTTCCACGTAATTCCTCTTAGTATTCAAAACTAATTTTGTATAGAAACATTTGATTAGACTTGCTCATTCAAAGTCTTTTTAAATCGAAATTCAAACAAATTATAGCTTCGCTGTAGACTTTATAACCAGGCCCACCAAGACTAACAAACGGCGAATGTGCCTGTTCTGTTCTGTTATCCTACTCTCTGCTACTGTGTAATGTGTATAGAAAAAGAGAGAAGAATCCAAAGCGGTGGCGGGAGACCCAGAGGAAGACTTGGTTGTTGGTAGTTTAATGTCACTTTACGTGTGCTATTTCTTTCTCTCTCTCTCCCTCTCTCTCCAACTCTTTCTATGGCACAAGGTATCAAACTAAGGAAGCTGACAGTCGGATTCTCTCCAGCCATAGGGTAGAAAGTAGAAACTGCGGCCACCTGACAAATTGACAAGTCCTAAATCCTGGTACATATAAAATTCACCACACGACAAAGGTTGTGGTTGAAATTTCTACTCACCGCCTCACGATAATGTAATAAATATATCTGCGGGTATTTAGAAAGTTCCTCACACGAGATTATTAGTTGGAGTAAGTATATATATATATATATATATATATTTGTATATTTCCACGTAGGATTGACAGCAGAGATTAAGGTGTGTAAAATAATTGTCGTTCTTCCGCAGAGGAGATCCGAGTCATTGGTGCTTTTTGCCGGTCATCGGGTAAAGGATAAAACGACACGGTCCTGGCAATCGTTTACCTTACGTGGCGGGACCCGTCTCCAGCACACGGCCACGTGGTCCACGTTGAGGCTGAGACAGCAACAGGTGTTGCTACGCTTGCAGGTTCACCGATTGCGACCGCCAATTACCAGTCAAGTGGATGCGTCTCTTTCCCGGTTTCCCCGTGGCCTCACGGCAATCACGTCAAACTAACTAATATAACGCTTTTTCTATGTCCACTTTATTCCTGACCCTTATTATAACCCTCATCCTTCCCTCTACGACGTGGCAAAACCTAGAATATTAGTCATTCTATTGGGTCGTATTAGTTTAGGATAGGAGATGGGACCCAAATCATAGGGAGTCAGTTATTTTTTTTCCCTAAAGATTCCTCCGTTACATTTAACGGATGTTTCTTGCCATTCGTGTTTCTCGGTTATTGACGACCGGTTGCTTCAGGGTTAATTAAGCGTCCTCCGTCCACGAGAAAGCTCTATAAATACGCGGCCTCTTGCACCTTTTTTCTCTTCTTCTTTTCTCTCCTCTCCTCTCTTGCGAGCGATTTCCAGGGAACTTGTGGATCGTCTCCCATCGTTTACTTCCTCTTTCTTCTAGGATTCCTATTCCTCCGAGTTCTCTCCTGTCTCTTCTGGTAATCTTCATCTCGGCATCAGAGACTCGATTCGTTGGAACGAAGGGCTTGAGGTTTTCGATCAGGTGCGGTTCGATCTACTTTTTTTTTTTTTTTTTTTCTTTCTTAGATCCAATTTGGCGTTTCCTTTGAATCATTCGTAAGATCATCTCGTGGCTTGATGGAAGCTTTGATTTAGTCGTCTTTCGCCGTTCGTTGATTTCTTCTCGTTGGACGATGAGTGTTTGGCGATTATTATTATTTTTTCTTTTGTTTATTTGATTGGTAAGTCTTGTCTTGGATTCTCGAGATCTCTTTAGGCTGTTATATTTACTCGTGTTTGTGGTTATTTATCGAGCTATTTCGTCGCGAAGCTTTGTTGTCGTCTTGTCCTTTTTTAAACCGATCCCAAGTTCGGTCCCATTCCGCGTTAAATGCCACCAATAAATGCTTCTTTTTGGTGGAGCTTTCACCGTTACTTACCATTGCTCTCTGTGAGTGGCCCTCTGTGAATTTGGTTGATCTTCTGATGCATGTCCTACCGTCCTTTTATAATAGAAAAAAAAGAGTTCCTTTGATTGTCCTGTGTAATCTTTAAATTATTCTCTTGTGTTAGTTTTTATCTAGATAATGTTTATACTAAAAATCCAAGAGGTCGTTTGGTTTTGTGCCTTTCAAAATGCAGTATTCGTATGTGTAGTGTTAAATGAGAAACTAATATAAACAAAGTTTGATATCTTTTCTTCCTTCTTTCTATTAAAAGTTGAGAAAGGGAGTTTTGACGATCACATAATTGAACCATATGAGCCCTCAGCCTTTGGACAGATTCCATGACTAAAAACTAATTCCTTATATTACACTTTATATGCGTAGATGTAGTTTTTTTTTCTCTAAATACTTAGAAGCCAAAGGGCCCCTAAGGCGTCCTCCGTATCCTTTTATGTAAAAATCTTATTATTGTTCAATGGAAATAAAAGCGGTAGCTGGCATGCTCTCCAAAGTTGAGCTGTCTTTTGATTTTTTTTTTATTCTATTGAATACATTTACTAAAATATACAATTCAATTATCCTATAGACGTGGGATATTTACTAGTTGTTGAACATTGGAAGTTTATCGACATTTCACGTGTCTGGCCCCGCAGTAGAGATCTATGTTTGTTAAATGTCTCATTTTAATGCCTACTGAAAACCATTGTCAGATTAGTAAATAAGGTATTGCTGGAGATTTATACAACAAATAACCGTGGCGATTTCTTTTTTTCCCCTTTTGCGTAACACATGTATAACAGGTTTGTAGCATATGATTGATGTTTACCTTCTGCAGTTTATGGCCCATGTGATGTGTTTAATCTTTGATTTCTCTTCTAAATCGAAGAATTTTGGATATGCCCTTTTTTTGGTTCTCTCTCTCTCTCTCTCTCTCTCTGGAATTGCAGAACTGGCCAATATATAAATGATTAGTTGGTTTGAAATATCTTAGGTCACGCATTGTTGATTTTATTCAATTGAAGGATGTTTTTGTACTTTGGTGCTTCATGCAGGGAGCAAGTTCATCTGATCAAAGTGAGAGCCATTTGAACTTCTCATGCTCCTTCATCTATGGAAGTTATGATTGCCTGAATAAATGCTTTGCTGTGCTGGCAATGAGAAGGTATACATTTTTCTCATTCTGAAAAATTTCTTAGTCTGTAGTGTGTTTCTTATGTGACATTATTTTGCAATTCAGTTTTCAGGAGGTGATCTTTTGATGGACTGCATGCACATCTGCAGTGACAAGAACACATTGAAGAAGTGGTTTTTTATCGATAAGAGGGTTGGGTAGATATTACAGTGAGAACTTAATATTTGACGAGTTGGAATTGTCCCTAAAACGTCATACTGTAAAGATCTGCTGTGCTTATTTGGATCTTATGGATTTGAAGAACAATCATAGTTCCCCTGTTATTGCTGAGCCTCTGTCCATAAGCAAATTGGGGTTACCTTCAAATCTGATGGCAGCAACTGCTGGTTTTACTTCTTCTGGTCTCTATATGAATATTCCTAAAAGAAAACTTA
The DNA here is from genome assembly GCF_048772165.1 of Typha angustifolia. Classification (NCBI taxonomy): domain Eukaryota; kingdom Viridiplantae; phylum Streptophyta; class Magnoliopsida; order Poales; family Typhaceae; genus Typha; species Typha angustifolia. The sequence goes on along the minus strand of NC_133245.1, from coordinate 16,566,866 downwards.
TTTCTGGTAAGCTCGATGAAGTCCATATTAGTGGTTGGCTTGATGCTATGAGATCCTCTTCACCTCCTCGCAAGAAGCCAAGCAAGGATTTAGGCCTTGATGAAATGGATCAAGCTTATTATAATTGGCTGGTAAAATTTAAACTTTCCTTCTTTTTTTTCATGATAGGAAATAGTTATCAGTAATACGGCAAGAGATGCTCATGGTATATGGGTGTGCTCCCCTTTTTTTTGCAGACGAAGTATCCATCAGCTTTAACTTGGTTTGAACAGATCATTGTCCGTGCTAAAGGCAAGAAGATAGCGCTGTTTTTGGATTATGACGGAACTCTTTCACCTATAGTGGACAACCCTGACAATGCTATCATGTCCGATGCAGTGAGTGAATTCACTTGTGCTGTAGTATTTTTAGTTGCAGACTTGCATATATTTGGTACAATTTGCGTGCGATACACTTAAATATTGCTGGAATTATATCTAACAAACCTTTGTCTCTCAGATGCGTGCAACCGTTAAAGGAGTTGCAAAGTATTTTCCTACTGCAATTATCAGTGGAAGGTCTCGTGATAAGGTATCCTATTAAGCATCCTCCAAGGACTATTTATTTTGTAATCTTGTTACCGTGCTATTGCTGATGTGCTTTTTTCCGTTCCGGAAATTCCTTGTTTTCTGACCAGTATTGTTTCTTTCTCACTCCTGACAGGTTTTTGAGTTTGTAAAACTTCCAGAACTTCATTATGCTGGTAGTCATGGAATGGACATAATGGGCCCAGTTAGAAAAGCTGAGTCCATTGTTGACCATCCGAACTGCGTTAGGTCGACCAACAAGCAGGTGAAGAAGCCTTTGTTGCATTATTTTCTTTGTATCTTGAGGACAAATATCTATTTTGTTACATTTTTCTCATCTATTACTGTGTTCATGTTATTTAACTTCTCCCCTTATTTAATTATTCTGTTTGCAGGGTAAGGAGGTGAATCTCTTCCAGCCTGCAAGTGAATTCCTACCTATGATCGACGAGGTATCTTTGCCTGATTGACACTTGCAGCTAAGAATTGGACCCTCCTGTAGTAAGGACCATGAATTGATTGTGTTCTATCTTACAGGTTTTTAGTTCCCTCGTTGAGAGTACCAAAGGAATTCCCGGTGCCAAAGTTGAGAACAATAGGTTTTGCGTCTCTGTACATTACCGTAATGTAGATAAGAAGGTAAGATCTAAGTCCAGAAGTTTCATTGCATGGTTGTTTTCATTTTTAGGGCCAAGAATTGTGGGCTAACCTATGGTCCCTTTTCCTTCTGACTATTCTCTTCCAGCGTTGGAATCTGGTTGCACAAAGTGTGAATCATATCCTGAAGTCTTATCCTCGTCTACGATTAACTCATGGACGGAAGGTAGAACAAGAAATCTAATCGTGATGCTATGCATAATTCCCCCTCCTAAAATTGGCATCTTACGAGCTTTATCATTGTTGTATAGGTTTTAGAAGTTCGTCCAGTGATTGATTGGGACAAGGGGAAAGCTGTTGAATTTTTGCTCGAATCACTTGGATTTAGTGATTGTGATGATGTGCTCCCTATTTATGTTGGAGATGACCGCACAGACGAAGATGCATTTAAGGTATTTTAGTGCATTAATTGTATCTCTTACGGTAGTGTTGATGGGGGGATATGCTTGAAGTTGTTTTACCTTTTGGATTCATACGTTTTTCTTCTTGGCTCATGTTAGGTTCTGAGAAAAGGAAACCGTGGCTATGGAATTTTAGTATCTCCTGTGCCCAAAGAAACTGATGCCTTCTATTCTCTGAGAGACCCATCTGAGGCAAGTGAATCTTTCTTCTGCTGGTCATATCATGTCAAGCATGCGATTATTTTCTTTCAATTGTTGACAAAAGTTGCCCTTCATTTTCTATCCGCAGGTAATGGAGTTTCTCAAGTTGCTGGTCAAATGGAAGAAGGATACATCATCATAAACTATGCACTATGTTCTGTCCTTCTGTGTCTATAATCTTATACATAAGACTAATGATGGGCTTCTGGACAATAATAAATGTTCTAAAGGAAGAACACTGAGCATATTTGGCATGTAACTGGTCTTATTTTAGAAGGCCAGTCGTTGTGTTTGCCTTTCGTAAGCTTCTTACTTGTTCCCCAGTTAAACAAACTCTTTTCTTCTTCTTTTAGACATGTGGGATCCTTCCCTTGTTCTTCAATTCATTGCTACATTTCATTGAGCTATCGATTTCTTCTCAGTAAAGTTATATCTACGGTTAGCTCGAATACTCTCGGCCAATGTTCTCGGGCCTGGCAGGCCTTGGTTTAAAGGCAGAGTTTGCCCAATCTGAAACATATCATATTGCCTTAAGATAATCCGTATTATTTATCCTGTCAAATCCAAGTTAATTGCGTAAGAACAAAGCAAGCCAAGCCTAAATAACCAGAGAAACAAGTTATTAGTAGCCCACAAGTTAAAGATAACCACTAGTTAATACAAAGTTATATAAGTAACTATATATATATCACGAAAACTTTTAAAGTATCATACTTGTCACTGCATCATAGTACCACAACTGCCGTTGAAATAAATTGTGCTCTTTTTAAAATATAACTCCATTAGTTAAATCTATCTGGTCATAATTAGAACGCAAATTTAGATCTTAAAAAATTATTATTATAGTACAACGAAATATATCTTATTTCATAAAAACTTAAAGAAAGAGAGGGTATTTTAGTCACCTAATTTTATATAATAACTTTAATAATTATTTATTAGGAATATTTGATTAAAAAACTAATTATAATAGTGAATGAAAAAAGAGTTCAAAAAATTTCAGTGGCAATTAAAATATTTATACAAAATATGGTGCCAATTACGATATTTTGAAACCTTTTTTTGAGTGATAATTACGTTGAAAAACAAATCCAATTATATAACAGCCACGAGGCCAGTGATAGCACACCAACGTGATGGCCTCCATTGTCGGCAACGGCTTCTACGCTCTAAACAAGAAATCGTAATCTAATCTACGGGACTACGAGGGCTTGGTCTTTGCTCGTGCCTCCTGTGTCAGCGTGCATTACTCCACTCCACGCCTCCCCCCCCCCCCCCCCCTTCTTTATTCTCTACATTTCTACATTAACCCCTCCTTTTCCCTTTATCTCCAATTCGACCCTCTATTTCAAAACCATAATGCTAGCTCCAAAACAAAGAGATCCGGATACGTCCCTCTCAAACTTTTCTCTCCTTTTTATCCCCATCCACCCTTTTCCTTCTTCTTCTTCTTCATGCTTTTCTCCATCTACACTCTTGTTTATATTCCTGTCATGACGAAAGAAAACAAAAAAAGCTTTATTCCAACCCTAAAAGAACGGTAAGTAGGGTTAAACAAGCCGAGAAAAAGGACGAGGAGAAAGTTAAAAAGTTAGACGAGAATCCCATCTCGATGCAACAAAAAGCAACCTGCGGTTTCTCCATGCAAATTTCGTGACTTACCCTAAACTATTACTCTTTTTCACGTATCTTTTCTAAATTTATTTTTCTAATATATAGACTCACTTAACTATTAAAAATATCTTAACCTCGTAGATGAAATAACTAAAAATGTCAAAATTCCTCTTCGCAAGATAAGGATGTTTCGGTAACTAAATTTTCTCTATAAGAATAAACAAATTATATAGCTGCTTATGTAGATTGCAGTTGTTTTTGAGACATTTTCAATAGTATATATTGACAATTAACATTTATAGGCTTAATTAGGCTTGCCAATTTGCTAGCTAATCCAAAGCCAAATCAACCTCACAATGACAATGATAATATCCTAATGAAGAGGACCTCCATAGAAATAGACAAAGTGGAGAGAAATTTAAATTAATATTGCCATGCTCGTGAGATTATAATAATTAGTCTGCCACCAATCTTAAATATTCATCTAATTACTCTGGCATTGCATGGCAAGTTGGCTATCCAAACCTGCATCTTCCCCAGACTAACGCTTTCCTAGATACCTACTAATATAGATAAGAATTAGTTGCATCTAATTGTTGACTTCCAGGGTGCATCTTTCATTAATCATCAAATTTATCACCTGCAAATGAAGTTTTATTTTTTCCTATAATAAAAGATTAACTGGTTTTTGACTAAGATTATTAGTTGACAGATGCTTAATAGCATCCAATTAAGATGGCTGACGTAGCTAATTTAGTGTAATATATCATGCCTTTATTTCTCTATATGAATAGAGATCTAGTTGGAAGAATACTGAGATGAGTGCACTTAATTATTAGAATTCATTGTATGTTGTCTTCCTCAATGTGACAAGAGAAATTCTTATAAAAATGTGATAAAAGGAGATCTATGAGGAGAGATTGAAAGCATTTTAAAAACTAAGTGCATAAGATTATCTTTTTAAGGATAATTTTATGTGCATATCTTATCTTAAGTATTAGTTAAATATCTGTGTAAGTCTAGTCATATTTTATTATTTGGTTGTAAAATATGAATAGAACTCTAATAAATATGGTTAATGAAGCCATTTTAAGACACAGACTAAATTGTGATCATGATTGTGTGAACTTAATTGCACCCTTCACCTGATATCACATATAACTCATTTTATGTAAAATTTAATCAAAAAAATATGTAAATAAGTATTTAATTATAAAATATTTTAAAAACTCTAATAAATATACTTATGCATGCCACATATATTAGATTGGAAATTAATTTCAAATTGTGTTTAAACAAACTCAGCTGGACCAAATCCCTACTCATACATGATATAGAGTTTTAAACTAATTAATAATATAAAATGGTAGGAGAGCCAGTCACATTGTATGGAAAGGCGTGCTAAGCCCTAATGTGCATTAATTAATTTTAGGTTTATTGGCCATCTAGCACATTTATACAAAGTTTGTTCTAGCTCAATCTAAATTAGCAAAAATCCTTTATAAAACAATACAAATATTATTGGCATGCACTCCTCTATACTCTACAGTGATAGGAACATAAGGTGGGAAGCAAAGGAGATCAGGATTCCACCACCTACCAATGCCAATGCCAATGCCAATGCCAATGCCAATTGCCAATGCCAATGCCATTGCACCAAGAATTCAAAGCCAAGAGGCAGAGGTGGACTCGTTGGTGGTGATATTTATACTGACCTCAAATTAAATATAGCATCTCTTTTTCATGTGGACCACTAACTTAGGGCCAAGTTTCCACGTCAACATATTCCGAGGAATAGTCTCGGCATGTGGACTTAGATGCTTGTAGTGAAAATCTACTATTATTATTTTCAGATAACTTATATCTATCTATACGTGTATGAACTATGTGGATTTCGATTCAATGTTTTCCTTTACATTCTTTGGTTAGCTAAATGTCTTTGTTCTAGTCTTTTAGGCACATAACATATCAAATGATTAATTGCATTTCAAGGTACTTTATAGGAACTGGAAGAAGCGTTACACTGTTGATATTAAGAACTATAATAATGGCTAACCTTTTCATACGTCGCAATCCTTTGGAATAGTATTCAACCTAAGGCTATACTTTCATTTTAGTATCTTCTCTTATAACTTTCAGTTGGACCATTTTGGATTTCTACGTTGGATTCCATTAACCTGTAAGTGTAAGTAGACTATGACAATTTATGAAATAGAAATAGGTTTTTTTTTTCTTTCAAATAAAGTTTTATTATTATGTAATTAAATAACAACTTAACTTATTCTTATCTATTAATTTATCATTCTCATTTTCTTATTTCATACAACCTGAACTTGAAAACACGATCAAGAAATAGACTTTGACTTAAAAGAATTCCATACAACACAAACAAAGATCAGAGGGAGAAAACCAAGTTCACATTTTTTTTAATGCATTTTAATATCGTTAAAAGATGACACAAATGGAAGGTAAAACTTTCAAACTTTATTAATAATCGAGTTTTTATTTTATTTTTTATTTTATGTGTGTATACCTTTAAATAAACTCTTACATGCTTCTATGCCATTTTAATTTAATATTTGTTATTTATCATTCAAAACATATATTATATATGCCTTCTAGTAACTTCTGGATCAAGGTTGAATAATTTAATATAAAAGGACAAAAAATTTCCTAAGTGACATAATTGAAAACTACAATAATTATTTTTTCACTTTTAAATTATTTAAATTTAAAGGTTAGTTAACTCTAAAGAGCTATTTATCATAAAAAAAAAGTTTTAAAAGTAATCATGTAAACAATATAAATATCAACTTCTCTATATATATAAGTAAATAAGTAAATTTATAAGATGACACCTTATATCTCACCGATGTATTAATCATAATCTTTCGCTACAAAACTCTATACATTTTATATTTTGAAAGCAAGTAACCAAAAATCTGGCATCACTAGTTCATTCTTCACTAACCTAATCGTCAACATTAAAACTAGCACGAAAGCAACCATGTTAATTAAAATTCATCTAGGTAAATTAATTGGAATGAGTAGGAATTCAATTAATTATGTTCTCTTACGCTTCTTCTTCTTTCTATTTTACTCATTAAAATTTAAATCAATTAGATTTCACCAATTTGGGTATTTTAAATAGAGGGTAATCAAACTTATGAATTAAGCCAAAATAGGAGCAATCACACTGTCCATTTGCTTTAATTTCGAGTCCAAGATTCGGAAAAAAGTTAGAAGGTATCTTATAGATTTGGTATTCTGCTTTACGATATATGGATCGAGGTGTGTTGAGTTGAATTGAATATATGTTAAGAGTCTAATAAGTTAAATTAGTATAATTTAGCTGATAATATTTTAATAATCTTTTTAATATAATTAATTTACATAGAACTCGATATAAGATTAGCATAAATATTAAAATATATGGTGATAAATATAGATTTTTTAATATTAATATATAAAAAGAATACAATAGTATAGAATACAATAAATGGTATAGAATACAAAGCCGCTTCCTCTTTCTTTGCTGTACCCTTCTTGTTAAAAAGACAACAAAGACGCGCACTTCGCCTCTTTCTCTCACTAGAAATCTGTCACCGGTTCTTTCTCTCTGTACACGCACATCCCACCGGAGCTCCGGCAATGGAGTTCGGGAGGAGGATGAGGAGGTAGAGGTGAGAGTCGTCTCTGAGCCGTCGCTGAGATCTGGGTAATGGGGGAGGAAGAGTTGCGCCAGAGAGCAAGATCCGATCTGTACTAGCCCCAAACTAGGGTTTATTACCCAGTTATATCGTTGGGTTGCCTCGGAGTCGCGAGTGATGGAGTTGGGAAGCAGGGGAAGGCGGGGAGGCCTCTCGCGGTGGGCGGCAGCGGTGGTGGCGATGGTGGTGGTCGCGGCGATGGCAGCGGAGGCGGCGGAGGGGGAGGGAAGAAGGCGGCACGCGTATGCGGCGATGATGTACATGGGGACTCCGCGGGATTACGAGTTCTACGTCGCCACTCGTGTGATGATGAGATCTCTCGCGAATCTTGGCGTCGATGCCGACCGCGTCGTCATCGCCTCCGTCGACGTCCCAATCCGATGGGTCCAAACACTGTACGTTTATTTATCTCCGTTATCTTATCCTTCACTCCGTTAGCTTATTCCTTGAAAATATCGAAAATCTAATGACCTGGGACTTGGAAATTTGACGTTTTTATTCTGCTCTGCCGGTGCGGAGTGCGATGTGCAATCTTTAGTCTGCCAATTATTGCCCACTAATGGCCGACGGAGCTAGGGGAATGATGCAAACTTTTCTTCTCCCTCATTGCTTGGGGGTTGGGGGGTTAATTTTGAGGAAGGAGGAGAAGAAGCGGACCAGACTAACTAGTAGATACTTAGATACCGCCATGGATGTATTCTCTTGCGTTTCCGAAAATACCCTTTCCCGTGGCCTGCGATTTCTGGGGGGGGTGTTATTGTCTTTTGCGTTGTTGACTTTCTGTATTTGGGATGATGAAGGATGAAGGACGAAGAGTTGAAGAAGATGATGGATGTCCACTTCCAAAGTCCGAAACTTTTGACAATTTCATAACAATTTGCAAATTAGTAGACGTGGTTTTATGTCAAAGAAAGAAGAAAGTAAAAGAGAAAACAAAGAAATTAAACTAGACCTTAGCTTCTTTCTTCTGAGATTGTCTTCTATATTTCTAAATTAACAATAAATAACCACTCAGAGATGGGGACTTTGTTGAGCTCTTTGATTTCGTTAGACTTCTAGTATTTGGTTAGAGATCTATATGAGTTAGAAGAGATGATTAGACTGCATCATGGAATTTTACTGGGTTATATGAAATCTAATTATATATGTCAAATCAGTTGTTCTTATAAAACTTATAGAAAATTTAGGTCGGTTGGGAAAACTATTAAGACAAGTACTGACTAGCGTCTATGAATTTTTTTTAAAAAATGAAATCTACAGGTACTATAAAATAAAACTTTCATTTTGTATTCTAATAAGGATCAAAAGTGGGTCCCCTCTCTAAGGTTTCCACTTGTGATAATTTAGAGAGTTTCTCCTCTAAGTAGACCCTGTGAGGCATACATTGTATCACAATCTAGTTGTTGGTTTTCTAATGCCTGCTATGTGATATTTGGTATTTGTCTTTGAAGACCTGCTGGCTGTCACAGGTTACTGTATATACAAAGTTATTTCTTAATGCATTATCTGATTATGCCATAAATTAATTAAGGCAGAGAGTTTGTTTGACCGGCAGTATGACTAGCCAAAGGATGGATTAGCTGACTAGGTAGCTAGTACACACATGGATAATCTAAGAAGATGATTTCCCGCTTAATTTAGCTTAGATTCTTTAGAATGGGATGGACATGTATAATGATTGGACTAGCTTGCTAAACTACTGCAGTACGATTATTGAGTGCTCATTCATTTAAATGTTCTTTTAATCACAAACAGGAAAGAGGAGGATGGGGTGAAGGTGGTTTCAGTGGCGAACTTGAAGAACCCATATGAGAATCAAGGCAACTTCAATGCTCGGTTCAAGCTGACTCTAAACAAGCTTTATGCGTGGAGCTTGGTGGCATATGATCGAGTTGTTATGCTGGACTCTGACAACCTTTTCATCCAAAAAACTGATGAGCTCTTCCAGTGTGGTCAATTCTGTGCTGTCTTCATCAATCCGTGCATCTTCCACACTGGCCTCTTTGTCCTTCAGGTATTATCAATTATTCTCTCGTAGTCTCTTTATCACAAACAAATTTGATCTCTGATGTGCTGCAAATGTTCCTTTCAATTGCTTTCTTCTTTCTAGAATGTTTTTCACTACGGATAATTTTGGAGTCCCTGAAGTAGTCTTGCATCACCACTTACCAGATATAAAATAATGTCTTCTGTTCATCAGTTGAATTGGAGTTCTGCATATTCCATTAGATGGATGTATATATGAGCTGCGATGTTCTGACAGTAAGGATCGCTTTCATGGAAATGCACACTGTCAATACATCAGCCGGTCTTGTAAAGAGTTATTAGTGCGCGAGCTATATATAATTAGATTGGGTCATTGAGTTGCAGTCATACCATAAATGATTACATGCAACCAGCATGGACAAATTTTGTGGGGTCTTTGGAGGGGTTGAGGATAGAGTTTTATTTTTCATTTCCATTGTAGTAGGCAAGAGCTATAACAACTTATGATGCAGTTGATTCGGTAACAATATAGCATACCAATTTGCGATTTGGTGGGGTCAGAAAATGCGCAGATCAGGCAAACGCTCCTGCTCCGCTTTAGACTAAGAGTGTGTTTAGGTCTGACTCCATTATAGGGCAATCTACAGTTTCTTTTTGCTGGATTGCTTAAGTCTCAACAAAAAAAATTGATTTTAGTCAATTGAACATGATTTGTTCATGAGTACTGTGAGTAAAAGTATGGCAGATCCCACCTGGGCTAGATTCACGGAAATTTTCAATTTTCTCAATTCTCAGAGCCAAAATGACACTGCAGCCAATTTGGCCTGTCCTTACTATGTAATCTTGCCAGCATAAATCTTAAAATGCACCTTTCCTTCAGAATAGTTATTTTCTGCATGTTTGTTTTGCAGAAAATTACTTTTATGAAGTGCCTCCAACAGTTAGATATTGTTTTAAAGATTTCTTCCCAACTTTTCTTCCCTTTACTTTTAGATCATAGAAACATGCAAACATTGCAAAGCATAAAAAGAGAATTCTATTTCTAATTCTCTCTGTATGCCTTCTGGTTTGCAGCCTTCAATGGATGTCTTTAAGAACATGCTTCATGAGCTGGAGATTGTACGGGAGAACCCAGATGGTGCAGATCAGGGCTTTTTAACTAGCTACTTTCCTGAATTGCTTGATCAGCCAATGTTTCATCCACCTGCCAATGGTACCAAACTCGATGGCACCTATCGGCTTCCTCTTGGTTATCAGATGGATGCTTCTTACTACTGTGAGTACAGTATTCCTTTCTTTTCTTATGGTCACTATCTTTTTCATCCATGTGGTTGTTGGTTTTAAAGGTCTCTTTTGATTAATCATTATACGTACCTTGTTTTATGGAGAGCTGCTATGACAATGAGTTAATTTTTCTTGATTTCACACAAGAGGGAAATGTTCCTGTTGGGATTATTATATGAAGATATCTTATTTGTTTTTATCTAATTGCAGATCTTAAGCTTCGTTGGAGCATTCCCTGTGGACCAAATAGTGTAATAACATTTCCAAGCGCACCGTGGTTTAAACCATGGTATTGGTGGTCTTGGCCTGTTCTGCCTTTAGGCCTTTCATGGCATGAGCAACGTCGAAAGCATCTTGGGTAAGTAAACATGGATATGCTTGACCGTGACCTTCAGTATCCATCGACTCCTAACTCAGCATCTTAGTTTGAAACTCTATAGGAAAAAAAATCATAACAAGTTAAAATAAGCACCAAATAATTCATAAAAGGTCCCTTTCTAACAGTTACACAGTAAGCCAGTATGTTTATTTGACAAGTGGACAAAAATGAAGTGGTTTGCTGAGCTGTGGATGTTGCTGTATTTTTTGTTTTGAGATATATATTGAGTAATCAGATTACTGGTCTCAAACATATCATGAGATAGACAGTGGGATTCATACATTTTACAATGATAACAAGGGTTACGATTATACTTATAGTTTACAAAGATATGAGGATAGAATGTACCATGTATTAACATACCAGCTACTGTTGCTATCATGGTGAGGGTAAATAATCACTGGGTCACATTTTGAAGTTATGCTTTATTGTTATTTAGAACTGAGGTCTTACATGTGCATTCAGAATCACATTTGACATGCTTTACTACATTTGAGAACTGAGATCTGCTCTCTCTTGTTTCCTAACCTTTCCCTGGGGAAATTGTTGTGGACAGGTATGGATCTGAGCTACCAGTGATCCTAATCCAGTCAATGCTGTACATGGGAGTCATAGCGGTTACCCGACTTGCACGACCTAGCTTATCAAAACTGTGCTATAACAGGCGTCCCGAGAAGGACACTGCCTTCTTACACAGCATGCTCAAGGTAGCAGCATTATGGTCTATGCTAGCTGCTTATACTGTTCCCTTCTTCCTCATACCCCGGACAGTGCATCCACTTCTAGGCTGGTCTCTTTATCTGCTTGGTTCATCAGCTCTTGCTTCCATTGTGATCAATGTCTTCCTGCTCCCACCACTTGCAGTCCTCACTGCATGGCTGGAAATTGCGGGTGCACTCTTTGTGTTGGCATTCCCTTGGTACTCAAATGGTGTTATCAGAGCCTTGGCATTATTTGCTTATTCAGTTTGTGCCGCGCCATTCTTGTGGGCATCCCTGGCGAAGATAATGGCCTCCTTGCAAATCCTTATTGAAAGAGAGGCATTCTTTCCGAGACTGGGAGAATGCACACAAACACCTGAGTTCAACAAGTTGTACTGAGTCAGCATGGGTATCCTGCCAAGGTGTGGTTTAAGTGCTAATCTCACAATGCTCCAACGATTTTGTCTGCTCAGGTGTGCCATCCTGTAACATCATGCATTGTAGTTATCCTATCAGGTGAATCGAACTGCTAAGAATCGGGATGGTGTTAATTCCGACAGGGAGTGAAACGAACTACATTTGGTTTACCAAGGAACTTGATGTTTCTTGTTATTCATTTTATTTATTCCTCAAGAATGCGAAGCTTCCTAATTTAAAATGCATCCTCATCTAGGCTCCGATTCATTGAAGGACTGCCCTTATAAACTGCTTTACATGCTGATCTAGATCGACATTGATTCTAGCCCCTTTCTGATTCTGGATAACTTCATATCATGCCTGTCAATAACCTAATGTTACTCTAATAGTGCGGGAAGTTTTTGTCTACTTCATCACGAAATCGGCATAAACAACTACAGTTTTCAGACACAACGTTAGCTTGCAGATCCTTGATTTTATTCGGTGATAGTTTTGCTCTGCCCTCACCCTGATCATCAATATCGTTCAACCTTTTGCATCCAGTCATTGTAATTTTCAGTCACAAAACTACGACAAAACAGAAGTTCCAATAATTAAGGCCAAATTAGGAAAGAAACGTTCTTAAGCTGTTAGGCTAGCTGAATGTACGTCTTCTGATGCATGCAAATATTCAAGCAATGTATAAGAGGTATGCTTGAACAATGTGTCAATAGACAATCTTAGAAACATGAGATGCTTGGATTCTTACATCTCAGGAAGATTACCAAGAAATGTCAAGAAAAGCTTAATTCATTGTCAAATTTACAGAAAAAAGTTCGGTCATAATGCAATGAAATGTACATGTATAGTTTCATCCAGAAAGCCAGGAATCATCTGTACCATCCTGTTTCGGCAATTTGGGGAGTAGCTGATGACAAGCTTATAACATCTATAACATAAGTTACAAAGGCGAAAAATCAATGACCGAACTACTAAGACGTACACCTCTAGATTGCATGAATGCATAAGAATGGATTTTCATAGTCCCTCTGTTAAAAGTCAGCAGAACCAGGACTTCGAGGGAAAGGAATTGCATCCCTTATATTATCTATCCCAGTAGCAAACTGTACAAGTCTTTCGAACCCCAAGCCAAATCCAGCATGAGGAACTGAAAACAGACACAAAACAGCAAAAGTTCATCATACATTCTGTTCTTAATCAGCTCAGAGTAGGGTGATAAAGCTATACAGTACGGAGAGGCAAGTTCCCTCAAGTAATGGGTCCAACCAATTAAATTTATCTTGAGTATGCAACAACAGCTGTTTGCATTTAAACTTAATAAACCATCATATAACTCAACTATATGTGCTTATTGCTGCTTCCAAACCTACATATGTAGCACATGCTTGCATACATACAGACCAAAAATTTGTTATTTGATTGAACAACTACCATAACACACTTTGGGTGATTCTCTAATAGGTTTTCTCTTGTATAGAATGCATGCTCATTACATTTCATCTGTCTTGTTGAAGTTTCTATTTGAAGTTAATAAAATCTCCCTCTATCATGGAGGTTTAATTAAATAAGATATCTGAAGAATCTCACTCCTTGACACATTCTATGGTCCTAAGCAGGAGGAAACAAAGAATCTCCTACAGAAATCAAGTCCTTCCCTTTTCTTTTAATACTACGAAACTGACAAGACACTGGAGACAATTTTCGTAATTGGCATGGAAATACTTCATAACTTCAATAAGAATATATATATATATCTTGAAGAGAAAATGCATGAGAAAAGGTTAGCCTTGCAATTTACAGAAGTGTGAGAGCTCTAACCTGACCCAAAACGTCGAAGATCAAGGTACCACCAGTAGCTATCCTTGTTGAGATTCAACTCCTCCAATCGACCTTCTAAATGTTCAAGGCGCTCTTCTCTTTGGCTTCCACCTATAAGCTCACCAACCTGGATTACAATTAAATGTTATTCTGAATCTAAATCAAAAGGCTAATAGCATGCATCCATAAGAGCAAGATTCAGTTGCTTAAGGAGCTATAGAGGAACTGTGGTCTGCATGTCTAGTGCAAGCAAAATCATTAGTATTAACATTGTTTTTGAGAGGTCATGACAACCAAAAGTGCCTGTCATAGTATCTTCACTCTACCCGCTACATGATGTGCTTTAGCCACCTTGAAGGCTTTCCATAAGTGCCATGGTAAGCCAATATAAGCTAATTAGTCCACTATATAAACAGCCAATAATTAGCTACCATCAGCTCCAAAGAGATAACTGCAGGTGATCCTCTCATATGCAAGTCTATATTTTTCCCAGACATAAGTTCTGATTGGTGTTACAATTGTAAATAATGCTTATTTAAACTTTTAAAATTCAGACTCATTATTCATTCAACATGATGCTGGTGATGAAAATGACTAATATTTTGGAGGATGGCCTGGTGTCATAGACTTAAGGGCCCTGCCCTGGCAGCCACTGTACTAAGCGCAGTTAGTTCCCTTTCTGCTATATGCTCACAACCGGCCACATTTTTAGCACCGATGACCACAACCTTGAAACTTGAAAGTTGATAAAAGCAAGCACAATAGCATCACAACTTTAAATGAGTTGAAAGTTGAAACCTTGAACTTTAACTAGACATAGAATGGATATATCTATGCCACAGCCTTTACAGTCAACGAATTGCAACTAAGTTGGATTTATGTCTCTAGCATGAACACAGATCCTGATACCGGTCGACATACTAATTTGGCACTAGTCACTGTTTAAAATGTCCTAAATACTGTTTGACTAAACATCTTGGATATTTGCTAAATGAAAACATGTTAGTAAATCCGGTATCTGATCGTCTTCAACATTCACCATCCTATCCTTTATGTTTCCTCCGGGTAGTAATGGGATGAGGAGAAAGATGGTTGGAGAGGAGTAGAGGGACAGCAGTTCATCTGATGAAGATAAGATGATAAGAATAGAGGGATAGAAATTAGAAAAATGATATTGTTGGAACTTGGAAGCACTTCTAGAGACGGTTGGATCAAGGAATAAGAATAGGCTAGAAAGAAATGGAGGAAAGCTTGGTCGTACAAAGTCACCTGCATTGCTAGAGATGGGATGAGCATGTTTATGAGTTTGCATGAGCATGTCTGCAGCACAAAATTAAGTGCAATGGAGAAAAAGCTCTTTCTTTTTTCCTTTCTGCTACTTACCCTAGGAACCAGCAAATCCATAGCAGCCACTGTCTTGTTATCATCATTCTGCCGCATATAGAAAGCCTTGATTTCCTAAAAGAAGAGCATATGTATTGAGGAAAACACAATAGTATCATCTTGACACAACTAGAAAAGATAAGTGCACAGCATACCTTTGGATAATCTCTGATTATTACAGGGCGTCCACCAAAAGCAACTTCTGTAATGTATCTTTCATGTTCACTTTGCAAATCCAATCCCCACTTTACCTATAAATATTGAAGCAATTCTGTCAGATTTCTGTTCTTCCACTCTATCCTGTTCCCTCCTCTTTTTCTATGCAAGATAGGTCACTCATGAATTCAATAAACATTATATGATCGTTGACTTGCATTATCTGGAAGAGGCTCATTTTATTAAGTGAACAAATATACAGAGGGGTCTTGTAATTGAGTTTGTCAACAGTAGTGTGGCTTCTTGATAAAAGAGATTAACATAGCTTTGAATTGTAACAAATGAATCTCCACATGCAAAAAGTTTTTCTGAATATGAAAGCTTACATCATGTTGATATAGAGCTTACTTCTGGGCAGAAGTATCAACAAGACAAATGAAACTATATTTTTCACAGTTAAATGCCAGCCAAATCAATTGTCTAGATTGTAGAAAGAGGATTAATCATGTTCATTTGTTCGAGACAAACTAATTGCAAGTATACATCAAGTAATGTCCAATGGTTGCTTATTCTGCTTATGTTCAGTCAAAGTTGTAAATGGAGTTTGGGTGGCGTACTAATGACCAATTAACATCACAATTAAGAATCAAGCCATCAGACTACAAGTAGGAAGTACAATATTGCGAGAGTTGCAAAAGGAGATCATCTTAGACAAGTACGGATCTATATTTTTTTCAAATTTCACCAACAGTAAACAAATACTTCAAGATTTTATGACCAATGAAAATCTCATTCTTCTCTCCATTAAGATGCCTCTAAATCTTCAGTACCAAGACAATGTTCCATCTTGTTAAAGGATAAGAATGGACATGAAAGAAATCATGGATAAGTCTGTAAAAATAAATCATGTTACAACATGTTATTGTCTTACCTATTATTTAAATAACAAACCAAAACAAGTTATGAGAAATATGCATTACCGGGAACTCAAATTTCCTTTTTGACCTGAGAAGTAGCTCGACAGCATCAGAGTATGTCAATTGTACAAATTTTTTCTCAACAACATCCTGGTGACAGTAGAAATAATTCACATCATATAAGTCCCATAAGTTGCAGAGATGCTGCACCATTGGAGAGGAGTCAAAGAAACTAATTGAGGTCAACAACGGAAAAGGAATAAAAACCGTACACTTAATCTATCTATAATTCCTTTCTCAATCCATGTATTAAAGAAGTTCATGTCTTCTTTACAATTTTCTAGAACATATTTAACCTGCAAGATGGAAGAAACATCAGACCAGTTAAGCTCACTAGGAAATGAAAAGCTAACAAAGAGACCTTTCCTTACCCAAATAGAGACAAAAAAAATAAAAGAAGGAAAAGAGGTTATTGTATAGACAGAAAAAATTAAACAGACGCAGATAGATGGAAGAGGAAACCTACTACATACTGGAGATAGGCAGTCGCACAGGCCATGTCATCGTTCAGATCCGCGAAGGCAAGCTCAGGTTCAATCATCTTTGCACAGGATAGCAAGTATGAGAGATGTATTTCAAAGTTTTCAAAAAGAAGAATATGATGCTTGATCGATGAACTAAAAGAAGTGCAAGCATCCATGTACCCAAAATTCAGCCAAATGTCTTGAGGTGTTTGAGTTTTCAGCCCTAAATGTAGGACCAAAAGTGTATACCTGGAGACAGTATCAACTTTCACAAAATGAATTTAAGATTATTCAAAATTGTTCAATATGAAATATGTTGTGCGTTTTGTGCAGATCTAGGAGAGAAGGAAAACATACATCAGATAGAGCAGATGCATATGTTTCGGCATTCAGTTGGCCAGACACTGTCAAGAATGCAGGTTTCCCAAAAAAGTCCTACCAGAAGAGAAATTTACCTAAGGGACCTCGAAAGAAATTAAGAGCAAAGCACTTAGAACAGATGAACCAATTAGAGAGTAAGCTCACCTGTGACCAATCAACTGCTCCTTCCTTAGTAGTAGGAATTGTATGGACAGGGCAATCATTGCCTTCATGAGTATTAGGAATCTGTCAATTACACAAAATTAGAGGGACCACCAAAAGATGGCATAGACAACATGAAATGGTCCACAAATATTAAAAAAGAAAGCTTCCAATCTTCGTCACTAAGAGTCAAGACAAAATCTAAGGAAAAACGAAGACAAGACGCCGTCTCAAACTGAACAGCGTGGTATTTGTCGGCCTACTTCGACTGGTACAAGAAACCTAGATTATAACAATCACGTCAAAATCATTTTTTCCTGTCAAATTTAATTACCTACAATATATTCCAATACACCAAATTTACTGGTATCACTTCCACACATAACACCATGATTCTTGTCATGGGCTTTCAATCTAGGGTGTCATCATATACCTTAATCTATATATAAAGAAAATCAATATATAAAAGGAAAATAGTGTAAAGGCAATTTTATAGTTGGTAATCCATCACTATCACTTATGTTTATCATAAATGTCTAGATGCCCTGTATTTTGCAGGTCAATACTTAATAGTTAACCAGTCATTACCACGAGTAGATGAATTATTCTTGACTTTTTAAAAGTTAAATGTCATGATTAGAAACTTGATTTTGTTGATCCTCAGTGTAGATGCCTAATTATGCAAATTTATAAAAACAAAAAGTGCCAAACATTAGTAAACGATAAATGTATTTTAGACCATAAAATGGTGAGAGAATTTCAAAAAAGAAGTTTCAAGAGTAGATTTTGCCAAGTCACAATCACATGGTTCAAGTAAGTTCAATCAACTAAATATATATCATCTCATAGAGACCTTTTCATTCCTCAAAAGAGTACTAAAGTATCTGATGATGAATACCTGAACTAGTTTAGGTGTTGAGATGGGTCGAAACAATTAAAATGACCATAAAGCCCTACTGATAAATAATTAAGCTTATATTCTTTAAATGTTGACTCAATACAAAAGAACATGAAAAATTACCTACCAAAGTAGTCACACAAAATTGCTCCCCTGCTCCCTCACAATCTGAAGCAGTGATTATTGGGCTTGAGATCCAAACAAATCCATTTTCTTGAAAAAAATTGTGCGTTGCATATGCCAATGCATTCCTGACTCTTGTAACCTAAACAAGCAGTTACAGTACAATGTTAGAATTTTGTACTGATCAGATTTATCAAAGTTGTCTAATAAGTAGCGAAGGAGAGATAAAAAAAGATAACCGCCTCTATCAATGCATAAAAAAATGAACAAGAAATAATAGCATTTGACCAAAAATGATACACAATCCAAAGAAATCCAACAATCTTTAAAGGGATCGGTCTCATACATTAAACATTTATGAATAATGCTCTTTTAGGGTAAATCCAGCTAGACATAACAACAAGGGACTTTAAATGTGGCTATCCTGCAACTGAAAATCACTCCACAAAAACATAATTTACAAAGGATAAGATCATACTGAACCAAATGTATTTGTTCGAGGTCGAAGATGGGCTATGGTTCTCAAAAATTCTCTAGTTGCTCTCTTCTTTTGTATAGGATATGTCGAGGGGTCACTTTTTCCAATCTGTGAGAAAAAGGAAAACACAAAAATGTAAGAGAGCTATCAAAACATGAAAACAAACTTAAGAATAATATTCATGTGTCAGCATTACGTGCATCGATAGATGTCACTAGGCATATATATATATAAAGTGTGTGTGCGTGGGCGGGTGTGGGTGTGGGTGTTTGAGTTTTGTGTCTGTGCGCGCTCTGGGGAGGGTGTGGTGATTTATTTATTTTCTTTGCTTAAGTATATTTATACTTTGAAGAGAAGTAGAGAACCACAAATCATTAATCAGAAGTTATTATATTTCTCATTCTTCTAGACTATTTATTATCATGCCTATGGCATTGCTCAAACACATACACACAGTGCCCCTCTGATGAATAGAATGTCCATATGATGCTTGAAAGGAACATTTATTCTGTTCCCTGTATACAACACCACTATTTAAACTGGGAAATGGGTAGATAATCCTTCTACTGGAGATAACAGAAGAGAAGTTTAATGAAGAAAACTCAAGCTGAAGTGAGTTCATTACCATGACAAGTCTTGCTACCCTCAGCTCGACTTTCTGCTTTGTTCCTTGACTGCTTACAACAACTCCCTCTACTAGTATTGATGCACCGACGGTAACAGCTCCTGATTCCACCTGATAACAAAGCCAGTTGAAAGCTTGACTAATGGAAAAAATGAATTTGCTGAAGAAGTTCAGTGTCAGCATTCACTAGAGGTTAGCTTAGTTAGCATATAGTTTGTAAAAGTAGAGTACAGTTGAATCTTGGTAGGAAAGACTATCACACAGAACTATTCATAGTCTCATACACCTTTAAACCATGTGAACCATACTAGATCTACAATTTTCTAGGAGAAAGATGGGACAATTGAGCAGAAACCTTTGGTTTATGGAATGAGATAGATGAATAGTAGGAAAGAGGACTTTTAAAATATATAGTCAAATCAATAATTAAAATTACAATTTATTTTATCTATAGAATAATTTGAATAGTGTTTCTAAACTAAGTAGGGGTTATTTGATGTTTGCTTTGTAATCTAAAATAATATTCCCCAACATAAAATAGAGAAATTTATAGCACACCCATGTAGAGGGATTTTTCCGCACTTTTCTGCCGTATAGAAAAAAATAATCCTGAAGCAAATGGGGGAGTTCAGATTTGGATGAATTGGCTAGAATATAAAAATGTGGGTTGGCTCTACAAGGACTATGTGGATAAAACAAGATAACTGAATGCCAATTTATATAAATGGAAATATAAATGCAACCAATTCTAGGCTTCAAGCACAATAGGGACAAGTTGAGATATAAGCATAACAATGTACTGTGCTTTAAAGACTAGTATCAGTAAAGTTGCAATTGGCCATTATTACGGTTGTCATGATCAAAAACATTTACAGGAAATCATTCGACCAAAACAATCTACAAACACATAGGATATGTTTTTCTGATGAATTCTGCAATATGAATAATAATTAGACTTAATTTTGCCTAATATATTCTAGAGAAAATGAAAGAAGGTGGCCTTAGGTTGAAGCACGTAACTGACATGACGATACAGTTCAACAAATAAAAATAGAGTATATAGAGAAAAGATTAATACCTGGTCATAGCCTTCACCATCAGAGTTCATCACGCATTGCATATTGGATAGACATGAACCATCATTCACCTACATATATATATGTAGAGAGAGAGAGGTAAACGATCCTTAGTGAGTGAATAATTGTAGCAGCATTTTCATCAAATATTAGTTAGTGAATAATTGTAGCCAATCTCTGTAAAGGTCATTACCTTTACAGAGATTGGCTACCCCCAAATAGTTGGGGACAATAGGCTTCTTGTTAAAAATGTAATATTAATGTACAGGACATAAGTACTATATTATCACAATCTTCAACCAATGCAACCCAATAGAAGATATTATCATATAATTCGGGCTAAGGAATAGTCTTACCATAGTTATCATCAATATTATAGTGCAAAGAAGTTGGTTTTCATAACTGAAGAATATCATTTCAAATCAAAGAATTGCTCGATCATTAACTCTATCATGAACAAAATGAAAGAACGCGATAATTCTCTTCTCAAATGGTCCCAAAGGAAGATTCAATCCGGATGTCGTTGCTTTTCTTCCACTAGGGCGACCCTAGAAAGCCCATTATAGCATTCTTGAAAGTTTTGTTAGATACAGTTCATTCCAATCCTATTATCCTACGGGCTATATATCCTGTTTCTGAAAAAGGAATTCAGGAAAACACTTCAGTAACCTAATAGGAAAACACCAACATTTCATGTTGCAATGCAGAAGAAGAAATCGATTGCAAGAACCTAAGATTATTCCTAACCTCGATGAAGGTAACGCTGCTTTGCACACGACAAGTCCGAACCCAACCCCTGACGACGAGCTCCTTTCCGACCCAATCCAAACCCTCGTCGGGCCCGCCCTTCACGTCCACAATCCTTACCCTCTTCCGGAACTCTCCAACGCTCTCGACAGCCCCCGGAACCGCCTTCTCGCAGGCCTCAGCGTCGGCCGAGAGCGTCCCGCTGCAGAAAACCCTAAATCTTTGTGAGGAGGAGGGGAGAGGAGGGTGGTGGAGGAATGGAAGGAGAGGAGAAGGAGATGGATATGGGAGTGGTGGGAAGGTGCGTCTAAGGTTCCGGGGACAACGGGGGAGGAGGAGGCGTGTGGCGTAGCGTCGGCGGAGGAGGGAGGAAGTGGCCGGGAGGAGAGAGGTAGCGGCGGCAGCGGCTGCCGCCATCATCGTGTTGTATGGCGTGAGGAGCGAATTCTATCTTTGGCTACTGGTCCTCACTTGGTTTCTTTATACGACCGAGCCTGATCCCGTCTATGGCTGGTCCGGGTTCAAGAACCTCTACTATTCTGCTTAAGTGCTAACCAAATAAAAAGAGCTTAGGGGTCAATATGTAATTTGACCTTATTCTTTCCTCCGCCGCCTCGCCGACGCAATTCCCAGTGCTATGTCAGTGTCGTCCAATCTCCGAACTCGATTGAGCTCGAGCTTTTGAAGGCAATCAAGCGAAAGGCCAAATCTCCCATGGAAGCCACAGCCACTTCCTCCCTCCTCCTCCCCCACTCCCTCTCCTCTTCCTTCTCCCCATTCCTAAACCCTAACCTTTGCTTCTTCCCAAGAAGAAGACCAAGGACCCCTCCTGTCTCTTCTACCTCTAATGGTCGCCTCCCCGTCCTCCGCCTCTCCCTCTCCGATTCCAACTCCATCACTAACAATAGCCCCATCCCCATCCCCACCCCTTCCCCTCAACCCCAACCCCTCTTCTCCAACTGGACCCCACCCCGCCCCTTGTGGCGCGGCCTCACCGCCCTCGTCCTCGCCGGACAAGTCTTCCAGCGATCCCTCTCCGGCCGTCTCCACCGCCGCAACACTCTGCAGCAATTGCAGCGCGTCGGCCCCTCCTCCTCCGGCGTGGCCCTACTCACCGCCGCCTTCGTCGGCATGGCCTTCACCATCCAATTCGTTCGCGAGTTCACCCGCCTCGGACTCCACCGCTCCGTTGGCGGCGTCCTCGCTCTCGCCCTCTCCCGCGAGCTTAGCCCAGTCGTCACCGCCGTCGTCGCCGCCGGGCGCGTCGGCTCTGCCTTCGCCGCGGAGCTTGGGACTATGCAGGTGTCCGAGCAGACCGACACGCTTCGCGTGCTCGGCGCGCACCCAGTGGATTACCTCGTCACGCCCCGTGTCGTCGCCTGCGTCCTGGCTCTTCCAGTCCTCACCCTCCTCTCCTTCGCCGTCGGGCTGGCATCCAGCGCCCTGCTCGCCGATACCGTGTTTGGTGTCAGCATTAATATAATTCTTGATTCTGCTCGGCGTGCACTCCGGCCGTGGGATATCTTGAGTGCCATGATCAAGTCGCAGGTTTTTGGGGGGATAATTGCGATTGTTAGCTGCGCTTGGGGGGTTACCACCCTCGGCGGGGCGAAGGGGGTCGGGGAGTCGACTACCTCGGCGGTGGTTATCTCGCTTGTTAGTATCTTTATCGCGGATTTTGCGCTGTCTTACTTGTTCTTCCAGGGAGCAGGGGATTCGCTCAAGTCTGCCATGGGGTAGTTAAGTTCTTGTTGTCGATGCTCTTCTTCAAATTTTGTCCCTTTCCATCTTGGAGGCGGTCACGATGATGGGTGCTCGGAGAAATTAGTAATTCTTCCTTTGTAAGGGAAGGGTAAGAATCTACTTTTCATCTATATTCTTGGTATGCATAATCTTAATTTTTGTTGTTCGATTGTGTTATGAATGAAGATTAAAGAGAATGTGCCTTACTGTTTCCTGATTGGAAGACTTTGTAGTGGAAACTCTCTTGTAAATTACTCATGTCTTATAATGAAGTTTTTGCTCATATTTGTGGTTCATGGACATTGTGGTTCAACGTCACTTGTTGTGATAGTCGTTTCTAGGTCCAACTATAACTGATTTGCCATGATTATGCTGAAGGGAGGCATTTTTGGGGTTTTTGTTTGGTAAAAATTGTTACTCATTGTATGTTCAAATGTCATATAATCAAGGTGTATGAATGGCTTTGTAATCAGCAAGAGTATAACAAGCTCCTCCTATCTTACCTCTTGTAGTCTCATGCAAATTTTGAATTGTTAAAACAAGTTCTATTTTCACCTTAAAGTTATGTCCAAGTTCCTCTTCTTTTTCTCACTGAGCTTCTTTGTAGACAGTCTCTGCTATTTAACTTTCACTTGTCAGGGTATCTTATTTACTGACATGGATTTTGAATATATGCATGATTTTGGGTGCATTAGAGCTGCAAAGCTATTTACGCACTAGAAACTCTAAACTATGATTTGGCTTTGTTCCTCCATACTCCTTATTTTATTTACTCGAATACATATTTTGTTGATGTTGTAAGAGCCAACATTCAACATGTGGTATTTTTGTATCTGTAAGTTAAAAATCTCACAGCTTGTTCAGTCACATATTTACTGTAGCAAAGTCTAGCAGATATTTTTATGTTCTATAGGTTAGATCAAACTGGGTGTGATTTTCTAATTATATCGGAGTAGATCTTCTTTGAATCTATAATAACTAATAAAGCATCTTTATGTAATCATTTAATCCCAATACTATAATGTTGTGTGCTACATTATATATCTCCATACAGTGTAATTGGCTGTTGGAATACCACATTACTTTGCTAACAATTGGTCATTGTCCAGTTCACCGGTAAATTTGGCGTTTGATTAGTTGTTGATATCATGACTAGGGCTGCTGCATGTTACTCTTTTGCTTCCTGCAATTTTGTTAAGATAAAGCTACAGGTCGTCATATTTTTCCTAGACTATTGGGTGGTCCAATGTCTATAGAGCTTTATCTTGAAACCTTATTTCATCCATAGTTTTCTGAGTCTAGATGTAGAATTTAATCCTGAAGGTTTCCTAGCTTCTTGCATTAATTTATAGATGTCTTTACCCAGTAGATAGTTGTAAGGTTTATATGATGAATTGGTCTTGAATCCTATCAGCTACCAGCAGGTTTGGACTCAATTTTGAGAATGAGAAATTAAAGGACATCAAGTTGATTATTTTGTTAGAAATAATCTTACGCCATTTGACATCTGTTGAGTAGAAAATTCATATGATTCTGATGATTCATGCATTTGATCATGATCTATTTATCTTTATAACATATAGCAAACCTTGAATCTGTCTGATGACCTCTATCTTGATCCTGTAACTTGATATATGAATCAATGCCCTTTTCCTCCTTTTCCTCTAGCTTCTGCCAATAGTTAGAAGATCTTACAACCATCTGTCCTTTGATTTTTAAGGTACCAATTTTAGTGACGAAAGCCACTTCTAACTGTGGAAATATTATAGTTGAAGATCCCATCAATGATTTATCATTAATGAAAGATGGTGTGACTACACTTTTCACTTCTTTACGGCCAGAAGAGCTCAACCAAATTGTTTGCACTAGCTGTTACTACTGCTGCTCCATTTCTCCAACCAATTTAAAGTGAATTCCTTCCTCTAAGGCTAGTATTAGCTCAAAAGTAGTAGTGGTTGGAAAGTAAGGATCACATTAGATAGAATGAGAGACGAGAAGCCACCTTGATCAAGTATTGAGGATAAACGTGCTGCATTTGAGCTGCTTATGGACCAACCACTGCATTTAAATTTTGATATTTTTCGTGTTTTGGTATATATATATATATATAAATTGTCAAAGGGATTTATACTCAAATAGGAGATCTTTCGAGGGGCACACACGCAACTTAAAGAAAGTCCTAAAATTATCATTCAATTAAGAGGAGCTGCCCCCATTAATATGCTGTATGGTTAATGGATGAGGGCCCTCCTTATCACAAGAGTCCTGACTCTTTGTGCTTGTAAAGATTTCAAAGGCAATTTTGAGGTTCTCATTTCTAACCTAACTTGTTACTTCAAAAAAACTCTTCCACACACAGTGTGGCCTTCATAGTTCAAATCCACCTTTAGCTCCAAATCTTAACTTTTAACTATCTAACTTCTTGTTTCATTGCACCCTTTTCAGTGCATAAATAATAAGATATATGTATATATGTGTGTGTAATGGATGCTCATCATCAATCCTTCAACCCACATGCATTAATAAGATGAAATATTTGGTTGAATTCTCCTTATCTTGAATTCTCTTCCACCTTGGTTATGTCCAAATAAATAATGCAAGATATGACAGCTAATCAGTAATCCAATCATGCACATAAGTGATGCAAAAGCCATTAGGGAGACATGAGATTCCTAATCAGGTTAATCGACAGAAACACATTAATATAAATATAAGGAATGACCTTTTCTTTTCTTTTGTTTAACAATGAGTCTTCATTCTTGTATTTTGAAAGCAGCCCTGCTAATAGCCATCATAAAATTCTACCCTTCTGTAGTTGCTAATCTGCTTCTTCTTCAAATAGATATACATTTTTCCACAAACCAAGTCAAAAAGAAAAGCCAATTCAACTCCCATTGTTGTTGGACTAGCAATTTGATCTTAATTTAATGAAAACCCGACATAGAAGATATCCCTTTCACATACTGAATAATGGGCCCAAATATGGCAGTTGTGCAATACCATCAAAATACTTGATCAATGGTGTAGGTAGACATCCCATTTTACATAACAAACTTAAAGAAATCTATGTTTGATTTGATCTTCATCCAACTCTACCCATATATGTGACATATGATTATGAATGTTATGGAGGTTACAGTTCAAAGCAGGTATAAGAAAGGGCTTAGAGAGAGATAAAGAAAAGAGGAGAGGAGAGGAGAGGGAAATAGACAAAGAGTAGTGCTTTAGGCCCTACCCAAATGTAAACAATCTTTGAAGTCAAGTTTCTTTTCCATCCCCACAAAATGAACTTTTGGAACAGCCATTGTTCTATGTGCTATACTCTCTTTAATTGAGCTGCTCACTTATAGATACTACTCTCAACCTTTTTCCAAACAATGAATGTCTAATACCACAGAGTAACCAAGAGAGTGTGACAATAGTATATTTATGCAAGCATTTGGATTTGACCTCCTACTTGGCCAAAGAAAAGTATCATTAATATGTTAATCCAATTGGATAAAGTTAGATACAGAAGAGAGTTGTCCCCAGAGCCAAGCAAGCATTGCCCCCCCACAACCACTTGGATTTGCTTTTCTCGAGTTTTTCTTAACTACAGTTGACTAAAGATCATAGAAATCTCTAGCTTTGTTTTAAGGCCATTCTTCTTTTTAGGTTAATCAAGGGCATGGAACTTGATGCCCAGAGTTATCCATCCCTTTCGTAAAACTTTAATCTCTTCCAAGATTCTAACAGCAAGATACTTGAAATCCTCTTTCTTAGATGAAACAATCCAACAAATGGTAACTGGTAACTAATTACACACTTGGCTTGACGTATTTATTAACTCTACTAAAGAAGAGATAGAGACAGAGATAGCGAGAGTGGAAAGCCCACTCCTTGTACCCACCTCTCTCTCTCTCTCTCTCTCTCTCTCTCTCTTGTATCCCTTTTCTTCAAGCCGACAAGGAACAACTCAGAGGCACAAAATTGCCTACCTCTCGGTGCATATTATTATTCTACACTTCTTCTTTTTTTTTCTTAAACTTTGGTTCCTTTCTCACCCTTAAGCATGCACATCAAAAAATATACACTAATATTTGTTGTACAAAGTGCAAGGTTTAAAGCCATATGGTTTGATTTGATGTCCAACTAACAAAAGAAGACCGTTCTCAGATGGATCAAGCCTGAGAGCGAGTGTCAACTCGACTTAATTAATTGCTCAGCAAACAAAATTAGCATTCTCTACTATAAGTTACCTAACATGCATGGTAACTTAAAATTTAAGACCACGTATTATGACGTTAATGCAGTCGATCGGTAAAGGCCTTTATCACGCCCTTGACAGCACCTGCTGCTGCCCGCCCACCTACCATTATCCTGTGGACGTATTATTGAGATTGCAAATTTATTAGCGGTTAAAAATATATATATAATATTTTACACTCGGAATTAATTATAATAGTGTGTTTAAGAGTTTTAAGAGGAAGATTAACCAAAAGAGGTAGTCAAAGGGCGAGTGCGAGAGCTTTTGTTAAAAAGGGGTGGAAGGAAGATGTGGGAATCTGCTTTGCATTCTATCACGGGATTCGATCTTACTCTCTCCCCCCCCCCCATCACTTCTCCACATACACACACACACTCATTTTTCTACGCCGCTTATGCTGCTGCTGTTCGTTGGATCTGTTTAAGACCAAATCCATCCCATTTAATTAAGCTAATAAACCTCCTCTTAGTTCTCAAGGGACCCACCACGCCGAAAGTCCACAGTTACTAGAACAACCGCCACCGTTGGATTCTAACGGATCCCAGAAAGCGATGGAAACCGACGGTGGTGTGTTGGTGTGATGAGCCATGATGGTCACCATGGGACCACAGTTGGGAGGTTTTGGAGAAAAGAAGAATCCCCACAGCTACGTTTCCAAGCAATACGCTTGGGATTTTAGCATTTATAGATTAGAGTGACTGAGATACCCTTCGCCCCCAGCATATGCCCCCCAAATTATTACTCGTATACTGGAAGCAACCAAAGGAATTATTAACATTTAACACCAACTTAATTTGGCATTAAATCTCGTGCTAATTGCCCCAAATTAGCGAGTGCCCAATGGCACAGTAACACTCTGGACCCAAAGCGGTATAAGAAACGTGGACGCTTGGCTCCAAAATAGGAGAAGAAGCGAGGAAAAGAAGGCAGAAGAAAAGAACAAGTACTAGTTAGTAGAAACATGATAGCTTTGCAGGTGGGCAGTAGCAGAAGAATAGCACCAAACTGCAACAAACTTGTTACATGTGAAACCGTATGTCACTAATGCCTAAGCTTAACCTAACTACTAAAGATTGATAACTACTTTATATATAATTTAAGTCGAACGAGCACATGAGAGCCTTTTAATGGGGGTTTAGATAGTAAGAAATTAGTAGAAGCAGCAAGAAACAGTTGGGATAACAGCTGGAAATTGGAATACAAAGAAAAAGTTAGGGGGGTTTTAAAACTTT
Source organism: Typha angustifolia (assembly GCF_048772165.1). Taxonomy (NCBI): domain Eukaryota; kingdom Viridiplantae; phylum Streptophyta; class Magnoliopsida; order Poales; family Typhaceae; genus Typha; species Typha angustifolia. The sequence goes on along the minus strand of NC_133245.1, from coordinate 16,538,462 downwards.
CCATTAATCCAATCCACTACTATGCAGCAGCTGTTACAGTAAGCAACTGTAACTTATAGAAGAGAACGAAAGAAAAATTAAAAAAAGAAAAGAAAAAAAAAAAAAACTTAATGTCGAGTAAAGAAGAAGAAGATAAAATAAATCGGTAAAGCAACATTTAGCTTTAACTTAACCTTCTCTTCTCCTTTAAGTCGGCGACGAACTCGGCATCGGAGACGGCGGAGAGCTCGAAATCGTCGTCGGTGGGAGCTGGTAGATTGAGATCGATTAAGCTGAAGCTTTTGGGTGCGGCGATGGAGGAGAAGGTGAGATGAGATCTCTTGTGACCGCCGAGGGCTTGGCCGGAGGTAAAGACGCGGAAGCAAAAGGGGCATTCGTGGATTTTTCTAGTGCCCAAATCGGCATTCGTGTCGAAGAACTCGGCGGTTTGGATCTGGGGAGGAAAGCACCCACCTTTGGACTTCTTGTGGCTTGCTCGGTGGCCGCCGAGAGCTTGGTAGGACTTGAATACCTTCTTGCACGTGCCGCACTGGTATCTGCTCCGCCTCGATCGGACGGTGGTGGTGATTGGGAGCGCCTTGGTCTCTTCAGCCCAGCCGTGGGATTCGTTGTCGTCGTCATCGTCGTCGTTTTGCTCTGTTTCCCAGTTTGGCCTTACCCAGGAGTCACGCGAGAGCATCATGAGGGAGAAGGCGACGCCCTCCTCGGCGGTGGCCGCGTCGGAGACGGAGCTCGCCGGCTCGGCGTCGGCGAGGGTCGGCGGAGGACTGTAGCATGGGCGTTTCGAGCACCGGCGGTGAGGGGATTCCGTCTCGCTCTCGCGGTCTTGGACGAGAGAAGAGAACTCCGGGTCTACGAGGCGAAAGCTCCTCTTCGGGTTCTCCCTAAGGACGTAGCTGAGGCCGAGCATGGACTTGGCGTCCTCCGCGGGCGACGCCGCCTCATCCGCCGCGGATGAGGACGCGGAGGACGCGGAGGAGAGTTGGGCTTTACCGGAGACGACGACGTGGGAGCGCATGTGACCACCGAGCGCCCGGCCATTGGAGAAGCGCCGGAAGCAGAGCTTGCAAGTGTGCTTCTCCATTGGAAGCTGGAGTTCTCTCTTTCCCGGGGGGTTCTTTTGGCAAGTTTCCTTCGGAGAGAGTAGGCGGAGAGAGCTAAAAGGAGTAGGTGACAAGCATTCTCCACCAAAAGACACAGACACACACACACAGCACACAAGGAGGAGGAGAGTAGAAGAGAGAGAGAGAGAGACAGAGAGAGACAGAGAGAGATGGAAACGAATGGAATTATTGGTTTAAATATGAAAGGAAGAAAATTAAGTTAAGTAATTTCACCCCACCCCCCCCCCCCCCCCCCCCTAATTAAAGTGGGGGAAAGGAAACGCTTATTCCTAAAGTCATTCATCAAAAACATGCCAAGGTGTTATTACCTTCGTTGTTTCATCTCGCCCTCAATCTCTAATGCTACTAAGGTACAAAAATGCTTTTGGTGCTCTTCAAATTAGTTTTATTAAAAATAAGTTATTTGGACGTATGTTAGGTTATAATTATGAGAGAAGCGTTGGGAGTATTGACGAATTCTAAGTTTCAAACCCTATCCTTTTGTAGTGGTTTCTGATGGAGAATTGAATCGATGGGTTGGTTTGGACCGGAAAGATCAAGATCATGTCACTCATCCTTCTCTTTTTTATGAATTTAACAAAACTACCTAATTACTTAATAATAACAAAACTTTTTCTTCTTACTTTTACTTTGATTAATTCTTCTTCTTCTTTTTTAAGAAAAGATTTACGTATCCCAACAGTAACTGCTGGAATACTCCGCATGCTACTGTGGCATGAGGCATGCCAGCCGGTGCCACTCTTTTCCAATTTTCCAATTCAAATCTTAGAAAGCAACACTAAAATGTTATTACTTCAGTTTTGTTTTTTTATTTTTAAAATTTAAAAATTTTGAGGGTTAGAAAAAAAAAATAAAAAATAAAAAAAAATTTGGTTAGGATTTTGATGGAATAGAAACCAACAGGCCGAGAGAGGAGCTTTTTAATAGGGGTTTCGGCGTCGACCGAGTCGACAAATCTCAAATGCGTCCACGTAGGCAAGGACCGAGGACCGCATCACGAACGGGGCCCACGGTCTCTCACACGAGTGGCAGGTGAGCCAGCTCTATTACGCTGGATCCAAGCATCACGTACCCGGCCCATCCACCGCTCGCGCTCCGCCACGTGTTGAGATTAGTGAGGAGGAGAGGGTGGCCAGTCTGCACGTGCCAGTCAAGTGAATGGGCGATCGGGACCGTGAATCTTGCTCCCCTCCCTCCCCCGCACGAATCTCCATTCCTCGATTCATGATGCTGATGATGATGATGATAGTTTCTATCAGCATTGGGGAATTAACTCCCATCATAAGTCATGACTGGAATTAAACCCATGTTGACCATCGACAGTTAAAAATTTCAATTATGGTGGGTGGGTGTTGATTCAAACGAATGGCTAGCCAATGGGTGGTGATCTCAGAGATTAAATAGGGTCATCAAGGGTATGTGCTTACCATTCATTGGAATACATGGCTGCTTTACTAGTAGTGCGATCCAAGTTGTGGATGACACCGAAGTTGGGAGTATTGGTTGACCCGTGCCCCGACCTCTAGCAGCTTTTGAAGGTTCCAAGTCGGCACCTCACAGCAGCACACGGCAACGAATTCCATTTAATGGAAGTTTGCCGCAAGTCCGCAGTTCAACCCGATGACGTTCATCAAAATTGGACCGGTTCGGAAGATTGACTTCTAGACCGCTTAAGCGCACGGCACGTGGTTACGTTCATCGACGAGGGAGGTTAGATTTACAAGTAGAATTTGAGACAAAAGAAAGTTCGCTGGCTGTTTTTCTTTTTTGTGCAATGCATCCGCAGGTGGGCATTTATGCCAGGAACTCTGTGTTGGGTTTCATTAATTTAAGTTTGAGTTACTTCAGTAAAATATAATTTATATTTGGTTAATAAATAGCTGAGTTAGGCTTTAGTTCTTGTGTGAGATCGCTAATACTACTTAAGATTGTAGCTAACTTTTTTTCAAATATAGTAAAATGGCTTCTCTACCTACTCCAGAGATAATAAGGGTTTGTAAAACATAAGAATTCTTCTTGATATATGCAAAAGTGTCTTTGTTTTAAAAAAGTTTGAATTTTTTAATTAAAAATATTCTCTAAGTTTTGTAATTTAAAGTTAGGGTTATAAATTTTTGTATGAATAGTTTTCATGTGATACTGAGAGAATTTATTATGATGATTTTTTTTATCAATTCTCTTAATAATAAATTCTGATTTACGATATTATAGTTTGTCATTACAATATATCTCTTTTTTTAAAGTAGTAAAGAGAACTCTTTTTTTTTTAACACCCAGAACCTGGTGCATGAAACTTAGGCTTTTCCAAATATAGCATGATTTCGCCAAAAAATTATATACACTAGATCGTAGACAGGTCTCTTCAGCTTTAGTTGTGATCTTGTCCTTAACCATGGAGGCAAAAAGAATCTACTTCCTTGGCTTAGTACTCCATGTCTCCTGCACCACCTCTCGGCTCCTTGAAAAAGAATTAATCGTAGACTATTAGCATTGGTTGGTCACTAGCTCAAACGCTGAAAAATGTACGTAGGAAAAATGCAGAGTTAATGGCATTCTTACCGTGAAAATTATAGTCACCAAGTCAAGCATTGCTAAAGAAATTATTGTAGGAGGGAATGAGAACTCGTAACGAGAGGGCCAACGAGAAAGTTGGGCATTCCTTCCACACGCGTTGCTGCTCAACCGACCTTAAAGCTTGGCCATCCGTATTAATTCTTTCCCACAATTAAACACTTATTTTAGTTCTTCTGGTAGAGCGGCAATTGAGCAATCTAAGCTCTTGCTATTTCTATTTTCTTCTGGCAGCTAGATTAGATATCATGACTGCTTGTATCCCAATCATTCCAACAAAGACTTCATTGGACTGTGAAGTAGATGGTGTTAGATTATTAGAAGTTTATCTGGTGTGTGATCCAAGACAAATGCAAAAAAAAGAAAAAAAAAAAAAAAGGAGTCAGTCTAGTGTGAGAGTAGTGTGCACGAAGCAATAGTAAAGCAAGCAAATCCATGCCAAAAAACTCAACTCCAAGCAAAGTAGCCACTCTAGTATTCACTGCTCCACCCCCCAAATTGGGTAGAAAGAGATCTTTATTCGAAAGAATTGACTGATCGTACGTCCACCCTCACAAATTCCTTTCCTTGATTGTTACATGAAATTTGTTTTTAATACAGAGAAGAACAAAAAGAATGAATAAATATTCAAAAGATCCCCTGGATTTGGGCCTTTTAATTACAGTTTCATAGTACAACAAACTATTATGTACTGTGGAAAAAAAAAATTGTAATCCTCTTATGGTTCACTTCCCTCATTGGCAGATGACCCAATTCCAACCTGCAACCAAGGAGATGATTCACCTCCCATGTTAATATCCTTGAGATCACTCAACTTTGCTAGTTTCACCTTACTATCTGCCTCATCGTCCACACTCAAATTTACTCCCTCGGTGTTGTTATCTTTGCTGCTCATGTTATGCACATTGTTCATGTTATTGCTACTAGTGGTGGCCTTGTTCTTCTTACTAGCATTGCTGTGATTAATATTCCAAGGCTGCAGGTAGACGGTGGCCGGCACGTCGAGCCGCAACGGGCTGCCGATATCAGCATTCCGAACCGCCCCATGCTCGTCGACCGGCGCTGGAAGATTGAGATCGAGCGGCTTGGGATTTTCATACATGGGCCTGAGAGTTATAACCTCTGGGGCGAGTGGATGGAGCTTGTTGACCGGGCCGGGGTCAGGCGAGTTAGAGGTGATCCAGTGGCATCTCTTGTGGCCGCCGAGGGCCTGGCCGGAAGTGAACACGCGATGGCAAATGGAGCACTCGTGCACCTTGTTCTTCTTCTTGAGAGGCGCGACAGCCAACGGCGCGTTATCGAACGGCACGATGGCTAATGCCATCGCGCTTATCTCGCTTGAATTGTTGTTGTTGTTGTTGTTGGTGTTGTTGTTGTTGTTACTATTGGTGTTGTTATTGTTGTCTCGAGAAGCGAGTACCTCGTCTTCGTGGACGGCGGCATCGTCGACGTCGTCGAGCTTGGCTGCGAAGCATCCTTTGACCTTCTTATGGCTGGCTCTGTGTCCGCCAAGCGCTTGGTGAGACGAGAAGACTTTCTTGCAGGCCTTGCACTCGAACATCCCTCGTGGCGCCGCCGACGATGACGTCGGGGGCACCGCGGGTGCCTTCAATCTCTCCTGCGGAGGAGGATGCGATCGCGGCTGCGGCGGTGGCGGCGGCGGCCTGTCCTCCTCCTTGCTCGCGGAAGCGCACGACTCCTCGGTGGTCTCGACGACGGCCATCGGCTCGACGCGCCCTGACGAGAGCATGACGAGGCAATTGGCGAGGTCCTCGTCCTCGCTCGACGGCGGCACCGACGAGGACGGCGTCGCCTTAGTCCGCCGCGACCTCTTGCCCTTGGACCACGCAGCGTGGATCGCCGGGTCGTCGTCGTCGTCCTCCCCCTCGGTGAGGGAGACGAATTCAGAAGCATCAGCATCGGCCTCGTCATCGTCGTCCTCCGAGCTACATTTGCCGTGCTCGAGGAAGGACTTCCAGGAAACGAACTCCTTGCCGCAGTTCTCGCAGACGCGGCAGCTCTTGAGCCGATTCGGATTAGTTCGGAGGGCGTACATCCTCTTACTCCCGGCCGAGGGGTTCCCGGCTTCCCATCCTCCGCAGGACGACGGCTCGTCGTCCGGCTCGTGCCCCCCGACTGCGTCGTCGTTGATGCCGTGGGCGCGCATATGGCCGCCGAGCGCGCGGCCACAGCCGAAGCCCTTCTTACAAATCCGACAGTAGTGCTTGTAAGTTTGCTGCTGCTGCTGCTGCTGCTGTTGTTGTTGGTCCATGACCATGGCCATTAACAAAGAAGAGAAAAAAAGGAAAGAAAAGAAGATTGAGAGAGGTGGAATGCAATTAGGAAAGTTGGGGATGGGCAGGGTGGTTTTGTAGTAGCGGTCGATGTTGTTGTTGTTTGCTGGTGGTTAGTGAGTTTGTATGGTGTAAGACTAAGCTCTGGCAAAAGCTCTTGTTGTCTCTCCATCTCTCTAGCTAGCTATTTTGATTACTATTAATTTCGTTTCTTTCTCTTTCTCTTTCTCTCTCTCTCTCTCTCTCTCTCTCTCTCTCTCTCTCTCTCTCTTAGAGTCTTTAGAGGGGCTCCTGGTTTATAGTTGAGGTGCAGGTTGGATGTGGATGAGGAAGAATAGTGGAGCTGGGTTGTAGTAGTTGGCGACAAGTGTGTGTAAGAGGTTGGGTGGCGGGATTGGGTCCGAGCCAGGTGGGCGTCAGCGTTTCTCGGGATTTCGAGGTAAAAGAGCCACCACCAGCCAGCCATTTGGATTGTATCACTGCTTTTTGATTCTCAATTCCTCCGCCTCCTCCTCCCTCTATTCTAGCTGCACCCCACAAATTACTGAGACTTAGCTAATTTCCGGTCTTTAAAAAAGGTGCAATTTATGACCTGGAAAATGTTCTCATTACTTGTTGGAATTCCATCCTTTAATCTGCAATTAGTATTTTAACTACAATGGCCCTAAGTTGGACACTATTTGGGCCACGAAATATAACTTTTGGGCTCAACCTGGGTTTCATATTCTCTGGGCTTCGATTCAAATATAATTTGGCGGTAACTGACACAAGAAATATCAATGAGTCCAAGATTCAAATATATATTCTTTAAGCTAATCGAAGTGGCTACATTTGTCTTCGAGGTAAAGCCCTAAACCTGTGGGTATGACATGATGTCTCTGTGTGTATGCCTTGGATTCTTCGAAAGTTTGAAGCTTCTGGTTTATTAATTAACTTGCCTGTTCTTTGGAATTGGTGGAGAGATTCTGTACATATTATTTTTACTGCTTTATTCGCGGCATTTCAAGATCGTACTTTTGTTGCGCATTAGTTTGGGTGTTTTAGTTTTCGATTCATGATAATAGCTACTGTTGCTGCACATTTGACATCCTTCAGGTTTGGAATGGATGGGAATGGGAACAAACAGTAGATCAGCTTGATTATAACATTGCAGCAATTGAAGGATGTGGATGTCCAGTCTGGAAGAGGGGCAGAAGAAGAAGCGAATTCTCTTCTGTGGCTGTACAATGCCGCTCAGGATGGCCTGGAATTACTTACATCAATGCATTTTAGTCTTCTTTTAGTCTATTTTTGTCCATTGACGTCTTCAAACATGTCAAGGCTATGTAGTTATTATCCTTAGTTTCCATGTTTCATTTTATTTACGTAGTTCAACATATCTAATTCTAGTTTCATACTTCAGACAATTAGGTAATTTATGGGCCTTCTCTCTTCTTTAGTTTTTAGACCGTTCTTACTGATTCTAATACTGGATTCTTTTAGGAGATGGAAAATAGTCTGCCATTCTCAGGCGTAACTCGCAGTATGCTGAATTATCTAGTAAAATGACTAATTTAAAGATATCATTTAACTAGCTATTACATTTTGCCCCATTCTGAGTTATGATAAGAGTTATATGTAGTTATCATAGGAATCGCTGATACTCATGGAAGTGATGTTCTTATGAGAACCCTGCTACACTTGCTTTTAGTGATATCGCCGTGACACTGATTGCTTTTCGAAAACATCATAAAGGAGAAAACTAGCATACTTTTATTTCTCAAGATTCTGAATCAGTAGTTGATGTCCCCATCTTTCTTTATTACTTGAAGTTTAAAAATCTGCAAAATTTCCATACTGTTTCATTTGAAGAAATGAGGAAAATCCATCTCTTTCAGTCAATTCAAGGGATTCACCTGGAGAAGAATTGAGCTGGCTTCTTTGCGAAAACAAACTAAAAAAGATATTCGCAAAATATACCTGATAATTAGTTCTAACAGAAGTTTTTCTAGACTTGCAATCTGATTAAATGTCAATGTGAGAATAATTCATACTGTAGTTATGGCAAATGGATTTTTGAGACCTTGATACAAGTCACTATTGAAGTATTATATGTCTGTAGCCCTGTATTTCATGATCTACCGCATGTAACAGATCTGTTTTCCTGAACTTCATTTTGAACACAATATGGTAGCATATTTAAAGAATATGCATTCTTATGTGTCTCCAAAGGTCAATTAGAAATTGCATCAAAAAGTTGGTATATGGATATGGAGTTTTAATCAGGTATTCTTTGCATATATACTGTATTCTGCAAACTGTTACATTCCTCTTCTCTGCTAAAACTTTAAACTCGAAAATGACTTATCTAAGCTTCCACTAAGAAATCAAAACCAGTAGAATTACAAAAATTGAATCAACCCTAAATCAACTACTTGTTATACAAAGATTGCTTTCTAAAAATAATGCATTGGAGGAAGGTTTTCAGGATATAAGTGGTTTCTCGATATCAGTGCTTGCCAGCCTCGACAATGTTAAGATATCATCTGTGCTAGGAGGAACTAATCCTTCTTTCTTCTTTGCCCACAAAACCATGTAAAGGCCGGAAAACAGAAAAAGCATTCCTGCTACGCTGCAGCAAAAATACAATTTATGTGCTTATAATTTATCTTGTATTGATAAAATGAACTGCTAATTGTGAATCTTTTGTTGTTTGATATGATTTACAGGCATACCTTCCTAGTTTGATGACTTGGCCTAGGATCATTGCTGAAAAGATTGCTGAGCCTACTGTCTGGGTTGGACTAAACATGGAGACCATTACTGGTCCCTTCTTTTTGACAGCCCATGTTTGGAATCCAACACATACACCACTCACCATGCCTCCCTGCATGAAGAAGTAACCTATTCCAGATACTGATACAAGGATAAAAGTTGGAAGAAAAAAGAGAAGAAAAAAAAATTCTGGAATACCAGAAGCACAAGGGCCGCAATGCGTGCAAGGCTAATGACTGGAGATCCCATGTCCATCTCCCCTTCGGTTATGATTTGTGGGATAGCTGTAAGTATTGCTCCAATGAATGATGTCACTGAACATAAGGTTAAAGGTGCTGGGAAATGAACCATGACCACTGCCTGAGAAAGAAGAAAAAGAAAATGCAAACTTTCAGACATTGTTGCAGAAATCTCGAATTGGATATGCCTCAAGTGGGTTCTTTATTGCGTTCACTTTAATTTTATCTGTTATGACTTATGATCTTGAGTACCATCTAGAGGATCTCATGCATGACCTTGTAGTAGTAAATTAGTAATGTATAAATCTATGATGAGAAAGAAGAGAAGTAGATACATAACCTGCAAGACTGTGCTACAGGAGACCACTATAATTGCTCCCAGAAGACAAGTGCAGCCTATGATCCAATCCTCTTGGACATTGCCAAGCAGGGGCAGTTTTATTGAGACTGTTGATCTCTCTGCTACATGAAATGGTGGAGCTGAAGGGCTCTGCAGAATGCTCATAGCTATGGCTCCACCCAAGCACACCACGGTTCCCAATATCTTGGTTCTCGTATACAAACATCTCATGTCAACTTTCTCAAACCTACAGGAATAAAAACACCCATGATGAAATGATGTCTAGCAAGAGTTTACGTCAAATATAGAACTGCAGATTTCCAGCGGTAGAGAGTTCTACTGGTTTGGGGGACGGCAAATACCCGAGACAAGCTGCGATGAGGAAGATGATTCCTGGAGCAAGGTTTGGCATGGCAGCAGCAATGGCTGGTGACGTTTTCTTTATCCCTACTAACATGAGGGCTTGAAATGTAGTCACCCTAGAAAAAAAAAATTAACGCATTAATTGTGAATATTCTTTATAAGTGGTTTTCTAATTTGTTCATGAATAAAACATTTTGAGCAATCACAATGTGCGATTTTATTACCCTCCCAAAGCTATTAACACGAATTGGGCCATCAATACAACGTTTAATCTCGACGGCCATTTCCTTCTACATGAGAAAAGAAACAAAATAAAAAACAATAAGCATTGTAGAAATCCTCCTAACGATAGGATCAATTGAACAAACGTGACGTACTTCTCAAAGGCAGCGGCAAATGGAAAGGTGAACAGGGACGTAGCCAAACTTCCAAAGGTGACGAGGAACAGAGGCTTGATGCCTAAAGAGAGCAGAGGGGCCAATAACACCATATATGCTGCACCGACGAGTTGCACTGCAGTGAGACCAGAGATGATCAGGGAATCCTCCATGCATCCAACCGGCGAGGGGCTCGGCAGCCTCTCGAGGTCGCGCGAAGACGAGTCGCGGCGTGTCGAGCCGGGAGATCGCCGCCTCGAGAAGAAGGTGACGACCATCCCCCCGGAGAGGGGGGACGACGGGAGAGAAGGGTAGGCCAGAGACGTTTCAGTGTAATCGTTCATCTCAACGTACCTCTTCTATTTTGGGCTTACTTCCTCCCCTTTTTACCTCTCTGTCTCCAACTAACTCACGGTTTCTAGCTATCTTTTGTTGAGACCTTTCCTTCTATCTTTTGTTCTTCTTTTTTTTGCCTCTCTTTTAGTTCACTTTTCAGTATACTCTGTTTTTGTTTTCTGGATTTGAAATTTATGTGACTTTTCTTAATGGGCCAAGTCCACATAGGTCCATCTTAAATATGGGCCATGTTTCTTTTGATCTTTCCGCTAAGTCGTTTAATGTAAGTTTGTTGAATGGCATTAATTAATGGAGATGGAACATTCAACGCTTAATGGTTAGGATGCCACCATCAACTTCAACCAATTTGCAAGCATATACGACTGCCATCAAAACTGTTGGAAAACAATATTTCTCATTGTAATTTTCACAGAATAAGTACAACTTTGCTGACCTCGTCTCGACAAATGAACAATAATTAATTTAGAGGTATTCGAGCCAATTGATTCAATAATTCCCTTCTTTCTCTCTCTCCACCACACAGGTAGAACCTCATACATCTCTCTATCTGGTAGCCTCCTCCGACGCTCACCTCCCTCTCCAAATGGCTACAGTAGCTCTCAAACACACACACACTAACATTCAACTTGAATCCTATCAAGAAGAGGAAGTTGACTTCCAAGCTATTCATTTCCGACGTGCTCAATCCTCCAACCTTTGCGTAATACGAGTTCCTATAATTCCTGCACGCATGCTCCTTTAATTAATTAACACAAAAAGAATTTCTTGTACTACTTATCTCTAACTCAAACATCGATCACTTACATGTCTTCAAGAAACTTGGAGGCCACCATGATGGAGGTCGCGAGAAGGCGGTGAACATTCGTCGACGTTACTCGGAGGCCAGCGGCATCGGAATACCGGCACAATCTATCAATATACACATAGGCGACGACGTAGACCGGCGGCGAAACTTGGGCATACCTAAAGATCCTCTCCAAGAAGGATTGGATTGTCATGTCCAAGACTCTACAACTATCGAAAGCTCGTCTTCTCGCGTCCTTGGGCGGCGCCACCGCCTCGCCGCACTTTGCGATGAGCCTCTCATTCCTGGCAATGGTTCTCTCCACCAAGGAAGCGAGGACTGAGATCACCAATGGAACAGTGGGCTCTTGATGATCATGGCAGGTGAAGCTATAGAGGTCTGATCGAAGCTTGCTTGGAGATATTGGATCGATGGAGTTGCAGCTCATTGTGATGGGAGATCTAGGAATGTACAAGGGAAATGACTCAAATTAACATAATCTTTTGATGAATATAAATGGGTGACATATGGAAGGGAGTTAGGAAAGGGGGGAGATATTATAAGATTCAGATACGGCGTCGGTTGCGATGAGATGAGAGGGGGAAAAAGAAACAAAGGACAAAAGTGAAGCTTTCATGAAACTTCCATGGAGCTTTTATTTTTGTCTACATTTTGGATTGGATGCTTTCCACCGACGGTGTAGATTCTCGATGCCGCACGTACGAACTTAGGGGAACGTGGTGTCCCTCGAATGGCTGTGAGGAGTATAAAATGGAAGAACTCCCACAGTTGGGAATGCAGGAAATCCTTAGTCCTTTTGGGTGCCAGCTGAGAGAGACAGAGAGAGGTGGCATTAAATCATATAAAAACTAATCAATTTCCCATTGGTATAGGTACATTCCCTCTAATCAGAGGTCCAGGGTTTGACGTCGGCTTCAAAATTATTTAGTTGCTTGGCTTAACACTCGACAGTACAGTTAATAACTCTATAATACGATTAATTTGACGGAACAACTCGACAGCACGATGGCTTGGAACATCTCTATAGCGTTTGATTCGGAGCAATTGTATTTTACAATGCACATGACTTAAATTCTAAACTAGATAATTTACTATATTGACTAAAAAATTTGGTGAGACAAGTGCATCTGTATTTAAAAAATATTGTTTCAACCCATATCTAGCCCTTGGACTCATGCAAAAAAATTAAACTGTATAGAAATGAACGACTTCGATGTAAACCAAACAAACTCGTAATGTAAAATGAAAAACCTAAATCCTTTTAAATAACTAAGGCCTTTATTGGGTTGTGGATAAGATTATCTGAGTACATTTTTATGTATAATTTATTATGAAACTTACCTCGTATAATATTTAACCAAAATATAATTAAATATTATTTAATTATAAAATATATTTAAGAAATATTTTATTTATAATAAAAAAATATCTCTTATGTACGATTTAAATGTCACTTAGTAAATTCCATGTAAAGAAGTTTTAATAATTCAAGATAGTTATATTCAAGAATAAATTACAATAAGTAATAAAGTACCCTCCCTCTATAAACATCTGCTAAGATCGAAGGAGCCTCAAGGATATAATTCTAAGTCATTGATGCCAACCAAAGGTTATATAATTATCTTAACATATCCCAAGTAAAATTGGTTGAATATTGACATCTTCTTCTTTTTTCAATCAATAGGTTCGTGCGTACCATGAAGGTTAGCATCTATCTCGCAAATTGAGTGCATGATTGGGATAACTAATTGATATATGTAACGACTTTAAATTATCTGCAACTGGACAAGAGATTAGACTTTTGTTACAGAAAAAAAAGAGAGAGATAGAAATAAAAGAAAAATAGAAAGAAAGATGCATGATTTAAATTGACCGAGATAATAAAGCCAGTTTAATAATACCTTTCGTGCGTTCCTCAAAATTTAGCCATCTAACATTATGTGTTTGTCAGCAAGCTAATAAGATTGAATAGTGTCTGGTAGAGAAGGATATATTAACTGTTATCTTTGAGGCCCAATTATATCTCAGATGAGTGATAAGAATAGCTTCACAAAAAATTCTAAGTCTCATATGTGTAACAACCACATAAGTCACATTTATTTAATGACTATGATCACGCTCAAACATAAATATAAGAGAGATTAGAGCCGTCATATATGAATGGACTCAGCACAGGAGCAGCTCAAACGAAATCCCAGTCTATCTCATTTTGGGAGCCAAAATTTCTAGATTCACATGTGCTTATTTATGCTCACATGGATCTCCTTGACTTATGGGCAAGCAGCCAAACCGACAATTGTAAGTTGTAACACATAGATATATATATATATATATATATATTAAGATTTAAGATTGAGATTTTTCTTTTAATTATTTCTTAATTTTTCACAGTAATTGTGGCATCGTGGGTGGGGCTATACACCTCCTATTAATAAAACAGTTGATGTTGGATGTTGGTTGTTGAACTGTCCCCTTTAGGCCCACAATAATTATACTATAGCATCAGAGTAAGCCCAAACTAAACGTGCTGGGTCTTAATCAATCCATACACTCATGACTTATGTGCAATAAGTAAATTAAAACCTATTTAAGATCTCGTTAGAAAAAGAAAGTGGTGAAATTAATCTTGGATATATGCGAGATCGTGAGTGCAATTTCCCTAACTACTAACCACCGATTGGAGTTACTACGTGAGGCTAGCTCAGGCTCATCACATGACTCGATCGGTGGGCACCTATGATATTTAATTTAATCCTCAATTCTTGTCTCACTCTTAAGTTCTCAACGTAAAAAGAAAAAAGATAAAGTAATACTTAGTAAGCTTCTTTTGTTAATTAAGACCGAGTAAAGAACGTACGTCGGCACCTCCAAATAATAGAGACGAAATTAACGGCTAGTGGAAGGGGAGAACTCAACCTCCTCCTCTTCTTTCCACACCGTCGTATTTTATTCATTAGCATCCATTCATATGCTACATCACACAACTCTTACATGCATGTAGATATATAGATACCCTACACACACCGACATAGATACTGATATTTATATTTAGATCTTTATAGAGATCTCTTCGTGATCTTTAGTTAGGTGCTATAGTTCACCACGGATCGATAGGTCACGCCGGGACGCCACCCGGCCGGAATGACATTTCTCGCCGTGAGAGTCTTGTCGAACTCGGCGGTGGTCAGCCGGAGGGAGAAGGGAGCTTGCAGCGGGGGGCCTGAGTTCAGCCTCCACATTGCACCCCATGATTGTTGCATGGGAATCCATGCGCCGGCGTGGCCCTGCATGAGATCGACGGCGGCTAGGTCTCCGTCGCCGCTTTCGTACTCGATGAGGACAGCGAAGTAGTTCGGGTTTGAGCCTACGTCGACGTGGAAGGCTATGTCTCTCCCTGGGTAGTTGCACTCCACTCTACAGAAGCAAAAATAATTAAATAAATAATCACCAATTAGTATTAAAGAGATGGATCTACGAGCTAGGAGATTAAATTTCCTTATAGTTGAGGGCCGGCTAATTACCTGGTGTACTGTATTTGAAGTCTTCCGGCACTGCGAAGCTGATCAGCTTGGCCAGGTAACGCCATGGCTCCAAACGCAGTCCCACTCATGTCGAAATGGACTGGCTCGTCGAGGCAGGGGCCGCCGGGGCATTCGTCGGTGATCACGACGGTCACCGGGTTATCGGAACAAGCAGCATTTCCGGTACACCTCACCTGTACTCATATGAATCATTCGAGTTCATGAATTCAGACTCAAAACTACTTAATTAGCAAGTGGGGATTTGAAGTAACTTTCACCTGGTAACAAGAGCCGCACTCTTTGCCAGTTTTGTAAATAGAAGGGCTACCTGCCGCTATCATGGACGAGAAAGGAGGCTTATCCACTGCATCTTGATATCCACATGCACCACCTAAATATAACGTAGTAATTAAAGATGTCAAACATGAGAGCTAGCTGCTAATGTATTAACAATTAGTATTCATATATTCACAACAGATGCTTTAGATTAATAAGTTAATTACCATCACTTCCGGCACCATAAGGGCTTCCATACCACGTGGCGCCGCCGGCCGACCAGCTCGAAGAAGAGGGGAAGGTGTAGTTGAAAAGCCTTGGATTGAAACAAGTGCAGGGGTTGAAGAGCGAGAGCAAAGCTAACAAAGCAAGGAAGGAGAATGCTGAAGAAGAGAGAGGTAGTTGGTAGAGTGAAGTAGCCATTTGCACTACTACTACTACTGCTACTACTGTTACTACTACTACTTCTTCTTCTTCTTCTTCTACTGAGCTAGCAGTTAGCAGTTGGTTACTAGTTGGGTTGCGAAGAGAGACGATGCTTGAGTTGCTATTTATAGAAGGAGAGTGAGATGTCTGTGAGCAATTGGGTCGTCGTGTGGATTAATATCACTATTTAGGACATCAACTGTATGTAGATACGTCACGGGAACTGCTTACAGAGATATACAACTGAATTGCTAGCATGTGCTACCTCTATGCACAAGATTATATATTATTATTAATGGCTAATATTGTTCTTTTTCCAATTCAATTAGAGTGGGGCCCAGTTTGATTAAGTGCGCGCGAATTCCGAGGCAGTCGGTCCCGGATCTCGGCTCGATCCACGAAAGGGAAAGCCGTTGATGGTGGTGGGTTACTTGCCGTTCGAACCGCCGCTATTTTGTGTCGCCACATGATCGGACGGCTCGGATTCGGTCTCGGGACGTTCGGTGGTTACTATAGACTAAGGTTCCGTAATCTTTGGCAAGTTTCGTGGCACCATAAAGTCCTTTTATTTATTTATTATTAATCAATTTCAAACTTATTATTTTATCGATTCACTTATATGTTATACAAAAGACGTACATCTACGTAATTAAATACCCTTTCCAGCTTTCCTTCATATCTCATGTAAATAATTGGGCCTATTAGTGAGACTAGAAAAAGAAGCCCAATTCAAGCCCAGTCGATCCATCGTTGAGGACAAGTAATTCAATTCTTGGCGTATTGAAAGATCACATGTAACGTTACTGTCTAACCTCCTCGCCACATGAACCAATTATTAGGTAGTTGTCTTGTAATTTTCCTATCCATAGACGACAAACAAACTCACATGGGGTTGATATGAACCGTGGAGGGGAGAGCATATCATGCCTCCTCTTCTTTCCACTGTCCTAATAATTTCTCATTTAAAAACATAAAAACTTACAACCACACATATATATAATATATAGCAAGCATGGGATTAGTAAAGCACTTGTATACATAGCCATTACATCCAACTAATTTTTAGATGCTATAGTTCACCACAGACCTATAGGTTGTGTTCTGCTGCCAATCCGCCGGAATCACGTCGGTGGCGATTAGGGTCCTGCTGGACGTGCCGGTGGTGAGCCGGATCGAGAACGGGCCTTGTAATGCGTGGTCTGAGTCCAACCTCCAGACTGCTCCCCACGACTCTCGCATCGGCGTCCACGCGTCGGCGTACTTGGCTGTCGAGGTGCCCTCCATGAGATCGACGGAGGCGAGGTCTCCGTCGCCGTCTTCGTACTCAACCAGGATTGCCATGTATACAGGGTTTGATCCTTCCTCGACGTGGAACGCTATGTTCAAGCCCGGGTAGTTGCATGGAACTCTGCAACCAGTAACATAATATATCGCACATGAACGGATAATAGACGATAATATGCAACCTAATGCTTGAACTATGCGTAATGCGCTAACCGTGCGTATTGTATTCGGAGTATTCCAGCATGCCGGAGCTCGTCGGATCTGCCGGGCAACGCCATCGACCCGAACGACGTGCCGCTCATATCGAAATGGGCGGGCATGTCGAGGCAGACACCGCCGAGGCACGCGTCGGTGATTGTGATCGTCGACGGAGTGCCGGAGCACGCCGGATGGCTGGTGCATTTCACCTGAGATCAATTATATATGTACATATATAAATATCAAGTCCAGGAGTGTGACATTAGATGAGAAATTTTTTACTTTTGCTATATGTTACATGAATCATGATGCATGTTAGACCTGATAGCACGAGCCACATCCCTTGCCAGACTTGAAGAGCAATGGGTTTCCACATGATGTCATTGATGAAAAGGGAGGTAGATTCACATTCTTAAACCCACATCCACCACCTAAAATTTTAACACCAAAACAAATGAGAAAACTTAATGTACTCCAATCATCTAATCTAGACAAATTAGTTAGATAATATAATAATTTTACCGTTGTCATCAGGCCCTGCACCAGTTGGTTTACCATACCAGGTGGCACTAGCTGGGCCCCAGGTCAAGTTGGTGGCAGGAGAGTCGACACTCAAGAGCTTGGGGTTGAAACAAGTGCAGGGGTTAAGAAGGACTGAGAGCAAAGCTAGCAAAGCAGAGAGAGCCAATGGCCGATGGAGTACTTGAAGAGAGAGAGCCATAAGGTCGAGTAAATTTATGCGAAGCAACTATAGAAGAGTTAGCTAACTAGCTATAGGTTGCGAAGTGTGGAAGGCAATTGAAGGGCTATTTATAAGATAAGAACGTGACAAATTGGGAGTCACATGTGTCACAACTAATTGCTCACCAAATCACGCCAAGGCCAGCATCTATATATACGCCAACATATAATGTACAACTTATAAACATAGAGCCCGTGATCTTAGTTTGGTGTATTATTATTATTAGAGAGAGTATACAAGCCTCCATTTCCATCGGTGGACCCACATGTAATTCACTATTTCACATGCGATGCCTATTTCTCAAGCAAGAGAGATGCGTTGCTTTACGTGCTAGTAATTAAATCTCCATCACATTCATGCCGTATGAAATAAGAAAACTCTCTCTCTCTCTCTCTCTCTCCCTCTCTCTCTTTCTACATATATATTTATATATATGTGACCGTTATTATAGTTAAGATGGGGCCATTACATTCCCACAGCTTTAGAATAATTTCAATCACTTTCTCGTTAATTATAATTTTTCTCTCGCCACGTATAAATTTATGATTCGGCTTTTGGATGTGTACTTATAGCAGTGCTCGAATGAGAATAAAAATATAGATCAATGGAACCATAAATGGGAGCCACTTGTTGCATGCGATGTCTTGCAATAGGGAGAAAGATTTAAGATCTTTTGTAAGATCTAACTTTCTTCATAGTTTCATCTTCTTCTTCTTCTTCTTTTTTTTCATTCTTTTTTTTTTTTTTTAATAAGAAGGGGTATACATATCTTAGTAGTTATTACAAAAAATAGACATCCATATACGTGTTAATGTTAACACACGAGAAAATTTGTATGGAGATCGAGCTTAGTATGCAATACTACGTGGAACACTTTGACACAGTATAAATAACTCTAAACTACTATACTAGCCGTGATTCCCTGGTGGCATTTGCTGGTATAGCTGTTGGTGGTACAAAGCAAGCATCCTGTTCCACGCATCATCCTTGCTAATTGGCTGTTAATTAATAGCAACATTAGTGGATATAAAACTAGAAAAACTATGAAGATTATCCGATATCTCGTACCAATTACCTGCGTCACCGGCACCGGGCGGGGGAAAAACGCCGGTATGCGTTCCGGCAGTCGATCATTAGATGCATTATTATTAGTAGTAGTAATAGTAGGAGTCGTCGTCGTAAAAGGGAGAGAGGAGGATGAGGGTTGGATCAAATGAGGGAGAGAGCTTAGGTCCATCATGCCCTTTTGGGCCATTTGGGCCATCATGGAGAGCTGTAGATGTTGCATGGCCATGGGCATCATCATGGTGCTCATTCGACTCATCATCTGGGCCTGAGACTGGAGCTGCTTCACGTACGCGATCACCTCGTCAAGCATCGATGCCTTGTCCGTCTTTTATTTTATATAAGAAATAAACAGATTAATTATATACACATATACTTTGGAATAAAGAAAAAGAGGCATTAATATTCCTCTCTTTGTTATATATATATATATATATTACCTTGCTTGAATTGGGTACCAGATTCTGTAAAGTCTTTATCCTCTGATTGATCTTATCCCTCCTTTTCTGCACGCTGATACTCACATTAGTGTTAAAGAACCCAAATATTTTTTCTTTTCTTGTAAGTTGCCAACAATAATTAATAAAGAGAAAATTCAAGTTTTACTTAATGTCAAAAAAAAAATTGTTTGGCCATATATACAACTGATTATTTATATATAGCTGTTAAAGAGCTCAAATCAAGCATGTCTTGGTGCATTAATTATAGCTTTTTGAAGTAATGTTTCTTTCTCAATTAATATATATATTCGATAGAGGTATAATCGGGCCCAAATTATCCGTTACCAAATCCAATTAACTCAAATTCGGATTTCAAATTTTTCGGTGTCAAATTCGAGTTGAGTATTCTCGGATTGCATTGGATTTATTCAGATCGAATCCTAACTATATATCCATCGGAGCAGCTCTATTAGATATTTAAGTTTTTTTCGTAGACTATGTTTATGTAGTCTAATACTTAAATTGTGTAAACATAAGTCTTTAATTAACTATAATTCTTATATAGTATGAATAATCAATAATTGAATAATTTTTAGCTACTAAACTATTATAGTTGAGTGTTTAAAAATGTGTAACTTATTGTTTTAAAATAATATTATTGTATTTTATATTTTATAGTATACGAAGCTGAATTCAATCCATTATATGATTTAAATCAGATAATAAATGGGTTGGATATGGATATTATACTCGCCTATGCATTTAAAATCTGATTCGAATCGGAGTCTAATAATATTAAATAAATATAGACTAATCTTCGAACAAATTTAATCTAATCCGATTTGGTTACATACCTACCACTCAACTTCCAAATTGGGCATGCATTTAAAATAAATTTTGTGAATCTAGTAGACAATAACAATACAATCTACCTACCATGCAATATTAATCACATCTTAACATTAATTATCTGATATTACCATATTAACTGTATTGCTAAGTCAATTGGATGCCACTAACTCATTATGGATGATTTGACTTTCAAAAATAAAATGCAGAGAACGAAAGATAGAAATGGAAATTCATTTGGTGTGTGAGAATATAAAAGATACGACTACATTATCTAAGAAAACGAAGGAAAGAGAAAAGTAATCCTAATGATATTATTTGGATTATTTTATTTATCCACTATCAATCGTATTTATGTCAATTTATATAAGATTTCCTCAATTAATGCTACTCATTCTCATTTCTGTGAACAATTTAATTTAAAATGCATGTATTATTTCTTCTTCTTCTTCTTTTTTTAAAAAAAAGTTAAGATGATACTCGGTTTACAACCAAATACCTATTACTATAAACCTAATTAGTTGCTAAAAGGAGTTGTTAAATTATATAAGATTGCACTAATAGCAAAGAGGAAATTGAGTTCATTTATCTTACACGTTCAGATTGGTTATGGGTGGCGGCGGTTCTGGTTCTCTTGGAGGAGGTAGACGCCGTCCGTACTTCGCCGTTCCTCACCTCTTCCACCTCACACACCGCATCTCTCTAAATTGGAAATATAACAAGGAAGAAATAATAATAATTATACGTACATAATCAAATAATAGTTATATAATATAGGAGTAGTTAATTCGCCTGAGAGCGCCGGGTGTGGCCGCTTGTGTTCTCGGTCTTGGGCGATCCGTCCGAGTTATTAGTGGTGCTCGTCAAGCCGCCGGACGTGCTCCCTAGACCTCGCTCCTTCGCCTTCGCGGCGCTCCCCTGTCTCGCCGCCGTCCTCTCAGCAGCTCGTCCCGTGACGGAGGGGACCACGGCATCCAGGTGGGCCCCACCTTCGGCGGGGAGGCGATGGGGGCGCGTGGCTTGGTCGACGACCGCCTCGAGTGTGCCGCCGCTTGGGCTATGGTGTTTCCTCCACGCGGCGGCGGCGGCTGCGGCGGAGGATGGGTGCTTCGGTATTATCTTATTGACGCGCGGCACACCGAGGCCGTGGAACGTGAGGTGGCCGTTCTCCCACGTCAGCTCGGCCACCTCATCGTCCGGGATTGGAAGGGGCACGGCGACCGGAGATTGGCGGCGGGGTGGGAGGTGACGCGATGAGTTTGGTGGGTCTTCGAGTTCCCACCTTGGTACGCAGTGACTCATAATCTTCTCCTTCTTCTCTTCTTTCTTAGCTATAGACAAACAGTCTGGGTGGCCATCCTGAGTGATCCATTGCATTACTCAGTAGACCTTCAAAGCTTAAATGCTATAGGGAATGGTGTGAGACGAGGAAAGGGTCTCGGCTACCTCGGGATCAAAGGAAGGGCGGCACGTAGCCTGCCTTACCTCCACATGTCAGTATAGAACGAGCCACGATTTTTTTTTCTTTCATCCTAATCTCGCAGTCGCAAGTGGCTTGCTAGGAACGGACAGGTGTCAGTGCCGCCGCCGTATGGGTTTGTTTCCCTTTTGTTAATCTACGCTTAGGATTCGGTTTACTTTGAAGTTGGTGCAAGTTGAGCGGCTCCTGTGACGGTGGATTCAGTGTGCAAGTTGATAGATAGCGACAAAACAATCTTGTCCAATCTTTTCGACGACCACACGATTAACTGAATCGTTAAGGATTGCCTCTCAAGTCTTAACTACATATCGAACCTTTCGCCTGCATGATTGACCTCATCGTTTTATGCACGGCCACTTCGTTCTAGCTCACTTAACCACTGCTGAAATCCTTTTCTTAACATTTCATCAGTGCAGAGATCATGCAATCCAAATTTAATGGCGATCAAAAGAAAAGAAAAGTAAAGGGGAGAGAGAGAGAGAGGATAAAACAGAGCTTTTTGGTGGGATTTTCCACCGTCACCGACCATCTACCGAATTAACGATAACATGCACGACGCCGACAAATGGGAAGTCGCCACCTAATCTTAGACATCTGAAGCCGCTTCCTACCTCCAATCGTCGAAAGCTTTGCCGCTCCCCCAAATGGCTGAAGTGAATTCCTCAAGGGATGTGGATCGGCTGACCCAACTTAAATTTCAAAAGTCCAAGTGAGGTCCACTTAATCTTTATTTTCTTACATAGGAATCCATGGGCTAAACTGGGCCATTGATAAAGGACAAACCATAAGGGCAATTCCGTAGATGTCCCGAAATCCCTGTCCAATATTCGAACCTGCTCGCTTAGTTCGGCGAGCCCACAGCTTCAACATGACAAAAATAAAAAGGCAAAAGCCCAAGTCCCCCCACCTCTCAAGGCTCCAGCTCTTTCACTTCTCAGTTCTCTCTCACACTCTCTCTTTTCCGTTGCTAAACGGACACTAAATAATTTAGTATTATTTCCTTTGAATTCGAAAACCAAATGCGGCAGAGCACCGCGCCGCCTTGGATGCTCTCCTCCTCCCCCGCCGTCGGAATACTTAGTTGGAAACCTTAGATGCATCAGGGCCAGCACCAGCGCCAGCACCAACACCAGCGGCTCAAGAGCTGGCCCGGACTCTGGTTCCGCGATACCCCTCTCAAGCATGTGGTCGTCAAGATGCAGCTCGGCGACCAAAAATTAACCCTAGATCCGTCCCCTTCCTCTGACCTTACGGCCCTACTCTCCGATGAGATTCTCCTCCGCATCCTCTCAGGAGCTCCGTCTCACTTCCTGCCCTCTGCCTCTCTCGTCTGCAAGCGATGGTTCCGCCTCGCCGGACGTCTTCGCCGCTCCTTAACCCTGCTCGACTGGTCCTTCCTGCACCGCCGCCTCCATCTTCGCTTCCCCGATCTCACTGACGTCGATCTCCTCCCTGCTTCCTTCTCTACGTCCTCCGCCTCTACCTCTTCATCCTCCTCCCTCGTCCTCAGCCGCGGTGCCGTCACCGTTTCCGTCGACCCCTACGCCGACCCCCCGGTCGGCGACTCTCGCTTCCTCTCCGCCGACGCCATCGATCGCGGACTCGAAACCCTAGCCCGGAGTTATCCTTCTCTAAGAAAGCTCTCCCTCGCCTCCCCTTCGGCGTCGGAGTCGGGCCTCATGGCCGTCGCTGGCCGCTGCGCGACTCTTCAAGAGATAGAGCTCCACCGCTGCACCGATCTCGTCCTCCGTTCCATCTCCGCCTTCGAGAACCTACAGATCCTTCGCCTGGTAGGGTCAGTCGAAGGGCTTTACCGTGGCCCTGGGGTCACTGACATAGGCCTCACTATTCTAGCTCACGGATGCAAGCGACTGGTTAAGCTTGAGCTCGCCGGTTGCGAGGGGAGCTACGATGGGATCTCGGCGATTGGACGGTGCTGTATGATGCTCGAGGAGCTCACGATTTGTGATCATAGAATGGACGCTGGGTGGATGGCCGGTTTGGCGTTCTGCGGAAATCTCAAGACCCTGAGATTGCAGGGATGTCGGAGGATTGATACTGATCCGGGGCCTGTCGAGCATCTCGGATCGTGCCCGGCGATTGAACGAGTACAGATGCAGCGATGTCAGATAAGGAATAAGAGGTCCTTGTTTGCTCTGTTCATGGTATGCGAGGCGGCAAAGGAAATAATGTTTCAGAATTGCTGGGGGCTGGATAATGACATGTTTAGCTGCGCAAGCGTTTGCAGGTAGTCATGTTTCTCTCTCAAAACTTATGTTAATTCTTAATGGTTGTTGAGTTTGGTCTGTCTTCTGATTGATTTTCTCGTATAGATGTTATTATTTGGAATATTTAGGTAGTTGGAAGTATAGAGGTTTACTGTCTTAGTGGAAGGTTAAGGTCCAATCTCTTGATCTCTTGATCTTTTGATCATTTATGCTTGTCTTATGTCAGTATGTATCTCTAGTGAACAGCACAATAGATGACAGTATAAATACCGGATAAATACGGTACCAATTTACAACACCCTTTTCCTAGCAAAATGGTAGTCCTGATGCTGTTGCAATAATATAAATTTAGGTTATCCTGAGCTTGTTTTGTCACCTATCTCGCCTTACGCTTGCTGTATCTTTCCCAAACTGTGGATTAATCCAATCCATTTCCTTCATAGGACTTCCTCAACGTTAGATGTACTGCTCAGATCTCAATGTTTTGTCAAGATTATTCTCAGTTCATGTGACAGCCTCATGTTCCCAATTTTCTGGATATCTACCTCTATAGTCTCCATCTCAGCTGTATCAATCTCATTAATTAAGAAGCTCTTACTGTCTAAAGATCTTGCTTATACAGGGGGATATGTTGTTTTAGGCATACAAAATTCTACTGCTATTGGAAGACATCTGGTGACCATAGCGCATTTTAAAGGCATCTTGCAATTCTTTGTTCTTTTATTTTCATTAGTGCATGACAAACTCATTGCTTTACTTATGATCCTGTTATTTAACAATATTTTTGAACTCGTTGCTTTATGGTAGCCAAAGATTGGCTACGATCAAACCTTTTTTTACACGATTCCATATTGTGGGTTTTCTGATTTTGAACCTGTTGCCTTACATTCCATTGAATTTATGAAGGTTTGCTGAGAAACAGGCATATGATTGATCTTTTGTTCACAGTCATGTTCAAGCCATGAAATTTATCTTTCTTTGGGTGTACTAAAATTCTCCACAATTGTAACTGATGATCTTTTCTTTAGTCATTGTTGCTTGAGCGAGTGCTGGGTGTTGTTGGCCAAGCATTATTTGGCTATCCTCTTATGGTTGGAGCCAGATCAGATAAACTTGCCATTTGCATTCGGTCAAGCTTTTCTTGTTTCTTGATAGAGATGCCCTAGGATCAATATAAGTCTCCGTGAAACTGCTAGTGACATGATCCCTAGAATAGTCTCTGTCAAAAGAAATGTCTTGTACTAAATTGTAGATTTCAATATGCCAAATTATCAAGGAACGGAAATCTTTTCTTTCAGATAAAAAATGTCTCAAAAAATCTGCTTAGAGAAGCAGTTGGTAGATGGTATATCCTTTGCCTACTTTCTCGATACTTAGGTAAGCTGTCAGTTACAACGAATTTATTGTGCCTGACCAGTTCTTTACATCTCTCTGCATGTCATATCTCATCCAGGTTAATTACTTGCAGTGGACTCTATCTGGATTCTTATTGTCGTTCTTAGCTTATGTCACCAACATTGGCATTTATAACCGTCTTCAAATAAAATATTTGAAATTTCCTAGCATCGTTCTTGGTCTTTATGTTTCATTTTTCACTTTTCCTTCACTTTTAGCTTGACATTGGGTAAAATTTCAGATTTTATTTGGTAGAAACGATGTAGTTTATGTATGGTTCCAAAATTGGTTTTTTGTATTGTCAAATGTCAATTGAAACTTTTCTTCACTAGTGTTGGCTTCTCTGCAGGAGAGTGAAGTTCCTTTGTTTAGAAGGCTGCTCCTTATTAACAATAGAAGGTCTTGAGTCAGTTATTCTGTCATGGAATGATCTACAAAATCTCATAGTTGTCTCATGCAATAATATCAAGGATAGTGAAGTCAGCCCTGCTTTAGCAAGCCTGTTCTCTGACCTGAAAGAGTTGAAGTGGCGACCGGATGCCAAATCACTCCTTGCAATGAGCCTTGCAGGGACTGGAATGGGGAAGAAGGGAGGGAGATTCTTCAAAAGGGTATGAAGCCTGATCATCTTGACACATTAGGATAAGTTCCCATATGCTCTCTGCTCTAAAAATATTACATATTGCATACTTTCTTGCAGTGGAATGTCCCCGGGCAACAGCGGTTAAAAGGGAAGGTGGAAGAAGACTCGTTGAAGGAGGCACGGCATTAATATTGAAGTGCTTGACGTGTAATCAATCAGCAGCTCAAACTTTTGTTCCTTAAATGTACTGGAAGGGCATTACAGTTTGTGTTTATATTCCACTTGCAATCCTGCCATTTTCGTTCTTCACTCAAGAGTATTTGTTCTTAAATAGGGTTGGCATGTTCCAGTATGACAGAAAATATACAGGCAAACATAATATTCTTCCTGTCATAATGCTCTACTGGAGCAGATATATTGACATGCTTATCAGACTTTGATGTTTACTGCTAACATGCTATAAAGGTTCTGTGGGCAACCATGAGAACGTTGGTGCTAGTCTGTCTTTTTCAGTTGGTAAAGATGGAAAGACCTGAATTGGAACTCGGGAAATCTTATACAATTTAGCCCTCTTTAACTAATCGAACACTATCCTATTGATCATACAGTTAAGAATAAAATCGAGCCAATTTATCATCAAATTTGAATTGAAAGTATAGAATCAAGCTTCAAGTGAAATAATTTTAATTTCAAAAAAAATTTAAGCTTGAGCCATAAACAAACAAATTAATAAGCGATTTTCGATCTAAATTGAGCCAATTTGAAATTTTAAATAAGATGATAAATGTTCTAATTTCATTCATCTTTATTGGGCAGTCAAAGATTAGGCTTTTTATTTTCAAAAAAAAAGTCGTTCTGTTTGTAGTGTCCTCGACTGATGTAGTACTCAGTGAAGTTGGAAAGATTCTTGTATGTCTATATTTCTCTTGGGCCACCTTTTACATGATATACAACAGATACAAGTAGTTGTTGATGTAATCTTCTGATATGATTTATAATCTTGTTCTTATATATATCGTAACAGTTCGATTTCTGAATTCTGATTCCACCATCTCAGCACAGGACGTTGCTCATGCTTTGACCTTTTCCTAAGAGTTCTTGGGCTCCACCTGTTTGATGCTATGCCAAGAAGACACACCTCCCAATCCTCCTTCCTATATGTACCCCACCCGTAACTTTCTCGCTCTCTCTCTCTCTCTCTCTCTCTCTCTCTCTCTCTCTCATGGAAGAAGGAAGAAGGGAGGCAAAAAACAAGAAGATCAAGAAGATGTTAGACTCTCGGAGAAGACACCCCATGGACTATTACTCTTCCTGCAGCAGCAGCAACAAGAAGCGGGTGGACCACCTCGTCCACCACCCTCTCCTTCGCCCGCCTACGCACGCCACCTCCGCAAAAGACGGCGATGAGGACTCAGAGATGCTTGTGATGATGGCGGAAATGGGAGGAGGACGACGGGTGCGCTCCTCCTTCGGGAGCTGCGGTGTTTGGAGCATGGGATCTCTCATGGACCATCGACCAATTACTCCTTCCCCAGTTTGTAGCCCCGTGAGCTCTCTCTCTTGCTCGCCTCCCTCCGGGTTGCGGTACTACTCGCAGGTCTCCACTGCGGATGACTCCAACTTCGCCACACCCGACCAGGTCTCTGTTTGTTGCCATTTCCTTTTGTTTCGATTCTTGTTGGGTACCTGTCCTTTTTCTTCTACTTGTTGGGTTTTGGAAAAAACCCATTTCTCGGTTTCTTGTTTCTTTTGCGTCTCTAATGGCCGCTTTGGTGTTCAATGGGAGAAACCCATGTTAGAGTTCTATCTTTCGGTTACCTGGCTTCTTGGGTTCTTTTTTGTGTTCTATATATTTGTTTCCTGAGAGGATTTATTTCTGAATATTATCTTATGATGTTGCAGAGCTGCGTCGTTTCTAATGATAATGCTAAGGAATCAACATCGCGAGAGGAAGTAGAAGAAGCTGAAGGAAGGGATGCAGCTGCCAAGAAAGAATTCAAAAGAGCTTCACAAGCCACCACTGCTAACAAGCGTTCTCAAATGCAAAAGAGGAGAGGTAGATGGTTGGGGTTTCTTATTGGTCTTTGCATCATATATATATATATATATATATATATATAGATTCCTCTATTCTTCTTTTCTGCTGAAATCATAGTAGCAGGAGGAGTCTATTCTAACCAAGCCTGCACTCCAAATGCCAATCACACGGCCACATCGGCTAACCCACGGCGCTTCTCGCGTGACCCTGTTGACTCCTCGGAGGTCATCAACCACGACGATGGCCGGAGATTGCCGATTGTCAGCGAAGAACAAGATGAAAGGGTGCATACCAAGAATTGGCACGCTGCTACCATGTCTCCTCGCTTGTCCTCAGGTAATCCCGTAGTCTTAAGCATTCTAACATTAGTATGATTTGAATTACGTCAATAAGGCCGTGAGTAATTAGAACTTGTATTTCAGATGGTGACTATTACCTGGGAGGCAGTGGTAGCGCCAGTGTTAATGATAACTCGGGAGATGATACTAGTGCAGTCACCGATCGGCTCCGTCCATCATCGGCCAGGTTCCACAGCTTTGTGTCCCAAGAAAGGAGGAGTGAAATGGAGGCCAAGCTAATTGCATGGAAGGAAGCACAAATGTTGAACCACATAAACAAGTACGTAGCCTTTTCTCTTCTTTCTATTTTTCTTTTTCTGGCTTCATTCCTTCACCTATTTGTCATGATCTGTTAACATGGAAAGAAGCAGGAATTAATCAATAAGCAAGGTAGGTTGTGATCAGATCTAATTTAACTTTTCAATAGGAATGAGTAGGATAGGTTTGTGGTGATTAATTTACTGACAAGGGCTGAAGAATTTATAGAAATGTTAATCTACTTTACATCTAGTTACTGTCTTTGTCACTGACATGAACAGACATTCGAAATCTATTAAACCATCAGGAATTGTTATTGAATCATAGAACAAAATCTCGTACCATAGGAAACTACACCTGCTTTTTGCAGCACTAATGTCTTGCTGGATTATCCAAATGCTCAGGCTAAGGAAGCAAGAGGTAGCCATTGAGGAGTGGGAGAGGAAACAGATTGGAAAGGCCAAGCAGAGCATGAAATTAATTGAGGTCTGTTGGTATTGTCTAGTAGCTGGAAAATAGGATGTGTAGTTTGGTATAATAGCCCTTGAATTACTTTGTTCTTCTTCTAATTTGAGCAGACGAAGTTGGAGAAGGAGCGGACAAAGGCGATGAACAAGATGCAGAGGAAGATATTGATCACGCAGAAGAAGGCCGAGAAAAAGAAGCTCAAGGAACATGCAGCTGCCACCCAAAAGATATCCAAGGTCATTGCTGCATTTGAGAAAATCTCCAGAACTGGAAAGCTCCCATGGAAGCTGGTTTTAGTCTGATCTTTTCACTCGCTTCTCGCATCGGTGAAAGCTTATATCAAAGACAGACGGCTAGAGAAGTTTTTGGTTTTGATGGATAGTGTTCAACCTCAGTTGTGTTGTGTTTTAGTTTGCTGTTTGTAAATTGATGAAAAATTAATAGCACATAAGATATGAGATTCCATGGCTCGACTCGTCCATGCAACAGCATTAAAGAGAAGAGAAATTCCTGAAGCATATTATTAGTCTTCACTTTTATTTCCAAACCCTTTAGAAGACTTTCCAACTCTTTCTTAATTTTGCTTTGTTCAGAGAGCTGATGTCAAGTTGCTATGCTCTTGGTTCGGCCTAGTTTAGGAGGCCCAAATCTAGCAAAGATTTGGAGAGGAACAAGCCCAAGAATGAGTCGTATTAATATATATATATATATATATATATATTCTGAATCAAAACCTTATAAAGAAGTTAAACCTCCTCCACTCTCAACGATTCCTTTCTAGTAACACTGCATCCTATCACGTGCTGGGAACTTTTCTGTCCACTTTTGTCTCGCTACAAACATCGAGTCCTCATTCATTTGGTCAATCATCTCTCCGGGACCAAATCCACTTTTTACTTCACCAAATCCGCTTCTTCCTTCACTAGTTTTTATTTCACCTATTGCAAAATTAAAAAAACGAAAGAAGAAAGAAAGAAAAAAAGAGAAAAGGAGATAATCGTAAGAAGGAAGTGGATCGTGGGAAATTTTCCAATAGTCCAGTTCTTGAAGGCGCTCCCCATCGACAGGAATCCACGAATTCCCGATTTATACCAACAGAGAATGTAGCAACCTAATTGGGAATTTCAGAAGAGACAAAAGACCAAAGAAGGAAAGAAATATAAATAAGGGAAAGAGAAATCCCAAGGCTAGAAGGAGAGCAAGTGTGACGTCAGCATACGCCGTAGTCATGGAAGAGGAGCTCGCCGGAGGCTGCGGCGGCGGAGGGGCCGTCGCGGTGCCGGACGAGGAGCATCTCCTTCTGGCGGCGGAGCTCCATGACCTTGCGGTGGGAATTGGAGTGCTGCGTGAGGACGAACGTGGGGCTCGCCGCCGGCCGGTACTCCGGCACCAGCCGGCCGGACTTATACCGCACGCCGCAGGCGTTGCAGAGCGTCTTCGGCCCGAGCGGCCCCGTCCGCCACTGCGGGGTTTTCTCCGACGCGCAATGCGTGCACCGCCGCACCCCTCCCTCCCTCCCCATCTCCCCTCCTCCCTTCTTCTTCCCCCCATTATTGTTACAATTCCCATCCTTCGACTTAAATGACGGCATCTCCGTTGAGGATGAGGAGGACGATGAAGGAGACAAATTCGCCGCCGCCGCCGCCGCCGCCGCCGGCGGCACTAAGGATGACCATGTGGACCTCAACCGCTTGCTTCTCGCCCCGCGAGCGGTGACCAAGCTGGGGATGTTACCGGAAGGGGCGACCGGGTTAGCCGCGGAGGACGACGGGTATGGCATGTCGGAGAAGGAGTCGTCGACGAAGTTCGACAGCCATTCCAACTCGGCCGCTTCCTCGCTCTACAATAAACAATTAATTCATAGATGAGAAATTATAACTTCTTGTGAGGTCATGTAGAATTTTGCTTACTTACTGGAATATAGAGGTCGTCCGGGAAGGAGGAATATATGGTGTGATCTCCCGAGAACGGCCTGCTCGTAATTGCTTTCGACGTCAGCTCGGTGGTAGCCGAGGCGATGAAATAGTTGTCCCCATCGGCGGCAACGGCCCCGGCCCCGGAGAAGAGGTCGTGGTTGGAGAAATCGAGCAAGTCATCGACTCGGAGTGCATCAGTAGATTGTAGCCCATAGAGGTGAGCAGGAGAGGAATTAATAGTTGTAGCAGTAGTAGTAGTAGTCATCACAGGAGTAGTGACTACATTTGAAGCATTGGAGAAGAAGTCTCCCATTCCCATTCCCATTCCCCACTCGGAAGCCATTGTTTAGTTTCTCACTCAGTGGGTATGGTAGGAGGTAGGGAGTAGTCGGTGGAAGTAAGGGGGAGGAGGAAGAGAAATAGTGGGGTTGGGGTTTAAATTCATTCACTCATGAAGCACTCATTTGGTGTTTGATACAAAAAATAATACAGCTCGAAAGTTACGACCCCAATAATAATAGCCACTGATCATAATGGATTATTATGAAGCTGCTGCAACCCATCACACATGCAGCACCATCGTGCCCCATGCACTGCCTCCATCCCCAATCTCCTCTCCTTGCCTTTTGTAAGACTCTCTCTCTCTCTTTCTCTCTCCTATCTTTGAATTTTTATCCCTTGCATGTGATCACTGTGAGATTAGTACTTATTTACGTTCTCCTCCCCCTTTAAAGAAATTGACACCGAGGAGCTCGGTGAGACGGTGACTCTAGCACATGCTTGATGACATGATGTGATAGATGGTAACTAACATATGAATCCACTTGCCCTTTAATTCTTTATGCTGCATGTGATACATAGACTCCAAGTTTCCAATTGGATGTACTCAAATCTCTCAGGAGATCAACTGGTAGGCATTGGAGTACTGGGGGTACTAGTGTAAATGATTGAAATGTAGGGTGTTGATATCAATTTACTGCCCTTGTTCAGACTTTTTTAATTTTTTTTATTATCTTCTTCTTCTTCTTCTTCTTCTTCTTTTTTCTGCAAGAGAATCAAAACTCCTGCAGCGATTAGAACAACTGGCGTGGAATTGCACTTATTCGACTGCAATTTTTCCGTGCATGGACAACAGCTGTTCCTTGGCAATTTGTCGCACAGCTTACAGCTCTTTATCCACTGGCAAACCAACAGTACCGGTGTAGAAACGTGGCACTACTCTTCAGCGAGTGACACGTGTAAGAGGCTGCTGCTTGCTGTTCCGGACTGTAGAGCCGACGCAGGCGGTAGTTGTTACTCATGGTAAAAGGAGTTGAGGTGAAGACACGTGGAGTGTCGGGGTACATGGGGACCACTGCCACACCTCACTCCCCTCTCTCTCTCTCTCACCGTTTACTTTCTCCTTTCTCGCATCCCGAGGCGGCTTCTTGCTTCCATCCCTGCCGCTTTACCTCTCTTTCTGCACCCAGCCAACCATGAGTTAGTTAGAGTTACAGAGTAAACGCTAGTATCAAAAATAAAAGAAAAGGAAAAAAATATATCAAATAATTAATTGCCATCGCCTTAATAGTTAATATGCCGGTGCGCATTTTTACTTCAAGGATGTCCACATCAAAATAAGTATTCTACATGTAAATACAAATACTAAAATTTAGAAGGGCGTATGTGTCAAATGAGTGTGAAGTAGAGCATGGAGGCAATTAAGTAGAGCTTGCTGGGCTCCACCCACTGCCATGCAGCTCAGAAGGCTGCTCCCCAGGTCCCAGCCTCCGGTCTGCGACGGCGACGGTTAACAGTACCTCCTCCAACTCCAACCATCCATCCGCTGTTGTCGCTGGAAGACGCTCACCCCGAATGATCCCCCCCCCCCCCCCCCACACAGCACACGGGCGACCGCAGCGGCTCACCGTCGCACATGCATACGGCACGTGAGAGTACGGCCGTGTCCGACGTGGTCCTCCACCCCCGCGTCGTTGACGAAACCGCGGCCGCCAGCTTAGCGTGGGACCCTCCCACCCCGCCTCTGCACGGCCTTTTGGACCGGTCTTACCCCCTTTTAATATATATAATATATAATATAATTTTGTATTCGATATGCTCGCGAATTTTAAAGCAACAGCGGCCAATCATCCCATGGTTATGCATGTACATGAAAAACGCGATCACATGTAGTGAAAATCTTAAAAATGTGCAAACCACGTGTATCGGCTTAGTAATAGTTTTAGGCTAATTAATCGGAATAACTATTCGCTATTCTTCTCTCTTATTGGCGCGTCGGTGTGCGACCGGAAGCATCAGTCCGCTCCTATACCGGAAGAGGACACGAGACCTCTCTCTCTCTCATACTCTCTCTCATACTCAATCTATTCATCTCGTGTCCAAAGGCATCCAATCACGTGAGCGAGCCCGATAGGAAATTAGGAGGAGTCGTCCAACCTAGCTGGGCCCGGGATTTGCCTCGGCACGTGCTCGCTCGTGCACATGTTCTCCCATGCACGTGACTCGACCCAATCCTCTCCCAATCTAGTCTTCTAACATTTAATAATTAACCAAACAAAGAGAAAGTTTGTCTCAACGCTTGAGAATCTATTTAATTAGGGTCTTTATATGCACTCCACTTCCTCTCTTTTTTTTTCTCAATAATTAGGTTTTGAGATAACTTATAAGCGCGGTTTACCAGGCGGGCGTCGGTTAGAACCTTCATAGACTTTTCGGGATCCGGTCTTTTCCTCCTTCCCACCACTCGCTCTGACGCGATGCCCCGCAACCACGTGGTAGTAGCTTTCATGCTCCGCCAGCTGGACAGCCACGTGTCGGTTGGTATATCCCTCCTCCCCCCTCCCCCCTCCCCCTGACGGTACGGACAAGCAAGCACGTGGTTCGTGTCAGGTGAGTCGGCCGCGGGGGTCCTCCTTTCTTAACCCTCCTTTATTTTATTTATATATATTTATATAAACTTAATTGAATTCGGCCAAAAAATCTATGGAAAATTATCGTGTATATAACTCTTTCATTATTTACCCATGCATGTGACCACGTGGACCTGATTGTGATGGCCCACTTGGCGTGCTGACGGAGATTTGGATGAATGCACTGTCCCTGCTAAGCAGCTTTCATGTGTGAGGGATAGACTCTCTAAAATACTATCTCAATTCTCGACTATATACCACCATGCATGACATCTATCTAGTTACTAGTCTGCTTTGCTTCTCGATCTCTAATTTATATTTCATAATACTGTATATGATATATTCGCATTATATATATATATATATATATGTGTGTGTGTGTGTGTGTGTGTTTGTTTGAGACAGTAGCTGCAAATATGGTCGTTTGCTTTTGGACTTCAGGTATATGTTGGTCTAACAAACAGGGTAGGCAAGAACAATAGGACCACTTTAGTTATTGGATTGCTGGAATGATTAGGTGGTCCATGTAAAAGGGCTCAACTACAAGGGCAGGAGAAAGAAACCAAATATATTGGTGCGTATCTTAATGCTTAAACTTTATTGTCAGCCAAGTTGGATAATAAATCTAACTGAGTTAAAAGTGACTCCTCTCCTCATAAAGACATGCATCAAATTTATTGAATGGCATGCACCTGGACGGGTTGGTTTGGGTTACAAGTTAGATCTATGCTTTATTTACAAGCCCCTTGTACACTTCCCTGTACGTTTGATAGTTTCTTGCCAAAGCCAACATAAACAACTCTTTTATCTATATTTCTACGCATTAATACTCGATCGATTACCATCGCCTCTCTCTTTTATATTGAATCCTTGCAGTTTATCTTTTGCTCATCTCTCAAGTTAGCTCACGCACGTACAAACTCGATTGCTTCCCATGTCAAAGTCAAATTCAAACTTTGGAATTGAATCGAGAAGTTAGAGGAAAAGGGAAACGCCGCCCAGTGCCTCGTCCAATAGCGTTGACATCCATCCATTGCCTTGGTCGTGGAGTGATCCTTTTCTAGTTTAATTGCGTGAGTAAACTACAAACCACGCCAATTGGTTGGTAAATTAATTTAGAGAGAGCATCGATATGAGTAAAATAAATGAAGGAAAAAAAATATGGTTACTAACTATTGAGTTGGGTGCCATCCTTAGATTAAGCACCAGTTACAGAACTATTGAATCAGGTTCACATGCTAAAAGATTGTGAAAAGAATTGTACAACAATGTTTATGATATGAGAGACATATGTGTACATGCTTCAACAAAACCAGTGGAGCTACTTGCAAACCTAAAAACAGGTAGAAAAGCTTACAAAAGTAGGTTCTGCAATAATTGATAATCTTGATTTCAACCTTAAGAAAAAAATGCAATTGGGCATTCAAGCTTAAAAATATTATGCCAGGAACTTGAAAAAAAAAAGCATCAAATTTGATTCAGTGAAGCATTACATTTTTTTTTTCTTTTGCGTTTCGCTAGTGTACATCGATTAATCCTGAATAAATAAATAGATATTCGAATCCTGCTTTATTGAATGTTTCAAATAACGAGAGAAAATTATTCTAATTTCTGTGTTCTACAAAAGATGATTTGCGGCCGACAGCAAGTAAATGACAGTAGCATGTTCTGCGGCATCACCGTCACCTTCGGATAGATAACCCCATCTCTGAATAGAATGGAGATAAGCATTTGCATTAGAAAAAGAAAAGATAAGCAGACAAAAAGCCAGCTCTAGTGTGTAAAATTTAAAAACTTCAGAATTAAAGTCAACCGTCAAATAAGAAGGGGGAATCGTTTTGCATGGTTTGATGTTTGCAAGAAAACAAATGATACGAAAGAAACATTTTGGAGAGGGCATTACAAAGCACTACACATTTGACAAACATGAACCCACCTCTAGAAACAGCAAAAGGGTGAAGCAAAATGTTTCACGTACCATCATTTTCATCTGGGAAAAGGAGAATCTTGTTATATTCTAATTATATCATGTGATGACTGCCAAAATGTGCAAAAAAATTCATAGTATAATTTGACTAATTGAAATCAAAGTTCATTTTTATTCTAGATCTACATCACACCTCAACAGAAAAATCACAATCTTTCTGCAGAAGCATTAGACAGAAATATAAGTAGCTTGAACTTTATCTTCATCTGTATCCTGTAATGAGCTAGATGTTAACCTCATCTCAAGCACTAGGAATAGCAAAGATAATAATGCCATTTATCTTTCTGAACACAAAATATAACTATATCGTTCTATCCACTAAAATTCTATATATGAATCCCACAAGGAATCTCAAGACAATTGATGCATTATAAATGTCACATCTATATGGTTCAGCAGATATTGTAATAATGAAGTATATCTGCCATCAGTCTCTGAAGTTGCACAGCGGAAATCCTAGCTCTGCCCATCAGTATAAAGAATCTTGATTATGTTTGTTTTATATGTCCTCCTTTTGTCCTTTAACAGGAAGAATTATGATGTTAACTAACCTATCATTCTCTTTAGCAGCAAAATCCAAAGAATGTAGAGCTAGAGAAGCTAGTGCCACAGTGAACTAAATTCTCAACAACATAAATGCATCAATATATTTCAATAAACATGTGGATAGACAGAAATTTAAACTACGGAAGAGACTACTCAAACATCATTTCAAATTTTAGTTAGGATAAAGTCATGCATAAGTGAATGACAAAGTGCAAATATAACCATATTAAAAGAAAGAACAATAATTTGTTGTTTATGTTGTAACAGATGGTATATTTCAATAAACATCTTGTTTTACATAAACCAATTACAGATTCAGTTATATGTAGCCAAGTCAAGGTTGAGTCTCAATGTAATAAATCAATCTACAAGGACTCAAATTTGAGGAATTGGAGATAAACTCGCAACAAGCAAGCGCCATATTATTTCTTTCCAGCACTAGCAAATGTATGTGCCTACAGGAACCAAATACTTTAATTGGAATTCATATATCAATGAAATTGCTTGAATCGGTGAGATTGTGATATACTCCATGGAATAATGTTTTAGCCGACGCCGACCAGCCTTTTGACTAGTTTTGGATCAGCTATGGCTGGATCGAGCCAAAACTTACTAATGCTAATAGCTCCGAAACCCAAAATAAACTTTCCTCTCTCTTCTATATCTCTTCCTTTTTGATCCAGTGATGGCAAGCTCCGACAAGTAGATCTCCATTGAGGTAAGGTCTTAATCTCTCTCTCCCTCTCATCCTCCTACAAATCTCCCTTTCTGCTCACTGCTGCAGCCCTATCTTTACTGCTACAGTAGTCAAGAGAGAGGGCTATTGGAGAGAGGGATAGGTGATTTTTCTACATTTTATAACATTTAGAATTTTATATAATTAAATTTTTGCTAATAGTCTGATGTCAAAACGACCGATATGACTGATACTTGTCGTTTTTCCAGACAATCAATTCTGAATATGACACTTAGAAACTTGATATACTTTATCTCTCACAAAAACATACAAATTAAAACAATGGATTTCAAACTCATTCACTTCACACCTTTTCCTCTTCTAACTTTCGCTAGAGAATCAACTTAATGAAACCTTTGTGAAACAAATAAAAGAATGGTAGAGATCATTTCACATTTTAACCATACTGAGAAATTATAAAACTAAAAAAGAAACAAAAAGAACATATAGTTAGACAAGGTCACCTAGCATGTATTTATCCACATCCAACTATTAAGGGTATCCATGTGACCATAACACTCTTTAGGGTTGATTTCATTTAAATTTCTTTTAATTCCTTCAGGTGCTATATGCTTTATTTATCTATTCAATGGTATGGGTCAATCTATTTGAAAGCATCGATATTGAGTAAATACTAAGTAGAAAATGACAATCTAAACTACATGATCCATATGCAACTGCAAAGAAGTTGGTTCGAGGAAAGAGGAACTCAATTTCTAAACAATCATGATTCCAGGTCAATAGTCAGCCTCATACATAAATTAACTAAAAGATCATTGGCAGTCTTAAGGATACACCACTATGAACCTCAATCTCTGGATGAACTAAATTAAAATTTCAAACCAGAGTTCCAAAAGAAAAAACCTACCTAAATAGAACCCAAAAGCCTAAAAGCTAAGATTTTGAAAGAACCAGGAATCCACCCAGGCAACCATTATGCAAAACTTATCAAAGATCAATATGCCTACTGACATTTATCAACCAAAATTTATTTTCCAAAATACTTTTTTCTCTTCTCAAAGAAGAAAAACATATCCAAGACAGAAACCAAAGAGATAGGAGCAAAGCTACTCACAGATCACTTGAAATAACAACAACATCGTTAAAGTCCGGGATAGGTGCGACAGAGGATACCCTGAGAGAGCGCCCGACAGCTCCGCGACGCCGAGCTCAGCCTTGACGTCAGCCGCGCCTCCGCCACCGCGCTATGTAACGGAAAAAGGGATCCGCCGCCCAAGCAACCGAGCTCCACCGGCATTCTTAGTCAAGATAACAATTTGAAGAGAAAAGAGTTAGGGCAAGACAGTAAAGGAGGGATCTTGGAGATTGTTACTAAGATAAGAACAAACCTTGAGATTGATGCGAAGCTGCGATTGCGAGAAGGGTTTGCAGCGGCTGCGGAGGTGGACGAGGCGGGGAAGGAGAAGGATCGAGCGGTCGTTTTGGATTTGGAAACGAAAGCGCGAGAGATGCGGCCTATGGATCTAATGCAGGTAGAAGCCATAGGAAGAGATGAGAGGAAAGATTGGGGTTAGGGTTTATGACCACGGAGATGAAATTTGCAGGGGAGGGTATATAGCTACCGGGTTTAGGGTTTATCGAACCAAATGTTGCGGACGAAAAAGGAAATATCCGCATAGGCATTTGGCTTATTTATATGCAAACGATCTAGAGGGAAATTTACATTTCACGTCCTGAGGTTTTACTAATTATACTATACACTATACATTTTCAGTATTTATACTTCGATCCCTGGAATTTATTCTCAAAAACACTCTCACCGTCGGATCTAAAGTATCCAATGAGGACCGTTAAGTTCGTTAGCCGCACAAATCCCCTAAACCCACCCAAATCACCACCTCAAAAAAACGTTGCGCCAATGGCGGCATCATCCCTTTCCCTCGTCTTCCCCTCCCGCCTCAACTTCCTCACTACCGCCGCCTTCCGCCCCCTCCGGTCGATCCGATCTACCCGAGCCAAATCCGATCTCCTCCGCCTCGTCTCCGACCAAGACCGCGGCCTCAGAACCCAAGTAGACCCCGCGAAGCGCGCTGAGATCATCGACGCCATCGACGCCCTTGCGACCATCGGAAGTGGCTCGATCACCACCGACGGATTACTGTCCGCCACATGGAGGATGCTCTGGACCACCGAGAAGGAGCAGCTCTTCATCATCAAGAACGCGAATCTTTTCGGGACCGAGGCCGGTGACGTCCTCCAGGTGATCGATGTGGAGAGGGGGACGCTGAACAATGTGATCACTTTCCCGCCGTCGGGGGTGTTCTTCGTTCGGTCGTCGATCGAGGTGGCGCCGCCGCAGAGAGTTAATTTTAGGTTTGTGTTTTGGATCTTTTTCGAACAATTTTGCTAATTTGTTGGTTAATTTGGTTTTCTTGGATCATTGAATGGACAGATTTACTAGCGCAGTGTTGAGAGGAAGCAGTTGGGAAATTCCATTGCCGCCTTTTGGTCAGGGATGGTGAGTTAATCTTAAATTGTTCTTTTATTTTGGAATTTTTTCTTCTTTCGATGTTCATTTGTTTAATCTTAAGTCAATAATGTCAATAACTAGTCTTTTTTCTAGTTTCTCATCCAAATTTTGTCATGTCTTTTTCATTTGAATCATCCTAATACAAATAGCATCAGAGCTAAGTTTCACTGGGGCCATATATCGAACAGCAAACAAAGCATCCTGAATAGTCCATTATCATCCAATATATGTGATCGAATTCGAAGAAAATAACGATCACAGCTCTTCCTAGCTATGATGTGATCCATAAAAGTTAAATGTAAAGATCTCCTTTACAAGCAAAGTTTTAGAACCTCCTTGTAAATGCAGGCCTATCAACATGGCAATCCCCTTGAGTGGCTACTAACACATGAAATCATTCTGTGGTCATGAATTACTTTAAAAAAATTCATTCGTTAGTCTTTGTTCATTTTTCCTATTCATCATTAATGGCACCTTCCTTTGCCTGCAACGTCTAGTTACATGATCATCTCTTGAATTTTTCCTATTCGCCATTCCTTTGTTTGGGCCAGTTTCATTTGTTGAGTAATTGAGTCGTTCTGATTGCAATGCTAATTTCTAGGATTTCAAATTTCTTCTATCATGTCTATCATATTTTTTTTGAAGGTACACTTGTTCTCACTTGAAGAGGTCTTCAAATATGTCATTTTTAAAAATTATTCAACAATCATATAGCCATCTAATGGAGAAGAAAAAAAGAAAAAGGATCCTTTGGCAGGCAAATGCTGACTGTAGCAAATGACAATTTGCTAACTTTTCCCGATGAGCAGATGACTGAACATTATGGTTTTAAAAGATGGGTGGGTACTGAGAACGTACTCCGCTGTACATGAGGACTAGGAATAGATGTTGATAGTCCTTATCTTGCAACAATGATCACAAACTATTTTGTGCAATGAAGATGAGAAACTATCTCTATTATCTAGACACCAACGGCTCTCATGTTGCTGCTATAGTGATCCTAGCAATAGTTGTTTATGTTATTCCATGGGCTTAACATATAATAGGTTCAAATTCTGGATCAGTTGGCCGTGTCCAGCTTAACAATACTTGTTCATGTTATTCCATTTAAGCTAGGTAGATATCTCACTCCCATTACTAACTCTGATTTTCATTTATTTTTATTTTTCGGATATTTTTTTTGATAAATAATATTTTAAAGAAAAAAGATGAAAATTTGATAAATAATATTTTTGCGGAGGATTCCACATTTATCCTTCTTTCCTCCCCCCCCCATTTTTTTTTTCAAAACTTTTTTCTTCTCTCTTTTGTGGTGGATTCCACTTTTCCTTTGTTCCTCACAATTTATGTTGATTAAATAAATTTTTTTTTCATAGTTTGGTGAGTTATCTACTATTTTCTCCATATATCTAGTTATACCAATATCAAAATGATACTTAGAGGCAGATAAAGATATCCACAGAGGCACTATTTTTTCTCTTTAAGAGTGGATAGAGATACCTCCTTATCTTTTTCTATATCGGTGTATTTCTTGTCCCTAAGCCACATCCCTCTCTAGTTGTCTATACAATCGAGAGCAGTCTTCTCATTAAGTCATTGCATTTGTCTTGTTCCATGATTACTTAAAATGTTAGTTGCCGTTGTTTTATGATGAATGTTCTATACTTTATTAAATATTTGTGATTTTTCTGCTCTAAAATATGACTGCTTTGGACGATCAAATTCATTATGATATGAATCATATATCTTGGATGGGTAGGTTTGAATCTGTTTACCTAGATGAAGATATTCGGGTGGCAAAGGATATACGAGGGGATTATTTGGTTGTTGATCGTGCTCCTTATAGTTGGAAGGAGTGAGCACTACATATCGAACTCAGCATTCTAATGCTGAAGCCATTTATTGTGGGCAAATAGATTTATCGGCCTCAGCATCTTCTCATTCTGGCAAAGCATCATATTTTAAGGTGTCCTGTTGGCTATAAAGCTTCCTACGAGGGAAAGTCTCGCTTGGCGTTTACATGGTTCCTGGTCCTCTTCCCACTTTTCATTGTAACTACTTGTGCTTCTCCAGATATATGGTCTTGTAAGTTCACATTATACACTTGTTTATTTAAGAGAAATACCTACTACAACTAGTGTTCTTTGTCAACTGACATATGCTTGAAACAACATCGCACCTACTCCATCACGTACCAGCCAGCATTATATATCTTTTTTAAGTCAAATTCAATTTTGCTTCTCGTATGATGTAAACACTATTCTAATATTTCAGGTGTTAGCTTAGTTGTATGTCTCTTGACCTAGATCTATACTTTTGTTTCTTAAAAATAGATGCAACAGACGACTGCATATCATTTTTGAGTCGTCAATTCCATTCAGGCTTTTCTTTTTCTCATTTGATGTTCATCTGTCCATTGTCTTTTTATCTTGAATATTACTCTTTCCTGTTATCTTTGTATGCATATTACTCACCTTTCGATACATGAACATGTAGAGTATTGAGGAAAAAGCACTAGCTCTACCAATATAATAATATATGGAGAGTAAAGAAGAAAAGGCACTAGATAGTTGTGCTTGAATTTCGTGTAATTAATAGGCCCTCTCGACTCCATAATTGCTTGCCCATTAAGTGTTAGTTATGAAGCTTTTCATCGAAAGCAGAGAATGCTATCCTAACTACATGATTAATCCAAGTACTTGCCTTTTGTTTAGTCCGAAGCCATTTCTCCTGTAAGCTTGATAAAATTTTACATGATACCACTTGATCACTATCTTAATTTATTGTTGATCATTATTCGAAAGTACGACATTATTGGTCATACTTAAAGAGCAGTATTAGCCTTGTACCCTGATGTTGTGTGGAAGTTTTTCTTCTGCGACCTTTCTTGGATTTATTTTATCTGTACTCCTGTAATACCCATTAATGCTCATCACTGGTCATGTACTCCATCTGCCCAAGCTACCTTGGACCCTTGTGTTTGTCACACTCCTCGGATCCATTCTTCTTACTATTTCAGCCCAGAAATTTGCATGCTGGAAACTTTGTTCGGTCCCAGCATTTGATGCGCATCCGATTTCACTTGGGAAGTGTCAGAATGGAAGGAATTGGGTATGCTCTTGTAATCCTTTGTGACTGGGAAAATATTATTAGCCCTCCATTGAGGGCAAGTAGTGACATCTGTACCATTCTGTAAAGCTTATATATTTCATGATCCTAAAAGGGCACACAATTGGTTGAAATTTCTGAAAGTCTTTGAACTGTTCAGTCCTGCTTCTGTTTCCCTTTTGACAATACGGTTGTGTTCCTCATCGGCTAAAGTTCTGGACATATATCATCAAACTGTTGATGTGGACACCCATATGTTCGTGATTCCTTTAACTTAAAACTCTAAAAGCTAGCAATTGCAAATGACTGCCTGTTTATGGGGTTACCCTTGAATCCTATTACGTGGCAACCTGGTCCTACAACCAAGTAATGCAGTGGCCCAGTGGACAGTAAACTGGTAGATCGAAGTAAACCTTTGATTAAAAAAAAAAAACACTTATATTCGGCACTGTCTCTACCATTTGGGGAATGCATAGGTTTGCAACTTACTAGTTCCCATTGTCTCTACTATTTTTTTAATATTTTATGGTACAGGTAATTGAGTAAATAAATGATAGATAATAAGAAGAAGTACCAAATTAATAAGGCGGTGGGATAGGATATAAAACTCGTATTCATTGCCAGCATTGTTGAGCAAGCAAAAGCATGCATAGAAGCCACCAAGAAGCAAGGCGACAAAAGTGTATTGTTTGATCACGTCCTCTCCTCTCGACATGACCATGAGATAAGAATGGGTGGTGGGGGTGGTGGGGTACTGATAGTAGTAGTAGTAGTAATAGTAGTACAACACCCCTCCATAGAAAGGGACACCACAAACGACCATGGTGCTGGTGACCTTTTTCCTGTGTGAAGTTGAATTCCATCGTATTTTCCTTCTCTTTTCCTTTTTTTTTTTCTTTTCTTTTCAATTGAATTAAAACTCCCAAGTGGGGGACTGGGGAGTGGTCCTCGTACACATGTCCGACGTCTCTTCCCCTCCACTCTCTCGCTTTTTAAGCCCATCCTGCCTCGTTCTTTTGCTGTCACCCATCACTTACCCCTGCACATCCCCATTTCATCCATTTTTTTTGGTGGTGGGGAGAGGGGGGGGGGGGGGGGGGGGGGGGGGGGTGCTTCAAATAATATTATTGGATGCATCATATCATATATATATATATTGGATCACTGTGCTGAGTCAGGAAGAGCCATTAGATCGATCCTATCTGCTCCTCTGACTTCCTACTTTAGGAAGAGAGGTGTGTTAATATTGTTAATCATAATATTATATAATAATTAATCATCAAACAGTTCGAAAAACTTTTATGTGTGGTTCGTGGTGATTTTGTTGACTAGCTTCAGCAGCCAAACTTGTGGCGCACATAGACATATTGTTAATGAAATAGTGAGATCGATGCTGCTACGCTTAATTTATATCCCAGTTGATTAATACAAAAGTTTTGGCGTTAAATACTATTGTTAACACCATCTCTTCTCTCACTAACACACACATGTGCACGCCGTAGGAGACGACCTTTATAAAAGCTAAACCCAAGTTCCCAACTCTCGATCTTAGCGTGGACTTACACGTGCACAATGTTAAGATTTTACCTTTTATCTATAATATTTACACCATACCTTCGCTTTATTCATATTGCCTTGTTCTTCTCTTTCTCTTTCTTCTTCCTCATTCCAACCTCTTCGCCTCCTTTCAACCTCTCT
The DNA here is from genome assembly GCF_048772165.1 of Typha angustifolia. Lineage (NCBI taxonomy): Eukaryota > Viridiplantae > Streptophyta > Magnoliopsida > Poales > Typhaceae > Typha > Typha angustifolia. Next base: position 16,494,258 of record NC_133245.1, on the reverse strand, counting down.
CTCTCTCTCTCTCTCTCTCTCTCTCTCTCTCTCTCTAAAATCAAGAGATCATGGTAGACACCAACACGGTTTGCGCCATGTGCGGCGACATCGGCTTCCCGGAGAAGCTCTTCCAGTGCATCCGCTGCCACTATCGCTTCCAACACTCGTATAACTCCCCAAACTTATTATTATCTGAGTAATTTACTACCACCTTATTCCACGTTGCTATCCGAATATCGTAACTCTATCCCTGTTTCGCGATTCGCATGCAGCTATTGCACCAACTACTACGGCGACGAGCGATCCGATACCACCGCCGGAGTGTGCGATTGGTGCCTTAGCGAGGAGCGTAGCGGCGGAAAGCAGCACGGCGGCCAAACCAAGAAGTCGGCTAATAAAGAAATCTCCGGCGATAAGAGCAAGCAAAGCAGCGACCGCGACGAGAGCGGGAGCCGCGGGAAGAGCGGCGGAGCATCTTCTTCTTCTTCTTCGAAGGCGTCTAGCCGCAGGTACAAGCTTCTCAAGGATGTTTTATGTTGAGCTTTATCTAGTTCATGTGCATATTATAATTAGTTAGTTTGTAACTATTGTTCTATCTAGTTTGGCTTCTTTGTATCATATAAATAGAAGGACTAAAGTGAAGAAAAGCTATGTAAGAAAGTCGATTTGTGCAGTATATATATGTGTATAGTTGTGGTATATATTTTGATATATCCTTGTTCATCTTAGGACAATATAGTTTGTGACTTTGTATAGGCTAAGAAGAGATGGATAAGCTTTTTAGAAGAAAGAGAGAAAGTGGCCGACAAAAACATGTTTCTCGACCGAATTACTTTTAGGCCACACTTCCAATCTTCTAGACAAAAACAACTAAGCTGCGTGATAGTACTTCATATTAATATTTCGGCGATTCGTAGTAATAGTATTTGGCATACAAGTTATGATACAATTATGTAAGTGTAATGCCCATTAATTGGTGCTGTGAAAGGAAGAAGAAGAAGAAGAAGAAGAAGAAATGGGGATGTGAGTTGACCCTACCATGCAAGCAACGTAGCTGTAGTGCTTTATAGGTGTCACGTAACCAAAAGGACCGAGCATTAGATCCTTAATTTTCTTTCATTCAGACCAGCGGCTTGAAACAACAACAAAAGGGTACTACGTACGTAGTCATCTATATACATGTAGATGTACTTATACACCACATTCGTGAATAGTAATGGATAAGGGTCGGTCTCCACGCTGGGGGAGATACAAGTAAGCCTTAGAGGTCTCTCAGTCTCCTGCATCAAAGATCATTCGGTGCGTGAGTAGTACTACTAGTTAGTAGTTAGTACTACCCTTAGCCTCACTGCATCCCCGTTTATTATGCCATTCTCGTGAACTAATTGAAATCTTTCATTCCTTCTTCCGAGGAATTTGTTCCTGTCTGCTGCCTTTGTTTGTCTCTCTGTCTCTTCGACCTTCTGTGTCTGTGCGAGAGAGAGAGAGAGAGAGAGAGAGAGAGAGAGAGAGAGAGCGAGAGAGCTTATCATAATTCACGAGCCTCTTCCTTCATATTACCTTGCAAGATAATTTATCTCCCAAGGTCTTCGGGCAACAACTAACGAGTTGGAATAAGGTAAAGCGAGAAGCAGCATAAAGTAATACTTCTACTTCCGTCCATATGGGAAAAGAATAGGTGAATAATACTTTGTGGAAACTTTTCCTAAACTCTCTCTTCTGTGTGTATGTATATATATATATATATATATACTGTGTGAGGGTATGTCTTTTATCTTTGAGCTGGCCGACCATGAAAGCCGAACTACCAACCTTTTCCGTAGGAAAATAGGTTTGTACCAAACAAGCAGCAGGAGTTGGTAACTACAGTGCCCTTTATTGCACTGCAGTGGACTCCACCATCCTATTTATAAGTAGTCTCTTTGACGACTAGTCCTACCTTTACATGTGCATCCATGATAACTAAAAGTAGACATGGCATCGTGATGGTAGAAATTAATTTTCTTTTAGTAGCTCGTGTCATCAGTAAAATTAAATACTTATGGCTAAATTTTGGAGCTCCATTTTGAAGCTTAAGCTCTACCCCGGCCCGACTAGAGTCTGGCCCAACTCCAAAGCTTACAAGCTTTGGACCCTGGCAATTAAGCAGTAGGAAGAAGTCCATATGGACCCAGATGATCCTATGGTTAGTCTTAGCTTAGTTAAATTCATCTCTGCCACGTCGGATCCCTACATGCATCATGCATGCAGTAGCTCCTTGACAAATACGTGGGCCAGGGATCTATAAGTTACGACAGCAGATTCAGAAGCAAGTCGGACGAATATTAATAAATAGATTCTGCCACGCTGTCAGTTGCCCATACATGGAATTAATAGGTCTGGATCAGGACGGGTTAACTATCTTCTACCAAAGTGCATACTCTCAGATAATAATAATAATAACATCTTAATAGATATATAGATAGAACGAACAAAAGAGCTTACTTTGATGATGATAATAAAAAAAACTCAGTCCAACTTGTGTTAATCCTCCACGTAAACAAAGAGAACATATGGACACTAGCTCCATTTGTGTTATTATATATGGATAACTGTGGCTCCTAAGTCATATAGCTGATTGATTGTTGATTGTGAGTGAATTAGCTCATTAGCCTGCGCTTGTCTTTTCCCATGACCAGTTTCTATTTATCGTTAGATGTCTTATTGAAATCAAAATGAATGGGTCCCACTTATTCAAAACTTAGTCAGAGTATAGTCAGGATCGAATAAGATGAGCAATTACTGAAATGATAGCATGAGTCAAGCTTCATGATAAGCGTGTAAAGGGGGGATATCCTTGTTTCCCTTTCTAGATATTCTCAAAGCACGGGTCGTCCTTTTGGTTCGGAATAAAGTCCAGAAGCATATCCGGATAACGATATTCCAAGGATAAAAAAGTTGAATAAACTCCCCCCTGATAACTTGCTGGAATGTACGACAAGTTACCCAAATTAACACGTCTCCTTCTCCCCCCCACCCCCCACCCCCCCTAATTTAGAGGGGCGTAATTGTAAAAAAGAGAGAGAGAGAGAAAGAGAGAGTAGAAACTAACAATAATAAAATAATATTAGTCTGTGTGCAGAGAGAGAGAGAGGGGGAGAGAGAGAGTCCATTTGATATGGATCTAGCCTTTTGTCAGAGCGCCGCGTTTAATGCCACCCTGGGGGTCTTGTCACCCACCTCACCCCCACCATCTCTCGATTGGTTCACTCAATCACCTCGATCCACGTGTGGGGGCCCCGCCTCTCCCTGCGCTGGGGTCTACAGTCTCCCTAGCACGTGACACCCACTCATCCTCTTTATCATGTATTTTGCATATTACCCCGAAAATTTCAACGAATTTTCGTTTTCCCATCCCCCGATCTCACTTTCGGAGGAGAATAAAGTTTAATTAAGGGCAGGGCTTTATATGAAAAGTGTCGTTATTACTATTTAGGCATGGAAGTGGATTTCCCCTAGCCCACCGGTCTGCAACCCCAGCTGTAGCATTCGCAGCAAACAGGGACCAATTTTGTCCTGGTTTTCCCTTTTAGGAGACAATATAGTTATTATTGGTACTGCAATCGGGAGAGAGACGAGTAGGAGGAAGGGAAGAACCAGAAAGATAAGAGAGTAGTAATTAGTAGTAGTAGTAATAGTAGTAGTAGTAGTTGTAGTAGTAGAAGTAGTAGTAGAAGTCTCCGAAATGGAAAACGGAAGTGGATCAGCAGCAAGGAGTTGTGGCGGGCATGGAGGTCCCTCTTCCTGGGGTTTCTGGAATCTCGGGTTCGCCTCCCCTTCCCAACACACAGCCAACAGTAGCCTCGGGATCGCGCCGTCCTCCTCCCCTTCGTGCTCCCCGTTCCCCGACCGCCACGTGGCCCCCTCCGGGGACCACAGCCGCGGAGGGGACCACCACCACCAGCACACGCACCTCACAAGCCTCAAGCTGGGGAAGCGGCCCTACTACGCCGGCGGCCAGGAGTCCCCCGCGGCGAAGAGGGACAAGTCATCAACGGCGGGGGCGATGCTGGTGCCGAGATGCCAGGTCGAGGGGTGCAGCAAAACCCTAGTGGACGCCAAGGACTACCACAAGCGGCATAAAGTGTGCGAGATCCACTCCAAGGCGCCCAAAGTTACAGTGCTCGGCGCCGAGCAGAGGTTTTGCCAGCAATGCAGCAGGTTTAATTTCATTATATTTCTTGATTTTTTTTGATCCGGATTGAGATTTTTTGGAGTTCTTAAGTCGAGAAATTTTGGGCAGGTTCCATTTGGTTTCGGAGTTCGACGACTCGAAGAGGAGTTGCAGGAGGCGGCTCGCCGGGCACAACGAGCGCCGGAGGAAGGGCAACGCCAACGATTCCGCCGTTAGGAAGTCGCCGCACTCTCTCGGTACAATTTCCAATTCTTTGTATAAAAAATTGCTCCTCTGCTCGGTGAGAGGATATAAAAAAATGTTGGAAAATTAAAAGCGGATTTGTTTTTGGAGTAGGTATGCTAAAAGTAGATTAGTGGAAGTAAAGAGAACATAAGAAAATTACATCTGGATTATAATAAGGAGGTTTGACGCCGGGAAACCGGGAAGGTTTGCGATTGGACATAAAGTTGGGGTTTTGGGCGGAGTATTTTAATAGGGATATAAATTAGGGTTAGGGTTTGGAAAGAGAAGAGCAGAGTAAACGATTTATGAAATATTAGTAAGTGTCTTGTCATGCTGTCAAATCATGCCAGCACGCGGTGGCAGCGCTTTAATGGCGACATTGTTGCCGACTTCACAACCCTTCATGCCATGGGAGGAGCACTCGCTTATTTTTATTAATTTGGGTGTCACTGTAGAACATGATGGAGCTAGTACAACCTAGTGCTCAATGTTATTTAGGAGTCGTCTGCCAGATTGCTACAGTGAGATTGCTGCGGCATCAAATCTAATATCACTTTTTGAGATATTAAGGAGGTTTTTATTTTCAATATCCCTGCGACCTCATAAATCTAATGGTGTCGAAACATGTCACTCTTTCGTGTGTCCTGGAGGTTCTGGTAATTAAAAGAGCTTAGAATACTTTCATACCATGCATTTTATGTAGCTATATTTGAAAGCAAGTGATTCTGTCACTCGGTCTTGTTATCTACATGCGTTTCTGGGTTTTGCACCTAATATGGAATTCAAGTTGCAATATTTTGGACATCTGAGATTTTGTTGGTAGTTGATGCCTCATTGCAGGTTTTTTGCTCATTTTTTCAAGTGTCATGTAGGAAAGTTACTTTGGTTTGTTTCTCTTTCCTGTCTCTCATTACCTGTGACTCCATTGTCTTTAATCAAACATAGACCGTGTTTGTTCTGTGTATCCTTTCTTTCTATCATGCACCAAATCGTATGATCTAGTGTCAGCCATCCTTACTGTCAATGTACATCTGAGAAAACAAAATTACGGCTTAATTGTACAACGCCGTGAACTCTTAGCACCATTTTCTCTTTACTGTAACTAGAGATAAAACTGATAACTTCTATGGCTTCGATGTATTAATCAACCAGTCTCTTCCTTCACCCTTACATTGTGTTGGATTCACATTAGATGCATTCTCTGTTTTAAGTTTTTGTTTTAGTCTTAGAATGTATGGTGTTGCACAACCATTCTAATTGCATAACAAATCAGAGAGGATTATCTTTAGTTACACTGAAGGATTGAAAAACTAATAAATCAGTGCAAATATTCTTCTTCTTTTTTTATCTTATATATTATTAGGATATTTAGAGTGCCTCCAGGTACTATCATTTCCCTTATGTAGGTCCCCCTAAGTATCTAATTCTTGTGCCTTACACGATTACCTTTCTTTCTATAGTATTGTTATATCAAAATCTAATTCATAAGGTTATAAAGTAGAACTATATCAAAAATGTAATGCAAAGTTAATTTATAGCTAATTATATTGCTTGGTTGGATGTTCTAATTTGTAAGAAGAATTAAGATATTTATTAGCAAAAGCTTTTTGAAGTGTTAAGATGGACATATTTTGTAAAATTTTATGACAATCAATCTGTTGATTTTTTGATTGATATGTCTATTTATTGGAGTTGAACTTACATCTTTATGCTTGATTATGGGCGTTAATTGAAGTATGATACAACCGGTGCTTTGTCTTCCTAGACATGGAGCAAGAACCTTTTAAGTGGATGCACGTATATTAGTTTTGTTGCTACATAGCGGTTTTGTGTTTGAGCTCTTCTATACTCACATATTAATACTTTGCAAGTGTTAAAATTTTCAATCCATGCTTTGATTCCTGCAATTCAACTAGTTGACCTTTCTATTTGCCTATAATCCCACGACTGTTAATTCGTCTTCAGCCCAATACATTTTGACCTAGCACATTCATATTTTGCTGTGAAGCTTGATAATCAATTAATCACAGGAGTCAAATTTCACTTCTAAAAGTTGCCTTCCATTATGTCAGTATTACAATGCACTGTATTAGATAAGAACGCATCTCCATCTTAGAAGTATAGAAATGCACCCAGTTCTTTTGCACGTTTGTTTTCCTTCTCTGGGAGGTTTAATCTGAGAGTGCTCTTGCACTTTACAACTAGTAAGGTATAAGATGCTTCAGTTTGCAGATAGTCCATTATCTACCTTGTTAATATGTCTGAATGTGTTCACCTCGGCATGCAATTCATTGTGCCAGGATTTAATACTTCAGTTTGCAGATAGTCCGATATCTACCTTGTTAATATGTCTAAATGTGTTCATCTCGGCATGCGATTCATTGTGCCAGGATTTATTAGCAGGTTGAATTGTTCAGTGATGGCATGAACCTAAGTATTCTAATGCTTTAGGTTTTTTATATTTTTAGATATGAAATGCTGACTCCTGGTCTTCCTGCAAGGTCGTTAATCTGGAAATCACTAGATAGGTTTTTAACTAGCTAGCCAACAGAGTATCAAGTTAATCAAGGTTTGAAATTTCAAACCATTTTACATTTTTCCAGATCACAAGAACCCTGTGGATAATGATAGAATGGGAATTAAGCTGTAATTGAGGGTAGAACAATGCACTATAGCTACTGAATGTTTGACATTCTCTTGGCCATTATTTATTTGTTTTTGGTGGTTTTCTTTTCCCAGTTTTCTGGATTATCGATGTCTTTGAACTATTCTTCTTATTCCTGTCTTCTTTTCTCTTTTTCACAGAAGGCACTGTGGTGGGTCACAGATTTTCTCACGGCTCTACTTCACCTGGCCGTGCTCTCTCTCTTCTGTCATCCAAGGCCTCTCCTTGGATTTCAACCTCTGATCTCTCTTCTAGATCCAGTGCTGCTCTTCGTGAGCTCATTGCAGAGAACCGCGCCGCCTTACTTGCCCAGCAACTGTTCTCCGACAGAGGTGGTTGGCACAACTCCTTGTCGATGAACCATTCGACAATCCCTCACTGGCAACATCAGAACCAGGTGCCATCTCAATCACAGCAGCTTACTGATGGCTGGAGCCACTTCCAAGAGTCCGGAAACCATGTCACCTTGGATCTCATGCAGGTGCCAACCACTTCTTTTGGAGTCCTCTCAGGAAGGAGCAAATCGAAGGATGAAGAAGAGGATTGCTCTGATATTTGGAAATCTTTCGAGGAAACGCATGTAGTTTGAGACTACTTCATCTTTACTAAAAGTTGTTACTATCTAGTTCGACATATTTGTCAACCAATTCAACAATACCTTGGATTTAATTAATTATGACACCTTTTGGTGAAAAGTGGTTTCTATATTTGATTGCTCCACTCCCTCTTGTTTTCCCCTGAATTACTCTCGGTCTTGGTACCACTTCTTTATGCTAACAAGATATATTCGAAAAGTTAGAATTTAAACATTCTTGGAGTTGTATAATTCTTTGTAGCAGTAACTTCTCAAGAGTATTTCACCGATCTACTTCACCCAGCCCAAAATCTGACTAAATCAACGTCCAATCCGGGATTCTGAAAGTTACATTAGATCGCTTTGTTTGTCTATTAGAAACTTAGATCAATAAAACTTTTTTAAGAGGACTAATATTACTGAGCAAATAATATTAAGTAAAAATCGACTACTATACCACAAGTAATTTGATTGTAAATATAAATAACTTATGAGTCCGAAGGCTAAATATGGACCGAATAAATGACCACCTTTCTTAAATACAAAGATATTTTAGGCTCCACTGAGCTTTTAACTGTCTATTCTAGGCTTTAAGATATATATATCGTCGAACAATTACTTCAAATTAAATACAATCGAGATCTGCTTAAAATCGTTGCATTGTCAAATTATTTTTAAAGTTAACCGTACTATCAAATCAACAGAGTTGAATTTACGATCTTTTCTATCACGAGCATGGTTGGTTCTCCCTTTATTTAACTGTGAAGAGCGGGTCGGTCAAAACATCAGCTTTTCACCGCTGCTCTCAAAAGTTCGCTACATGTCTGGCTGTACAAATGTCACTAATTTTCTTTTCTTTTACTACCTTAGTTCAGATAAATATACAACAAAAAAGAAATGTTTCTCGAGTACGGCAGACATTTGGATTCGTCAGCAAGGCTTATCTCACTACGCCAGATGCTAGCTTTGCATGACGGGTGATCGCTAACTTTAGATAAAAGTACATCCAGCCTGCACGAATATCGTAATTAATGCCGACCCAAAAGAAGAACAACAAAGTAATGTCGGCCAATGGGAGCCTGCAAGATACAAAGTTTTTGGGAGCTTTTCCTCTTTTTGTTTAGTTCTTGACCAATCTATTCATCATGGATATTTATTTTAGTTTTAGGTGTGTATAGTATGTTTTTTAAAATTTTAAATATAAGATTAGATGTGTTTAGAATTCGGAATATAATTCGTTGGTGCTTTTTGAATCCTCTAATAACTTTGATAAGTATGTGAGAAATTTGTATTTAAGCCAGTTGTTTATATTTAAAAGTCCATGAATCCAAAAACTTAATTATATAGAATTTTCTCCTTATAAAATTTGGCATATTTTTTGGATGATTTAGAATTTTTATAATAATTTTTTAAGTTTCAAAAATAAATTAAACATGTGAAGAAAAAACTCCTTTTATGTTCTTATTTTGTTTGTAGGAACTTGTTAGGATATGAGCTTGGTATTGCAGGCATTGATAGTTCTTTCGCCAAGATAATTGCAGTCTGTAGCAAAGAATTCCTTCAGATGTACTAAGTTTAAATAATACATAAAACATATGTAAGGTAAGTAGCGAAAGGGAGACCATCAAGCACTTAAAAAGACCCTAATACTACAATACATCTGATTGGATATAAAATCTATTAAATTTAATTATTAGTCTAAAAAATAATTATATTATCTATTTAAGTCATACCTACTTTTTGGACCTATCAACATGTGTCTGAGCTTGAAAGTGAATAAAAATATTATAATATAAAATATAAAAATTCTTGTAAGAATTATATAATACACTTAACTTTCAAGTGATCAAACTCTTGTGAAGTATCTTTTGAAAGGAGAATAATTAATGGGGGATCTTAGAGTTTCACTTGGGACACACACTACATGCTTATTGATATTACACTCTGTTGGTTTTCATTATCATATTAGTCGTAACGTATGATACGTGCATAGGTTTCATATAAGTAGAGGAGAAAAGGTTAGCAAAATGAGTGCAAGGAATTAATTAATGTGCATGAGAACAAATTAAGGCATTCCATAAGATACTGTTTTATATCAAGGTACCAATATGCAGGAAGCTTCCTCAGGTGAGTGAATAGTGGTAGTAATAATAACATTAATAAATATGCACTAAAGATTTCCGAACAGTCTCCATCTCACTCTTGCTCTGGGAATGGAGAAGATTCCATCTCCGTTGGCCTTATGCTTCCAACTCAACTCCTCCTAAAGCAAGCTGACAAGATCATCAGAAGCCATGCCTTTCTCCTTACGTTAGGAATCGCTGCTTAAGTTTTTGTTTATTATATTTCCTTAATCATAGATTAATTCAGACAATAACATTTAAAAGCATGCAACTGTACTGCTAAACTTTGTCACCTTTCTCTTTTTTAAACTTCATAGTTAGAAGCTAGATTAATAACCAAGAGATAGAGAAGAGGTTGCATCCATGAGTTGAGATTAACATGACTTTTATTACTAAAGAGAACTAATCGAAAGACACAACGAACAATCTCCTAAGACAGAAGCTAGAAATACTCAAAACTAATAACCTACTTATTCTGGTAGATCCCTCCGATGCTGTAATCGTCCTCGGTTTCATCAACCCAGCTGGAAAACCTCTGCTCGGTGCCACGGAAATCGCCGAGTTGCGGCAGGAGAGGAAAACTAGCTGGCGAGATGCCGCATCCGAGCCCGAGGGACATATGAGGTGCCGGCGGCGGCGGCGGCGCCACCGGAGATGATGATACGTGAGTCACTGACGACTCCGTGTTGCTATTATTAGTGTTATCATTATTATTGTTATCAGAAATATTGTTACTGCTGATGGATGTGAATATGACCTCTTTCTTTACTCCGGGGTTGGTGGTGGCAGTAACACTAGTGATGCTGTAAGGGTTGGTCTTAGAGGTATCATTTGTTGCAGTAGTAGTAGTAGTAGTAGTAATGGTAGCCTGCGAGTTGATCGGAGCCGTTGATAGGTCTTGAGACTTCCGACGACGACGATTGTGATCGGCCAGCCGTTTCCGGCAGCTCCTCTTTCCCTGATCAAACTCCGATAGCACATGAAACCTATGCGTATGTATGCAGATGTTATTAGGTTAAACTTTCGGATCAACTAGTTATCTAGCATGGTATTAGATATAAAACTCTACCTGCTGCATTGCTGGCAGAAGCGCTGCGATAGGCCAGCGGCGATGACAATCGAAGCCTTGGAGTGGAATTCACACACCTTATGGCGGCGGTGGTAGTGCTTCGCATTCGTCAAGTCGGCACCGCAGCCATCGACCTGGCACCGAGCTGTGCGCGTCCGGCGGCGAAACACACGTGGCGCCACGGCCAGCTCGTCCTCTGGCGACCTCGACGAGAAGTAGGTGCGGACACCGAGGTTCAGCCCGATCCTAGCTGGCGCATGCGGCGGCAATGCCATGCCGTACCTCTGGTGACACGAAGACGACGACGTCGACGACGGCGAGAAGAGCGGCGCTGCCGCCACCAAAGGCTGCGATTGCCCGAAGAAACCGCCCATGCCGCCGATACTCCCGAGGCCCTGTCCGACGTAATGATCGAACATCGTGCGATCGTGCTGACCGGTGTCGGCTCCGGAGTTATCCCCGAAGAGCATCATTGCCGCCGCCGTGGCTGCTGGGTTGCCCCATTCGTACTCCATCATCATCTTCACTTCCTTAATCCTTTGTCTATATATAGCTCCTACCAATACCGATGTCTCTACTCTCCACTGAAGAGTGAAGAATGAAGAGTGAAGAGCGAAGAGTGATATAAGTATAATTAAGAGAGCTAGTCGTCAAACCTCTTCTTTTTTTCACACTTAATGGACTTCCTAGAACGGTGTAACTGCTTATATAAGCGAAATTTTACCGACGTAATCGAACCCAAGTTCACAGTTAACGCACAACGACAAGGTTAAATTTGACTATCTAAATATTAAATATAATTACCCTTACCGCATGGTAAGTGGAAGGAGGGGGAGTATTGCCTCGATTACAAAGGGTTTGGTGAAATGGTAACTCGACGAGTGCTGTCGGATCACGTCGCGGAATAGTCGGCCCCGGCAATATGGACCGTCCGATCCGAAACTGGCGTACTGATGGAGGGTGTACACGTGGTCCCTCCCCATCGGATACTTCCGAAAAGCACTGCCCCCTGTGCGGCTCTGACACCCGGAAGCTTGTATGCACCTTCCTAGTTGGTGACGTCGTGGTCACGCCCTCGTTACGGCTCTGCAACTCTTAGCCCTTGACTTTTCCCAATATTACGGTTCCAACCAGTGTCAACAGAACAAGGTATAAGTATAATATCTATGGATGTAATAAGTTTCCGTAGTTATATTGCGGAAGGAGGGGTGAAAGTTTCATGGTATCTACGTACAAAACTACAACGTGTTATCAAGTGCCATTAATTTATTCTTCCGGACGCTCGCGAGAGTTAGTTGGCTGTCGGTTTACGTACAGCATCACAGCCTTTTCAGCATTTGACTACTTTCTTTTTTATTTTTGGAATAATTTATAAAAACCAGGGTATTATTTTCTACTCGTATTATGATAACTACTGGACGATATTTATTATTTAATCATTCTTTAATGATCGGTTATTATTAAATAAATTAAGTTAATTATTTATTATAAAAGGGGGACCAAAATTTAGAGCAGCATGAAAAATATTTAGATATTTTAACATTTTATTTTAGAAGTGAGGACACTCTTAAGTGCCAATAAATTATTCTTCTGGATTTTAATGCCTCAAAATTTTGCTATTAGTTTTCAGGTTAACTACACCTACAAAATAACCTTAATATCCTTAAGAAAGTTTGTAAAATAAGAGATATTTTAAGTTTTTACGTGTAAATAAATATTTTCTTTTTATTAACTATCCGGGTAAAAATCAATTCAGAGGACTCTCTGAGATGATAAAACCGAATGTAAATGTTAGAATGATAATTATCCATATGATATAATATAAATAGTTAATAATAAAAATAATATATTTTTGATAAATTTATTTTATATTATTTAAAAAGCTAAAGGCATCCTTTTCAACTCATAATATTCTGGATAATACAATATGTTACGCAACTATATCAACACTCATAATACTCTCATAGCACTAAGCTACACAATTCAAACTCTTAAGTAATACCGAGCCATTATTTCAAATTAAACGTAGTTGAGCTATTGCGTGCAGGTGAACAACACCATATATGCTATCCAAGCCTAACTGTATAACTTTTCGTCGAACCTACGGCCTTCTCGATCGCAAGATGAGTGGTGCCCTACAAAGCTGTTGTAATGCTGGGAGGCAGCATTTGACTACCTTACACGTCGCCCGATCTAATTGGCGAACTCGTAACTACACCTGAAGTTCCTGGAAGGATCTGGTGGTTCACTAACTACATCTATTAATAATTTCCCACCGGAACTTGTTCCAGTGGGATCTACTACACTGTCGGATGTGCAGAAAATAGGAGACTAATAATAAATTTTGCTTTCATTTGGTAGAGAAGATAATTATATTATCAACCTGAGGATCACTCTGTCCATCATTTCCTTTTCTTTTTTATTACGTTCAATTAACACGTCTCCAAGGAGAATTTATAAGCCCATGCCACACACAGTAATAACATTAATTAGCAATGGTTATGATACTCCATGAATATAAAACAAAATAGAGAGAAGGCGAGGATATAATGATAATTTATTATTATTTTGACCTACATTGCCAAAAGAGACGAAATAAATTAGATAGTTAGAGACATTAAAACATTGCAAAATAAATAAATAAATAAGAACATCTATGCGTAAGTAAAATTTTCTGTCCTTGAGTATATATACGACAAAAAGAAAGAAAAAGGAAAAAGTTGGCTTCCTCTTCCTTTCTCTCCCTTTCTTCCCACTTTTAGAGTGGAAATTTTTGTTGACCCATCACTATCCGACAATGAGGTGAGCCGAGTACAGAATCCAACACCCGATAGTGGCTATAGTAGAAAAATGAGATAAACGATTATAGAGACTTGCCCTAGCTTCTGTGTGACAACTATATACTATACACTCAATAATGGCCTCATTAAGTTGGTACATAGGGAGTTATTAAGAATAACCTTGTGTGCATATGCAAATTAAATACATGTTTAAGTGTATACATTCTTCTTTTGACAAAAAAACATTGAAACAAATAAAAAGCATCACATCGGAACGTAACTGTTTGGACTTATCAAGCCTAAGGGCAAACAAAAAACAACTTATCCTCCCTTACAACTAAATATAATGGTCGATTACCGCCTTCTCCCGCTACAGACTTGGCCAGTGAAAAACAATAGGGAGGTTATTATATGCTGGAGGTCTTCCACAGTTTTGAGCTTGTCAGTAAACGCTTGACAATTTCTTTCAAACCAAATATTAAGCATGAGGGCCACAATCCTAATGAGAGTCCACTTCTTTAGTCCATTGTTTTCATTCATTTTGTGTCAAAAAATTAATCTTTAGCACGTGTAGATACTGGTCATTCTAATAGCAAAAGTTTTTTCAATAAGCTTCTTCACATACTGACATCTCACAAAAAGATGGTTCACAGATTTTTCCTTTAACGCAGCCAGTCTTACCACTCTAGTTATAATAATAAACTGTAGTGACATGGTCAGTGTCACTAAAAATTTATCTATTTTTTAGTGTTTGGTTTCTATCTTAATTACATATTGACTCTCAGTTATAATATATTTAACTAAACCAAACATTAATCTATAATTATTCATTATCATTTTATTAATAAAATATATTATATGACAATATCAAATTATCATCATGATATATAGTTTATATAATACTATATAGATAATTATGTTTGATATTTTATTCTTAAAAAAATGTTTAAAAAGTTATTTTGTAAAGAGAATATCATTTTATATATTTATTAGTCTACAACAAAATATTATGCTTATTAGGCTCCTACACCTGTGGTAGAATTTTGTGTATAAATTATCTCGCGTAATATCTATGTAAGATTTGAGTAAAACATCAATAAATTAATGTTCATTTACAAAGTATATATATGGAAAACTTAATTCATGAATATTATCCTTTATGCAACAATCAAATGCGACCTATTTGTTTGCGTTTCGTAATCTCAGATATCAAGTATATTTACCTACGAAGAGGCCTGACATTGTTAGCTGAACTCCCAGGAGGCATCTGCAAAGCCTGCATTCGACAGTACTGGACTTCAGTCATCTGAGCATATGACTAAAAATTAGCTACACAAAAAGATGATACAAAAAACTAATGACTTGCACTGTCCATCTCCAGTCTATAACTAATTATGATGGTTAGATATGCAAATCCAAAAATCCAATACTAGAACCACAGGATACTAATTTTGCTATCTCATGCAAAATTATTATCACTCTATTACAATTTCCAAACTATTTACCAAAATTATTATTTTTTGACAAAAGCCAAGATATTGGGCGGTTTCATTTCGCAATATCCCATAATGGTATCCATACACAAGCTGTTTATATCATATACACAACATCAAATACCAAGTATCAGACATAGAACCGAAGGTGAAGAAATGTAACATCTAACACAAGGACACAAAAACATCAATGCAGAAGGAAAGCAACGAAACTAGTAGCCCAGATTATTAAACCACTTTTTCAACCAGCAAAATTTACATGTCAGCAACTTCGTAAATAATCTGAAAATTACAGTAAAGTGGTAGTAACTTTTGCTTTTGATCAAGTAGAAAACTTATGACCTTCCGATCAGATTGCAAAAAACACGAGCAATTTTGATTTTTTGTCTATACAGATGCCATAATCTCAGTTGAAATCAGAAGACTTTGGAATTATTTATCAGCCTCTCTGTGCCCCTGTCTGACCCCAAGGTCCCCAACTGCAAAATTTATGCTTTAGTAATCCACATACATCCTCTATACACCAGAAAACTTGAAAGACACTAGTTCAAGCAGCATTCAAATAATTGGTAATTAGTACTTGATGTTAACTTAGCAAGACCAACAGCTTAATTAGGCTGCCGGTTATGTTAACAGTATAGAGCTTCAACAACCAAACATGAGATTAACATATCTTAACATTGACAATAATTACATGCTGCAGCCCATAAACCATGGAGTACTTGAAGAAATCGAGAAAATGAAGGTGGACATCACTGATTTCTTCAAGCAGCCTTCGGACAAGCCTATGCACATCAGCCAAGCAGCTCGAAGGCAATAGCCAAGCCTTTGTGCACTTAAAAGAGCAGAAATTGGATTGAGTAGACATGCTCTAGCTAGAAGTTCGACCAGTTGCATCCAGGGACAAGAGATCCTGGCCAACTGACCCTCCAGCACTCAGGTCCATTGAGATTTTGCTGCAATTATATCACATGAATATATATATATATAGGTTGGAGTAAAATGGAATTTACCTCTGGTAAAACTTGCTTCCCAGTTTTAACATAAAATTTATAGTCCTCTTATTAGTCGATTCGAAAAAAAAGGACAGTCATAGCTTGGAAGGTTTTAACAGTGGAACAGCGCTTATTCTTGACGGACAAAAGATTTATTATAGGAAAAAAAAAGGATATCAAAATTCAGTAATTACTGGGTCGTTTGTCAAGCATCTGAACCAGTATCTGGAAACAAATGCAATTCCTAGATGACTATCTGGATTGATTCAATAGTTCAAATTTGGAGAATTCATTAATTCCAGGATGAATTATAACTATCATTACCCAATAAGTACAGTTGAAAAAAAATACCAATTTAACACCATTTAGGAAAACTAATGACTATGAACAACATGAATACACTAAAACAATAGTTTTTACTTTTTATGGCCCATGTGGCACTCCAATTCCATAGTCACATGAAGTTTTCTCTAAGTTCTAATTAGACATACTAGTTCGGTAGCCAGTTTTTCTCAAATATCACTTAGGTGGAAGAAGCCCCAGTCCACACAAGCATATATAGTGAAGCTTAGCGGACTCGTCTTTGGAGAATTCTAAATCAGCTAACAGACTATAGATCAATCACAAGAAGCTTTATACCATCATGGCAAACAGCTAATATACTTTAGCTTCAGGCCTGATGTACCTTTGTGGGATATCACTTATGCCACTGATAGATGCATATCCCCATACTCTATATAGTTTTCTTTGAGCATTTCTAGCAAAGCAGTTCTTTTTGCCAAAGAAAAGGAACAACCTAAGAGATCTGTATATTAAATAAAGTGCGAACAACTATGCATCTTTAATGCTCATCTCCTGTAAGGGGGGTGATATGGCAACATATCAGCTACCTACCTGATGATCATTTTCTGTTCTTTCTTTTTCGTTTCACACCATCCAGAGATGTTGCTGTATTAGTGTAGCAACCCAATTTTAGATGGAACAGACAGAAATAAAAAGACTAATTTTCATGGACCATGCTTATTGGTAAAAAAAATGACTAGGCTTTGATGTCCTATACCTAACTGTGCTTGAGATTTAAACATATTCATGCAAATAAATCTATGATATTTAATTAATAACAACAATTTGAAAGCTAGTACGCAATTAGATAAAAGAAACCGTTCATACAATCAACCAAAGGAACTTTGAAGGAAGTGAGATTACATATTGAACATAATTAGTCTGGTATACTGATAATTAAGTACATTAGTTACCTGTGCTTCCCTGAGATCTATTTAGGTTTGTCTGTTAGGGTGACCATAGACCTGATAATACTAGGACTGACTTTGTCAGCAAGGGCTCCTCTTTCTGAGATCAAGAATGATTTCTCCTTTACATAGCTCTGAAGCTTCTTCGTTTCATAGTCCAATCGCTCTTGATCTGCACCGCAAGAAAAGATAATAAATATAGCAGCCTGTTAACTATTTCTTGATCATTTGATCAGTTTAACATAGAGGAACTGAAGTAGATGGACAGTATTCTTTGGAAACCAGACAGTTTTGGCCAAATACAGGTAAAATTCTTGCACATTTGTGGTTACAGATGCTATAATGTTATAGGATAACCAGCACAATCACAGTAAATGGATGGGAACAAAAAGTTATTGTTAGGAGGGGACAATTAGAGTTCATAACCTCATATAAACAATTTTATATGAAAAAAATATGTTTAACCTAAAATACCATTAGTATTCCCTCTCCCCCTCCTCTGGGCAACACCGCTAAAGGACACTATAGAGGCCTTATGAAGTATGCCTGGATTTAGGGTTTAGCTTTAGTGCTTTACAATAGCCAACGTGCTTGTGCTCAGATCAAGTCCTATACAAATGAATGACCATGTGTGAAGCACCTCTACGGTATGAACACCTAGGCATACAGTGAGCTTAACATAACAAAGACTGACAACAAGCAGAGGGTTAGAATATAAGGTAATCCTTGAACTGTAAAATAATACTCCTACAACCCATAATATTACTTGCCTTTTCTGAAAATTTTCTGGATGTCTACCTTATGTGATAATATCTCTGCTCCCATAGTCAATCACAACAGAGGCTACTACACAGATTAAATATTAATTACTCTTAGTATGTCACATATCATGGTCAGAAGGGCCATCTTGAAATATTCAAATAGCACAAGATTGTCTAGAACTAATTCTTTCAACCATCAAGTTAGAAAGTACCTTTCTCTAAAATGGTGTGTGCAGCGTGAAATGGCATGCGAACAAATATATCGGATCCTGGAAACATCGTCCATGTATGTTCCTTTGAATCATGATTTCCACAGGTCGGACATATCTCCTTCACTAACTCCTTTGATTTGGTTCCCTCAATCTCTTTCATTATAACCTCAAAGGGCGATGGAACACTGCTTCTGGTTGTTCGAGCTTTCTTTCTGAGAGCTGTTAAGGCCTCCCGGTTACCATTCCGCAGTCTGTCATTTTCAACCAGCTGTTTACCAGAGCAAAAGTTATAATTAAAACTACAAAATTCAAAGACTAGCATAAACCGACTAAATTGACTTTAACCTGATGCCTTGCCAAAAGGAGTTCTTCAGCTTCAGTTTCAATCTCCATTAACGTTTGCTGGAGTTGCTTCATACCAGGGTCCATTGTAACACTGCACATATGTTTTATTAGATCTTTTCAGTCTCCATAAGGGATAACGATCATCTAATCATCGCTAAGTGTCGAGTACGAATTAAGAGTACAAAGATTGGAGGAAATCCATATCAAAATTTCTCTACAAGGAAGACAAGATCATGATGTATGCTGTTAATTTTAAAATTCGAAAAATGACAAAATAAGGTCATAGGAGGCCAAAGGGTCTTCTTCTCTTCTTAGAGGAACCATACCAAAAGCCACAAACCAAATCAAAAGGCATCTGAGAACAAGACACCGCAAAAGAAAAGGAAAAACAACCCGAGAGGCCAACAAAGCCGAGGGATACAACCACCACCGTATTGAGACATTACCAATCGGATCTACCGCCAGGATGAGACAACCACCCGTCAAGGACCACAATCACCGCCGGGAAAAGCCACCGCAAACTCTTCTCTTCTCCGTCGCTGCGGGATCCGACTAGTTGGAGACCCCAAGCCGTCAGTCCAAGAGGCAAAACCCTAAGAGAGAGAAGGGAGAAGAACTGGTCGGAGAAACCGAGCAGACCGGAGAGAGACGACTGGAGGGAGAAATAAATCTCACGCCCAATCATTTATATAGAAGCGGGTTAAAATACAACGTAACGGGTCGGGTCGGGTATGAGTTGAAGAACTGATTTAATAAACCTATTCGTGGACCATTTTAACTTTTAAGGCATTAAATAAGAGGATTAACTCACCATAAATAGCTATTATTAATTGGATGAGTGCAAAAAACAAAACAATAACAGAAAAACGAAACTAGCTATAAAAATCACATACACAGAGATGATCTCCTTTAATATTTCCAACAGGCAACGAACGGTTCCTTCGCCATTGCTTCCCAATGCTTTGTTAGGGTTTTGGTTTCGCGAAGATGAGATGTTGATGGGTCTGAGGACGGGAAGGAAGCTTGATCTCCTGAAGCCGAGGAGGATGGCATTGCCCCTTAGGCTCGGCGTTCTCGCGGCACCAAGAAAGCGGTTGCGGAGCACTTGGGTATGCCACAAGAAACCCTTGTCTCGAGCACTCGTGTGTGGCTCGATGCTGTTCGCGCTCGGACTCGTCTCGCTCTTCGCCGGCCAGATGGCCGCCGATCTCGAGTGGTCGCAGCTACGAGCAAGGTGGCGACCCAAGCGGGTATGAGTTTTAGAAGAAGTAGATTCAATTTTATTTAATATTTCGTAGCATGTAATGGGAATGAGAGATGGCTTTCTCGATATTATTTGTCAATCTTTTTATTGTGCCCTAATATTATTTTCAACTGTTCTTTTCTTGTTTATATCATTTACATCTCTGTATGCGATGAACTATATGGACCTCTTTGCAGGTTAAAAGTAATGAACCAGTTGACATTTGGAAATCAAAATATTCGGATCTTTACTATGGTTGCAGTGATCGAAGTGATCGTTTCAGATGTGAGTATCTAACTAGTTTGTTTTTGAACTTTTTCAGTCATACTGCATATCATCTTCTTTCACACAGGGCTTCTCTTAAAGACATTCATGTTCATTGGACCTGACGTTCATATAGTATGAAATTAGCTACGGTCACCTTGTATCTCGGAACTTTTAAATCGAAAGAAGAAGATTTTCGTTTTAGTTTGCTTGTTGCATAGGAATCTTTGCCTGGTAACTTTTTCCGACGTGCTTTAGATGTTTCATTGCCTATTTGATCAATATATATTGTCTAATTTTGGATTCTTTCTGCCAGTTTCTTGACCTCTCTTTTTCTTGTGGAGCATTTGGATGTTTTAAGAAATCATTAATATTTAATAGACTAGCGTTTCCAAAAGTTGCCTAAAGGTGCTGCGCCTGACTACTTGGCAATTTTAAATGGAAAATGCCCAGAAATAAAAGGTCTTCTGAAATGGAGAATGATGTGGGGAAACCGTATAACTATAATGAGGCAATACCAATAGAAATGACCACATCTTCTATCTTGACAGTTATACATAGAAATAGCTGTAAGCTTCATATTAATACTATGTCTCTGAAAGTAAGGAACAATGTATTTTAAAAATAAAATAGGTATTTCTTCCCAAATTTAAACATTTTTAGTATGCTTCACTAAACACGAGAAAATACAGGTATCTAGAATTATGGACAGCACTTCATGTTATATTATAGTCTCCAACATCAGTTTGTATGTCGCTATGTTATGTATTCTTAAGCATTTTAAGACATACTGTGCCATCTTGACTTCCAATGATTGTCATTTATTTCTTCAGCTACAGTGCATAAGGGGTCCAATGGTTATTTGCTGATCGCAACCAGTGGAGGACTGAACCAACAGAGGATAGGGGTAACTTCGATTCGTTTTTGTCTGCTTTGTTATGTCATCACCATTTAGGAGAAAAACTTGTGAAATTCTTTTGTAAAGAATTGAGGAATTAAGTTATGCAACTGTTAATCTGGATTAAAGCTGTATGATGTCTAGAGATTTGATAATACTTGCTAATGTTGGAGCACATCATGCTTTTTTTAGGTATAAACTTAATTAGATTTCAGTTGTACATCACATTGTTTTGGTGCTTTGTCCATAAAAGCCTTTGGAGTGATATAATTTTCAATATAGTTGAATTCTTGAATTGGACGTACTTAATAAACGTATTGTACTATTTGCATAAATTTCATAGATTTGTATTTTTGTTATTTTCAGTTCTATAAGTTTGTTTATTTTTTATTTTGTTCCTTTTTAATTTGGCTAGTAAATAACCAATTTCATGCTGTATTACAGGATATACCCACTGATATGGTATAATACTACTGGTGTTTTAGTATTCCTTTATATGTATTATGTAGCCTATTGTTTTTCTTCTTTTGGTGCTGATGTGCAATAGAAGTGCCCACTGTCTGTTATGGAACTATTATAAATTTGAAATACAGTAGGCCAAACTTTTGACACCACCTTTAGTAGTTTAGACAGTCAGGTCTAGAAGCCAACTATGCCTTGCTGAGAAAAATTATTATTTTATGTGGCATTTCTTTTGTTTTGTTTTTTTGTTTTTACTTTGGCAAAGAAAATGTCAACTAACAAGGGCATACTTAGCTCATTGTACTCATTAGACAGTAGAATTCATGAATCCTGTTATCAATTAAAATGTTTTTAAATCACTTTATTGTGGTCATTTTATTGTTTGCTTCATGTTTTGACCGAAATGGAGTATAAATATATCTAAAGTGCTGCATTTTTTACTTTAACACGGTTGATACAGTGGCATGCTGAATACCTAAGATTTGATTATCTTGCATTCTGCTGGTGATTTAGTGGTATAAAATAGATCGAAGCTCTATATTTTTTTGTTTTTTTCCCTCCTTTCCCTGATCTGTATTGTTCTAACACCGAGTTTGTTATCGAATATTTTCATTTGGTCTGATAATTGTTCTCAACATTCAGATTACAGATGCTGTTGTTGTTGCCTTGATTTTGAATGCCACACTGGTTATTCCTGAAATGGATCATCATTCATTTTGGAAGGATAATAGGTGAACTGAGATAGAGGACATTCAGTGAAATTTTGGTAGTCCCATTTATTTTAATTGAATATATTAAATTAGTAATTTTATTTGTATTGTCGCAGTGACTTTGCGGACATTTTCGACGTTGAGTGGTTCATTTCCTCCCTTTCAGAAGAGGTCTCTATTGTTAAGAGAGTTCCTGATAAAGTAATGAGATCAATGGAGAAACCACCATATACCATGAGGCCTCCGAGGAAATCCATGCCTGAATATTATCTTGACCAAGTACTACCAATACTCTTGCGAAGGCATGTAAGTAGGCCAACTAGCTAATCGATGCTATCAATGTAAATGTCTCATTTGATCAGTTAAATATGTTAACTACTCAATTCTGTTGTGTTATTACCATGATGGGCATATTTGTTACCTCACATGATTTTTTGGCAGCTTATAGACTTGTTACGTTGAGTTTAGATAGTCTTCCTATTCTTTTCTGCATGTTCAATAGATTTTAATTCTTAAGTATGGAATTTTCTTAGTTCATACGGTTAGGGGTGTAAATGAACTGAGCATGAGTGAGTCGGCTCTAGATTAAACTCGGCTCAAAATTAATTTTGAGCCTTATTTTGATGTTTAGGCTTGGCTTAGCTCAACTCGAGCTGAACTCAAATTGAGTCCGAGCTTGATTAGAGGAGGAGATGGAGACGGCGGCTTGCTGAAGGAGGAAGAGACGACGACTTGTCGATGGAGGAGGAGGAGGTCGACGAAGAAGAGACATTGGCGGTTTCTTGATGGAGGACAAGGAGGTGAAGGAGGAGGTAGATGAGAAGGCTGATGCCGAGGCCGGAAGAGTCAATCGTTGGTGGAGGATGTTACATTTGTTGGAGAAATTTTTATTAGATTTGGGGTTAGAATTAGATAGAGATAGGATAATGATAGCCATTAGATCAAAAATCTAATGGTTAAATATATTTGTATATAATATATATTAATATATATATATATAATATTTATAAATATTATATTTAAGCTGAGTCTATTGAGCCGGCTCTAGCTTAGGCTTAGTTGGAAATTCAAATCGAGTCTTAAAATAAGGCTCGGGCTCGGCTAAGCTTAAGCCAAACTGAGCCGAGGCCGAACTCGAGCTGCTCGTTTATTTTGACACCCCTATATATGATATCTTTCCTTCCATTTTTTCTAGTACTAATACATGTACTCTTTTAGTTTAGTATGGTCTTTTTTCTTGTCATATTGAATTTTTCTTTTGAATTAGTTTTATTAATTATTAGACTTTTAGAAAACTAAGAAAGTGCGATTTAAGTTATAAACCATATTGATGACTGTGCGGCTAGTCCTCTACTTTTAGTAATAGTAATTTTAGCCATAAAGGGCATATAAATGTCCAAAGATATTGCAAGTTGTGTATTTGCAGAATTGCATTGGCTGTCACCTTTTCATTAGGGATTGGCCATGTTATGTCTTGCATTGTACAAGCCAGCCACTACTGCAGTGTGCATCTAATATGTTCTGTCTCATATCAGAGTTAGGGATATGTGATCATAGATCCCTAAAGCTTTATATATCATCAAAGTTTGGTAAATGATAAAAGTAGGAATAGAGAGTTTTGCAAATTTCTTTCATGCTACATAGTTGAAGTTGTACATGTAATACTAGCATGTACCATGCTGGTGAGGTGCTGTCATGGTACAAATAAGCTGGCAATCCTGGCCTAACATAAGGCATGACAGGCTGCAGGCTGTGTTGGGGTGTCTGACAGTGAGGTATTTTACTGGCAGGCTGTTGTCACCCTCTGTGCCGGTGGCACTTAGTTTCTTGGTTGTAAGTGGTGTAGCTGCACTTTATATACTTGGGTATCTAATGTGATGTTAATACCACTTCTAGTAAGCCATTCATATGTCATACATGGATCATGATACAGTGAGGTATTATACCAGCAGGCTGTTGTCACCCTTTGTGCAGGTTGCACTTAGTTTCTTGGTTGTAAGTGGTGTCTCTGCACTTTCTAGACTTAAGATATCTAATGTGATATTAATACCACTTCTGATAAGCTATTCATATATCGCACATGGATCATGATATAGATGGAGGTAGTACAACTTGCACTAGTACATGGTGCTGTGCAATATCTAATGTGATGTTAATACCACTTCTGATAAGCTATTCATATATCGCACATGGATCATGATATAGATGGAGGTAGTACAACTTGCACTAGTACATGGTGCTGTGCAATATACAGGTTATGGCTTTTATGGATGGGTACAATTGAATGCGGTCACATATCTATTGGCTACTGAGATTCTTCCATTTGGAGCTAGGGTGAATCAGCCATGAGGAGGTCAGGTTTAACTCTGTTGTTAGAGTTGATTGATAAGCTGCTGTTCAGTGTGTGAGCAT
Organism: Typha angustifolia; assembly: GCF_048772165.1. NCBI lineage: Eukaryota > Viridiplantae > Streptophyta > Magnoliopsida > Poales > Typhaceae > Typha > Typha angustifolia. The sequence goes on along the minus strand of NC_133245.1, from coordinate 16,469,621 downwards.
GTATGGCATATCCCGTGTAGGAACTGAATAACTTCAATCAGGAAAAGTGTAGCAATTTGTTACTTTAATTCCTACTTCAAATATTTTAAATCCTCTTTAAGGCTCTCCGAGGAGTTCCATGTGTAGCAGCTGATGCATTAGGAAATGGAGATTTATGTGAATCTTCACAAATACTGGAGTTGATTCTTCTCTCCTTACCTTTTTGGTGATGCTGACTTTTGTTTCAGACAGAAGAAATGTTAAGTAAAAGAGTGAACAAGGACTGCTGTCCTTTTAGGAGTTTGGAAACTATGCTACTGTAAATTGATGATGTAACCATTTCCTTGGAAAGGAACTTGTAAAATTTGACATTTGCTTAGTTAAGTGTTGAGTGAATGATTCAATTTTCATGAGGTGCAGTGTTTGTGGAACATGTTGTTGCAAATTTGTACACATATTTAAGGAGTTCATCATTGCAGGTTGTGCAGTTGACTAAGTTTGATTTCAGGCTTACAAACAGTCTTGATAAGGAGCTTCAAAAGTTAAGATGCCGAGTGAATTTTCATGCACTACGATTTACAAAAGCTATACAAGTTTTGGGTCAAAAATTGGTCCAGAGAATGAGAAACATGAGCGCACGATATATTGCTGTTCACTTGAGGTATATCTAGTATTTCCTTGAAAGGCAAAGTATAACAATTTTATTCCAGTTATAAACTGGTCAGATATGTATCAAGGGGGTCGGAGCTGACCCGATCCTGATGTTAACTAATCCAGTGCAACACCTTGGAGTCTGGACTTTTTCTCTTTTCCTTCTTTATGTATCATGTGTAATTGCTTAACTGTACCATTTAGTCCATCCTAAATTGAAAATATTAAGTGTAGTTGGTTGAATATGGGATTAAGGATAATTTGTCCTTTTCTTGTTCCACTCATATGATTCATCCTAAAGGATAATCACTTTCAGAGGAATGGTTGTTCAGGAGATACACATTCATTACTTATGCAAAACAATGCAAGTTTTTAGAACTTAAGCCTTTTGGTTGAACTTAAATACATTTTTTTTTGCTCTACTAGTAATTCAGCATAATTTTTATTGTGTTCTTAATATTCTTTCGACAGATTTGAACCAGACATGCTTGCATTTTCTGGTTGTTATTATGGTGGTGGTGACAAAGAACGTAATGAACTGGGGGATATCAGGAAGCGTTGGGCAACACTACCAGTAAGTTCTGTACAACCTTGGTTTTCTTGCTAGTCACACAACTGAAACTGTCTTTCACCTTTTGGCTTAAAATGCTGATGTCTTATTAAACAGCTCATTTGCCACAAGTGTTCTGTTAGTGGATATGTTACCCAAAATTTATTGTGCATATATTACAACAGATCAAACAAACTATCTTTTATGAGATTGTTCATCAAAGTTCTTAACTTCTTGAGAGAAGGTCTTTGCCTTTTCTTAAAACACTTGATACAGAATTTTCATTTCATTGAATAGCTTGAGTTCTTGATCCTTGGGCCTGTCATCGCTGTTGAGTCTCATTTTGTGTTTTTTAGGATGACAACAGTCTTAAATCCTGATATTTTGGATCGACTAAATAAAATTTGTTTGAGTCTCTTCTGCCAAGCTAAAGATGTTAATTGTGAAATTCATAAATTCTCTTATGTACATGTTATTTGGCCATCTGGCAGGATTTGAGTGCGGAAGGTGAGCGTAGTCGAGGGAAATGCCCATTGACTCCACGTGAAGTTGGTTTGATGCTAAGAGCCCTTGGTTTTCAAAACGATACATTTATATACGTTGCATCTGGAGAAATATATGGTGGAGAAAAGACCCTTCAGCCTCTGAAGGACTTCTTTCCAAACTTCTACACTAAGGACATGCTCGCCGGAAGCGATTTGAAGCCATTTCTTTCCTTTTCTTCTCGCCTTGCTGCAATTGACTACATTGTTTGCGAGGAGAGTGATGTCTTTGTCACAAATAATAATGGAAACATGGCAAAGATTCTAGCTGGCCACAGGTACATGCTTGATATACTAATCAGACCTACTTTTTTTTTCTATCAGCTTATTGTTCTCCGTGTTCTTGATACATAGCAACATGCTGATAATATGGTTCTCCTGAACAACTTATTACAATTGTGGCTAATTTTAAATTTGTAAGAGATGTTTTGGAAGTTGATTATTGGTTAGGTACCCTTGTACTTCAGTGGTTAACTTAGAATATGCTATGATTCATTTGGACATTCTTAAATTTCATTTAGACATTCTTAAACTCCCTAAATTGTCATTCAGCATACCTCTTGGGCATGCACTTCCATTTCTTGGGGCATCTGAGTTGCCATAGCATGTGAGCTATTGTAAGTCTAACTCGAAATAATCATGTATAGATAATATCCATCCTACTTATTCTTTATATGCCATCCTGCAATGTGTGCTGTTCAATCTTTTCTTACTGGCTTGTTTTTTAATATGGTTTTCCTAATGAATGTATATCAATCTCAGGTTTCATGAAGTTCTTCCAATCTCTTGTTTGGTTCTTTTTTTGGTCACATGATCTCTATCAGATCTATATTTGTAATATTATGAGCATATAGGCTCTCTCTCTCTTCTTCTCTTTATTTTCTTATTTTTTTATTTTTGCAATTATAGTTTGCAGACATCATTCTTATCTTGATATATGTATTATTCTGCTACCTTGAGTTTGTTAGGAAGGATCATATGTCATTTTGTCTTTTTTATGGCAGGGTTCTTTGACATGACTGTCTGTGAATGAGTTTTACCTACTCATTGTCTCCTCATTGTTGGTTATAACATTAGGACATCTAAACTATGAATATCTGATTACCTTAAACATTCTAGAAATTATTATGCAGATTCCAATTTTAATTTGGATAGCAATACAGACCAGAGCATGTTATATTCACTTACTAAGTGAATTGAGATCCTCTCATCTGGCTATTGTTGATATTCACTGGAGAGTGTTCAGTGAAGAATTCCAATCATCGACCCCTTTGTTTGTGGAAGTTACTGTTGTTGAACATGTTCTGCAGGTGGCTGAGTAACTGCCTTAATGTTTGGTCATTTTCACTGGATCTCTCCTGTAAATATACTGGGTGAGGATACCAGCTGATTATAAAAATTGTAAACCCTATGACTAATCTTCTTTTTTTCCTAAATAACTGAAATAAGAGGGCATAAGTGACTTGTTTTTTGTTCCTTTTCTGACCATTTCTCTAATATTCCAAGCTAGTTTTGCAAGTACATGTAAACTTTTCCACTGGAATCTGCAGGAGGTACATGGGTCATAAGAGAACCATTCGACCCAATGCGAAGAGGCTTAGCTCGTTATTCAAGGCACGAAATCAGATGGATTGGGAGACCTTTTCCAGAAAGGTGAAGTCACTTCAGAGAGACTTCATGGGGGAACCAGATGAGGTGAGACCAGGACGAGGAGAATTTCATGAATTTCCATCTTCTTGCATCTGCCAAAGACCAGCTCAGAACAAAACTGCTGCAGGACAGTCAACCATAAGACCAGAATCCTGAACTAGTAAAAAAGGGGAAGACGCAAGTTACCAAAATGACTGACAGGCAGATTTGAAGAACTTTGTACAGGAGATACTGAGAAAGAATTCTTGTCCGAGTAAGATGAAAGAATGCCTAAATTTGTCTTCAGTAACGATGACTGATACTGATTTGGCCTACTTAAATTGCTCACTGCCACAATTAGACCGAAGTTGGGACTTTTGGCAGATTCCAAGGCCTGCAAGTTTTACTACATTGTGGTAGTCATTTGCTGAGTTTGAGGCTTGTTTAAGTAGAACCACAGAATAGTAGTTGTGGATAGGAGATAAGTAATCGCCTTCATCTCCGATGACGTACCTGTAATCTACACTGATCTCTAAATTTAGTAGGTTAGATGATTAAGATCAAAAGTTATAACGAGTATGCCTGTAATTGTTTAACACAATTTGTATATTGCATACAGTTAATTCTTTCACTTCTGAGTTATTACTTATATTTTATTTTTAACCGACTTAGAAACAGATTAAAAAAGGATTCTGTAGTTCAAGGAAACTTTACACAAACGACTGATCTAATGGGTTTGGAGAGATCTAACATTAATCTTAAAACTCGTACCTGTTTTGTATTTTTCAGATAAAGGCTAATATCTCGTATTTTGTTTGGACTCAAATCTATTGTTTTGATTCTTGTTGGTTCTCTTTTGCTGCGGTTGTTACTACAGATATACCTGAAAAGGATCATTCCTGAAATTTTGGGATTGATATTTTCATCCATATGTAACAAGATATTACATTCTTTATTAAGATATCTGCTCGCTAGACACTCAATCTGATGTGCAGAGTGTGGGGGGTCACTAAAGGAATGAGTAGGCAAGAGACTTCTCTTCAATGAGCTCATTTGCTGAGACCTCCATCTTCGAACGTGAGAATTCGTCAATCTCAAGACCTGACAAACATAAATTATATGAGTAGAAATGCAATGCATAATATGCAACTTATAATCAAATTGTGCCAGTCAAGAAGACTTGACTTCCTGCAAGCTCCAAGAAATCTTGAAGAGAAAATGGCAAATGATCTAACAGCATTTCATTATCTTCATATGTCAAAATCAGAATTCAAATTTGTAATTTCAAATTAAAAAAATCAACACTTTGTAAGCAATATTCGTGGAAACTGTGTTTGTGTTAATCTCCTCAAGGGGGTTAAATGATTTATGTTTCACTAAAATAGGGTCTCTAAAATGATATCTTAGAAGCACTTACCCTGTACAATACTCCATTCCCCCTTTTCACAAGTAACGGGAAAGGAGTAAAAAATACCAGCAGGAGTATCATAAGCCCCATCAGAGTAAACACCCATTGACACCCATGTTCCCTAGAATAAAAGGTTATGAACTGTTAAGGAAAATTTCCAAAATGATAATCTAAAGCTTAACAGCCATTAAAGCAAACCTTGGGAGTGCCAAGAATCCAATCATGGATGTGATCACAGGCGGCACTGGCTGCAGACAATGCGCTGGATAGCTTGCGTGCTTTGATAATAGCTGCACCTCGCTGCTGCACAGTAGTTATGAACTCTCCTTTCAACCTGTCACAAAGATAGGTCTGTGACACAAAAAGCAACGAAACCAATAAAATGTAAAATCTTAATGAAAACTCTAGTTATTTATATGTATACAAGTTGGGAGTATAATTTGGCAATCTCTGATACTGATTGACTAAAATAATGATGGACAGCTTACCAGTGATCATTGCAAATAAGTTCTCTGACTGATTTTTCTTCACCTTGGGTTTTAACAGTAGCATAATTGACATCAGGGTACTGAGTTGAAGAATGGTTACCCCATATAATGACATTCTTCACATCACTGACATGAATATTTAACCTCTCTGAGATTTGACCAAGGGCTCTATTATGATCAAGCCGCGTAAGGCAAGTGATGTTCTTTGCAGGGATTGAAGGGGCAAATTCTTTTAAAATCAATGCATTAGTGTTAGCTGGGTTGGCAACAATGAGCACCTGGGAATAAAATTCTGCATCAGAGTCAGTTTCCGGAAACAACTCTGAATTTACATAGATATGCTTATCCAAGATTATGGAGGGTTACATGGTACATATAGCTCATATGACTAAATATTGTTTAATTTATCTCCTGTCCAACTTCAAATGGCACTGAAAAGCCCATAACAAGTAATCACCACAAAATTGGACAAGGTACAGTATCATATTTAAGTAGATTTACATTCCTCAATAACTATGAGTACTAATTCATGATTGAAGTGGCATTTTAATGTCTTATTCACAACTTTCGATATTAGCACAACAAAACCCCAGATAAGTACTGGTATGCTAAAATTATGTGAATAAACACATAGCTTAAGGAAAGTACGCTATGATTGACAACACTATATAGCAGAACATTATGTACATGTCCAAGTGGACATATAAAAGTGGCCCTAAGAAGCATTATATATTATTTGTGTAGCTTATGGCATAAGCATAGCATCTGTGCTTTGTATCTTTGCTCATCGCTTCTAGTTGCATCACCTTGATAAAAACAATCACCAAATCTACATCCTAATGAGAATTTATCAACAACAAAAGATGGGAGAGGATCTGACTAAAAGCTCTTTAATTCCATTTAATAATAAACACTAGCCGATAATTTTGACCCATTCAAAGTTCAAATTTTGTTTCACATTTGGTCATACATCCCTGTAGGTAACAAGTGCATGCAGAAGTTAACAAGTCGATTCAAATATTACATATAAAACTAATACTTTTAAATTGCTGAAAGGTTGTGAGGAAAGTATCTCGCAATTGAAAATTTCGTTGAAATATTGGTATCATACCACCTTGCAATTTTCAGCAGCATGCTTCTCCAAAGCTGAAGCTTGATTTTTGTAAATAGAAACATTTGGTGACAACACATCCTTCCTTTCCATCCCCGTTTTTCTAGGAAAACCGCCTATCATGATAGCTATATTGACACCAGCGCAAGCTTGTACCACATCAGAGGTGGCAACTACACCTGTAAAACCAAATACACATGATTCAGTAATATCCAGAAATTTTGTTTCCAATTAATCAAAATCATGCAGAGAATCATCTGTCTAGAGGTTGGATGAAGTGCTTAAGGGAGAAAAGTATACCTTTAAGAAGAGGTAAGGCGGCATCAACCAACTCCATTTTCACACCATTTAAGGCTTCTGCAGCAGGCTGGATATCAAGCATGTGCAGAATTACAGGTTGATCAGGACCTAACATCGATCCTCTAGCAATCATAGGGATGATAGCATAACCTATTTGTCCTGTAAAGCAGAGCTCAGATAATGAGCTAAGATTAAGAGTGAACTATATTATGGTCTCTTGGCAAGCAGCCACTCACACACTATCTCGAAAAGCATTCCAAATGGCATACCAAAAGTTAATTTCTTTACTTGTATATTCGTGTAGAAGTTAACTATAATGGGGATTCTTATGCAGTCTATTGATCTATTCCATTGAAGTCTCAATCCAAGCTACAACAAAACATAAATCTGCCGAACCTCAAACTCAACAATGCATATAAGAGGAAAATCCTCATCTACCTATAAACCCTATTATATTTTCCAAGGCAGAAAAAATCAACTAACTTGAGAAGATTAGGGGTTTTCATATTTTGGCTGCAAGTCAATCTCTGCTGTGCATTATTCACCTCATAGATAATCATCAATAATTCTATATCAAGTCTTCTTTTTTCTTCATTTGTCTCTATTTGGAACAAAGGTCTGTGTCAAATCAAGCACAATAATGTATATTTTCTCAAGAATTCCTCCCATAATAGTTTCCATATTCCCTCTCATAAATTAATCATCTTGTTGACAAATTCACCCCCATTACATGCCTGATTCTCAAATAACTTGTCCTCTCAATACTACAATTAAATCAAACAAAGAGCACTTGTCCTAACGAAGTAACGATACTGATAATGAAACGGGTTGCGTTGACACTTACCTGCGGCGCCGGTCACCAATATCTTGACGGGTTGCTTCGACCCACCACATCGGTACCTCATTAGACGAGATTTCCTCAACCTCTGGACGAGAGAGAGAGAAAAGCTCATTAGACGACTTATCTTCAACCTCTGGACGAGAGACCGAGGCGCCATTGAAAAAAGATCAAAGCTTTACAATAATCTTAACACGGCGGGCTACTATTATTTGTACAGACCAAGTAGTGAGGGGTGATACCTTTCAATCACTTCGAAGTCAGCGCAAGGATTCGATTGCAAGAAATTCAAGGAAAGAAGTAGAACCTTTAGAACGAAAGTAGGGGAAGGGTGAGATAACCATCACGGCCGTGGGATGGTTGGGCTTCTCCTTCTTCTTCAGGTATTCTCTTTTCTTTTTTCATATCACCACCTACATTTTCGTCATAGTGTTAGATACCTCCTCCTTTTCTTAACATTTTTACAATTCGCTACCTCCTTTTCGTGTATATTAGGAAGAAAACCCATCATAAAATGCTTTCCAATGCAAACAAGTCCAGAGAAAATTGTGAGAAATTCTATTCCACTCTTTTACGTGTTGAGTAAATTTATAATGCCATCAGAAAATAGACAAATTCTAATCCACTCTTTAAACTTCTCTTTGTCCCGAATTAATAATTAGAGTGGAGTAGCAAGCTGTCCTCATATCCATTACTCTCAATTAATCAAAACAGGGGCGGTTGGTCGGCCATCAATCATCATAAAACAACTAATTGTTAACTAACCGTCTTGTTATCATCCTTCACCGTCCACATTATTCTAGCATTCTCTCAACCACACCATTTCGTCATTTGGGCCTTCGCCATGGCCCATGGATGCTTGGTCGAAAGCCCAACCGCTCTCTCTCTATATATAACGCTCACGTCTTAGTTGTCTTCATCGTGCTGAAGTATAATAAGAGAGCAAATTAAGGGAGAGAAGGGAGAGCATTAAAATGGTGAAGCTTGCCTTTGGAAGTGTAGGCGATTCTTTCAGTGTTGGGTCCATTAAGGCATACTTAGCTGAGTTCATTGCCACCCTCCTCTTTGTGTTTGCCGGCGTTGGTTCTGCTATTGCCTATGGTATATAATATGGGTACTAAGTAATTTGGTATGTATAATAACTACGTTTATAATATTCTTTTTAATGAATTAATTCGGTTGGTGTAGGGAAGTTAACGGCCGATGCGGCGCTGGACCCGGCCGGCCTGGTGGCGGTGGCCATCGCGCATGCATTCGCTCTCTTTGTCGGCGTCTCCATGGCCGCCAACATCTCCGGCGGCCACCTCAACCCTGCCGTCACCTTGGGCCTCGCCGTCGGCGGCCACATCACCATCCTCACCGGCATCTTCTACTGGGTCGCGCAGCTTCTCGGCTCCTCGGCCGCCTGCCTCCTCCTCAAATTTGTCACCGGTGGAAAGGTAAATATAATATCAAAACTACATATACTAGTTATTGAATTTTTACAGAATCACTCGTTTTTGGATTCTGTACGTATTACATACGGATTTGATTGGTCTATTATTATTTCAACGCAGGCAGTGCCGACGCACGGGGTGGCGGCGGGGATGAATGAGATAGAGGGAGTGGTGATGGAGGTGGTGATCACCTTCGCTTTGGTGTACACAGTGTACGCGACGGCGGCGGACCCGAAGAAGGGGTCGTTAGGGACGATCGCGCCGATGGCGATCGGGTTCATCGTCGGGGCCAATATACTGGCGGCGGGACCGTTCAGCGGCGGCTCGATGAACCCCGCGAGGTCATTTGGACCGGCGGTGGCTACCGGTGACTTCTCAGGCAATTGGGTCTACTGGGTCGGACCACTGATTGGTGGTGGGCTGGCTGGGCTCGTCTATGGGGATGTCTTCATTGGATCCTATCAGCCAGTTGAAGCCGGTCAGGAATATCCATAGAGTAGTTGAAGTGTTCAACGTTGTCTCTTGTCTAGTCTACAATGTTTGGATCGTAATAAATGTACATATTATGTGTACGTATGATGGGTCTTGTACTCTTGTGGGATGTACTTAATTGCAGTGTGATTGAAGGAATTATCATATCATTAAGCCTTAAATTAATCTTTAGTTGTTGTTTATCATGTTTATGGCAAATTACAATGTATTTCAAAACTTCAGCACTCAATCCCTCTCAAATTAAGGTTGCGACGGTTTAATTTTGTCATCCAAAACTAATAATATAAAGACTAAATTATTCTTACCGGACACCAATATTTTCTACTATAAATAATTTTTTTTTTCACATTCTCGTTTGTTTGTTGCAGTTTAAAGAAAGATCAGGTAGTGTTAAATGCTTAACTTTAAATTAAGTATGGGAGAGAATATTAAAATCGAACTAAATAATTAGAGGATAAACTATAATTTACCCTTATGCTTAGATAAGATAAGTTGAGATACTAACAGCAGACGACGACCATGTGTCCGTTTGCAAGAAGTTCCTAGACTCGAGGTTGCACACGAACGACCTAGAGTGCTTGGGACTGATGACCCCATGGGGCCAGGCCTGAGCCAAGCCCTGCCCCGTTCTCGGAGGCGTCGATAACCGTAGGTAACGGCACCGAACTCGTTTCGTGGGAAGAGTCGCGCCTTTCCTCAAATAAAACTAACGTCTCTTTTTAAAGTTGGAACATGAAGCCAGTTGTTTATTGAAAGAAATCAATGGCTTCCAACGTCCGAGCCCACTTCCAGCTCTGGTTCTCTCCTCCTGCACTTCGCTCGTATGTCGCCGAGTTCATCTCCACCTTCCTCTTCGTCTTCGCTACCATCGGCTCCGCCATCTCCGCCCGTAAATAGTTGCCTACTTCTTTCTACTACGCTCTTTTCCTCTACGTTTCTCTCTCTAATCCTTCTATTTGTAGGCATGCTTACCCCAGACATTACGTCGGACGCTTCGTCTCTAGTGGCGACTGCTCTCGCTCAGGGCTTCGCGCTCTTCGTCGCGGTGTACATTGCCGCGGATGCCTCCGGTGGCCATGTCAACCCCGCCGTCACCTTCGCCCTCGCCATCGGCAGCCACGTCAGCGTTCCCACAGCCATCTTCTATTGGGTGTCTCAGTTACTCGGCGCCACCGTCGCCTGCCTCATCCTCCGGGTCGCCTCCGCCGGCCAGGTCAGCACTCAGAAGAAAAATAAAGAGAAATATTTTGACTTTCTTTTTTTAATGCGCGTACTAAAAACAAACGCCTCCCTGGTTCAGGCTATTCCGACGACGAGGATATCGACGGAGATGACGGGGTTCGGAGGGGCAGTTTTGGAAAGCGTGACCACGTTCGCGCTGGTGTACACCGTCCACGTGGCGTGCGACCTCAGGGGAGGAGTAAAGAGGGGCCCGCTCACGTCAGCGGCCCTAGGGCCAATAGCAGTCGGGCTCGCGGCTGGCGCGTGCGTGCTCGCGACCGGTTCACTGACTGGGGCGTCGATGAACCCCGCCCGGTCCTTCGGACCGGCGATCATAAGCGGAGACTTCAAGAACCACGGCGTGTACTGGGTTGGACCGCTGATTGGTGCAGCACTGGCTGCGCTGGTACACCAGAATCTGGTGTACCCTTCTGTCTCCCCCTCGTCTGATCCCCCACGTGGCAATCTGGAAACTGCTACCCTTTGATTCGTGTTTAGTGTTTTAGTTTTGTAAACCAACGTAGTGATTAAAAGACGAATAATTTTTCTTTTAATTGGTACTGGATCCAACTCCGAAGCCCGGCCCAAATAAGTTGCGCCGAATAGCTCTTTTTTGCAAACTTTTCGTAAGGTAGATCAGGCCTAGAGCCTTACGCTAGCTTTTCTTTTTCTTTTCCACTTTGCAATTAATCCACGCATCCCTTCCATCAACTCATTTCACTCGTGGGCGGCGTTTACAGCCTTTGGAGAAAAGGTGCAAAGTAGTTTTTTTTCTTTTTTAAATTTAAATTTTATAAATAAGCCGTTCACTGAGTTAAAAAAAGTTTATAAACCCGTTTAAATTTTAAAATATGTAAAATAAATATTTAGAAGAATCGAAGTGGCTAATTTGGTCCCCCCCCCCCTCCCATTAAAGTTCTCACATACTTCTTTCTCTAGTTACATTTTCTTATTCCAATCGCTCAAATAACTTAGCAAAAGATAATTACAACAAGAGGCAAGAACTAATAAGACAGATCACTTCCTCCGCACGCAAAAGAAAAGATTGGAAAGCGATGCCATGCTTATCTTTTGAGGGCAGTGGATGGAAGGGCATCAGTAGTGTACCTCAACCATTACGCTTTGCAATCTGACCCACGGCAGAAAGGCTCACTAAACAAAGGGTTTAAAGCTTTTTGAATTTGTCTCTTGTTCTGCTTAGAAAAAGGAAAAAAAAGAAGCAAAGAGGAGCCAGGCCGAGCTAGCCGCCGAACCAATCAATACTTCCTACTCTAGATGATGATGCCCTTCTTTAGTGTATATAAATGATTAAAGCTCAGGTGCAAAGCTGGAGCGTGAGATTCCACTCTAAGCGTTAGGTTAGGGTTCATCCTTCTCTGCCTATTTTGGCTTTGCAATTATTGCTGATATGTAACACCAAGCAAACTCTAAACTTTCTTTACATAAGGTTGGTAAAAAGATTCCCAAATAGTAGATATTTGGTGACCTTAAATGACAAGAAGAAGAAGAAGAAGAGGAGAAGTAGCAATCACCAGTCATCACCACCAAATTCCTTCCCCCACTCTGCAATCACAAAGTTCCATTACTAAAGCTAACAAATACAAGCGTCCAAATCCCACAAAAGCGACAAATCGTCGTATATATATATATATACACATATATATACTCTATTCGTAAATTCATGAAATGTAAGGTGTGAAATGGTAAAATTGAGATGGAATGGTCCGACCCACATACTATCCAATGCCGACAAAACTGAACTCTCCCATGAAACAAAGGTGTAGGGAATCGCGCAACATTGCACGAGGCCACGCCGGCTAAACTGGGACTCTTGTCGCCGAGGTTTGCAACCTTCTCTCTCTCTCTCTCTCTAGACCCCCCAGATAAGAACCCAAATGCCACGGTAATAGGAAATAGTAGCAGAAACCAACGAAAGCAATATAAAAGGAGGAACAGGGGATTTGTCCACCCTATGTCCCCTCCTCGCCCCACCACTCCTTCCTTTCTCGTGCTCCGCGTGGCCTCCTCCTTATAAGTATCCAAAACCGGGACCAACTGGAGTGCACACCAAGGTAGGAAAGGCAATGGAGAAGGGGTTTTTCTTGGGCAGGAGGAGGAAGAGGAGAGATGCGTTGTTGAGTTTGGAGTTGAGGAGGGAAGAGGAGGAGGAGGAGGAGATGGGAAGGAATATGCAAGCGATACCGCCGCCGCAGACGCCGAAGGAACCGATGGAGTTCTTGGCAAGGTCGTGGAGCGTGTCGGCGTCGGAGATATCGAAGGCTCTCCTGACCGGCAACAAGAAGAGGAATTTCGTCGTTGATCGGCTGCCGGATATGATGGCGATCCCGGAGACGCTGGCGTTCGCCGCTTCTGCTGCTCAGAGTCATCCTATGCGTGTAAGCTCCTGATCGAGCGCTAGAAGAGAGAAAAGGAGAAACTTTTTCTCTTTCTTTCAAGTGAAGCAAAACTTATAACGGGATTGTAATTACGAAGTCCTCTAATTTGCTCTTAATTTGTTTGATTTGGTCAGACATGTCGAAGTAGGCATTCCATCATCACCCACCACCAAGCAATCGGAAGATGGTTCCACAACAAGGAGAGCAACCGGATCAAAGAGAAGGCACGTGCCGAGAAAGCTCGTATACACGCTGCCGTATCCGTCGCCGGAGTAGCCGCAGCGGTTGCTGCCGTGGCGGCTGACACAAGCACAGATAGCCAGACCCCAAAAATGACTGCCGCCTTGGTATCTGCTACGGAACTGCTAGCATCTCACTGCATCGAGATTGCCGAGCTGGCCGGGGCCAGCCACGACCAGGTTGCATCCGCCGTCGGGTCTGCGGTCGACGTTAGAACTCCCGGCGATCTCATGACTCTCACAGCAGCAGCAGCCACAGGTTAGATCTCAAGAGCTAGTCATAGTTCCTGTTACTTAATCAATGAAACATTCTTAGTTAATTACTAACTAACTTCAATTCTATATTCCAGCTCTTAGAGGAGCCGCAGCAATGAAGCTTAGAGTGCAACGCGAAGCAAGGAGTAATGCAGCTGTTATTCCTTACGAAAAAGGCCCTTGTTGGAGCCCAGACATATGGTGTAAAGAAGGAGAGCTGCTTAAACGCACCAGAAAAGGTACTATTTTTACTTGGGAGTTCATCTACCAATCCATTGAAAACATCATCTATCAGGATGAAGAATTTAACACTCTGTCCTCCCGTGATGCAGGAGTTCTACACTGGAAGCGTGTATCTGTTTTCATTAACAAAAAATCTCAGGTAGATAATTTTATCCATCGCTTGTTAGATGATATATCTGAAGGTTTTAGTGCTCAAATTTTACATTTTCAATGGATGTCAGGTTATGGTAAAACTCAAGAGCAAGCATATGGGAGGTGCACTTTCAAAGAAGAAAAAGAGTGAGTTTAAAACATCAATTTGGAACAATTATAAGTACACTAATTCCATGCTTTGGTATCTGATCGATGGGGTTATGTGATGATCATCAGGTGTTGTTTATGGTGTATTTGATGAGCTTCCAGCATGGCCGGGGCATGAGAGAGAGATTCCAGAGGAGAGATGCTACTTTGGCCTGAGAACAGCACAAGGAATATTAGAGTTTGAATGTGAGAATAGAATCAGCAAACAGAAGTGGGTAGATGGAGTGCAGAATTTGCTAAGACAAGTAGCAGGTGGAGCTGATCAAGTAGAGCACTCTCTGGAATTGCTAAAACTCAGTTGATGTAGTGCATAATATTAATAGAACATCAAAGAAAAAGAAAGAAGCAAAGGCATCCTTGTGCTCAAATTTGCAAAGATTGTGAAACTTCTTCCATCTCTCAGGGAGATGGAGAAAATGATAACAAAGTCAAGAAGGATGTTGGGGAAAAAACAAAAGAACCAATACATAATGTGGCATGTCACAAGCCTCTCAGAATACACTCTTGTATGATTCAGATAGTAATTCTTATAAAGTAATAATATGATTTTGTTTATTGCGCAAGACATTGCTTCATAATGTGCTCTGCTTTCAATCGACAAACAGCTTTGAAGCATCTCTATGAGACTTCCTGTATCACATGTGTCCACTGGCAATTAACGTTCTGAAACCCAGAAGATGTTTGACTCTGTAAAACATTTGAACAGGGGAACATTTTAACAGAGCACAGAGATTTGTGCTTGTATGCGGAGAAGCATGTCTGATGTACATAACTCTCAATATTCTCAATTAGGTGCTATTAGACTTGCTTTTGAGTGCAGCGCATTTGCATGGAAAGACTATGTAGCCATATGAGGTAATTTGACTGTCAGGAATTGTCTCTCTCTCTCTCTCTCTCTCTCTCTCTCTCTCTCTCTCTCTCTCTCTCTCTCTCTCTCTCTCTCTCTCTCCAGATCACAGTTTAATTGCTGGAAAGTGAACTCCAGTGAATTATCTCACTTGAGTTAACTATCTTCTTTCAAGAAATAGAGTTATCATAGGTAAACAAGTCATTTTTAAAATTATTTTTTATAATTAAATATTAAAATTAGAGAAGTTTTATTAGTACATGCTGCTAAGAGGACTCAGGTTGAGGAGATTCATGCAGTCTAGGCTTCAGAGGATCCGCTTCCGTGTTTTCGTGTATTAATATCCCAAAGTTCACGCATCGAGTATTACGGAACCCATGATATAGGACTTGCATATTAAAAAAATGGGATAATATATCTTCTCGTATCCTTGGCAAATGTGGGGAAGTGCTAAGTATTACGCAAGAAGGACTCTGGAAATTGATGGCCTTTGCTGGTTCATTGAACACGACTATCGCATTTTTCCGGGAAAGATGCCACGTGCCACAAATGAGAAGTTCGCCAACAAGCAGTACGATGCATGTGGATACTGCGTTGAGATGTGATGAAAAATGTACATTAACGTAATGTTATCTACTCATCGAGCTCCAACTTATCTTGATTGGGGATGTGAATCACCACTCACCAGGACGTTATCTACGCATTCAGAGTATGATTTCACCCATTCCAATGTCATGGAAACCGAGAATATTCATTGTACGACCAATTGCATCAGGATCATGATATTTCTCCTCAAAAAGAAGTTTTGAAGAAAGAGAGAAAGAATCAGGCCATGACACATAAAACACCCCTTTTTTCTGAGATTTAAATTTACAATCACATGTGATGACCAAAATATGGGGTATATGGCAAGTATTAGAAGATCAAATGCCCGAAACAAGAGAAGGCAATCAATTACATCTATTACCACGACAAAGCAGAGACTCAGATACATACTGTATTACAATGACAAGATATAAAGGTTCCTGCAAAGAACCCTAGACATCTTTATATTATATAACAAACCAAATGAGAGCGTCACCGCAATTCTGAAGCAAATATAACTCTTACATTGTCTCTTATAAAAAAAAAAAAGAGGGAGGGGGCTTGCATGAACTAATCAAAATCTGCATTTGCTCATCGGGCCCAAAGAAAACTGAGCAAATTGCTCTAACAAAACATTTCCTATTCTTATTGCTTTACCTTTCACATGATAGCATCCTCAGCAAGATAAAAGTCTTCAATTAACTGCTAAAATGAAAGTGGCATATAATAAATGTAGAGCCTTTTGCCAATTATCTCAACTGCGTAGTAGAACAGAGCAAACCAGAGGCATCGGCCCCGACAACTGCAAGATCACAAACTGCACAAAGCTGTCCTTCAGTGGCAGGTACAAAATGAGACCCACAATAAGGGCAGAACACATCTTTCTGGCCACGGTAGATTGGTACATAGGTTGCACCACAAACTACAAATGGATTCCTGTAATCATAATTCAACTGCTTGGCATCTTTTTTATCACCACAAGCCTGCAATACTTGCCTAGCCTTCTTTGCTTGGGCCTCATTTGGGCTGTTCTCCAGAAGCATCCTGGCAAAATTAGCTGCCGTACCATAGTTTCCTCCCTTAAAGCATACAGTCATAGCACTTGTGAGCACGAGTCTCATGTGAATCTTCTGAAGCTTACAATTAGTGAAGTAAGCTGCCAACTCTTGTTGCCGGACCGCATCATCTTTAGTTTCCTTTCTCTTAACTTCAATCTTCAAACCAAGCACATATTCTCTAACTATCTCAATCAGCTCCTTCACTTCATCAACTTCCCTCCTAGAGTCCACTACAATAAGTGGGATAGTATGCAAGATATTAAGAAATTGCCTAAGAGCCTCCGGAAATTTTCCTTCTGTGGTGGCTCGATAGGCTGCCTTGAGCTTCTCATCCATCTGTGAGAATTTGAAAACAAGTGCTGGCGGGCTCCTTACATTAGGGCTCACTGACTCACTCCATCCCTTCTCAACAGCGACAGGTATCACAGGAGTCGTAGCAAAACCACGCAGATATGTGTGACTGCCCATGTAAAGATCCATAAACAATGGCTTCAATGGAGCAAAGTTCCTAATGGCCAATTGTCGGCTAAGCAGGCGCATGGCAGTGTCAAAGTTTCCAGCTGCAACCAACTCACCTGCAAGGGAGGATTTCTGAACCCAAATTTGGCTCACAGGCATGCCTGCTGTAGGGGCAACAAATAAAGTAGAACGAGCATTAGCTGCAGCCTTTGGAGTAACTACATCTGGTGGTAACTCCAAATCTTCAAGATCCCATCCTCCTTCTTCATCGTTCTCACCATGAGATTGGCCTTCCTCATCTTCTGCTATGATGATATCACCATTCTGCATCATACCCTCTGCATCAATAATATCCAGTTCCTCATCACCCCAGTCAGCACCACTAGTCTCTTCTTCTTCCTCATGTCCTACTCTCCCTAGATTATCCAATCCACCTTCAAAAATGCCCCGCATGACCCTCAGTAATGGCCAATCACCACTGCACATAAGAGGTGCAGGGGGCATCAATAGTGAACGGGCTTTCCCATCAGGTAGAGAGGGGACATTATCTCCTAATTCAGCTGCAAGCCTTTCAGCAACTTCCACAAGCCCATGAGTGGCAGCAGTTACATATGCAAGCGGCAAATGCCCAGTGCTTTCCAAGATCTTGACTCGTTCATGAATGTCACCTAGATACATGGCATTGTGGAACTGACCCATCACATCGTTCTTGATCTCAGCTATCCTAAGCATTTTGGACAGCTTATCCATGTTTCCAGTCACAAGGTAGAGAAAAGAAAGCCTATCAAAGTTCTTTGTCCGTTGGTAAGCATATTCAACAATACTAGTGTTTCCTTGCCTAAGAGCCTCAACGCCTAATCTGTACCAGTGGTCTTTCTCATCTATCTCTTTTGCAGATGCAACGGCAATCTGGATGTTGCCACTCTCAAGAGCAAGGTTAAACCGAGTCCTCTCATCTTTGACAAAATGGAGAGCTACTTCAGGAAATCCCTTCTGCTGCAGATATGAAATGACAGCTTGCCCACATAGTTGTGAGTTCTTGATCATACTCATTACATGGTCATATCTTTTCTTCAGAAGGGCAAGCTTGAATATGTACTCTGAAGCATCAATTGAGATGACCCTATTCTTTCCATCACGATCCAAGCAATATATTTTACTCCCAGAAACCTTGGTTATGTAGATAGGAACATCAAGAGTTCTTATGATCCCGCTGTCCCCATTTGGAAGGCAATACTTTATATGGTTCAAGGTTGTGTAAATGAAGACACCATTCTCATCCCAGGCACCACTTTTCACACGGATTGTCTCGTGCAGGGTGCAACAATGCACAAGCTTCTTATTAGCAATAACTATAGCATGTTTGCTCAGCAAGGCAACAGAATCCATGTCACTTGACCAGATTATGTATTTAACAGATGGCGCCTGAAGTTCACCAAGAATGATTCTTTGCTGAAGATCAAAAATGACCACTTTATCCTCTGCCCTGCACAACAAGTTGCCCGTCCCAGCATAAAAGATTGCATCAGTCGCAATAGGAAGAACATTTTTCTTCACTGTTTCATTCTTAAGATTCTTCACTAAAACCTGATTGTTGCTCTTGTCAAGAACTGCAAACCTATTTCGAGCAATAAAAACAGCTGAACCCCCAGTTCCCTTCTTGGCTTCCTGCATATAATCAGCCCTTCCAACAGATTCACTGGGAACAATATATAGTTCATATGAACCACCATCAGCATCAGAACAGATCAAGACAGCCTTCTCAGTGGGGCTATAAGACAATGTTCTTGGTCCCTGATTCAAGCTGGAAGAACCAGGCCTTCTTATTGGAACCACTTGATTGTCCTTTTGAGATGAGAATTCATATAACCGCAAGAAACGATCTTTTACATAGTACAAAGTATCTCCACTAACAGAAAAGGCAGGGCGCTCTCTCTCCAACTTGAAAACTACCATGCCGCTATCATGACCAGCTGCAAGAAGGTTCATTTCTGGATGTGCAGTAAGGATCCAGAAACGGTCATGTTCACGACGAAAAGTCTGAATACCTGTTCGTTTTGTAGCATCCCAGACACGAATGCTTTTGTCCTCTGAGTTGGATACAATAATATCCTGTTTTGCATGGAATAGTACACAGGAAACATTATTCATGTGTCCCCTCAAAGTGTCCACTTCCCAAGCTTTTGTATCTGTATTGTAAGATAGATAGTAAGTTAGTAGTGCTTCTTTATCAGACAACTGACAGAATAAATTTTAATTGTCTCCTCAAAAGGGTCATTAGTTAGGTATATCAAGCCATTCGTTCCTTTTTTCTATGTGTCATCCATAGAATTTCCTCCAAAATTCTTCAGAAAGAAGAACATAATAACTTAGAGGTCACTCCATTATCTTTATATTTCCAAAGGTACATGTCATATTGTTAATATTTTTCACTAGGATCCTGATTTCTCGCAAATTCATAAGAAACGTCACTATGCTAAATCTGTGTGCTTTTCACTTTAGTTCTTACGCTCTAAAAGTTCTTTGCTGAATAATAACAACATTAATAGTTCACAAGCACATAATAGCACATCTGAAGACAGAGGAAAGCTTAAAAAAGGATTGTTGAGATATACAATTTACCATTCATGCGCCATATCTTAACTTGCCGATCATCTGCTCCAGAAACAATAAGAGGCAAGCTAGGATGAAAGGATGCCCAGTTGATTCCACGATCATGACCTTCCAAGACATACTTCACGACAGCATCAACTCCTCCAAACAAATCTGTGTTCATCTGGGTTAGACGCAAAATATCATCGGCTGGTGACACCGTCTTCTTCCTCAATGCTCCAATGTCCCAGACACGCACCGTCTGATCCAAGGAAGCCGACACAACAAGGTCCTCCTTTGGATGGAAAGATGCGCACATGACATAGTGGTTGTGCCCAGTCAGTACTGCAATGCAAGTACGTGACTGCCAGTTCCAGATCCTAATAGTCTGATCATCACTAGCACTGACAATCCAAGGGTACTCATCATGGAATTGGACAGTGCGAATATAATCAAGGTGCCCAAGAAGCGTAAACAGACAGCGATGGGTCTTATAATTCCAGACCTTGATCTTGTAGTCATCTCCTGCAAGAACGATGCTACAACTATTATAGTGACAAGTAGTGCATGTTCCAAGGCATTCGGGATTTAGTAACATAAAATGCACGTCGATCACCGGACCATACCTAAATCAGATCTCAACAACTACAATAAATAAGAGCACGCGACTGATACCAAATTCACGCAACTACCTAGATCTAAACATTGTAACTAAATTCAAGATTATCAAAGCGCAGATCTGACCTACAAAGTCGAAACCAACTAAAACAGACCAAAGATGAGATCTTGGAGTAAAAGATGCGAAGAATCGGACGTATCACCTCCTGAGACGAAGAGGGGCTGCGACTTGTGGAAATGGACACCACGAACTGGGCCATCGTGCTCATCGAAGCGGTCAATGAGGGTGCCCATCCTGTAGTCCCACAGCTGGATCACGCCGCTGTGGAGACTGGCGAGGATCCATGGCCGCTTGCAGTGGAAGCTGAGTCCCTTAACCCGATTGCTCTTCGTCTCAAACTTGGTCAGCATCTCTTCCTAATCCCAGTCCCAATCCTCCCCCCTTTTCGCTTCCGACCTCCTCAAATCACTGGATCTCGCCAAACCCTAGCTACTGAAGAATTCTGCAAGATCGATACCAATAGAAGATAAAGCTTAGGGGTTAGGGCACGGATCAGCGACGGAGAGGAAGGGTGCTGACCTCGCAAGCTAAGATCCGGATCTGTGACACGAGAGTGAGTATCAGATCTCGGTAGTCCCAGAGAGAGAGAGAGAGAGAGAGAGAGAGAGAGAGAGAGAGAGAGAGAGGGGGAGATTGTGATAGTGAACCAAAAAGGATTATTCCTTTATTATCTTTTCATCTCTCCCGCATTTAAGCAACATATGTTTAGAGTCTTTAGACGGAGAGAATAGGAGAGAGGCTCGGAAGAGCGAAGTGAATAGAAAAATAAGTTTATTCCATTTGATAGAATAAGAGCAAATAATATATTTATTATTATACTATTTATGCAATATTTAATTATTGAAATAAACTAATACAAGTATAATGTCTATAAAATAAATAAGAATAATATGATTTAATAATTTATTGTAAGAACTAATTTAGTTGACAAATTTTTATTAGATCTCAAAAGTATCGATTTAAATGTATCATCTCCGTTTATTGTAGGGGAAAATAGTAGGTTTTGGTATGTTTTAGGTATCAAGATTAATACACTTGATCACAAATTAATTTAATACAATCTACAATCTGTTGATTTGAATTTTTTAACTTTATTAATGGAATTCGAAAATATTAAATAAGTAGGATAATATAAAGGGGCATATTTGAAATATAAAAATAATAATTTTTTTCTTTCACCTTGTTTGGAGAGCAATAGAAAAGAGAAGTGAAAATTATTATATGATCTTTTCTTGCACAATATTAGTAGAGTATCACATATTTTTAAACCATTTTAAATAATTTATACAAGAATAAATAAGTTTATTAATCTAATATAATTGTGATTGTGATCAGTTAAATTCAATTAATGAAATAATTTTGAAGGAGTATAAAGATTTCAATGATAATTATGATAACGTATATAATGTTCTTTTATCATTATCGTTCTAGTATGGATTGTGGCATCGAATCGGATCGGACTAGAAAATAGGAGACCTGTTATCTCTCTCTCTCTCTACTCGGGCAAAGATCGTTATAGCCACTAAAATTATTAAATTATTTTTAAAATATCATTTTGTCTATTTAATCTAACTAATCGAAGTAACAACAGAATTTAGATTAAAAATCACATTTTTTCCCATCTATAAATTATATAAAATGATTCAAAATTTGTTTCACATTATGTGATATCGAAGCATGGAGAATCTTAATCCCATCACTACGTGTCGAGCCCCCATGAGGTGAATTTTAATGGAATAAATCTAAATAGCTTGCATTGGCTATTCAAGTTAGATATCAAAAGGTATTAGTCTCTGTGTTTAAACCTATACCTATGATTAGTTTTACGAAATTATTAGGTGTATCAAAAGAAAAATATCAAGAATATTGTTCAACATCTGGGTGTAGCTGGAAAGAATCTAGTGCAATATTATTAGGTGGCAACTTCAGGATGGATTCATCTAAAAAGGAATGCTACCCATGTCTTGGCTTGAGAGCACCAGAACTTTATGTGAGCAATTATAGGTTCACTTCTTTTCTTTGGTTCTTTTTCCTCACTGATGCAGGAGAGCATCAAAGCATCGACATTGCCCATTGACACTATTTTTCCAGAATCCAAAGGTATGGCCATGGCCATGGCCTCCTATGCTTTTGCTCATATGCCCTCCTTTTAGGCATTTTTGTTTTGGTATTCAATCCTGCCGGAGAAGCTACCAGATGTAAGATTGTAAGTGAGATGGTTGGTTCTTTTGATGTTATGCCACTTAATTTGGGGGCCTCTATTTGTATTGCTGCGGTCCAAATTGCCTTCAGATGCCACTTTTGGGCTCCTAATTGTGTGGATGGGAGCCAATCTTGCTTTGGCTCACACTATTAATCTTATCCTTGTGGTTGGAACTCGGAAAGAACTAGCACAGAGAATTTTGTTGGTCAAACTAGAGAGATTGAGCCATAGATCTTAATAAAGATCTGATCATTGAGTTAATACACTGTGGTTGGATTCTAACCAAATCCAAAACTTTTCTTTCACTTGACTTGGATAGCTTGTATTGTTTTCTAGAATCAGTCAACAAACTACAAACATAATATGACGTTAATTACGTGTTCTGTTTGTGCTTCCGGCTTATTTATCCGAAGTAAACTGGGTAAATTAGTTTTGGCCCCACTATCGGAATAATTTATCAGCGGATAAGAGAAGAAGATAGCTACTAGCTAGGATAAAAGTGAGGGAATAAAATTAAGGTAGCAAGGGAATGGGAATAGCGAGGAATAAAAGGTGGCATGGAAACGTCCACGTAAGAAGAGGAAAGATTGATCACATCTCTTCCTTCCCTCTCATTGGTCTCCACATCATTGTCTTCTCCAAAGAAGTATCGCTTCGCACGCATCCATTTAAACTCCTACCGTCCTCCCAATTCTTCACCACCACCACACATAGCCAAGTGCTCATCTTCTCCGCCCACGTACATGACGGCCGCCATGTCCTCGCATGACGTATGCGAGACGTGCGGCGGGGCTAAGGGGGGAGCCACGTGCCGCCACCGCACCGATCTCAACCGGGCGGTGTTTCAGATGTTTCCCGGACAGAGCCAGGAGGCCGATGGAATCCAGGAGTTCCAGTTCTTTGGGCAGGATGACACGGTGGCGTGGCTCTTCCATGAACCGAGGGGGAGAAAGGCGATCGTGCCGGAGTTTAACTACGTCGATGGCCTCCGTGTATCCTGCCAATCGCCGCATGGCTTAGTCACGGCTTTGGCGGAAGGTCCGGCGGCTACCAACTCCACCGCCGTGAGTGGTTCTATCCTCTTGAGAGTTTTAGTAGTTTTTCCAGATATTCCTTTTAAAATACGAAGTAAGCTAAGATGTAGTTATTTTCAAGCTTATGCGATCATGATGGAAGCATCACGTAGTTCTATAATTATAATGGACTTAGTCTCCTTAATTTTTGTCAGCTCTAGAACACGTAGTCTTTCATTAATGAGTCAAAAGAGTTCTTTTGATACATTGCTAAAAGTGAAATTATTATTCGGAGTCCTTTTGTGAGATTTTTAATTATTTCACATGAAATAAAGATGAGTGTTAAAGTAGAACGATGCTTAATGTTTTAAAACTGATAGATATATCAAATGCATGCGAAAGTTTTAAATCCTGTATCGTAGAACATTATATTGATGATGCTTGCTGAAGTATTGTTATTGTTTCATTTCTTTCGCGGAAGTCATTTTGCGGTGGCACGTTCATCGACATGGCAATCGGGAGCCCTACGGAGGCCGGCGATGCTGCGGCGGCTTCGAGTCTCGGACACACCTCCTTGGAGAGGGAAGCCAAGGTCACGAGGTACAAGGAGAAGAGAAAGAGGAGAAGGTACGAGAAGCAAATCAGATACGCGTCGAGGAAAGCGTACGCCGAGATGAGGCCAAGGATCAAAGGGCGCTTCGCGAAGACGCAAGAGACGAACAAGACGCCACCGGAGCACCGTCCTTATGGCTCGGAGAGTCTTAATCTTGGATGGTTCGGTTCTTAGTGGGCATGGCATGCAGCAAACTATAGTGGAAATACTATTGGAGTGAGGAGTGAGGAGTGAGGCATTAGCTAACTGTATGTTTGGTGTACGTAAACAAGTGCGATTGCTTTTATGGAAATAAGATGTCACTCGTACGAGCTGCGTACGTATATATGTATACATATATGTTAGACAGCCGGATAGATTCATTGTTGGTAGTATGGTGCATTTCGTCAAGCACTTGTTGAGCAACTGGTACAACGAAGAAGATCCACACCTCAAATAAATAAAATAAAAGATATCCATGCCAAATGTAATGTGAAGAGAGATTTATCGAATGTATGTTAAGTTGATGGCAAATGATGACTCTGGTAATGCACCAACTTCAATTCGGAAGAGGTTGCATTCGAGCTCTCCAATTGGATCGATTACAAACCTAAAATATATATCTGGGCCGAGGCCAGTATTCATCAGGATTTTGGCCCACCAGATGAAAAGAACCCATGGCTAAAACCCTACTTGCGCACTTAAAGCGCCAAAAGAACGGTTGTGATCGCCCGGACGAAATCCGACGGTCGTGATTCACTAAATTCAACCCCTCTCTCGCTTATAACTCATCTTCCGCCCCGACCAAGCCCTAACCTTGGCGGCGAGCTTCTCCGCAAGCATGGGTGAGCTTTCGATTCGTAACCCTTCTATTCTTTCGTAGAACGCGAGTAAACCGTGCCGGCTTCGGCCCGTTTTCTTTGGTGGATTCTTTTAGGGGCATACAAGTACGTGTCGGAGCTATGGAGGAAGAAGCAATCGGATGTGATGCGGTTTCTCCAGAGGGTGAGATGCTGGGAGTATCGTCAGCACCCGTCCATCGTCCGCGTCACGAGGCCGACGCGTCCCGATAAGGCTCGACGCCTTGGGTACAAGGCCAAGCAGGTATACAAAGTTTCGCATTACAGGATGTTTAGATGTTGCTCATTTTAGCGATTTCTTGTCTTGTAATGACTATTTGATAGGTGATGGATAATCAGATGTTGCATTGAATCCTCTTGAAGATGTATGATATTTGTCATTATGATCATCGCTATCATATTTATGTTGTTTCGTAAGCACAATCTAAACTTGTTCAAAGCTTGTAAAAGTTTTAAATTTACATACTCTTGAATATATACTTACATTGGATTAACATATTTATGTTGTTTCGTAAGCACAATCTGAACTTGTTCAAAGGTTGTAAAGGTTTTAAATTTACATACTTGAATATATACTTACATTGGATTAAGAAATTTGGTCATCTGGCACAGTTTTCTTCAACTTGTATTTTGTTTGTTGAATCCCTCGGACTGTCAAGTGTGACCGAGAGAACTTTTTATGTCTGTTGTGGTTCTTCATGAATGTGGAATTAGGATGAGTTGCTGTGCATGCTTTTCTTTTCACCGGCAGTGTAGCATTCAGTTATTGCTTATTCTTTTTGGTAATAATTTTTTTTGAACACCCATACATTATGTCACCAGTTACCTCAACTGCGAGTTTAGGTACCCGATAAATGTTTTATGGGAGGTGTGTTAGAATGTTTTTGTCCACAACGCTGCATCTTTGGACCTTAAATGGATGCTCTGCCATGACTTGCAGGGTTATGTTGTTTATCGTGTCCGAGTTAGGCGTGGTGGCAGGAAGAGACCAGTCCCTAAAGGTATTGTATATGGTAAGCCAAAGAATCAGGGTATCACACAGCTAAAGTTCCAAAGGAACAAGAGGTCAGTTGCTGAGGAGAGAGCTGGACGGAAACTAGGTGGTCTGAAAGTGCTCAACTCATATTGGCTCAATGAGGTTAGGATACTTCCTTGATACATTTCTTTTCTTTTCTTTTTGTTTTGAATCAATTCCATCTTGAAAGATCTCAAAGTTTGTCTAAATGTAATATAAAGTTCTTAAACTGATACCAACCAACAATTGGTCTTAATACACCCCAAAATTGCTAACAAATGTTGGAGAACATATGATCAAATGTAGGCTAAATGAATTCAGCAGTACAATGAACAGAAGTAGTAAATGATCATAAAGCCTTCTATTAAAATATAAGCAAGATTAAATCTAGTTTAACTTAAAACTTAACAAAACAAATCTAAACTTTGTAACTAAAAAATATGGCTAAAGATAAAAATGGATTGACCACTAGACTTAGATCAATCAGGAGCTGCCTAAATATAGGTCTAGGTTTGAAGGAGTTATAAATGGTTGTAGGATTTAGGACCAAAATAATATATAAAGAATAGTAGAATATTGTTGGATCTCACTTACTAAGAAGGATAGTGTTTAGCCTTAAGTCTTGCCTTCAACTTCAACTCTGGGCAACTCAGGACAACTTGTATATGGTTGTATACATGAAAATGGAGCATAGTGATAAGGTAGATTAACAAGAATCCCATAAGGATTATGAGAGTTTTATAGAGAGAAGATAAATGGAGGAAACCCACAAGGAATATAGGAGAGTAGAGTAGACTGAAGAATAGAGGAGAGATTTATGTGGAGAAGAAAGTATTTGATGGCCTTCCAACATTGATCTCCCTCTAAAGGTTGTATGTGGTTTATAAAGAGGAGAGGAAGATTGAAGGTTTGAAGGTCTTATTTGGGAGGATCAAAGGATGAAAAATTTAGGAGTTAAACTGGAAAGTCCAAACGTTGAGAAGTTGAGGAGTTATGTTGGAAAGTCCAAAGATCGAAAGAAATTTGAGTATTTTCTTGAGCATTCCTGAAAAGTGGAAGTAGCTCACTAATCTGACTTAGTCTAATAACTGATCCCAATGGCCAAGTAAAATAGTTTGAACATTCCTGCACATTTAGACTTATATTATAATTGTTCAAATAAAGTAATAATCTAATTAGAAATTATTGTCACGTCATGTGTCTATGGTAGGGTGATAATGAATCCGATACAAATCGGATATTGGTGAATCCACATCCGGATTTATACTTTTGCTTCGAATATAGATATTTGATGGATACAAAATGTAAAACCATATGTGGATGAAACAAATACAGATATTAATCAGATATTATTGTGGATATGGACCGGATCTTAAACAAATTTCGAATACAAATTAAATGTTAAATGAATTTCGATTCAAATTGAATGCTAGTGAGACCTTAAACAAATAAAAGTACAAATAAATGGTGATTTAGGTAGATGTGAAATATAAATGAATCTAAATATATCTGAAAATTTTGAGGATTGTAAGAGCTAGAAAGTTTAAGGATATGCAATACACTAATAAATTTATTTAATATATGTTTGCTAATAAATAAATATTAATAATCCATATTAATTGTAGAATGTGGATTATAGAAGATGAAAATGCAGAAATAATTTATAAGTAAATCTGATTAGGAGAGCTTGTAAGGTTGAAAATCCATTAAATATTAGTGAATTCAAGTTACATGTTTGTGAATAAATAGATATCCAAATTTGAACCCATATCTGAATTAATATCCGAATCCGTATTGGAATATGATTTTATTTAGAATTTCTATCCGAATTCAAATTTGGGTCGGATAAGAATTTTGCAACCTATATCTTACATTTTCAAATACGGAATTGGTTTGGACCAGATATTATCCAACCCATTATCACCCTAGTCTATGGTCATGTTGACCTCATGTTGGTTGTGCAGTAGCTAATAGGCATAGAGGAACAATCCTGTGCACCCCCTATGTAATTACTTATCTTTGTTTGAAGACTCGGTTGTTTATCATCTATATGTTGTGTTGCAGTTCTCATGCATTAAAGCATCTCCCGATTTATTTTATTTTACTGCAGGATTCAACTTACAAATACTATGAGGTTATCCTTGTTGATGCTGCTCACAACGCAATTCGTAATGACCCAAGGATTAACTGGATCTGCAAGGGTGTTCACAAACACCGTGAGCTTCGTGGACTTACCTCAGCTGGTAAGAAGTATCGTGGTCTGCGAGGCAAGGGTCACAGGCATCACAAGTCGAGACCATCTCGCAGAGCAACTTGGAAGAGGAACCAGACACTGTCCCTTCGTCGTTACCGATAATTCCTGTCCTGAAATTTTGTGATCTTTTGTTTGGAACATCTGTTTTAACTTTGAAAAGTCACCCCTTTGTTCCTGTAGTTCAATGAACTATTATGACTTACATAAGTGAAGGACTTGCTACTTCTCTATCTAAATTAGATGGTGCTTTCAGTTGTTTCTTGAGTTGTGTTACTGTAATTCGTGCTTAATAGTTGATATTTACTTTTGTTTTTGACCAGTCGTACCTATCCAAGTCTCTTCAATTTCCCATTTTGGCTGGTCCATTTGTTTTCCTCTCTAATGCCTGCTATTGCTGATTCCTGGGTCTGATTGTTCATGAAAAAGTTACTAATAGCATCCAAAGTTAATAATTGCTTAGATTTGTTTTCCTCGACCCTCCTTAATGTAAGTTCAAGCTTTTGCCATGCAAGTTATTGTTTGATGTGCTTTTCTGCTCCTAATACCTTGTGAAATTTGAATAGCTTGTTCCTTTTGTTGCCTGGTAAGTGGCCTTAGAAACTAGTGATGAACACATATCGAAAATGCCGGATTGATCAAAGTAAACAAAGTATTTGAGGGATTAAGGGTGTTTCCTCAAAACTCCTTAACCCCAAATGTTCTACTTTGCTAGCAATCCAATGTGCTGTCAAATATTTTTGTCTGAATATATGTTGTATTATAGCAAAGTTCGATTGAGCATTATTTTCAAAAATTCAAGCAATCATATAGGAGAATCCCTGCTCGAAGATGATATTAAGACCAAAATCTCACCACTACCACAGTCTTTTCCAATAAGAAAATAGCATGATGAACGTAAAGTCTCCTCGTATTCCATTCAACTTTGCCCACTTGCTGCCCCATCCACTAATCAATCAAATAATTTGGTTAACTTTAGCTCATGCAAGGAGGTCCAAATGTCCAAATAAATAAATATATATATATATATATTTTTTCGTACTGCAGCTTAATCCTAATGAATCCAAGTAATTTATAGAAACCAATGCCAAATACCTCAACATCTGTACTAAAAATTTAATGAAATCTAAAACGCCATCAACCCCTTGCTATTATTGCCGTCTTTCTTTTGTCTCGTATAAGCCGAGTAATGGATGGTAATATCCACTTCCCTTTTCCTTTTTATCTTTTTAAAAAGCTCGCATTCCCATTTGCCACCCTCTCGCCACCGCGTGACACGCCATCTTCTCCCGTCCACCGCTCTCGTCGCTTTGTCCGTTCGAATTATATGCCGTGGGACGCACTTCGTACGAAGATGGATATTTACATGTGGACCCCGCTAAAATTATATTTGTTTCTTTTTAGGACCAAAATGCCTTTTGACAAAAACAGAAGGGCCAAAATGCCAATCTGCCATTTTCTTTTTTTTTTTTTTGCATGTTAGATGGATCGTGATTCGTGCACGAATTTTTAGCGGATTTTGTGGGTATTATCGCTTTAGGATTTCAATCACTGTTGTTATCTGATACGATATTTTTAAGTTATTATTCTTAACGGTAATATCTTTTAAGAAAAAAACTCGATAAGATCTATCATATTTGATGATGAATTTTTCGTAATAGGTTTAACCTTTGAAATTTAGGATCGAGCGGGCACATGCTTCCAAGGGTTTATATGTAAGAAAATGGAGGACGGAAACGAAAATAATTGCTTTGTAAGGTAGGCATATGCAAAAGAACGTCAAACATATAGCACAAAAGACCCCTCATGGCTCGACGCGAGATAAAAAATAAAATAAAATATAAAAATCCAGGAAAAGAACGCCAAGGATTACCTCTTTCTCGAAACAGTACAAAACCACTCACCGTCACCTTCTCAATCCATGAAACCAACTTTTAATAGATAAGAGAGAGAGAGAGAGAGAGAGAGAGAGAGAGAGAGAGAGAGAGAGATGAAGAGGTCGCCTGGAATGGGTGGAGAGAGCATGTTAAGGACGGTGGCGAGGGTGGTGGGGGCAGGAGTTGGAGGATTGAAAGAGCCGGGGATCTCGGCGCCGGCAAGGGGTACGAAGCCGGCTGCGGGAAACGCGCGCGTCGTCCGCGTTTCCTCATCGCCGACTTCTCCGACCTCGTCGCCGACTTTCTCGAGCGCCGCCGCGGCGGGGCAGGTCGGGAATTGGAAGGCGAGCCCTTGCTTTGGGGATGGGGAGGAGTGGGAAACCGTCGATAGGGAGGAGGAGATGATGGAAGAGGTGGTGGAAATGGAGGGAGGGGGAAGAGGGTTTGAAGTCGGTGGATTTGGGTTCTCGGAAAGATTGGTTTTCGGAAAAGTTCCCTCGAGGGAGGAGGTTGAGGATGCTGTCTCTTCTCTTCAGCAGTATGTTCTTGAAACCTTGATCTTTTCTTCTTCTCCTTTTTGTAATTGTGTTCTTTTGAAAGATTTCTTTTATTTAGGTTATATGATTCCCATGTTTACGATCTTCATATCTTAGACATTCTGCTTTGACTTTGTGCACAATTTAGTCCTTTTTCCCCTGTACAGTACTTTAATAATTAATCGATAAGAAATGCCTCTTTTTGGTTGTTTTACTCTATTGACCGGAAAGCGGGCTTTGGAGGGGAAAAATTAGTAGTCATGGTTTGTCATAGGCTTTTCTGTTTGTTTCCATATGAAAGAGATGCTGCCCATGTAGTTGAAGGGCTAAAGTGCTGCAATATATCTGCTTTATTAGGTAGTTATAGGAATCTCTGTTGGTGTTGTTCTGTTAAGAGGATTTTCGCTCAATCTCTAGCTTACCAATTTGCAGCTCTTTATGGATTTCCTTTGGTCACCGCTACTAAGGATATAATATAGCTATTTTTAAGATTGTGAATGAATGGAGAGCACAATCTTTTCTTCTGATAATTTAATTTCATCTGGTTAAGATGAAAAGCAAATTTTGAATTTTTGTTAATTTGGGTACCATCTTTTACAGGTAATCATTTCTCCACTTAGAATCTAGAAACGTTGCAATTTCTTCAAGTCAGCTATGTAGATAAAGTGCACAGACACGATACTCCTGTAAATTCTATGGATGTCCTTCTTTACATAGACTGAACTCTGAAATGTGAAAGGAAGTGGGAGGGTATGTCTTAGTCCCTTAGTCCTTTTCCCTGACTCAAGCAGGTTACAAGTTGCACCAATAAATGGCAATAACTTATTAATTCACCTAGATAATCATAACAGAAGTTGTTTCTGTCTACAGCTTCCACTGGACCAAAAACATTAAATGGCGCTTGTCTACTGAAAGCTTCTTTGGTTCCCTTTCCATGACAAAATGTTTTCTTTTTTGTGCAGGATATTTGTGCCAGTCACTTTCTCAGGGGTGCAGGAAGTTGGATATCCTTCTTTTTCAGACCAGGGTGCAGTTGATAAAAAAATCGTTTCAGAGGCTGCATCAGGAGGTTCCTCAGAATTGTCAACAGAGTTAGACTGGATTGAGCCGTCGATGCATCTTTATAGCTCAAGTGCTTTTCAGTCAGAAGGACGTGAAAAAGTTTTGGATGCATTTCATCTTTTGCAGATAAATCCATCAATTCAGGTGACAACAGCCGCTTACTGTATTATATGCATATAGCATTTCTGTGTAGACTCTTTTCAGTTTTAAATGTTCCTACTCTTATATTTCTTTTATATCCATGTTGTCCAACTACTTCTTTTATTCCTCATGCTTTATGCAATTGGCTACTAGCTTTGTTTATTAGTTTCCCCATAACAATTTATTTAACTGATCGAACTCTTTCTACTTTGCCACCATCTGCTTTACCTCATGTTAGTCAATCAAAGATGTATCTACCATGATAGACAAGTGAACCTACTAGAAAGAAATGTTACAGAGTTTATCTGGTAATGTTGTTTTCTATAATTGGATCCAATACTTTGAGAGGTCATGGTCTTCTATGAACTTTCTTGATTGTAATAACTACTGGATAGTAGCATGATGCATTTATTGTTTTACTGATATGCATATTGTGTAAAAGCAGTTAATCTTATCAGGGTTAGATCACCTATGAGAGGTTTGATATTCTTTAAGAAAGATAGGTGATACTAACTGCAGATGATAGATGGGCAGCTGCTTAAGAAAATCTAGACGACTACTCAAATGGCCTGAGCAGCCAATGAGAAACCTAAGCCACAAACCTCTGTATGAAAGGCTCCTTTAGCACTGCTTTCTAGTCCCTCAAATAGTTGAGCACCTTGTTCATTAAAGCATGCATAGACCCACTATGCAGTCATCATTTGCAATTGCAGCAGGAATAATATCATGCTTACCATTTATCGAGCACAATTCGACAATCTAAGAAGCTTCACAAGTCACAATATTTGAGACCAAGAAGTTTAAAGAAGTTGTTGCTAACGCTGAAGCCAGTACCAAAGAGAAAAGTGCTGTTTACATATTGAACTTGATCTTTCTGCCATTAGGTTTCCTTTTGTTTCTTTGGCTTAAATTGAGTTTTATGCTATTAGATGACATCATCAGAGATCTAGCTATTTTTGGAGTTTAAATTGTTTTGTCAGCCTGATTTCACTGTCCTTTTGCTCTCCTTTATGCAGAAAATGGTTGTTTCATTGTCATCTGATAAAGCTGTATGGGATGCAGTTATGAAGAATGAGATAGTACAGGAGTTAAAGAAATCATTTTGTGATGGTATGTGGAAGTTTTCTGCTAAATTGATGTATCCATTTGTCTAATCATAGCACTGGAAGATATTTATGAGCTTGCAGGATAATTGTTGGTCCTGTTGTGGTGGATACTTTTAGTTCCACAAATGTAATGCCTAGATTAAACATTGGAGATTATACCAATTTACATGGATTCTTATTATCATCAAATTGTCTGATAGAACAGTCAACATAGTACTTTCTAGCCTTACATGTTTTTTTTTATAATTAATCTAAGCTTAATTTATCACACTACTCTCTGTTTATCCTTTTTATGTATCCTTTACTCGTGCACTTTGTGTATATTTAGATGCAGTTGGAGTTAATGAGCCACAAGATCTAGATGAACGCCCTGACAGTTCCACCAGATTCCTTAGGTGGATCTTCAGCACCACCAAGACCAAAATAGTGGAATTTTTTGATAACATCATGAAGCTTGTAAATGAGTTCTTTCACCCTCAAACAGATGATAAGGAGGCTGGTTCTTTTGATGATGCTGTGAGGTCCTCATTTATGCTCTCTGTTCTGGTTTTCCTCATTGTCGTCATGACACGCGTCCAAAGAGCTTAAACCAAAATTCGCCGACAAGACTGCTTGCAGTGTGCTTAGGCATGTAAAGCATGAATTATCCTAGCTGGTTGTTTTAGAGTTTAGTAGTTTGTGTGACAGTGTTGAAAGAGTTGAGTGAGTCAGGCAACAGAAGGAAAACATTGTTAACAAATTCTGGATGTTAGGAGAACTTTCTCAGTAGTACTTGAATATGTTTTAAGTTTTGTTTTAATTGTCTCGTTATTTATTTCAATTTAAGTGCCTGCCAAGTGAAGTAGCGTTGAGAAAGATTTTGTTGCACTTTTATTTTGAGAGGATCGAAGAACTAAATATTGGTTAATTTGGTTGGTTTTATTGTTGTACGAGGGTAAATATTTCTCTCTCCGGGTTGTCAATTTACAAATGGAGTGGATATCAGACGACAGCGTTAAGATTCTTGCAAGGAGTGGCATATTGAGTTTGCTATGCAAGATGTTTTGAAAGACGACAGCAAAAACTACGTTCAAGTACAGTGGTCATCTGCAAGCCCAGAACCCATGAAATCCAAGGGGAAATGTCAACCTCTTTGGCACTTCAAGCTTTGCAACAGCTGCATTAGTGCCTCCTATTCTTCTTGCATCCAGTATCACAAGGTAACACCTTTGCTTCGAAACCGCATACTGCCATGCAGAATAGAGAACATACGAAACATGGGTTTGAGAAAATTGAATGAGAAGACGTGTGTGTGTGTATATATATATATATATGCAGCAACGTTTGTTACCTCTACTACTAGAATATAGCCGTCATCCTCCTCCTCCTCCCCATCTCTTGGAATAAAGATGGGCTCTCCGACGAACATCCTCCTTCCGGTAGACCACGAAGCGACGGACCCATCGAAGGTGTTGAGCTTTATTACGCTATCGAAAGGAAAATGAGGCAAGAATCTTCGCGAGCCTGAAGCAGCCCCGGCATAAATGTAAGCGTTCCTCCGGCCGGAGAAGGCCGGGCTGATCGCCGGGAAGTCTGCCGGCTTGTTCCATTGGCTTGAAAGACTAGCTACTTTGCATCTGCCGCTTGTTCCTTTTCTTGCGTCCATGTTGATTGATATCTAATGACAAGTAAACTCGTCACCCTCTTTAGTGCGGGATTCAAATTTTCATATCGTTGCAAACTATTGCACGATGACTCATCGGCAATTACTAGTATTAAAGATTCTATTAAGTAGAGTATACACTTAATTACCTTGACTAGGTGAGGTAGAAACGCCTCCTTTCCTTTAGCTGCATTCATGAAAGAAGGGTCCAGCTTTCCATTTCGCCAGTTATACCCTGGAATACGGTGATGTTTATATTTAGAGCTCTGGCCTATAAAATTAGAGGCTATTAAGAAATCACCACGGATAATAGAGTTATAACTAACTATCAACACTATATATGCATAGTTTGAATTCGTTGTGATATTTTCTTTTGGAAGAATTGATTATATATATATATATCAAAGAACTAATCTCTTTGTCTAACTTAGTTTGTAAAACTTCTAATTTATATAAAAATAAAATCTTAGAAGCCCAAGAGATAGCACAGGTAAGTACCAAACATCCTGTGGAAATTGAACCACTGGTAGGAACAAACCGAGACTTGCATTTGGATCTCCAAGTTGCCATTAACGTCTCTCTCCTCAAAGGCATTACCAATATGCAACGCCCACATCTGCGACGGAGCTTCAACGGGCACTCTCCAGTCCCGGCCGCCGCCATTTGAGCTCTCGGCGTGTCGTGGCAGCAAGTAGATCGGCGTCGACTGCTGGCTAGGATTCACGGATAACGCCGATATCATCGGATATAACCCCGATAATGCAAGCAGCGAACCTATGCTTCATATGCTGAGCTTTTCATTACGTCTGAGATAACTATGTAGCTACATAGGGTAAGGTTTTATATAGTAAATTAATTACCAGGGACGTCGAGCTTGATGCGATTGCCAAGGAGTACATAGTGGCCATCGGTGAAGGCCCAGTCGTGAATCATTAAGTGGTCTGGGATGATGAACTCTTTCTTCTCTACTAGCTCAAAATTATAATCAAATTCTACAGCAAGGGAGAGGAAATATTTGTTAGCTGTCAGGTTACACGCAAGTTGGAGAACAAATAAGATGCCTTAAATTAAGGTGTAGATTATTGCCTATCTTAAATTCTTTCTTTACTCAGTAGTTGTACTTATGTGATAATATCCTGTTTAAGATTAATCCTACTACCATAAAAAGTGAAGTTGGAGCGAGGGAGGAGCATGTCTTCGGCATTGCAGGAAAGCATCAAGAGCCTGTTCCTCTTGGGATCAATCTTGTAGTGAGATAATAACCTTTTCGGTGGCATATTAAACACTCCTGCAACCACAAATAACATTAAATTATACATTATTAATAATTCAATCAGTATGGGAAGCCTGATTAAAAATTGCAAAAATAATACTACTGTTCTTTTGATTTTCTTTTATAATGGTAATCGTTGTAGCTCTTCTTTAATTACGTCAAAACAATCATAGTCACCAATTAATCTACTCACCACCAAGGATGGGCTTCAAGCAATGAGCTGCCACGTTAATACCCATATCCTTCAACCTAGCAGTCCATCTCCACCCATTACCATCCTCCTCCTCCTCCGCCGCCGCCGCCCGATCTACATCGGGATTCCCATCCTTGAAGCCCACGAGATCAACGGGCCCCACCGTGTCCAATGACCGAGGGTCGATCTCGTACGGATCCCCGCCCTCCCAGAGGCACAGCAGCCGGCCTCCCCACCTCACCACGCTCGTGTTCGCCACGTTCTTCATCACCTTCACGTTTCCCACCTGTTTCCCACCCTTGAGGACGGAGAACGGACCCCGGTGCGTGAAACGCCACATCTTCCCCCCGTCCCCGTTCCTCTCCTCCCTTTCCGCCGCCGTAGCGACGTACCGTGCGGAGTACCGGACGGCGCCGGAGGAGTCGAAGTCGAAGGCGCGGAGGTAGCCGTGGCCGTCAAGAGGGTGGACGGTGGAGCCGTGGTCGTCGGAGAAGAGCCCAGGGCCGGCGAGGTAGTAGGTGCCGGCGGGGAAGTCGGCAGGGATAGAACCGGCGGCCAGTCGGAGGGGAATCGGATCGGGCGACTCGGACCGCTGCGAGGCAAATAGGAGGTTGTAGTCCCAGAACGCGGCTGCAGGGGAGTCGCCGCCGGAGGCGGCGGCGGCGGAGGAGGAAGAGGGGGAGGGTGACGTCACCGCAGTTGATGCGGCGGAGGGGATGACGCGACGACGGGATCCCACCGCGGCTGACGATGAGGAGAGGGGGAGATTGGTCTCCGTCGGCGGAGGAGGGAGAGGAATGAGGTGGTTGTGGGGGAGCGAATGCATTTATTTTTACTATTTTTGGAAAATTTTCGAGGCCGGAGGTGATTTAAATTTCTGCTGGGGGTGGGGTTTCTTTTTCGGAAGTTTTGGCGGGGGAATCGAAGGTAAGGGATGGAGTGGAATCCCAAGGCTCGTCGTTCTCCTACTTATAAAGGAGCAACGGTAAAATTTTGGACGGAGACTTTGGAAGAATCACGAGAGCGCCATTAGATTCCTCGAGTCTTTGCTTGGAATCTTGGGGGCCGGATTTATGGCGACTAGCGTAAGGTTTAACATTAATATTTAAATTACGACGATGTGCTCCTAATTTCCCCTTCAACAGCTCTCCATTTCCGCATTGGCATAACACCATCGTAAAATTTTCTCCACAATCTTATAAATTAAAGAAAAGAAAAGGATTCTATTACCCCGAGGTCATCTAGTACCAAAGCAATCAAGATAACGGCTTGCTTACTTAGTATCAATGTATCATAAACTTAAAATCTTATAATAATAATACAACAAATAATGTTATCTTTTAATTAGAAAATGCATCGTCATGACCTCAGCCAAAGACTACACCCACATCCTATCATGAGTAAAAATTGACAAAATAACAAAGTGAAACATATTATAATATCTTAATTCGCTATTGGGGCGATGAGTGGAGTGACTAATGAACAAAGGGGCCACCTTTTGCTCCCACCTCTTTTTCTCTGCGACACCTCTCGGCCGTGGAGAATGGAAGGGCATGAAGGAAAGCGAAACAAATAACACACAATATTAATGTAACAAAGAGGAGGGCACTCTTGCATGAGTGGAAGGAAGCAACTAGTGGGTGGGACCCTCCTTGCCCAACCCTACTCTTCTTTGGTGGCTAACAAACCGAGTGAAGCAACCAAACTAGAGACATCATCAATTTGTTCATTGGTGAAATTGAGAGAAAAAGAAATATTAACAAGTAGGAGATGCGTGACCCTGAGCAATCCCTGCCGGCCATAGTGTGGGTTGTCTTGTCCTAGACGAAGCAAAAGACTGCAGAGCGCATAGGAGTGCACCAGAAACAAACATTGATGCATACGTAAATGATTCTATTAGGTTGAGATCATCTAGTAAACAGAGGTTTTTCCAATGGATCGACAAATTACGCACAAGAAGTATGACTCTGTTCTCAAGTGTAGTAGCAGTTTACAACTCAAGTAAATCACAGTTTCGCAATGGTCAAAGAGTGGCCAAATCTTGCTTATATCATGGAGAACCTAGAAAAACAGGACACCCAGGTATAATCCATAATCACAAACGCAAATGAAGTCGACTGGAACAGAGTAACACCCCCCTGTTTTAAACCTATCATCTCAGGGTTTGATGACAAACAATTTCTGTGGTTCTTCTAATCACTGTTTTACAACAGAACTCTGTTGAGCATGAGAACTATACTCGAAAATAAAGAAATTCATTAAGCTAACAAAAATGAACACAGAACTTCCTGTGATATTGGTTACAATCCAGATGTATTTAATCCTGTCTTTCGTATTAGAAGTCTATTGAAACCAAACATAGAGAAAATCTCCCTCCATTCAAATTAGTATCACAAAGATCTCAGGACAGAAACAGCTCAAACTCATATGTCTGAAATGATCTCCATTTCTGATCTTGCAATTAATTCCAAGAATCATCAAGTATAGGCCAATTGCTCCAATTGGGATTGTTAGAATTTAGTACCCAAAACCGTTGCTCCTGCCCATGTGTCCTGCTGCTGATTATGGACACACAATGACACAAAGTTGTTGATGCCAAGTGAAGGACACTTTAGAACTTGACATCTTGACGGTTGGTACCATGTTGCTGTCATCAGTTACTTTGTCCTTGATATTACTGGCCAACATAATACCCATATCACATTTAAGAGAGCTATAATTGGTATTCATCAAGAGGGATTCATTCTTTAAGGTTCTTAGAAGCAAAATGCCAATGTAAACTCCGCATTTAGTGATCCAGGTCCAATTTTGGTAGAACAGTGGACAGTAATCGGAGAATGTAAATTTTCCTAATTTGTCTCACATCACTTCATATAACAAAATAAAAAGATGAAATTCGTAAAATAATCCAAGAGATACTGATCACAGCATATCATAGCTATGCTGATGATGAACTACACAACAACAAGACAGCATCAATGAAGCAATTGAATCAAATACAACGTTCCATTTCCTAGATGTACCTATCAGAGGGGTCGAGTCTTGTAGATGAGAGAAAAATTTACTTCGGTGTTTTGTCCAACCAGAATAAACATCAACAAATTGTAGTATCCCCAGCAGCCCAAGGATAAGCACGTTAAGATACTAAGGAATAAGGATAAGAATACTAATTTAGACATTAATCTTGTGAACCACATAAACAAAGACACATACTGCACGTCCTCAGTACTAATCGAGGACAATCTTTCTCTTTCCACCACATGCACAAAGCCTTACATCCATCTATTTAGAAACACATAGATGAATCTTTTTTCCCTTCCGCACTATCTTGCGCAACGTATTCCAACAATCTAAGGGTTATCATGTCCTTATTCACTACTACTAAGCTTTGAGCCAACAAGTGTTTCACCTTCCTACCAAAATAAAGTACAAAGAGGATACATATAAACGATAGATTTAATAAAATTGACCCATAAAATATCAAGTTCTTAAACCTGAGGTTGCAAACAAATAACACTACAACAAACAATCAAACCTTCAACCCCAACTAATCGGTCAATCAATTATTGGTTATTCTCTCAGTTTGCTCTATTTTGAGTAGAAGTCTCTGTCCCCCTTATGAGGCTGCCTAAGTTCTGTTAGACCAGTCATGTCTTATTTTTACCATTTCTCCTGACCTCCTTCATCCACCTTAATGTCCTTATCTAGTAAAGCTAAGCTCCATTTTTGTTCTTCCTAGTTACTTAAAATTCTGATCCATCAAAACAACCATCTTATGGAAAATCCATATTATCCTTGTAACAGAAAATGATAACGATCAGGTCAAACTAAACAGAACAATTGTACAGCTCACTTCATTTTTATCTTGCTATATTAGCCACAACCAAACTTTACTCCTCCATAGCTCAAAAAATGATTCTATTTTAAAGACTAGGTCAAGGAAATAGATATCTGCTAGAACCAAAGATAATTATTCAGTTGTAAAAGGTTAGGTCAATAAAATACATATCTCCTAGAGCCAAAGATGATCATTCAACAGAACTAACATTTCAACAACAGGAGGGTCTTGTCAAACCATTCTGCCACCATCTAGCAATTCCTCCTTGCGAACTACTACAGGTAGTTCGTACCAACTAGATTAGACGCATATCTAAGAGAAGGAAAATTAGAAAAGAAAGAACAAGTTTCAATCGAACTCCAAGAAATTATGTTTAGCCAGAGTTAAACAAACTCAAAAAAAGTACCTTTAGTCCTCTATGCTTTTGTCTTCCCAAAATTCTCATGACAAAAAGATCATTTGAATAAGAACATATTACACTTTTAAAATTTGACCAGTTGAGAGTTTTATGAAAAGTATTCAAGAATGGTCAATTGATTTGAGACTACTAATAATATCAACTCACTCAGATCCAAACCAGATAAAAGTTTGTCAATTCACATGTATCCAGTAGCCACATCCACAGATGATTGCGCTTCCACTTCAAGCAGCAAACAGAAGCATTACCTATATTAGAAATTACCATCACAACCAATCCACTTGAATCAGAAGCAATTAAGTATGATCTACTCTTTGGGACCATACAGGCCAACTATGAGGGTTCACCATTTATATTTGTCCAAAATTCACTTACTAATACATCTCCGCACATTTCATAACATCAATAATTTGCACTTCGAATAGCTCCAACACGCTCCACTAACACATGCAATAGCTAAGAAGAAGTATCTAAGTAAGAAAATGCGTGCAAATGGAAGGACTAGAAAGGCCCTAAATTATTTCAGACAATCAGTGTTCCTCTAGAACTACAAAAAGAAGCAACAATACACTTCCAATCCAAAGCAAAAATCCCATGAAAAACACGCATTACATTAAGTTAAGGGTAGAAACGCAGAGATACACTGATGTACAGCAATAGATAACTAGATGAACAACAGCTAAAATTTTCATCCCTACAACTCAGGTACCCTCCTTATTCAAGTACAAAGCTGTTAACTTTGCTCATAAATTAAGCAAAAGCAGTACAAAACTTACCATCCTTACCAGCCCATCCGCCGCTGTGCAACTCAACCCGTGATCATGGTCCCGGCACCCTCATCAGTGAGGATCTCGAGGAGCAAAGAGTGCTGCACCCGGCCATCGATAATGCTTGCTGTCCGGACCCCCTGGGCAAGTGACCTAACGCAACAATTCACCTTGGGTATCATCCCTCCGGCTACCTTCCCCTCCTCCACCATCCTCCTCACACCACTGATATCAATCTCCTTCACAAGGCTATCGGGGTCGTTACGATCGGTGAGGATCCCTGCCACATCGGTAAGCAAGATCAATTTTTCAGCACCGACCGCCGCCGCAATCTCGCCAGCAGCGATGTCGGCATTGACATTGTAAGCCTGCCCGGCCTCATCTGCAGCAACGGTGGCGATCACCGGGATGTGGCCGTCAGCAAGAATAGGACGGAGAATTGTGGGGTCGACACGGGCCACCTCGCCTACAAATCCGAGGGCGGCGGCATCAGGGGAAGGGCGGGCCGTGAGGAGACGCGCGTCTTTCCCGCAGAGGCCGACCGCGGTGCCGCCGGCAAGGTTGATGAGGGATACAAGGGATTTGTTAACCTTTCCGACGAGAACCATCTCGACGACCTCCATTGTGAGGGAATCGGTGACTCGAAGGCCGTTGCGGAACTGGGGCTCGACGCCGAGGCGGAGGAGCCAGGAGTTGATCTCGGGGCCACCGCCGTGTACGAGTACCGGGCGGAGACCGACGCAGGAGAGGAGGACGAGGTCGTTGATGACGGAGGTCTGGAGCTCCGGCGACTTCATGGCGGCGCCGCCGTACTTGACCACGATGGTCTTGCCGCGGAACCGCTGGATGAAGGGAAGCGACTCCGAGAGAACGTCCACGCGGATCTGTGCAGGGGTTTGCAGCGGCGGTGACGGCCTCGCCGTGACAGCGGCGGAGGCGCGGAGAGGGGCAAATCTAGTGGAGAGGAAGCCAGCCTTAGGTTTAGGCTTTTCGAAGGATTTGGAAGGGAAGAGGGGAGAGGTTTGGGTTCTGGTGAGGAGCATCTTCGCCCTCTCCCCTGACTCTCTGTGGCTTGCTTTGCGTCCTCGTGGTGTTCGACTAAATTACTGAGTACGGTAAAGCTCAGACGTTGTTTGAACATTGACGAATGGGTTTGGGTTATGCCGTTTAATGGACTACGGTCAGCACTCAGCGTGTGAACAAATCAAGATCACTAAATTTGTTTTCCTTCTCGCCTATTTGGTTGGTATAAAGTGTATTAATAAAAAGCCTCAAGTTTAATAGGAGGACTTTTGTTCTTAGAAAAAGAAAACGAAAAATTATTTAATTTATTTTTTATAAACTAAATATAATAAAATGGAGAAGCGTTAAAAAATTACTACGGTCAGCACTCAACCATGTCATTTTCTTTTCGTTAGTTTTTATCCCGTCTTGTCCGGCCTAACCTTCTTTTTTATTAATTATAATCTAAAAGATCTCCCCTTCATTAATATTTTTTATTTCAGATAATAACTTTTAAAAAAAAGCCGAATTATTATTTTTTTAAATGGGAAAAATCACGTGGAATTTACAATGTACCCCAAAAAAGGTAGATAAAAGCGAAAGTCGAAGGTAAGAAAATTCGCAGTATAAACCGCAGGAACGAGGGAAGTGTGATGCGTTACGTCTGCGAGTTGAAGAACTGTTCCTACGAGTCCGTTTATAACCGCCAAGAATGGGTAAAATTCCGATGCCTTCGTCTCGCCGCTTTCCCAATCTTCGTTGACAGTTTCCGTCGATCTCTTCTTCTTCTTCTTCCGCTATCGTTCTTGAGCTTTTGATACTATTTTTTTTTTTTTTTTGAAGATTAGGGTTCGATAATCGAGTTCCATTGCTGCGTAAGATCTTCGTAAAGAGGAAACCAACTGAGAAATAAGAAGGGAAATATTTCTCTTTTGCTTATCTCTCACCGGTATCGTCTCTTCCCTTATTTGTTGAATTGCGAATGTTTAGATCTAATTGCTTTTGTGGATTCGTCGCGTCCATGTCACGGGTTGTTTTTGGTTAGATTTCGTATACGTTTTCTTACTTTTTATATTTATTGGAAACATTATTGATGCTATGTGCATGCTACAACTAGATTCATCTATTTTGGGAAGGATCATGGATTATGGCCGTCTTGTACACTAAGTAGCCCTATGAAGTTAGCCGGCTTTTTAGAGATTTATTTTAGCTGGCCATTTTCTTGCTTCTTTCTTTCCCTCTGGGTGTGAAGAAGGAATCGAGTTGTGGTTGGAAGAAGAAATAAAGTTGTGGGCCTCTGATGGCAATATATAAAGCATAGTCAGAGAAATAGCTAGTTGCTATCCTATTAATGTTCATAATGGAAAGAGCTCAGATAATTTAGTAGAAAGGGGTTCCTATGCAGTTTATAGAATAGTCTTATCATTTTGATCCTAGTTTGGGGAAAAGGTCTTCCTCCTAATATTCACTAGAAACTAGAAAAACTCCTCAAGCAATCAAAGAGAGCCCTTAAACGGAGTAACATTTCAATCACCAAATGATCAGAATAAAAGGAACAAAACCCTAACAATAGGAAGACAAAGTAAATTGTTCAATGTGGAATCAATGAGACAGTCATCTAGTAGCTTATATTCAAGACTTGTAGTTCTTTGACCTCAGTTTATAAGAACATCAATCTGTTGAATCACTTTATTTGTCAGGGTGATGACTGCTTTGCGTGGTGCCTATCTA
Organism: Typha angustifolia; assembly: GCF_048772165.1. Taxonomy (NCBI): domain Eukaryota; kingdom Viridiplantae; phylum Streptophyta; class Magnoliopsida; order Poales; family Typhaceae; genus Typha; species Typha angustifolia. The sequence continues at coordinate 16,425,803 of NC_133245.1, read as the reverse complement.
CTTCACTCATTCCTTAACATTTCTTCTACAGCCCTCTTGTATGTTCAGTTGCTCATCCTATCTCAGTTATGATACATGCTTGTGTATACAAAAATATCTTAGTGTGGTTTTTGAACTATAGGAAAGGCCTTTGAAGGTTTTCTAAATTTTGATTGTATTTCCATAAAATTGAAGAAAGAAATAATTTAGATCCTTTTGAAATGACATCTGGAATGAATATTCTTTTCATAGTTGTCAAGTGGTCTAGTTCATGTATTCTGCTATTAAGCTATTCTGCAGTTTCTTTTGATGTAATATTACATTGCTTCTACATCGGAATTAATGTCACATTGTGTGTACTCAATTGACAATTCCTTGCATGTGCATTTCACTCTTTTTCTTATCTGTTACATCCATGCAGCTTTATTAGTAAGAACTTATTGCACGATGCTCGGTATTAATGATGATGTGGTTCTAGTTAGATATGGAGGACAGGCCTTCTGAGCTGGTGGAGTCAGCTAGCGGTGTATTGGTAAGTGATAATAATGTGAAATTCTGTTTGCATTATTTCTGGAGCCCCATTTAGGCCTTTGATCTAAACCACAATTGGTGTATGATTTGTTGACTATTATCAGACCATGTGTTAATATTTTTCATTGTGATACGATATTATTGTGGGACTGAATTTTTGAGCAAATAAATCAGATTTATGTCGGTTAAGTTTTATTTTCTTGTCAGTATTAAACTATTTTCTGAATTTGCATTTGATGTAAATATATGATATCTTGCGCCCATGACTTGCTGAGACATTGATGTCATATTGCTGTTTACTGGTTACACAGTGCAGAATTTGATTATCTTGATCCCCAATATGCAGACCTGCACATTATGCATATAGTTCATTTTGAATGATAGTGCATTATCTTCTTGTTTCCAAGTTGACATCAGAACTAGTTGTAACCAATTTATCAGCTTTCTATTTTTTTAAACAATTAGTTGATGATTCTAGGTTGATGATGATTATTCAGCAGATGAGGGTCTTAACTCCCAATTATTTGCGTCCATACCAGCTTTAAGTGAAGCAGCTTCTTATCTAGCACAGACAACTTCATATTTCACCCAATGTTTCTCAGGTTATGGAGGTGAGTACCTTGGTAAAACTTAGAAGTCACAAATTTGTCTTTATGATGCTTCACAACTTTTGATAGTGCTGAACTGAGTTACTGAAATGCAATTACTTCGCTCTCTGTCAACTTGATAGTGGAAGGTGCACCTGATGAGGGCCAGGAATTAATAATACTACCCCCGGAACAAGCCACCAATAGGTCTTCACTTTCGAGTAGGTCTACGATTTACGAAGAATCAAGTAGTACCAGCGGCGGCCCTTCTACAAGTTCTACTGGAAGTCAATTACAGGATAAAATTGAACCTATGTTATCCACCAGTATTTTTCGAAATGGATCTTCAATTTTTCAAGAGTATGAATTCTTCAATGCTCATATGTAATTTTCCCTCTAAAATTTTTAGTAGATAGGTTGCATCTACAATTAATTACAACATGTGTTTGTCTCGCTATTGAATGCCAAGGTTTTGTTCTGCTAGAAAAGTTCTTGCCCGAAGGTTAAAGTATTGTAATAATTGGAATGAGTGCCAAACTATCCTACGTGTCTTGTGTAATAAGCACGTAATTTAATGTACTAATGTATATATACAGCAAAGACCAACACAAGGGAAGAAATATTGTGATAGGCAGCTTGACACTTGGTATCAATACAGTTTAATGTTCTTTATAAGACATTATGAAATTTTATCATTCAAAATATATCAACTGAGTAAAGGAATTCATGTATCATCAGACAATTGGGTAATCAATAGTATTTCGTGAACTCGTTTAGTTCTACTGTTGCTTAAATTAAAATTTACTTGATGCTTATTATTTGACAAGTTTATTTGCAGTCTTGTAGATCGGGCACGAAAAACTGTTCGTGGCTCAGCGGATGACATTGGATGGCTACAAAGGGATGGAAATATGCCTCCAACTGAAGATGGAACTAGGCGATTTCTGGAATTGCTTGAGAGCATAAGGTTGGCAATCTTTGTAAGAAATGTTACCTTGACAATCTAGCCAATATATTGCTAAGCAGAATTAAAAACTATTCTATATATGATATGGATGTTTGTCATACTTGAGTTTTTCTCATCTTTCCAGGAAAAATGAACATAAGTTGCCAAATTCAATGGTCTATCTGTTGGTTCCAGGTAGGTGTGACATTTATTTTTGATAAGAGGGAAAAGGTGTGAATATGTGGTAGTATTTCATGTTTGTCTTGTGTTTTACTAAATATAATAGCCTACAGGTATGTTTAGCAACCATGGGCCCCTTTATTTTGTCAATACAAAAGTATGCTTCTCAAAGATGGGTTTGGCTTGCCATATTGCCAAGATTCACAGTGAGGTTATTATTCATTTACTCATGATTTCGTTTGTTATACTTTTGTTATTTATCAGATTGATTGTGAACTATATTACAGGCATCAATTGCTAAAAATGCTAGAGAGATAAAAGAGTACATAGAAGAAATTTATTGGGGATCCCAGAAACGTGTTTTACTTCTTGGACATAGCAAAGGGGGAGTAGATGCAGCAGCAGCCCTCTCTCTTTATTGGCCTGATCTAAAAGATAAAGTTGCGGGGCTGGTATTAGCACAGAGTCCATATGGAGGTAGCCCAGTCGCTTCAGATATTCTGCGAGAAGGGCAGCTTGGGGACTATGTCAGACTACGGAAACTTATGGAGATTCTGATATGTAAAGTTATGAAGGTACTTTCTCTATGCTTTATTTATATGAGACAAGCTGATTATTTATGCTTATATATGAACTTCTGTTTGAGTATCCCTTTGTTGTTCATAACTGTTGAAATTTAATTTAGTCGTTGGCAGTAACTCATTTGGCATACATTCTCCTATGGCTGTTTGGAAGAAAAATAAAGAAGATTTGTTAGGCTTGAGGGTTGATGAGGATGTTGAGATAGTAAAATCACACTGGCTGCATAATGTTGAGGGGTCATAATTTGAAGCCAATTCACATATACTAAACTGTGACCATTTTCTTTATGCACCCACAGGGTGATCTGCAGGCTCTGGAAGATCTGACATATGAGAAAAGGAAAGAGTTTCTGATGAAGCACCCATTACCTCGGGAACTTCCTGTAGTCTCCTTCCACACAGAAGCTAGCATCACCCCGAGTGTCCTCACCACCTTGTCTCATGTCGCACATGTTGATCTCCCTATTGCTGCGCCTCTTGCGGACGGTCAAACTACCAGGGTCCCTGTGGTTATGCCGCTTGCTGCTGCAATGGCTGCGTGTTCACAGCTTCTGCAGGTCAGGTATGGTGAAAAGAGTGATGGTCTTGTCACTAGGAGGGATGCTGAAGTTCCCGGGTCAGTGGTAGTCCGGCCAGGAAGAAAGCTGGACCATGCATGGATGGTTTATTCTTCCTTGAAGGATGATCCTGGTGAAGCAGATACTTCACAAGTCTGTGAAGCCCTGCTGACATTGCTTGTGGAGGTTGGCCAGAGGAGAAGGCATGAAATGGCCATGAAAGATGAATAAGATTTGATTAGCTTGTCAAGTTCTATATACTTTCGCTGCCTGTAATGTATTTAACGAACTAACTGTAGTGATATCTTTTTCCTTAATACGAATATGGAGATGCTTTTCCTTGATCACCAGAAAGTTATAACTTAAATTTGAATGCTATATGGAGAACAACTACATAAAATTTAAGATTTAAGGGAAAAGCTCGCACCTACCATGGGACTGGTTACTTCTATTCTTTATTGCCTTTATTATACTAGTAATAGGACTTTAATGGACTTAAATTATTGCCCAATTTTATATATATCAATTTATTTATATTCTGTGCTATTGACTCACAATATAAAATACCGTTAGATTATCATTTTTTTTAAAATTGCCACGTGACTATGTGATTAATTTTAGAGCCTCTGAGAATTATTTTATTTTTATTGTAGAGAAAAAATAGAGAGAAAATTTGAGAATATCACGGGTAATGTTTTCAGTTAAGGTTATTTCTTGAAAAACAATAGTTGAGGGTATGAACGTGCGACAAAAATGAGCTACAGTGTAGGTGTAGCAAATTCCTACACTCTGGGCTTTCAGCCAATCAACTGCGGCGTAGTACTCTCCTTCGTTGGTCGCGTGAAAGACACGTGGTCGTAACAAATTGTCAAGTGACGGTATTACCCTCACTATACCGCAGAAAGTAATTCTTCCCTGGTCTCCTTCCGTTCTCGCATTCGCATAATCCCCACTTTTCTTCTTCTCTCTCTGCCCTTGCTGAGCTCGTCTCCCTCTCTCGCTTCCTACCGAGAAAACCCTCCATCTCCTCTTTGCTCCCAAGGAATTCCCAACCCCTCTTCGTCCTCGTCCCGGGTCAAGGCCGAAACTACTATAAAATTCGTTTCTTGTCCCTTAAAAGATCTCAATCTTGGGTTTGCCCTTTTGCCCTAGTTTTCCTCGCGCTTCTTCCCACCTCTTTTCTTTTTTCCAATTCTTGTTGGTGATCTATATTCTAAGGTTTGAGGATTTACACTTCGATCCTTATCTATATCGATCTTTGCCTCCTCGGTTGGAAATTGGTTGCTTTTACTTGCTCACATGTGAGTTTGCAGCAGTCAAGTAGGGTTTCTCGATCCTCAGTAGCTAGTAGGGCTATGGGGAGTACCGGAGAGCCGGACCGGAAGCGGCGGCATTTCAGTTCCATCTCCCCTACGGCCGGTGCGGCGGCCAAGAAGCAGCCGCTCACTCCCTGTTCGGAGGACAAGAAGGTGTGATTGTTTTTTCTCATGTTTTATGCAAGTTGTCTATATGTGTAATCATGGGAATTAAGTTCTTTTCGATGCTAGTTCTCATTCTTTTAGGGGATTTGTTATTTCTACTGCAAGTTTCCAGGGTTGTAGGGAATGATGATGCTAAGTGTTGAAGACACTTATGGCTGGGTAGTGGCTATCTTGCTTCCCTGTGTACACGAAGTCATTTTCTGGTAGATTCCATTTGATAGGCAGTGTTTTAATTTGTTGTAGTTCATTTGAAGTTGATTGCCTGGTTGATTGAGGATGAAGAAACAAGAAAGTATTAATAAAAATAAATCAATAAAGGTTTGTAGAGTGCTCTTGTGGACTGCAGAGGAAAACGTGAGTTAAAGGTGGTGCATACTTATGGTACTTTTTATTCTTGAAGGGAATGAATGTAGTGGAGTTCAGCAGTAACTTCTGATGCACATTGTTTGTCTTGCTTTCCTGAAAGAAATAGAGTAACTATTGGACCTGTACTTATTGCATCTAGCACTATAGCACGGACCTTTGAAATGCAATGCTATGTTTGCCTTGTGAATGTCAGCTGATCTTTTATGTATCTTTCCCTTTTAAGTGTATTTTGACAGAAGATATTTACAAGAAACATTTTTTTTGGGAGGATGGGGGAGGAATATATATTATGTGGTGAAGAGTTCATGCTAAATCTTTGAGCAAATATTTAACACTTCTCTAGCCACAGGTTCACCTTGGGATCAGAAAAGTTGTGGGAAGATAATTAAAAAATTTAACCAAGGATCTAATTATTTTTGAATTGCAAGTCAAACTTTTGGTTAGAAGGGTATTTAACTGCTTTTCAAACTTCTGTTCTCCTAAACTGACATGTTTATTTTCTGTTTCTTCAATTTATACAGATTGATGTTGCAGTGCTTAAATACAAAAATCAGAAGCTTGCTGAACAACTAGAAGCCCAGAAATTTGAGTATCTTGCTCTTGAGAACAAATTCAATCAGCTAAAAGAGAAACAAAGGACTCACACTGATGCATTAATCATCGTTAATGATTCCTGGGAACAGGTGAATTTTTGTCCTATCTAATATGAATAATCTACAAACACTGTTTATTAGCATTAGAAAATTTGTTGGTTTTGTTCTTGACAGCTTGTTGGTGATTTGGAATCAATTTCTGCCTGCACAAATGGACCTTCAAATCATGGAATCAATTTAGGCTGTAATCATATGCCAGAGGGTGAGATTTTTATATATTCTTACTTGTAAATTTGCCTATAGCTTACACTGTACATTGATTTCCACATTTTTTTAAAAATAAGCACTTTATTCATTTTCTCATCTTTTGAAGGATTTTATATCCACGTTGTGAAATAAATTTGAAGTAAAGGTTTTATTTTTATTTTTTATGAATAGATAAATAATGGGTGGTCGTGCTGGTCGGTACAGTCGGCATAGATCGATAAGTATCATGCCAGTGAATTATCAGCATGGGTTTTGATACTTCATCATGGTCACTCATGTTGATGTGTGCCTCTAAAAATTGAGTATATCTTATTTAAATAAACCTAATTTGAGTTCTCTTTTATCATTTTTGATATCTCCTTTCATTTTGGTGCTTTATGTATATAAATTATACTTTAAAATTTAGAAATTCAAGGAAAATTTCAGTTTATCCCCAAAACCTAGTGTTGAAGGATTTTAATTTAGTCCTTATTTAATTTCCTAGAAATGTTTAAAGATTATTTTTCAGCATGTCAGGATTATTCAGTGAGTCAATGATACATCAACTCGGCATGACACGTGCCAGCGATATGTATTGTACCAAGAAAAAGGATGGCACACGCCGTGTCATTAACATGATAAGCCTCGTGAAAAATTGTACAAACACTTGGTCTTTTTTACAATATAAAGAAGAAAAACTGCTCATGGAAGCTTAGATTTTTTTTTCCCAAGTTCCTTTGTGGGAACTCTTATCTTTCCAATTTCCTCCTGCTCATCGATTGCCACTAATTGGTAGTGGTTTCTTCTTCAGCATTTCTTTTACTAAAATGGAGTTGGTGACAAGGAAATAAGATAATGCATAAATGTACAAATTTTTAAAAATGGAAACAGGTAGTAGATTACAACTAATAGGGTGAGGGCACAACAAATTGATAAGTGGATTGTTACTGGAACACCAAAGAAAAGGATACAGAAGAATGAATTTTAGAAGTAGTTCAAAATCAATTAGTAGACATGAAAATGAATTACCAGACTCTCAGCTAACAAGTCCTAGCTGTCTTCACTTATTTTGATATCAATTAGTATGCTTCTTGGGAAAGCCTCTTCCTGATAACCAATATTCGAGCTTTAAAAGCATGATGTTTTTGTTGTCGATATCTGTCAAAAAATTTTATGCTCCAATTTAGTTCTTTTCTCGATTATTAGTTTTATGCTTATTCAGCTTGCTGATCTCATCCAGATGGAGCATCATGTCCCACAGAGGAGGATTTTTTATGCAGACTCCTGGAAACAGGTGCTACTGAAAGTTCAGGGTTTGTGTCCCCTAGCCAAATGGAAAATGATATTCGCAGAACACAATCATCAACAAATAGCATCTTGGGAAATGTCATGTCTTCATTTAATGACGTGTGGCATGTAAATAAGGAGCTTGCTTCAGCTCTCCTGGCGACTCTACCGAAAGATGGTAAGCATTCTAAATTTTTATTTCATTGTTGTCATTGTTTCAATATATTATCAGCTCGACTACATAACAGGTACATGCATCTGACCTCACTTATCTGCTTTTGTGTATAGATTCCAGTAGACAACTGCAGAGTACTGCTAACGAACTACTGGTGGAACTTAGTAATGTTCTAATAGAAACAGGTGACCTTCATTTGAAGCACAGGCAGGTAGCAGAGAAAGTCCAGAACCATAGAGATTTGAATGCCCAAAATAAGGCTGAACATAGACGTTTAACAGGTATGTTATTTAAATCTGCGGGATGGCTTAGTCTAGGCATATTATTTACATATATCTGCTTACATGTAATACATTTGGGTATCCAGCCAACATATTTTCATATCAAAAATTTTCATAGATCCAATGACAGTTTATGGACAGAAAAGTGTCAAGGTTTTCAATTTAGTTAGCTATTAGATTGGTGCCAGTTGTTGCCTAAGGCATACCTTGTTAACATATGAGAATTTCATCTGGACATTTGGAGCCAATTCTAGTGCACCTGCACTGTCAAAAATATGTTAACACTATCAAATATTTGGCTGATAGCATCTACTCCAGCTCTCGGTATATATTATTTCTGCATTGACCTTTATCTCTTGTAATTTTTAAGAGGAATTGTTGAGTACTGTTGCTGAGTTGGAAGAAAGCAATCGTAAGCTGGCAATTTTAAAGACAACAAAAGATGCAGCTCAAGGGACTCCTATTCTATTTCCAGCATTAGGAAATAAACATGTTACTGGAGAGAAGATCAGAGATAAACAAAAAGAACTGCAAGATATGGAGGTTACTCTAAAAGATTTATCGGTAAATCTTGACACTTAAACGCCAATTCCTTGTCAATGGATATGCTATTTCATATGTTGTAATGGTGAGACGTTATGTTCTCTTATATATTTTGTGCAGGAGTTGGTTTCAAACCGACTAGCGGAAATCAGGAGACTACATGAAGAGAGAACTGAAATTCTAAAGAAATTAGCTAGTTTTCAGGTCGGTTCAGCTTACTATATCAATCATTCTTGTTTATAGCATTCCTTTTCCAAGCATAGATAAATTCACTCTGTGCATTACCAATGATTGACAGAACACTTTGATGAATATCAAGAGTATATCTTCATCTAGAGCTTTTCAACTGCTGAGTGATCAATTGCAAAAGTCAAAAGAAGAAATGGAACGATGTCGGACATCATTGGAGAAATTACAGGTGGTTACTGGTCGGTAGATATGTGTAGCTTATATGGATGTGGTGTTCTGGAAACTCATCTTTTGAGTTGCTGAGACCTCTTCTTGAATTCTTTATAATAGGTTGAAAAGGAGAACTTCATTTGGCATGAAAAGGAAGTCACTGTAAAAGTTGACCTAGCTGATATTTCTCATAGGGTTTCTGGTCATTTTGAATCTAGAATATCTGAGCTAGAGCACGACTTGCAGAAGCTAATTGATGGAAAGACTTTGTTAGAGGTGAAGCTTGAAGAAGCTGCAAGAGGTCCAGGTATTTGAATTAGTCCTTGGATTCTACTTCAAAACAGTAGTGTATCTTCTTTTCATCTTGTTGGTCAAGCATTTCAAGATATTCATCTACTTTTCAGGCAGGAAAGAAATTGTCTCAGAATTCAAAGCACTCGTATCATCACTACCTAAGGACATGGATGTAATGCAAAGTGAACTTAGCAAACACAAGGAGGCTGCTTCAAAACTGCAGTCTTTGCGAGCAGAAGTTCAGTCTCTTTCTTGTATATTGAATCGGAAGGTAAGGTTGTGGCAAACAGGCCAGGAACCAGTTATCTATTTATATAAGTTAGTATGCCATATAGAACTGAGTCAAATTGTTTCTTTTGTACAGGAAAATGAATTGGTTTCTTTATCTGGAAGATCCGCTCAAGATCTTTCTGAAATAAAGAGACTGAGAACTGCGGTATGCATTCCTTTTCTTTCATACTAGATTGTATGTGGTGTTCTTTTATATGTTTTATTTCCATATTAGCTGGATCTTTTTAACTCAAAATGGCATGGTTATAACAATGTAGGCTCAAGATATAAGAAAGACTAGCCAGGAGTTGAAGCTATTTCTGGAAATGTATAGACGTGAATCCACTGACTCCAGGTTGGTAAATTTTATATGTTTTATGCCACTCTGACACTCCTTTCTTTTTGGTCGTTGAATTTTGGTTTTTAATTTTCTTTAGGTATTTTGGTAGACTAGATTGCAATCTATTTTGTTCTGAACTTTGTCATATCCTCTTCGCTACTATCTGGAATGACTATTTCTTGTCAGGCCAGTTCCTATGAAAGTATATTTTCCTACTTCATTTGGAGTTTCTGGTAGTATATATTGCTAACTTTTAAATTTGAAGAAGAAAGATGTTTTGTGTTTGCTCAACAGCTGTTGGCAGAAGTCTTTTCTTCTTTTATTTTACTATAATTCTTTGTAGGACACATCTTTGGATAAAAATTGATAAAAAAAAGTCTATTTGCAGTTGTCTTGTTAGGGTAGAGGCTATGTGTTACTGTTGCTAGTCTGCAAAGTTGCCCCAATAAATACTTAGCAAGGCTGGTGGTGAAGTGATATTTCACTAACTTGATTCAGATCTCTAATGGTCTGAAAATGGATAACTAATGAGGAACTTCCCTTTATGGGCAATTTTATGGTTGCAAAGCACTCATCTAGTTTTCTGTTTATTTAATGGCATATTACATTTAGATTTCTATTGAATAATGTTTTATCATGTTTTTGTTTTGTCAACTTATTTAGATTTTTGTTTCTTTAAGGCACTGTACATTTGGTAAATTTATGATTGCAAAGCATTTTTAAAGTTCATTTTTTGCTCGTGGCACTTTAAAAAAGAAATTGAAGTGTAGTTCTGTTGCTTCTATGAACATGTACTGGGTAAATGCTTCATATCATGGTGTTTCTCTTATATTTTTGTCTACAATGATGTAGTAACCTGGTAGCCTGCCATTCAGATTTTAATTGTCCTTATCAGGTTTGTAGTGAAAACATCCTTGCTCTATTTCATGTGCATCCTCATGCACATCTAAATGCTACTCATTTTGCCACTTGTGTTATCGCACTTTAGCAAAATATATGAGCTGCATAGCTTGCAAATCAAATATGGCTGCGATTTAGATTTGAAGAAATTTGGTTTATTAGATTTGAAGCAAGTATAATTGTTCCAATGTATGCCTCACCAACTCGCAAGTATAATTATTAGATTCAATACATACTTGCTTTCACTTATATGGAAGACTGCCCATTGGTTGACTTTGATGGTCAAGTGAGAATATGCACTTCCTTTTGTTTGGTTTTTTTTTGTTGGGAACAACAAGAAAGCAAGAAGAAAGAAAAACAATCACAAGCAAAAGAGACAGTTTTCACATAATTCACCCAAGTAGGGCTATCTCCATAGGAGATCCCACTGAGTTCATTATGTAGAATCAAAAGAGATTACAAGGGAAAAAAGTCCTCTCAGCCCAAAACCAAGAACTTCGAGTTCTTCCTCTCTTTTCTCTCTATACAGCTCTAAGTTTTTCACAATATTCTCACGCTCATACAAACTCCTTTAGATACAAGTCATATATATAGGTTTTAAAAAAATACCTAAACCAACCAGATTTGTGGGTACGTGTGGATGCCCAATGCCAAAGTAGAGAAATCCCGACAATGTGTTTGAACACCTGCTCTCTGGAAACATCTGTTTGAATGCCCAACTCAAGACAAGTCTGATTTGTCTCCACACCTCAATATCTTTTAAATACTCGCATGTTTATCTTCATTGTTATCTCTCTTTAGGATGATACCCAATTATTTGCTTAAGCATTTTTGCTATGGCAGGGATGTAATGGACTCCAGAGATGCAGAATACAGGGCATGGGCACTCGTTCAGATTCTGAAATCATCTCTTGATGAACACAAATTGGAGTTGCGAGTTAAGGCAGCTAATGAAGCTGAGGCAATATCCCAGCAGAGATTAGCTACTGCTGAAGCTGAAATTGCTGAATTAAGGCAGAAATTGGAGGCCTCTGAGAGGTACCTTATTTTTCCTGAAAAATCATGGAAGTCTTCTAGTTACTTTTGTCAGATTAGAAAATCTCTACCTTGAGTTACTCTTTTAATAGCACTTCTCTGCTCAAAGCAGAATAAGTATTGGAGATTGCTTACATTCTTAACTATGATAGCATGTAGTTATAGTTTTTCTTTCTGTGCAGGGATCTAGGTCGATTATCTGAAACTTTGAAATCTAAACACGAAGAAGGCGATGCGTATCTGTCTGAGATTGAGGTTACAATCTTCTTTCAAGTATCATAAGTATATGGTAGCTTTCTTCCGGACTAAATAAAGTTCCATTTTCCAGAGTATTGGGCAAGCATATGAAGATATGCAAACTCAGAATCAACACTTGCTGCAACAAGTTACAGAGAGAGACGATTACAATATTAAGGTGTTTTTCTTATGGATGAATTTTGAGTTTTTCTATGAGTAACTTAGTAGTATTATGTATCTATTCCTATAACATTAGTGATTATAACATGGAGTGTGGCAACTTCCATGCAAGTCATACCATTTAGCCGCCATCACTTGGTATAGAATAGAAGAGAAATGTGCCACATGTAAACAAGGGAATTTTAATTGTATTAGTGTTCGTACTTTGTAGATCTAGTAGTTAGTAGTTACATTTATGCAAGTCATACCATTTAGCCACCATCACTTGGTATACAATAGAAGAGAAATGTGCCACATTTTACAAGAGAACTCTAACTGCATTAGTGTTTGTAGATCCAGTAGTTAGCAGTTACATGTATGTACCAAATTCCTTTTCTTGATGACTTGGAGGGACATTTCATGTGACTTCGATTCCTTTATACCTTGTATACTAGGACTTCTCAGGAGTCAGGGCAAATAAAGTGTGGAGGCGTTTCCGTTGAATTTACAAAATTTCGAAATTAGAAGTGGTATGTAAAATTAGTATGACTATAATCAGTAGTTAATCTCTCTCTAAATGAAAGAATCAACTCTGTGATGAATCTAATTCTATAATGTGATGACTAATAAATCCAAAGTAGTAACTTGGGTTTTCCTTGAGATCCATCGACTTAGAATCTATTTGTGATCGATCCAATTCTAAAAGATTCGTCTTTCTGTCAAGTCAATTTTGCACTTGCATCTTTATTGTATACAATTAACCGCCCAGAGAGAAAGAAAGATCATTTATAGGTTGTTAGGAAAAACTGGATACTGACCAAGTTCAAGTGCTGAACTGAGTTTTATCATGCCTGTTTATATCTTACTTTTGACTTAGCATGTTTATGTCAGCAAACTTGTTAATGATTATCATGCTTTATTTGGAGTGATTGCCCATTCTGATAATTTATGCAGCTTGTTCTGGAAAGCGTGAAAGCTAGGCAAGTGCAGAATGCTCTGCATTTAGAAGTGCAATCTTTGGACAGAAAGTTGCAGCAAGCAAACTCATTGTTGGATTTGTACAATCTCAAAATTGTACAATTAGATGACCAGGTAAAAGAGAAAAGAACATATCTCTTTAAAATGGCTGCTATGAGGAAGTTGAAGAATAAGTATATATTTTTCGCAGTTAAAAGGTTTGCTCTGAGCAAGGATGATGAAACAAGTATTTACTTTTTGTAGTTAAAAGTCTGGTCAGAGCAGGTTGGCCAACTTGTGGAGGACGGGTGGCAGAAATCTGTTTCTTTGGAGGATGCTCAAAGGAAGCTGGTGGATGTACGAGGTGAGACTCAGCAATTAAGACAATCATTTGATGGAGTGCAAACCAGGGTTGAGATGAGCCGACTGGATGTTGCTGAGCTTCTTGTTGAACTAGAGAAGGAGAGGTAGTCAGGCCACTTCTATTTTTTAACTCTTGATGAGTTTAGCCTGCTGAAGCTCATAGATGTATGATGAATCAGGTTTAACAAGAAAAGAATAGAAGAGAGCTTGGAAGTGATGACAAGAAAAGCTGCATCTCTTAGATCGCAAGCTGAGGGCTCATCAGTCCTGGAAAAGCTTCGACAGGAAGTTGGAGAATACAGGGGAATATTAAAATGTGGTATCTGTCATGACCGACAGAAAGAGGTAAACTTTTGGACTAAAGTGTCCTTATAGTTTAAGTATATATTAGGTTTTGTATTTCTTATAAGCTGGATTAACCGTCTACCACTGTTTGAAACATATTTTAGGTTGTGATTGCCAAGTGCTACCATTTGTTCTGTAATCAATGTGTTCAAAAGAGCATTGAGAGTCGGCACCGCAAGTGCCCTACCTGTGGCTCAAGCTTTGGACCCAATGATGTCAAACCAATCTATATATGATCCAGGGAGTAGATGGTGGTTTTTAGTTAAGATGGTTGTCAAAGATTCCCGATTTTAAGTGAAGATAAAGTTCTCTGATGCTGGAGTTTTGCTTGCCTTGCTTTGGTCAGTTTCTGTAATATATTGGGGAGGGGTTGATTTCTTTATAGAGGACACTCCTCTCCTTAAGATGGCAGATTGGTTGGTAGTGGAGATCCAGATTCTAGGGTAGGAATCTCCTCATATGGTTTTCTGATCATCTTTGTAAATTCTCATGCTCAGCCGTCAAACTATCTGAGCAGTCTTCCATGTCATTCTATTATTTGGAAATCCAAAGAAGAGCCCACCATTTCCCTGCTTACCTTGCGCTGTAAACTACGGATGGTCTGAACAACTTGCACTTCATTAGTTAATAAGAAAATCTAAGGTAATTTCGTTGATTCTTCCAGTACAGCACAATTCTTTTCATTTATTGGCAGTGATAAAAGGTTTATTCTTTGATATGATTTTACTTTTAATCTTTATTTGATGATAAATAATTTCTATTAATGTTGGTCCATTGTGCTTTCTCTTTCTGGAGCAAAATTTGTAGCTTTTTGATGAACAGATCATGTTGATACTTGGCTTGCCTCTTCTAAGAATGTTCTTGCAACTTTTGATTTTTATCACAGAGATTCATGACGAGTTTTTTCTCTTTTTTTTTCGAGAGTTTGTGTCAACTTTAAGATATTGCAATACACAGGATTGAAATTGCTATTTCCCTACAGCGGAGCTTCCAATTCGTCTGAGTCTCGTGATATGATGGGTATATGTGTTTAATCTTATCAGACGTTAACTTGTTCTTATGGGCGTATATTTCCAGTTCTGTGAGTCTCTTGCTGTAAGTTAGATGTCTGATTAGTCCTTTTCTTTTGAAGAAATTTTATGTATGTATAGTCTTTTCTGGTGGTAACTTAACAAAATCATGGGGGTTGTTGCATCTTTTTGCTGATAAGTGATAAGAAATAAGCACTGTTAAGATAATTGCAGTAGTTGCACTTATACCAAACAGCAGTTGAGGAAAATTTCATGCATTCAATGTTTTTCTGTATATACTAAATGGTCGTTCGGCTACGGCATCTCTTTTCCCCTTCTTTTGGTGCATATTAAACAGAGATTTATTACTACACATTTAGGGAAAAAGCCTAGATGAACTTTTTCTGTGTGCAAAATAATGGCATCCGTTTGTAAACCTTTTGCAGCAACAGCGAGACCATATTTTTCCTTGCAGGCTGTCAAGCCAAGTTTTAGGTCTCTTTTGCTGGTGGCGGTGGCGGTGGCTTTTTGGTTGGGAAATAACTTTTAAACATTTTAAATTGTGCTCATTTCATAAATTTGTATATAAAAGTTTATATCTGTTTAATCTGTTATGATGTTTAATTATAAATCAGTTAATAAATTTAGGAGGTATTTTGATGGATAATTAAAATATATTTTTTATAATGGACAAATGAGAAGAGAAAAAGAGAGGAAATTATTGAAGTAATAACTAATTGAAGTGATCACGAAGTTAAATAGTAAATTAGATTTTATTGGTAAATATAAAATATTAATACTAAGATAAATTCTTAGATTTTATTGATCAATATAAAATATTAAATAGGATAGGAGATGAGAGAGAAGTACATATTAATAAATTAGTATTAAGATAAATTATTATTTGGATACTCGGTTAGTAGAGAGATCAGTATACTAGATTAAGTATTTCACAACCAAACTTAAAAAGAACAACACATCATTAAAGGCATCTCATCTAGCTAAGATGCCTATCTACCTACACCCCTTTTTATCATCTAACTAAATCTTTTATTACTTTTCTTTAGTTATTGCCTTACCTTTTTTTTTTCCCCCCATCTTTCTATCCTCTCATATTCTCTTCTCTTTTGCACTCTTTTCTTTCCATTTATTTCATTGACAATTAAGTCCTTGGTGTCTTGTATGCTTTCGAGTTAAAAATAGTAGGACCCCTGGATAAACCCATGTTGTTCATTGTGATCGTCTCCAGCCATTAGTGTTGCTTTCTACCTCCCTCACTGTCTTTATCTTCCTGCGCTGCAGTCTTAGTAGAGCAGTGTTTGTTCCACACCTTTCATCTGGTTGGTGCAACGTTATTTTCTGGTTGCAGGAGATAACTTATCCTTGTATCTTTATTTCTTCTATAGATCAAAGTAACTCTGAGACCAACCTTGTTGTCACTGTAATGCTAACATGTTAATTTTACAGATGGATTTGGCAGTACGTATTCGGATTATTTTACAATCAAGGTTCCAGAACGATCTGAACGGTAGCACCTACTCCAAATTTAAAACTTGAGCCTGGAATTTGTCTGCATCTGATTCTTTTTCTTTTTTTTTTAAATTAAAAAAGAAAATCGAGAGTTTAAGCGAGTTGGAAGGAAAACTACTGAATTTGAGAAGAAAATTCCTCCTCCAGAAAATGATAGTTCATATACGAGGACTAATTATTATGGGATGTATCCAGTTCCATTTATGGGAAAGAGGACCACTCTATTCCATGGTTTGTTTGAGCCTAATGTTAATCAAAATCATAGGGCCCCTGTAAGAGCTGTCTACAAATACGACCATTTGATCGCATTCAACTTTAGACACCACGTGTTTAAAATTTATAGTTCATATGCGAGAAATAAATAAATAAAAATTATAGTGATGTGGATGCGGATGGATTCGTTAAAGCTCGTGATTTATGAGATATTTGGTCTAAATAGTCACATTTTTTTTAAAAAAAATACCTTTAATGTTTGATCATAAAAAATAAATCAAAGTAAATTATCTTCTCTTTAAATAAAGAAGAGTCACTTTATCGAATGTATTTCCTCTTTGCAGTACAAATCCTGTAACCCTTTCCGTCTTTTAAAGCCTATGCTTCAAAGAGCCTCGCCAATTCATCACAATTACATACGGTGAGTAAACTTCCAACAAATAGGAAAAAGATCGATTACCCCCTTCTCCTCCTAAACCCCCATGCAAATGTTATACATATGCTTTGCCTTCCACCTTTCTTTCTTTTATGCCTACGTTTTCCACATCATTACTTCTGGTCATAAGGAGGGGGATAAGATAATGGCATTATTCGCCATGAAATGAAGCAAAAGGGTAATAAACATTTCCACTCCATGGCCGTAGCTGTTGCATATGGATTGGCAAACTATTAGAGGTCGTCCAAATATCCACGACTGTGAGATATTTCGAGGGCCACAACAAAGATATAAATGCAAGATGGAGACTATTCACAACTATACTCCACCAACCCTATATATATATATATATATATATATATATATATATATATATATATATACACTAGTGTTGTTTTTATAATAATTTTCCACCTCAAGATTAATGGATCCTCTACTTGCCTGTCTAGCTCTTCCTTCTTGTGTTATTAACCACACTGGTCCCACATAAACTTTCAAGACCATTAATTTCCATTTGTCCTACCCAACCATATGGCCATCATCCATTACTCAAATCAAAGTGATCACATTGCTCATTTCTATTGAGCACTTGCATGTTCACATAGACACTAGATGGCAATTAATGGGGAAATCACACAGTCAGTCCCTACCCCCGAAGGAACAACTGCCACGTGGATGCACACAAACAGTTCAAATCTTTGGCTGAGGTGGCCTAAAAGTAGGTAGACATGTGGCTTTAATAATCGTTGAAAATGGTGGCCCTTGTGTAGATTTGTACTCAAAATTTGATGCTCCACTCACCATTTTAATATAATTTTTGTCCCGTTAATCGTACAACTTAATTTTATGGGCAAAGAGGAAAGTAAAACTTTAATTCGGCCGGATTAGGTCATGTTAAGGCATCATTGTGATTGTGTAGGTTGGTGCTACTAATCTGTTAGTATATCTGTTGATGCAGACCTTCATGCCTTTTTTGAAAGATTGGTAATGACAATTATTACCAACTAACGAAATAGATAATTTCTTATAATTAAGAAGGTTATACCAGATTGATTTCAACCTCAAATAGTTATCTTGATGAATTGGTTTAATAGTTTGGCTCGAGCGACGGCGTTTAGTTTAAAACAAAATATATATGATTTAAAATCTAGACTAAACTGCTTATTATATTAACTAAAATTTAATAAAAACTAAATGACTGTATCTACAGACAGTTCTGCCGTGGGTAGAGAAAAGAGAACCTTCTAACTGTTTGCTATGTGTACCAACATTTAGTTCTTTATTCGGAGAAGGAAATTTCCTGTGATATATTCCCCAGTAGGAGGAGGAAAATAAAGTAAAGGAGGTGGCGTAGGACATGACTCATAGAAAATTGCTTTCCAATTGCAGCAGATCCCAATTTTGTATTACGTGCATAGGGTGCTCAAACTTATCATTCAAACAATCAAACCTTCACGAAGAGGTTCAAAGAAAGAAAACTAGCAAAAAATAATAATAAAGATAATTAAAATAAAAAATAGTAAGAGAAGAATGGACTGATTGCCTTGCGTTTCCCAAGCTCTCCAAAAGCGGTAACCATATAACCCTATGCAGACAGTAATAAGTACGTACAAGATCTATGAGTATTCCCACAGGAGAGGGAAAGGCAGCTCCTCAACGTAGAATTCGGCGCCGCCGTCTTCTATGGAGGGCGGCGCCCACCCGGCGGAAGAATGGCAGAATCCATCTCCAAAATCCCACCAGAGATCTGGTAGGTCGAAGAAGAGAGCGGCGTCGGTGTCTTCGCCTGCTCCGGCGCAGCCGCCTCTCGACGGGGTTGCCGGGGCCGCGCGTTCTGACATCGGTACCGATACAGGGAATGTGGCGGCGGCCGCGAGTGCGGCCGCCGCCTGGATGTCCTTCGGCGAGTGCGTGGCCGGGCGCGGGAGCTCGGATGCCAACTCCGGGAAATTTAGGTACGCGGATTCGCCCTTGATGGCGAGCGCCGCCACATCATGGGCTCGCGCCGCCATCTCGGCGTTGGGGAACGTGCCGAGCCATATCCGCGACTTCTTTCTCGGCTCGCGGATCTCCGACACCCATTTTCCCCAATTCCGCATTCTGACCCCCCGGTAGATCGGGTGCTTCCCTTCCTTGCTCCTCTTCCTCTTCCTCTTCATATTCTCCGCCCGATCCTTCTCATCCGAACCCTCGGAACAAGACGAAGAGGATGTGGTAGCAGCAGCAGCAGTAGTAGTAGTAGTAGTAGAAGAAGAAGAGGTTGTGGTATTTGTTTCAACACGCACTTCTCTTGGAGAGTCTTCCATCAAAGAGAAGACCACTTTCATTTCAGTAGGAGATTTGGTTGGAATAACACTGTATAAGAGATGGGATTTTATAGACAAAAGAGCTAGGAGAGGCCCAATGTAAAAAAAAAAAAAGGAATAATATAACATCCAATAGTACATGTGTGCTATTATCTATAATTCTTTATGAAAAATCCCACTTGCACCAATATATCTCTATATAAATACTCTAATATAACTATATATAAATACTCTGCAACTGAGATTTTTGGATCTCTTGGCATGAAACCAAAAAATATTTTAAAGAAATCTTGGCAGGTGAAAAAGGGCGAACTTTATTAGTGGTAGAACATTATTATATGAAGTTGAACTCTTTTTTACTCTTTGGCTTCTCCAACTGGGGAACTAACTAATAAATATATCAAAATGTTGAAATTCTACATAATTAATTTATATATAAGTGTGGATTCAGTAAAATGAAGACTTTTAATTTCCTTAATAAATAAGTACTGTTAGCATATTTCATTGCCATCTAAAATTGTACTTTTAATTAAAAGGTAAATTGTACTTTCAATAATAGAAATTGCCGTCCTCCCAAGATGATATTAAAAAAGACAAGAATAGCACACGGTATTTGAGATAGATTCATTGCTCTCGATCTCAAGCGATGTGTCAACCACAACCGCCGATGAATCATTATTAGTTCAGTATATAAATATTAGTTTTAATTTTTGGGTACCAACTAATTTGATTATGAACTGCAAAGAAGGCCTAAATTAGCATTTATGGGACAAAAGATGAGAAGAAGGCTTAATTTAGAATTGTGCACGAGACAACAACACATATGCTTCACATTGGTAAAGTGATAAATAATTAGATCTCAAGGCGATGGCCCAAGTTGGTCAAGTGACGCTTCAATTTGAAGAAATTTATGTGAAATAATTAGCAATGTAGCCCCAAGAGGTTATGGAGTTGTCATAATCAACCCACACCCCCAAAAAAAATAGTGAGCCTTATAGAATACATGGGAATATAAAACAAAGTGCCAAGGGGCTAAAAGGCTGTTACTTTGTCCCATTTGATGGTTTATTAAATGGCAACTTGCTTATTAAATGGCCCACTTAAGATGTACCACGTGTTGGAATGGAAGTAGGCCCTTTCCATTCTCATAAACACACGAGAGACATGCCCCATAAAAGAGAAGCAAAGTCAATCGTGAGGATTTTGTGACGTTAAAGAAGATTTTGCCACCAAAAAAAAAAAAAAATTTAAAATTTAAAATTCAAAATCAAAAAGCGTATCAAAAAATGCTACTGTAAATATGTGTTATTAAACAGTTAATAATCTTAATACGATTCAATATGAAAGGGCAAAATAATTGTGCACTTATTATTTTATTAAGGGATGTTCGTGACACATTCTTCTCAAATATAGCTTCAACTCCAATGGCCGCCAGCACAGCACTAGGAGACCATTCAATGTGAGATTAATCGGGCTTTGTCCCAACCCATGTTGTTGTGTTAAAATTGGAAAACCGTTGCTATCGTTACATTAATTGGGCTGCAAGCTTTTAAACAGAAAAGCTCACCCCCAGATGGGCCTCAAAACATCTCGTCCAGTATTCCAATGGGAGGTCTAGTTTTAATGACACAAAAGATACTTGGAGAGTGGTATTACGGCATGGAGTGGGAAAGGGATGTCTTAGGACTTAGGAGTCGGATAGATCATGTAGGTGACATGATGCAGACTTATAGTATGGGTTCCCAATTGGAGAAAAATTAGTACATTAGGCAATCAAATCTAAGCAGGATAAATCATTTCTCAACAAATCTAAGCAGGATAGATCATAAGCGGTTGAATTCAATTCAACCATGTGAAATCTGATTTAGTCAAATAAATTCCTATAATCCGTGGACAACAATAAAGCTGTGAAATTGAAAGAAAAAAACAAAACAACTATTTCATCTCAATAATGACCAATTCATAATGCTCGCTTGTAAGTTGCAAACACTTTAAACCTCTGTGAAGGAGAGGGGACCAGCAAAGTCCAGTTGAGAGCCATTTGTTTCCTTTGATCCTTCTCTTCCTTTTCCTCAAATTGGATGGGGGTGGCGCCTCAGAGGGCCCTCTTCTTTGCTCTGCAGAGCTCCCATTCTGAAATCTCCAATAAACAGGTTCCGGTTTTACCCCCTGAAGCATGTCTCAGAGCGGAAGCTGAAATCACTGCCGATGCACTTACGACAATATCCTAAGCCCAAGTGGCTGGGGAATACAGTTCTAAATGCCAAACAAGAAGGGGGAAAGGTAAGCACAGACTACAACTTGCAGACGTTGTTTCTTCTCATCACTCCTATACTTTCTGCTATAGTTGATCCAGCAGTCCCTACAAATCCCAATGATGCACAACTGCAGACAGATTCTTCTACATATAACAGGATATCTGGCAAAGAACCTCCATGACAAGAATGTTGCCCATCATTTGCATGATCGATTCGTGGAAGGTAACCTGACCTTAGACCATGTTCTGCAGCCATAAGACTCCTGGCAGCCTGCAACACTAATTCATCATTTTCTTGTAGAGTATAGAGTTTGTACATATTACTTTTTGCGATCTCTTCCAGATATGTTCGAGTCCAATTAGCTCTTGGAAGATCAGTCATGATGAAGATGCTAATAGGATGAGTAACCTGGTTTGCCTTGATTTCCAGTTCTATAGACTTCAGTTTTTGTTGCAGTGCAGAAAATGTAGTCTTCCAGTGGTTCTTAAACTGGCCATCTAACAACCTAAGTTGGGCACAAAGAAAAGGCTCCTTTATCCTGCTTACAGCAAACTCCTTTCCTGCGTCTACAATTTCTGGAACAAATGGAAGAAATTCAATCTCCTTAAGCGATGATTGTATGCGGAAATCTTTTAGTGGTTCATGGATATCAATATAAAGTTGGGAACCTCTATATGGAGATGAAAAAAGGGTTCCAAAAGCCAAGATAGTGGCTGTTTCAGCCTTGGATCCAGGTCCCAAGGCATTATAAACATCTTTGCGCTTCCTAATGTAAGAAATTTTTTTCTTCCTTTGCAACTCTTTGTCAGGCTGAAAAGAGTCCAACACTCCGTCATTATTCTGTTGGTATGTCCAGACTGCTGTCCTACAATCTTCTTCTACAGCATAGATGCAGTGATCTATACTACCTTGTAAACCAGATATCAAAGATCTGCACTGCTCAAAGTTACCAGATGATGATCCAAGCCCAGACACAGCACAACACAAGCCAGCAAAGCAAGCTTCTTTGATGTCTATCCCGCACCACATTGAAGCAAATACCCTAAAATCTATTGTTTTGACCATGGTGGGTGCTATTGAAGATAAATCAACTATGTCAGCCATCGACACATACCTGAAGAATAAAACAAGAACAGCAAAGACATTATAACTGCAAAATCAACCGCTGCAACGAGATCAGTTAACCTTCTGTTTACATCAGAAAATTAGGCAAACAAGAAAGAGATCCACTAATCATAACAAAAAATGTATCATTAAATGATTTAAGGAACACAGCTTCTACTATGTTATCTACTTGTGAGGAACTAACCTCATGAAATAATAATGTGAAGAATGAAACCATGGAGACCTCATTCTAATTGTAATCATTTTAATGCAAAGTGTAATTGTCATATTCATGTAGCTATCTCTGTGCTAATGATGGATAAACTTGTTGAAAGGACTTGTCAAGCATTAAAAGGAAGTTTCCACAAATCATCAACTGATGCAAATATAAGGCAGAGAGAGAGAGTATATGCAATATGAGGGAACTGTGAAACATCAAGCACATAAAGGATATAGCTTCTTGCTTGCACAGACACACTACTTGGGCACTAAACCATCCCGACCAAAACTAGCTCCAATATCAACCCCAAAGGAGTAGCACATAAATCAGATCATCTATAACCAGCTCGAGTATTAACCAACTAATACCAAGGAAGAATTATTAAAAAAACAAAAGAATCCGTAATATAAATGCTAAAACACCAGTAATTCATGACGCATATTATGGAAGATCTTTCTTTTAAAAAAAAAATCTCATGTGAAAACACCATCAAGTCACTGATTGACAAAAGGTTGTCCTTACGGTAACGTGTGCCAAATCAAGTCTCTTACATCACTAATCCATTTGAGACGATTTATTCCTGCTTGTGGAATATACGTTTCATCTTTCATAACAGTTTTATCAACAATTTCTATCAAATGAGACTAGTCTACGAACTCCATTTGATTCTACATTTTGCTCAGATACATAAGAATCAAGAAATACCAACATCCATTGGCGGAATCAACATAATTTTTTTATCTCCGTAGTTGTCACTAACTTCCATTTTGATTTATCGGATTCGATGGAAATAACCAAAAAGGTACAAAACTTTGTCACAACGCGGAAGATCCAGATAGGAATCCACTCACCTCCGATCTCGAACGAGCTCCATTACGTGATCCCACACGGCGACGCGGATCTCCGTAGGGCTCGAAACCCTAAACTTGGGGCAACTACCGAGAGCCACAGCATGGTGATCAAGCACCGGCGGAACGATGAGGGTACGATTGAGAATAGCAGCGATGACGATAGCGTTCTTGAGCTCCCCGACCTGGTTGCTGAACCCACTGTGTGGCGCGTACCAGAGGAAGCGCTGGCCGGCGAGATCCGGTGCTCTGCCGCCGCATTGGGCGGATTGGGAGGTTAGCGATTGAGTTGTAGAGAGAGGAGAGGAAGCGAAGGGAAGGAGGGATCTGAAGAGAGAGGAAGAGGTAGAGAGGGAGAGGAGCAGGAGAAGGAAGAGGAAGAGGAAGAGGAAGAGGAAGGCGAGGGAGAGGAGGAAGAGGGGTTTGCTTCGTTGGGTTCGTTTTCTCCATCTACTTCGGCTCACTGACCAATCCATTTCCGATGTAGAATTTTGCTTCGCTTCTCCGTTTCGTATCCTTTCGCTTCACGGTTTTGTCGCTAACTCTATAGTTTCATCGTTTCAAATCATTTTATTTTTTCATCGTATATAATATATCATAGATTAAATTTAAAAATAAATATTACAGATGATTAGATAAAAAATTTTACGTATAAAAAATAATAAAATATATATTATTTGTTATCTAAAATTTAATTAAAGTTATTAAATGTGTTAGAAAGCTTATTCAATTCTTTAAAATTTTATTTCTAAAGAGGATCTATTTGATTTGTAGTTTAGTTAGATATGCTGAACTTATTGGTGCAATTATTAATTAGTAATTGGTGCAATTAGTAACGTAAACCTTCTAATCAATGTAAACAATAACTAGTGAAATTAGATCTGGTCTTGTAGAACTTACGAGATTAGAGATATAGGCAAATTTCAGGTTCACTCTCCCAAAATCCACTGATTGATCATTGAATGTAAACAATAACTAGTGAAGTCTCTACGCTTGCTGCCTAGCCACAGCGAGGAATTACAAATTCAAAACTTAGGCCAAGAGTTATAGGAGCATATGTATTCTAATAAAAGATCCGACCATTCAACAATGGTATTGATAAGAGAGGAAGTAATCACATAAAACCAGAACAACCTCGTCAATTGATCATTAATACATCAAATAGGTCATCATTAATGAAATTGTTTTTGATTCAAATACTTCTGGTGCTTGCCCAGCAAGGACAACATAAATTGTTGTATTACAGTGTCAAAAGTTTATAGATATAACAAGCCTCTCGTAAGGTAAAAATTTTACACTCATCTCCTTTTCCCCTACTTTCTTTGCACTAGGAGTACATAAATGAATTAATTGATACATTACTTATATCAGCTTTATATACAGTGCGGATTACAGAAA
Organism: Typha angustifolia; assembly: GCF_048772165.1. Taxonomy (NCBI): domain Eukaryota; kingdom Viridiplantae; phylum Streptophyta; class Magnoliopsida; order Poales; family Typhaceae; genus Typha; species Typha angustifolia. The sequence goes on along the minus strand of NC_133245.1, from coordinate 16,400,848 downwards.
GGTACAAAAGTGATGGTTGCTCAAATAAGCCGACGATGGTCTTCCGGTGACATGACAACTAAGCTTCCTACGCTTTTGAATAGGTTATACAATCATTATTAACGACGCAGCATTGTAATTCTCCAGAAGCAAAAGAGCAATCTTGTGGTTTCTTTATTAAAAGGAGAATCTTGAAAAGAGAGATTGAGGTGTAGATCCAGTTTCAGACAGTGAAGCTGCAGGACTTGGAGCATCATGTGAGGAACGGTAGGCTAGTTGGCACTTTCTGATCTGCAGCCAAGTATAAGAATGAAATGTAGAAGCATCACTAATTAACATTAATATGAATAGTTTGCTAGCAGCATCTATGAACAGCAAAGAGCATCTTCGAGGGTAGTGACATTCTGGAAGTGTAAGAAGGCCAAGGGTGAAAATTGCTTGGTTTACCTCTTCAGGGCTGAATTGTAATAGGGTTGCAACAACAGGAAGTAATGCCTCCACTTCTCCTGTGACACACGAGAACTAGTCAAGTTCTGCAAACATTTTCATGCTCAGATTGGAACCTAACATAGTTTACAGTTGAGAAAGAAGAGATTTTTGGGCAAGTTTTAACTTTTAAAATACCTGTTTCAAGCAGCTTCATGATCACATTTTTAAGATATGTCATATCTACCCCTTCCCGCTTCTGCGATCTCTCCACATTGCGGAGCTCAGCTTTCAACATTGCCTCCTATAGGAGTCATGAGCAACCATGAAATAACATCTAAATAGTGAATTTGTAATATCCAAACTTCATTGTGCTCGGCCATGCTGACTATTTAGAGCCATGAAATGGAACTATTGAGTTCAGATTTCAGATGACAGGTGTAATTGTAGTTCATTGACATTGCTGGTATTCTCCTTTGAATACAGCCAAAAGAAAAAGTATTGTGAACACAGCCGTTATAAACTAACTTGAAAGAGACTATTAGAATGAAATTAATAAATGATCAAATAATAGACAAATGCAAAGATACTCAATAATCTGACCTAAAAAGACAACTGCAGGGAGAATTAGGTGATAGCAGTATCCTTGAGACTTATCGCCTCTAATTTGTAAAATTTAAGCACTTACTAGAGCAGAAGATTGAATTGATGGAATAAAGTGAAGAACTATGAATACTGCTTAGAACGAGAGAGCAAGATAAATTTAATGGAAACCTATGTGAGAAAAAAATTGTAGCAATTGTAGGTAAACCACATTACCTTATCATGCATGTTGAAAATAGTGGAAATGTTTGGTATAAAACTGTAGCAGGACACACAATGTGATCAAGATATTGTATTATTCTATATGGAAAAAGATTACGGAGAATGAAGCAAAGATTGCCGTGTCACCACAGTTGCCGATCGTGCGGCAAGAATAGAGCTCCGTCGCCACCCCATGCAAGAGAAGGAGAGAAAAAGAGAAGGAGAAAGAGAAAGGGAGCTTTCACTACCGATAAATGTCTCATCGGCACCACCTCTCCTCTCTCTTTCTCTCTCATCCTTTATTAAGTTAAATCCGCAAAGAGGATCTTTTATTCTCGACCTGTTAAGAGCTTTTAAACCCACCTTCAACCTTGATTAGGGCACAAACTTGAGAGAAAGAAAGAGGAGGGTGATAGCTTCGTACTCTCCACCGTTACTCACCTTCTTTGATGGGTTTGCAACGACGAGGAGAGGAGAGTTGCCATGCCCCTTGTGCCGATACACGACAATCCATGGAATGAAGTGCTAGGCAGTGTGCAATTTTGCATACCACTAAGACTCCATGAGAATTTTTTTTCATGAAACTCAAGGTTGAATATTTGAGGTGAGGACAGAGGATATTGGTTGACTGAAAACTTTGAACTACAAGTCAATGATAGGCAGAATGATTAGAAATTAGAGATAGATATGTATGAGTGGAAAGAAACAAAGATGTCCAAATACAAAAATAAGAAGAAAAAAGAACTACTGCCATCAAATGACTAGATACTAGAGATAGTAGATGATATTTATCATCACCAAAAACGATGATTAAAGGGCCAAAGTAGAAACTTAGCTGACCATGATGGCAGAGTTGGTGTGAACTGTGAAGTACTTCTTGCACAAAGCAGCAAGAGGACTCATGTAGCCCGATCAGGCAAAACAAATTTGTCACCTTTGTTAATCACATCTGGTTAACTTTTGTCTAACTGAAAAAATGAAATGAATCTAGGATCGCCACAAGGTAGTGCATCAGCACATGTAATTGATCAACAGTAGCAGGGAACTTGGGAAGACAAAAACAGACTAAATCAAATAACCTAACAGATATCACAAAAAATTGTCTGGCAACTTCAGTGAACATTGTGAATCCCCCTTCCCCTTGCAGCAATAGTATGTATCCTCACAAGAATTAAAGTTAAAAAGGGTAAAATTACCTAATTCATGAATAGCCTAACTTTCCAACAAAGTACGCTTAATATTCTCGAAAAAAAAGAAAACAAAGTATACCTACCATGTAGATGCTAATGCTAACAAGTAACATCATAACTCATTAGTATGCAATATAAAAAAAAATGATTTACTGAATAAAAGAAATTGTCTGGAATCTGGGAGCTGCCATAAAAAGCTAATCAAATGTAAAGCAAGCTTCCAACCTGTTGACTATGAAGACGATTTTCACGTTCAAGTTCTTCAATCTCTTCCTGAAAAAGAAAAGAAAAGAAAAGAAAAGAAAAGAAACGAAAAAGAAGATTTAATAATGGAATGTAAAACAAGTAAATACATGAGTAGCTGGAACTGACCTGAAGTGCTAAAATATGACGCTGTGACTGAGCAAGTTCTTCCTCTCTCTGAGCTTGTTGTCTAGCCAAAATCTGAAATTGGACACAAAAACCATGAATGGAGATCCTTATTCCTTTTTCATTCAGTGTTCTTTAAGTAATGCAATATTTGTTATTAACTAGAGTATTATATTTAACATTTCCTGTTAGTGAGAAGAGGTCCTCGGCTCCTTTTGCATATTTGCAGGCTGAGGTTTAAGGTTTATAATCTGAGGCATTTTGAAACAGATGTATATCACCAGAGAAATACATCATAAAATACTAATAAACTAAACAATAATGCTTGGTGGAAGAATAAAAATGCTGGAGGAGAGAGGCAAAAAAAGAGTTCTGTCTGCCTTCTATTGCTTAGTTGGGTTGAAGGTTTGGTGTTATCACACATGCCAGTTATTTGGAAGTTTCACACAGGAAAATGATGAATTCTGATTGGAAACCAATTTTTCTGAAACAGTTATAGCATGCTACTACCAGAATCTGTTGTTCGGCAGCCGCAGTGTTCAACATTTGTGTGTCCTGTTTCAGAGATGCTGAAACAAATCATATAAAACAACAATTATGACCAACAACTTGACTAAAAGAAAAAAAAAATAGTAAGATTCAAATGTGATCTCATTTTTTCAATTACCTGATGTATGTTTGTCATTATGATCAACCTGAAAAACATTGTATGTTAAAAATCATTTTTCTTGCAATGAAATCATATATGAAGAAACAGAAAATACTACCACTATTTGATACTGCACTACAACCCCATGCAGTCAACTTCAGTATAAGCATTAAGGAAAAAAAAAACAGAAAACTGGTCAATCAAAGACAGACAAGAAGAGGAGAAATTCTGACAAAAATTAAGAGAATAAACAGCTGAGCTTATTTTATACTAATACTATTGACTATGAGCATGATTTGCAGTAAAATGCTACATTGTACAAGTTAACTATTTTATTTAACATAGAATGAAGATTGAATTCATTATAGGGGAGGCTACGTAACTATTCTAGTAGGGGCCACCACATCATTACGTATGTATAATGTACTCTTTTATATCTTTGTTTGAAATTCTACATAGTTGCATCAGTCATTAGTTTCAAAACCAGATGAGAGCTCAAATTATCAGGTCAAAGATTTGTGAACCACAGATTGCAAAAGGAGTCTATAAGAATTAATGAATATAAGTGTGATATATTATAATTTGTAACTCAACAAAATAAAAAGAAAGAGTAGCACTTATGGAGGATAAAAGATCTAGGAGAGTAACTTACATATGCTCTTGATTCCAAGGAGTGCCGGAGATTCTTATTATCTTCTATCAGTTTAGCAATTTCCTTTTCTTTCTCTTCAATCATTCTATCAGCAATATCACGGAATGTCTCATGTTCTTCCTACAAGTCAAAAGTGGCGGTTGGCCACAAAAAAAGAAAAAGAAAAAAAAGCAAACTGAACCTACAAAAGTGAGAAAAACCTTCAATTTTCCGTATTGAAACTTAAGTTTCTCTAAATCATGTTGAGAATGATCTTCTTTATGAGCAATGATCTGAGCCTCCAGTGCGTTATATTTCACTGCAAAATGTTTACTTGATTTTCTCAATCCTATTTCTTTACAAGAAAGGACAGGAAAAAGTTAATTGAAATAGATAAATAGGTTTGAGACAACTTACATCTCCAGCTTTCTTCCATCTTTTTCAAGTCTTTTTGCCAAGATTCCTTTTCTGATAGGTATTCAGCAGTAGCAGAATCAAGTTTCATGTTGATACTCTTTAACCGATGATCAGCATCAGCAAGAGCTGCATCCCTGAAAGAAAGATTAGATACATGTCCAATATTATTCCCAGTGTTCCCGCTATTTAATTGGGCTTTGAATAAAAATGGTATAATAAGTTATAGAGTAGTATATTATGCAGTAAAACAGTTGTTTTAAATCAAGAAAGGAAGAGTAGAACACTATATTATCCAGAATAAAAGAAAGTCCATTTGTGAAGTTCCCTCATAAAGTCTTCCTAATTCGAGGTACATTGAAGAATTTAATTCAGGATTTAATAAAATTGTTCGCCATAACATAATATAGCAAGCAATGCCATGTAGGTTTAGTACTCAAATTCGATATAAAATAAGTCGTCATTTCTACCTTGCAGGCTAATTATATTGAAGTACAAAACCTAGATCCACAAATTTTGGTTGTAGTTATAGTTGACCATATTGACAACATCATGACAGAGCATCTTGAAATTACATTGTAAAAAGTTCTCGAGAAATGAGCTTAGAACAAAATCTATATAATCCAGGCTTTTGCTACAAAAGCTCATTCACCTTGCTTCAATTTCTTTATCATGCATAGACAAAGCATCTTGAAGATCTTGGATGGCTTTATTTCTTTCTGCCAGAGCAGCTGCTACTTCCTTTTCAGCTTCCTGGAGTAATAATAGACCATAATTATGAAGGAAAGATAAAGATTGGTACTGTCCTGCAAGAAGGTTACATGTGGACACCACCCTGTGTTATATGTATTTGCAGATCACCCCACATATAAATGGGAACCGTTAGATGGTAGTTAATAATTTAATATCAACTATATTTGCAATGCAAACACAATTGCAAGTAATATGCCAATATTAACATCACAACAATATATCTTCAATGTAATCATAATAGGCAGACCTAGTTTTGAGTGTAGGATCCTACTATTCGAATTTATCTTGTGGGCCTTGTGGCTTCTTGGGGCACATAAATCCAAACAAAATCCACCAATCAAAGTCACCACATTTGAAAATTTGGACCATTTGATTTTGCAGACATTGTAGTTTATTAAATTACACATTTTACAAATATCACCCTGTAGTATGATATATTGCAGATAGACCTCGAGTTATTCATAATTGCATACTATCCCTTGCATTATATATTATATTAAAATACTGCAACTACAGAACTACCACCTTGCTAATTCAGGAAATACTTGAAAATAAATTAGTAATCCGGGGGCAACTACAAAGAAGTATAATGTAGGGGATTATCTGCCTTATAACCAATTACAGCCGAGTATTTGCAAAAGAAAAAAACCAATTATGTATAACCACTGGAGAGTTAATTGATGGAAGTTCATACTTTCAATGCCTCCTCTTGAGCTTTGACTATGTCTGAGTTTTTAGCTGCCGATAGCTCAGCGTCCTTCTTCTGCAAAAGTGCATGTGCCCGGATCTTATATGCAGAAAACTCACCTTCCAGATGCTCAATCTGCAAAGATAACAGGTAACTGGTGGATCAGATAACCAAAAAAATCTACTGAAAGAACATCTCAATATGATATTGAGGTGAGACAAAACACTGCTCCAAATGATTATCATCACTGTCTTGCCCTACATGCAGGCCTGAAAAGTAAATCACTTTACTTTGCACACTTGAGACTTCGACTCTAGAAGATTGAGAATGCAATCCTATTAATAGTCATGTATCCTTATACTATACCTAGGGGACAATATACTCTTGTGTTATGTATATTTACATCTTTTACTGAGAAAATAAACTCATCTCATTATTGGTAACACGATATCAGAGCTCAACCAGGGTTTTGGTAAAACCAGGGAAATCCGAAGTCGCGCTCGTCGCTGGCGAAGAAATCATCACTGGCAAAGAAGTTGTCGTCGCTCAAAGACAATATTGCCTTTGTGTGCTTAGTGGGTCTTATCTCCAGCATCGTTCAAGGCCTCATCATCGATCTCGTCGAGCCTGTCGCTGATTTCCTTGAGCCCGTAGCGGACATGGTAGTGGAGGAGGTCACTGAGGATGAAGGAGTCGCCAACTGCGATCATCGGCGAAACAACAACCTCATCGTTGATCTCCACAAGCCCGTTGCGGATATGGTAGTGAAGGAGGCGGTTGGAGACGAAGGAGTTGCTGAACACTGTGATTGTGGTGTCCGAGCCTTGGCCTGCAGCTGATCCTTTGCCTCTACAGCTGTCATGGATGAAGGTCTCCTCTTGCCATTACTTTGGCCCTATCTCTGTGATTTCTCTACAGAAGTTTTCTTTCAACCAATTAGGATCTTTCAATCAATTTATTGCTGGATTGCTGCCTTGTGTGCTTTGGGTGCTGCATCAAGTCAGATATAGTCTGAGCAATAATTGTTGAATATTTTTTGCTTTCTTCTCTTTTGCTGCTGTCGACATTTTGCCAAAGAAATTGCTGCATCAAGTCAAATCATAGTAGAATTTGTTTTCTCAAAACTTGAATATATGGCTAATTATGATCCAACATGTGATTATCTTCCATCTTCTACTGACTTTATGCTTATAACTGCTGCCAATTAGCCATATTGGTCTGTGACGGTGGAGAGTGCACTTGATGGTTGTGATCTCTCCGGTCATCTAGATAAATCCAGTCTTGTGCCTCCAATGCCTATAAAAATATGCTACCTGAAAGGCTCATGATCGTCATGTTCAGGCATATTTTATTGCCTCCATCGACAAGGGCCTCCGTCCAAATCTCATTCGTTTTTCCACTGCAGCTGATCTTTGGTGCCACCTTCAATCACGTTTTGTTAGAGTCTAGTGGTGCTCAAGAGTATCATTTTGTCTAGTGCCCAAATTGTTCAACAAAATGAATGAACCATCCAATAATTTTATAGTCAAATGCGAGATTTCTAGCGTGAGTTGCAGGCATTAGAGCCTCATATTATTTATTCTGCAAATTATGAAGCTTCTAGAGAGCGTCGTCAACTCTATTAGTTTCTATATGCTCTTCGTCTAGCATTTGCCCCTCTAGTTGGCACATCGGTTCATCGTGGTACCTAGCTAAGCCTACAGTATCAAATGGGTGAGTTAGTTGCTAAGGAGACGCGACCATGCACTGTTCAGTCTCGTTATACTCCTAATTCATTTGTTTTATTGACTGGAATAGATATAGTTTTTATTGTAGGTAATTCTCACTCGTGTCACCCCTGTCCGCATTGTTCTCATTGTCCCAAGCCTGGATATTTGATTGAAAATTGTTGGGAGTTGTATCTTGAGAAACACAAGAACTACAAGACTAAAGGACGCTCTCGTCAAACCGAACTTGTGGCCGTAGAGGTCTCCACCAATGCGGCTCCCGTCCCTAATATTCCCCAGGATCGTTTGTAGCAGATTGAACAGACTCTTGCTCAATAGAGTCAGCTTCCCAGTCGTCTTCTGCATCATCCAACGTCCACTATGTCTGCTTTCTAACCAAATCTCTCAGCTACGTCAGTAACTTTCGGTATTACTCATGACATATGGATTGTGGACTCCAGTGCCACTAGTCATATGACTCCAAACTCATCTAATCTCACTGCTTGCTCACTTACTCATCATTGGCCACCTGTCCAGACTGCCAATGGGTCTCTTCTTTCCATTCATCAATCTAGTTCTATCACCACTACTTCTACACATTTTGACCACCTTACATTGTCACATGTTTTTCATGTTCCAAATCTGAGCATGAATCTTCTCTCTGTTAGCAACATTTTTGACTCTAAATATCATGTTTTATTTACTCCATCTTCATGTGTCGTGTAGGATCCACATACCGGCTGGGAGATTGGAGTTGCTTGTAGAGTTGGTGGCTTATATCACCTTTCATTATTACATCTTCCTGTTCTATTTGCATCTTATTTTACAAGTGCCACACTCTCTTCCACTGACTTGTTGCATTGACGATTAGGTCATATGTTTGAGTCTCTCCTTAAAGGTCTTCTTTCAATCAGGAGCCTTAAGATAAGATTTTTTGGTCCAATGTCTACTTGTGTGGGCTGCAAGTTGGCCAAACACTTGGCTCTTCCCTTCTCTTCAAGTATTAATAAAAGCATTTCTCCTTTTGACCTTATTCATTCTGATATTTGGGGACCTGCACCTCTATCTTCTATGTGTGGATATTTATACTATATGAGCTCCATAGATGAATTTTTTCGGTACACATGGGTTTATCTTATTCATCATAGATCTAAAATTTCTTAGATTTATTAGATTTTTAATTCTATGGTTTACACTCAATATCAAAAGCGTATTAAGGTTTTCAAGTTTGATTGTGCTCGAGAGTATACATCTTCTGCTATGCGTTCCATCATTCATTTTCATGGCACCCATTTTCAGCAATCATGTTCTTATACTCATGAGCAAAATGGTGTAACATAACGAAAGCATCAACACGGAGACTACTCGTTTTCTTCTTCTCATTTCTTTTGCTCCTCATTCTTTTGGGCAGAAACTATTTTAAATTTTGTAAAACTTATCAGTATCGTGCCTTCTCATTTCCTACGTGATTGTTCTCTACATGAGATTCTTTTCTCTATTAAGCCAAATTACAGTCATCTTTATGTTTTTGGATGCACCTGCTTTGTCCTTCTTCTTGCTCGTGAGTGTAACAAGTTATCTGTCAGGTCTGTGCAATGTTTTCTTCTTGGATATAGTTCTGAGCATAGAGGTATCGTTGCTCATGAGTGTAGCAAGTTATCTATCAGGTCTGTGCAATGTTTCTTCTTGGATATAGTTCTAAGCATAGAGGTACCATTGCTCTAATCCTTTGACTTGATGGATGCATATTGTTCGTCATGTTACATTTATGCAGGATACTCATTATTCTCATAAATCTCAAGATCTTACTTTTCTTAAATCTACGTCTTCTCATCCTCCCAAGCTTCTTCTTGAGCCCATACCTACTCCTTATTCTCCAGAGGAGCCATTATTGGTGATCATGATGTCTCTTCTTCTCGTCATCCTCATATTACTTACATATACTCTTGACGAGTCAATTATGTCCCTTCTACATACAAATCTCCTACTATTACCTTTGCCCCACCTCTATATGCGTCTCCTCCTAACTGAATAGTAGGTTTTCGTCGTTCATAATGTGAGCATCGCTCTCTGAAAAGGTATAGGTATGTAGATGTTGTGTGTTATTCTTTTGAGTTTCATGCGTTTCTAACAGCTCTTCATGCAGAACATGAACCTAATTCTTATTAGGAGGTTGTTGTTTATCCTGTGTGGAAACATGCTATGGTTGAGAAGTTTCAGGCCTTTGAGCGTACTCAGACATGGGATGTCGTTCCACTACTGAGTGGAGTTGAGCCAGTTAGCTACAAATGGATTTATAAGATCAAACGGCAATATGGCATAGGTTGAGTGATACAAAGCTCGTCTTACTGCCAGAGGTTTTACTCAGGAATATGGCATTAACTACGAGGAAACATTTGCTCATGTTGCTCAAATAACCATTGATCGTACTCTTCTTGCGGTTGCTGCAATTCATCATCGACTTTTATTTCAAATGGATGTGAATGAATGTTTTTCTTCATGGAGACTTGTCAGAGACAGTTTATATCCAACCTCCGCTTGACTTATCTGTTCTTTCATCTCATGTCTGTCGCCTTCGATGTGCTATATATGAACTTAAGCAAACACCTCATGTTTGGTTTGAGCGATTTCGTAGTGCAATCATTGAGATTGGTTATGTTGAGAGTGCTCACGACCACTCTGTATTTGTGCGGTCATCACCGTATGGGAGGGTTATTCTCTTACTATATGTAGATGATATGATTATTACTGGTAATGATTTCATTTATATCAAGTCTCTACGAGAGCACTTGTCTCAGCACTTTCAAATAAAAGACTTGAGACTTTTACGTCATTTTTTGGGTCTTGAGATTGCTCAAGGTGAGAAAGGTATACTTCTACCTTAACAAAAATATGCTTCTGATTTAATTAGTAGAGTTGCTATATCCGATGATAGGACAATCAATACACCACTTGAACTTCATGTGAAGCTTCGTCTCATAGATGGTGTACCATAGTCAGATCCAACTAGATACGACAAATTGTCAATCAACTTGTATATTTATGTATCACTAGACCGAATATCTCACATGCTGCCATATAGTCAATCGGTTTGTAGCAACTCCTCAATCTGTTCATTACACAACACTTCTTCATATTCTCAGATACGTACGGGGGTTTATTACTCACTCTCTTTTGATGTCTACAAATTCATCTCTTGTGCTTCGAACTTACTCTGATGCTTATTAGGCTGGAGATCTTACCACCCATTGTTCCACCACTGAGTTTTTTTTTTCTTAGAGATTCTCTTATCTCTTGGCGTAGCAAAAAACAAGATGTTGTCTAACTATCTAGTACTAAAGCAGAATACAAGCTATGTCCACAACTACTAAGGAGGTCATTCATCTTACACGTTTATTGGATGCCATGGGAGTGTTAACCCCTATGTCTATTACTCTTTATTGTGATAACATGAAAGCTATACAGATTGCAACCGATTTTGTATTTCATGAACATACCGAGCACATTGAGGTGGATACCCATTTCGTTTGATATCAGTTTCTAGTTGGCACTATTAGTCTTCCTCATATATCTTCTATTGAGCATATTACTAATATTTTCACCAAATCACATCCAACTTTATCATCTTAAGTATCTTATTAGCAAACTCTCTGTGTTTAATCCACTTTGAGTTTGAGGAGGGGTGTTAATAGTCATGTACCCTTATACTATGCCTAGGGGGACAATATACCGTTCTACGATGTATATAATATATATACATCTTTTACTGAAAATAAAATCATCTCTTTACTCAGTAATAATTCTAAAGCTGTCCACTTTGAATAGAGAACTCTTTATAGAACTAAATAGCACATTTCATGGTCAAAATATTAAATGTTACACAAGGCCCTATATCCTTAATCATTTAAATGTTACACAAGGTCAAAATATTAAATGTCTACATGCGCAGGTGTACGCTACAAGAATGTAATTGTAATTCTAAAAAGTAAAAACGTAACTGTAGTAGTGAAACACAAATATTTAGATTGCTATATAAGAGAACACAGCTTCATACATAGGTACTAAGTAAATGTGCAGGTCAATAAAGTCATAAACTGCATTTTAGAAAACTGCTATAGTTTTAGCAAGTTGTGCAAGTAATAACTAGTGAGAATCTTTAATGTTAAGCCAACTGAAGTGCTTCGAGTATATTTCCTCAAAAGACCATAGATTGGGCTGTAGGACAGCTTTGGATATGCCTGAGGGCTTGATGCTATCTTATCACTTTCAGTAGAAAAATTAAATGAGGTACTACAAATTTTACCTAGCTAAAGCTGACGTTTCTTTAAGTAATGTAACAGAGAAAAGGGACACATGTAACAAGGTCCAGAACTCCACAAATTCGAAAAGTCAGATTTAGGAATTTTAATCATAAAATCAGTGGCATGCCTTTTAGGCGGCCTCGCGGCAAAGCTTGTGGCAACCCATGCCCCCTTTTCATCATGAACACTAACAAGTAATTCAATTTGCCATGTTTAAATGTGATCATGGCACAACACCATGGCTGGTGAACTATTAACACGGTAAATAACTGACATGGGTAAGCACAATAAGTGAACTAGTCCTATGCATGTCCCATATTGGGTGCATGACACTGCATGAAGGGGAAATATGAGGCGGTAGGTCAGCACGGGGATTATCAAGATTACTCATCTGAATCACTGTTGCCAAGGTACAATACATACTAAGTTACTAACTCATGCGGTTAGCATGCGTAAGTATGAGGAATACATGTAAATATGAAATTTCATTTTGGTTAGTCCAGACTGGTTATGCCTGAAATAGAAGAACTTACTTTTGACTTGGTTAAGTTGTTTGGAAGCCTAATTGCAGGCCACTTGTATGACTGAACTTCCATTAGTTGACTAGTTTTAATTGAAAATAGCTAAAACCACTACTGACTCATAAGAATACGTACTAAGCTAATTTTAAAAATCCCAAAACCAATATGAAGTATCTAGATATAGGCAAATTAAGCAGCTTACTTAGTTGCAACATGTAGATATTGCCTATGTCTTCATGAGATCTCTGACATTCAAGTGCAGTTAATATCAATATTTCTGCTGAGAAGGTGTTTTACAGTTTTACTTAGTACACAGGAGAGTCAAATACTTGAAGAGTTGAAGATTATATACATATATATATACACTTCAATAAACTACAACATATAATAGGTGGTAAATGTGCTTTTAAGTTTTAATTTCATCAAAGAAAAAATCCTATTATTTCGAATTGACTTATTGTGGCACGCAGCATGTCAACACTATATAGTTATATAGGCATAATATAGGTGAGGGATGGCACAAAGTGGTACGTGACATGCTAAAGAGACAAATATTGCCTCGAAAACTTGAATTGAGCAAAATGCCATAAGAGAAGTATCAAGATATTACTCTTTATTAATGCCCAGAAGGCATTAGAATGACAGCTGATCAACAAGATTAGCAAAAAATCTTCAATGCTACATTGTCAAAATTTCTGAACAGTTAAGTGTTTTCAAAATCTTTATATTGACTTTATATTCTATAAGATCCCAGAACACAACATATATTCTTCAAAATGTGATTACCATGTAGTTATGTGCTAGTACAGATATTATACCTCATCTTTGGCAGCAAGCAATTCGGCATCTCTTGTATGCAATAATTGGTTTTGTGCAGATATTTCTAATTCCAACTGACCTATAAAAGTCAACAAAAGTGACAATATGTTTTAAATTTTAACCAGAAGAGATAATCGAAATCACAGTTCAAGTAAATGTACTTCTAATTTTAGCAGATTCTATTTCAGATCGTAGACATGCATTCTCAGATGCCTCCAGCTTCCCTCTCAAGGCTTGACAAGCTGCTTCCCAGTTCTGCCTTTCTTTTTCCTACAATAATCATGCATACAAATGATAAATTATCGCATAAATTAAAAAAAAAAAGAACAGCAAGTGATATAATAAGTAACCTTTTAATAATCCAAGAAAGGAGAGAAAATTTTGGAGGAAAAACACAGTCACTCTGAAAGATTTATTAAAGGCAGATACACCTGTAGTTACCACTCAACAATTGATAAAAGAATAAATAGCTCTGAAAGAAATTAGTTGAATTAGAGATTCTAGATAGCATCTGTCGATAGCAAGATAAGTAGCTTCCAGTTATCAGAAAATCAAGGCTAATTTTAGATTTTACATCACACATAAGGATTATATTGAGTAAAACTAGTGCAGTTTTGTATAGTTCATTCTTTTCCAGCAGTGATCTCCTCCATGATATCTAAGTTGCAATTGCCTCTAAAAACAAACAGAAAGCAGAGTACCTAGTCTGAATAGGTCAAATGTCACAAAAACATAAAAGAAATTCTCAAAAAGCAAGAACAATCAAGGATTTATGTGCCGCCCAGTACATCCAGTGCCGCATAGCACATCTCGTGCCGTAGAGGTGCCAGCATGAAAATAACCATCATGATGCATCAAGAGAATTGTGGGGATATTGTACTCGCTTCTCTGTATGCCACCTGTCCACAAAGGAGCTAGTATACCTCTTCATTATGACGGAACAGCATGGTGATGGTTTTTCCTCCCTCTTGCCCTCTCCTCGGGAATATCATTCTCTATCCCCATTGCATCACACTCCTCCCACCACCCCCAGCCTCTTCATGACGCAGGAACACACCAGTTTATGCTGGGTGGCAATAGTGAAGCCTTTGAAACAACGTGTGGCAAAGGCACATAAAACCTTGAAGGCACCTAAGTATGGATAAAAGAAAAAAAAAAAATTGGAGAACTCTAGAAAATTTGGTTGGAGAATTCATCTTTTGACAGGGGGCCTACTTAAGCTTTTGCTTTTCCCGATATAAGGAATGGACTCCTAGAGGGAGAGGTCGGTGGATCAACCATGGGGCTTTCAAAATCCCTTGACTTGATGAGGTCTCAAAAAAGAGTATCTTCGGTGTAACACCCCAAATTAAAAAAAATAAAAAATTTCCCTGACCGACGCACGTGCCGAGCACGTGCGTCGGCCTGCCACCCTCCCTCTTTTCTTTTCTTCTTCTCTTCCCTTCCTTGCCGTGCACGCCACCCTCCCCCCCATCTCCCTTATCTCTTCCTTCCCTCACCGCAGCCTCCCTTCTTCTCTCTCTCTCCCTCGTGGTTGCCGACAGCCGCCGACTCGCCGACCCCCCCCCCCCCCCTCCGGTAAACCTCCTTCCTTTCTCCCCTTTCTCCTTCCCCTCGGCCTCGCGCCGTGCCGCCGCCGTCCCCGCGCTGCGCCGCCGCAGCCCATCAGCCTCTCCACCTCCCCTTCGTCTCCTCCCTCGGTTGGGGAATACCGAGGGAGGGTAGGTGGGTGGGAGGGGGGTTTGTTTAACCCCCCGTGCCCTTCCCCTTCCCTTTGTGGGCTGCGGTCATACCGCAGCCCACTGATCCCTGGGTGGGCTGCGGTCAGACGCAGCCCACCGAGCCCTTGGGTGGGCTGCGGTCAGACGCAGCCCACCGAGCCCCTTGGTGGGCTGCGGTCCAGACCCCAGCCCACTAGGCTTGGGTTGGGTGGGCTGCAGACCGCAGCCCACCAACCAAGCCTTTGGTGGGCTGTGGTTGGACCCAGCCCACTTCGGCCAAACTTGTGGGCTGCAGTCCAATTGCAGCCCACCTTGGCCCCTTGCCTATTAGGTTAGGTTTGAGCCTACCTATTGTCTCTAGCCTAGCCCATTTGGGTCCATTTGGACCCTATAACCCTGTTTACCATTTTCACCTAATTTGATTAGCCTGATCCTTAATTTTGGGATAATATAGGATTCCTAGGATACCCTTGACTCGTACCAAACATAAATGTGCTAATAAGATAATTAATTCTATTAGTTCGCTAATGACTTTACTTGCGTGAATTAATAGGATTGACACCGCGTGAGGAAGATTTTGGGATCCCGGACTAGCAGACGAGTTTTACCTTACCGTGGAGACCCCCCAGGCGAGTAGAGTTATACAAATCTAGAATAACATGATACAGTAGGAAATGTCAGTATTAATGCATGCAGTCGGTACTCCCTGTTATATCTTTTGCATATGTAGTTATTTATAACCTGTTCATCATAGTATCATGAGAATGTTAATGTGTATGATAATGTTTTACATGTGTCCTGTATGATATACCGTTGCATAGATGTATGATTGCTGTGAATATGGACTGTAATGATCATGATGACTATAACATGCTTTATACACGCATAAACACTGCACCACTTCCACCTATCATTAGTAGTCGAATTCTGACTAGGCAGTACCCCTACTCACTCAGCCCAGGGTTAAGGGCAGAGTGTATCATATATGTCTATACTATTAGCGGCCTACACCTGAGGTCGGGAAGCCTATGTGGCATTCAGGTAGTTATACTGCATAGTTAGGACTAGATTATGATGATAGAAGAACATGATTGTGAGGCGGGGATATAACTCTAGCGGTACCCGACGACGCAGGGTTAGGGCGTCTGTTGATGAGCCGAGGGCTCCTGATTCTCCCGCCGAGGGCGGTGATGATTTAGAGAGAGTGAGATATGGACTTACGACCGGGGTCCTGAGTCTGATGGCCACAGACAACCGGTCACATGTAGTGTCGCCATACACGTGTAGGTGACATTACCGCTAGATGTGTATATATCCCCCCCTCGATGTATGTGATGATGGATGATTGTTTCGTAAGAGTATTTACCCTGTGTGGTGAATAGCTCGGTGAGCGATGATAAGTATGATTATTGTTTTGGTAGACATGAGATGACTGAACTGCTATTTTATTGCTGTGCATAACACGTAAACCTATGATTGAGATGTGTACGAATAAGAGATTGTCTCAAACTTTATATCTCAAACTTTATATCTGTGTGAACTGATCATAATATGTTTGGTAAACTAGCATGTTCCAAGATAGTGATTGGTAATCTTTATCAATTGCATTGACTTAGTAAATTGTGGTAAGTCATTTTAATAAGCATGTCGTTATCGTTAGTAAATTTAGGCATACATTGGATATACACCTGTGATGTCATTATTTTAGATTGTATGGATCATACTCGCTGGGCTGTAAGCTCACCCCTCGTGGCGTATTATTTCAGAGCTAGGGGACGCAGGTGCGGGTAGCGAGGAGTAACCGCTTTCTTTCTTTTTAGTACGTATGTTAGTTGTATTAAGCCCCTGCGAGGGTATGATGATGATGTTGTATCTTTTTGGACTTTAACTTAGTATTTTGGATGTATATTTGGAAGGCTTGTTGTGGCCTGTGGACTTGTATCCGGACTCTTATAATTGAGTTTATTTATGGTGAAATTGTGCTGTTGTGTGCCTTGTGAAATCCTTGTACTGACAGGTCATGTGATACACCGCGTGGAGGGATTTACCCACGCGGTTTCCACGTGTATTTGGAGGTCTGGGTGTTTCATTCGGCCTCTCACCCAGCGCAAACGCACAGAGCAAACCCAACTATAATTTGGTCAAGGCTAATTTCTTCTTGAAAACTGTTATAGCTAGAAATGTTCTGGCTATTCAAATTACACTGAATTTTTAATGGAACAAAGCAAATCAAGCAAAGTAAGACATTTTTAATTGATACAAACTTGTAGTAATAGTTCATGAGATCTAAGAGTAGGTGTTTGTATGTCATACCATCATGAGAAAATGAATATAAATATTGGTCAAATTGACATATGAGGCAATCAGATGTTCACTGAAAATAACCATGGCAAACATTCTTTTAACATATTTGCATTTGGCTTAACTGAATGCTACTGGTTTTGTTAAGAAGTATCTATTGACTATCACACCACCTTTTAAACGTCAAATAGTTTATGTCTCTTATCTTCCTTCTTTCCCCTAAATTAATTTTGACATCTAAGATTTTAAAGGAATCTAAACCTCTTCCCAAACATTTGATCCTTGCTTACCCAAACAAAATGACAAAATAAATGCGGATTGCATTCTTACGTTCTGATCTTTTAGATGAACAAGCTCTGCTTTCAGCTCCTCCATGGCAGCTCCAAGTCGTACAGCTTCACCAGTAGAAACTGCATCAATTTCTGCAATTTCTGAATCTTTTTCAGCTAGCAGCATCTGGTAAAAGTTAAGAACATAATATCAGAAATCATGTCATTCACAATAATCGTCAACCTTATTTTCTCCTTTCCATTGTCTAGGACAAGATATACAAAAAGAAATAAAAATAAAGAGAATAAGTTATAATGAATGAAAACCAAGAAACAGTTGACCCTGCCCTTTAATCAAGATAGTAAACTAAAACCATGGCATCAAAATAAAGTTTGTACTAGTACATGCTATGAGAAAGTTCAGGGAGAAGTTGATTGTATCAACTATCAATTATACCACTTATAGACTTTATTTTCCTAAAGTATGCAAGATCCTAGATAAGTGTAAGCTTGACGGTCTTGAAGTTGTGAAGGACGATAAAGACAATTTACCAACAAAGACAAATTTAAACATCTTTCAGTCTCCATGATGCAAATGGCATTTGACAATTCTATCTCGTGCCAAAATGAACTTATCTATTTTGAGCTTAAAGCAGGATATACTAAGACATTTTAAGGGCCAATCAAGCATTCTGCAGTAAGACTTGCCATGAACTGTGTCCGTTGAAGTAGGAGGGTTTTCGAAAGATGGTCAACCTTTTTATGGCAGTATTGGATAAAAAGAAGCACAGATATAAATATGCATAAATTTCTGCACAGTTATGTTGAATATCTGTGCACATAGGTCTCATCTAAGAACTCACGTATTGTTCGGGATCTAGAGAACTACAAACAGAACAAACCTAATCTGTAAGGATACTTGAAGGTATGAAGCAATCACACCATCTATCTAGTTGCCACAAGTGACCAGTATGCCCTTACCTATAGTTTCTCAATAATGGCATAAAGAGAAGGACCATGTCATAGATGCTCCTAATGCCTCAAATATGTCGGAAGAGGTCAATTTTACAAAGAAGAGCTTCATGTCTAAGATTATACCTGGCACCTAGAGGTTGAGTCTGATCAACTAGGATACTATGTTGGATATATTACCAGCTTTTTCCATAATAAGGTTTGCCAGTTCTAAATGGGTCAGAAGGAGCACTACTGCTTGAATCTGCATAAGGATTGTTCTACCACCAACGTTAACTAAGCCACATCTTTAAATGAAAGAGTTATCCACCCCAAAACCTCAAGGCTGTGCTTGCCACTTTGATAAAAGAAAACGAGCCAAAACTCCCTCAGCCATACCACTCAAAAATCTACCAGAACAACTAAAACAGAGTTCCACCATTTGAAAATAATACAATATCAAAGACCTTTAAGAACTACGAGAGTATGGGTTACCTGCAGAGAAGATATCGTTTCAGTTGCTTTGCTTCTCTCTGCTAAAGCATCAGCGAGTTGAGATTCCAAACTTTCTAATTGCTAAATATCAAGGCAGCAGGATACAAAATTAAGGAATGAAAACATTGTGTAAGGTAATTATTTCTACTAATAATTAAATCAAGTAGTCAGTAATTGGTACTTAAATAAAAATGTAACCTTCTGATGCTTAGCAGAAAGCTCCATAATTGATGCTTGTCTTTTCTCATCTGCAGATTGGAACGAACTTTGAATTTGCTCTAGCATCTGTAAAAGCATCAGAAGACTTTGTCCTATAATTTCTCCTAAATTGAGAAAAGGATAGTGGTAAAACTTGTAGAAATGTAGCTTAAGAGGCAGAGTACAAGCAAATCAGCAAATAGCATAAACAATTACATATATGGTTTGTTGACTTCATTCAATGACACATTTCTACAATAATCACTGTATGCTAGCTCTGACTACACATGCCTATTAAGAATTAGGCATGATTCCTAAAATTAGCCGATCCTGAGTCAGATCGGCCGATCCAAACCCAAAGCTAGTCTGGTGACTGGTTTTGGTCTATAATCGACCGAAACCGAAACTCAACAATATTGACTGAAACTAAATTTTTTTTAACATACACGTTGAATCTAAAGATGCATATAAACTTAGGAGATATTAGTAATTGATATCCTTAACTGTCTTCTTTTTAAGTTTCTAGCTTTACCCTCTTTCTGTCACACACTCTCCTTACACCCTCACATTTCACAAATTCATTCCGCGACTAATCCGATGAGCCCCTCCGGCTATACTCCACACTTTGGTGAATTCGGGAAATTTTTTTTCTTATTTCTCATTTTCTTTTTCCTTACCCACTTTTTAGCTCCTCTTTTCCTGTTGCTAGATCGCTCTTCATTGTTGTTATATAGCAGTAATTTACAAGTATAAAATTTAATAAGTTTAAAGAAATTATTACGATCTGATCACATAGGTTAAGTCGAGTCAAGTTAGTTAATTAGCTTTATCTTATTATTTTAAATTTTAAATAAATCGGATAATCCGTATGTGGATCCGATCGGCTAGGAATTTTTACTCCTATAAATATGAGTAGACATGTGTTAATAATTATCATTTAAAGAATCTAAGTTTAGTCAAGTTAATATTTTTGTCATTATCTTTTACCGTAGCCGTTAGATTGTCTTTATCTTTCTACGAGTAAATCATAACTATAGAAGCATTTCGTCTTCTAAACCCTAACCACCTTCCTCCACTAACAGCCACCCTATCTTACGGTCGTCCACCACCCTCTAACAACTGTCGCAAGTCGCAACGTCAAATATTTACTATTGTGCCATATTTTGACCTTCATTTACTATTTCATTTATAACTTTTCATCTAAATGTTAGATTCTTGTGAAACCAGATCTATTAAAACCCTAACTTCTGAGACTACCTTCATATAAATTTCACAATTTTCTTACATCCAGATTATTTTAGATCAGGTTCATAATAGGAATTCATTATAATCGTGAGCAAATCTTTTTTATAGTTTTTAGACTTCATATCTGACTAATTTTTATTTTCTTAATTTTTTATTATTTTTATATATTTTTAGAAAAAATTTTGCATTCTTAATAATATTTAGAATTTTACGTAATTAAAAATAGTCCGACTCGATATAGATGGCCAAATACAACCGATACAGCCGATACGACCAATACATATCATTTTTTCTAATAGTCAATTCCGATCCCAATACTATTCCAAACCTTGAAATTAGGATGCAGTTCTAGTTCATAAAAGGTTATACTAGTGATGTGAGTTGACTGCATTAAAATGATCAACCAACTTTCTTTGTAATTAAATTTTTCATCGATCAGGTGAATACTTCCATAAGACCTCGTGCCAACCCAATATAAACATTGATATGTAGGTATCCATAATATCCATCATCTCGAGGGAAACATGGATCTTAAATAATTCTGAAGCAGCTTATGACCTCACAAGCTCATAACCACCGAGTTTATGGGAGAGGAGAAAAGGACCACCAAAAATTGAGGTAGAACCTCAAAATATATTTCCCCAATTTTGGAAGGCATACAAAAACTTAAAGAAAATACAAAAAAAGAAGTGAAGAATGTAGGTTTAACCTTTAATTGGTCATTACAAACATGTTCTCTCAATTTGGAATTCAATTTCAGAACAATTGAAAGTAAAAGGTGGATTTCTATGGTTTATTTTTCTTCAAAATTAGAAACATACTAAAAACATGTCTTGAACTAGTTCTTTAACAGACCTCTCTAAATTTTGATGATATTTGAGGCCAAACCAAAGAAGTATAATTTCTCTGATTTGTTTAGCCAAATTGGAAAAACTCATGAAAAAGCATCAATAAGTAAAAATTATTATTATTGAGTATATATCTTGTAGAACAAAATGATAAACAAGGGCAATCAACAGAATATGTTGCAGAGCTTGCAAGCCAAGAAAGGTACAATTAACAATAACCTAACTGGTAAATACCTGTTCTTTCTCAAGAATTGACTTTTGTAAACCCTCTAGGGCATTCTCCTTGGCTTCCAAAGAACGACGCATCTCGTCAATGCTATCTCGAAGTCTAAACATTATTTGCATCAATATGATTAACAATGCATATGATAATTCATTGAATATGACAAGGAATTCAAATAGACTAAGTGGATGACCTATAATAAGACAACAATAGAAGTACCCATCAACTAACTATTAAAGTGCACATTACAAGTAGTGTTTCTTTTGAGCCAAGATCAAAGTCAGATCTTGACTATGATTGGGCCAAGCAATTGTAGAACCTGGTGAACTTGACCTACTGCTGCTTGTTATGCTGAGATGTGGAGACTGTGTGCTTCAAGATGGGGAGGGAACCTTAAGGAAAAGACACCAAGCTTCCCAGCAGGCAGCAGTGCTTCCTGTCGAGTCCCAATGCTGTAGAATTGGCTTTCTTTTTCCTTCATAGAGGGAATAAGATGTTTAGGTGGTAAACTATAGGTATATGCTTATTAGAACTCTGAATTTTTCATTCAGCTCTGGAGATTGAATTGGTAGTCCATGCAGATATATGATTTTATCTGCCACGTTGGAATTCACAACCAAATGTCTCTGCATCCAACCAACACATAAGTCACATTCATAGTAGAGGGTATGCTAGTTCACTCGAGGAGAATGCTTTCTGTTTTGCTGAAAAATCAGTCCAAACTACATCCTAAGCGCTTTGCTGTAGCCAAGCTTACTGATAGCCTACTGGCAACAGCCACTTCCCAGCTTATAAGGCATGAGACGGATCTAGGATTGAAACTTCCCTTCGGGATCACAAGGTATTGTGAAACACTTAATTTTTGCTCATCCACTCTTATGGTTATATATTAAAGTTCTAATGTCAATTGCAGAGTAGCCTCTCTTTTTTCTATGTCAGGATCACCATAAAGCTTTCTCCAAAACATTATGATGGCCTGTATATGATGATATGGGCAACACAAAAATTACATGATGAAAACATGAAAAATTTAGTAAAGAAATAAGGCTCGATGGACAAAGCAGTAAACCTAAACGCTACTCCTTCGGAGAGGGTTAAAAAAAAAACATAATACCAGAAAGTTGTAATGTACTTCAGTTCACGATCAAATTAAATAGGCCAGAAGCAGTAGCGCTAAAGTTGCACGATAAGAATCCTGATGTTTTAAGTTAAAGTGGAGCAGGAATCAAAAGCATGTGTATTCTAAAGTGCAGCGTGTGTATCTTACTGATCGTACAACTCCAAATTAGAACCTTTCCTGGAGTAATAAACTGCAGGACAGATGGATGAAGCAAATATGTTCTAATGGATATTGACAGATAATGAATTTATCAGTCTCAAACTTCCAAAGTTCCAGTTCCTACCGTAGAGAACATCTTCTTTACCACTTCAAACTAGCTTCTATGCACAAGTATCAAACTTTTACACATGAAGTACAAGAACACAGCTTGGACCCAGTTAGAACCGTGTGGTATCAAGTATTAATCCAACGATATAAATTGTCAAAAGCTACTTTATTAAAGAATAGTTATTTACAACTGAATAGCAAGTAGACACTCAAGAGGAGAGATTACTTGTTGTTTGCTGCCCGTAACTGTTGTCTTTCAACATCCATTGATCGCAATGCTTCATTGGCTTGTTGACGAGTGCGATCCAGTTCCTGTTGCGCTAAAACTTGCTGTGATGAAGCTTGTTCAACCTTCCCATTTACATCATTAAAACGAGCTTCCAAATCATCTTTTTCCTGGAAATTTGAGCATTGAATCAAATATTACCAAAATTAAATCAGTTAAAGGTAGCCACTCGGAACCACTAGTTAACGACATCACATGAGCGTCAAGAGCGATGTAAACACAAGAGAAAGGATATGCAAGAAGCATACAAGTAATTCTGATTATAGGGAATCAACTAGTACAACCTAATTACTAAGGAGCTCATATTATCTCATCCTATCATGAGTAATTCTCCAAAAAAAGTTTGTCTTTAATCTTTATTTCACCGTGTCACTAAAACTCAAGTCTGATAACTGATTGATGGAAAATTATAAAAAACAAAGTATCATTCTGTTAAAAACTAGACAATTGCAAGAACTTTTCCCTTCCTCAGTTTTGCATCTTCTTTATCTCTTGGCAAAGTATCTGACAGAGTTGACCTCTCAGATAACAGAAGTATGCAATTTTCAGTACTTGAGACTTACCAGTGTTCTTATTCAGATCTAAAACCGCAATGTTTTACACAGAAATCATTGCAGATCAGAAATGTTCTGCTTATTTTATACTGTCATATATTTCTTAGCCTAATGGCAGACAATAAGCTGGAGCATTGGCATGTTTTCATCAGTTATAGGAATGTTCCAATGCAAAAGCATAAACAGAAAACAAAAAGAGATTACACATCACTAGGAACAAACAGAAATGACAATTTTTAAAAATGCTACCTTTTGCAACTCTTGTATACGTTGCTTTGCACGTTTGTGAAGCCTCCCAAATTTAGAATCCAGCTCAACATACTTGTCATCACGTTCCTTTATTTCTTGTTCCATTTTATGTTGAGCTATACAGGTAAAACTATAAAATAAATCAAGTTTTCAAAAGAAAACTTGGAGGGAGAACCACATAAAATGCCATTTACATAATCTTATAAGTTATAAAGAAATGTAACAAAATCCTATTACATTTACAAAATCTAATAAAGTGGAGATGGATTTTTTTTTCTAACAAGAATGATAGATGGAAAAAGATAAGGACTCTCTATTATTGCCAAAATTATGTTGAGAATCTTTAGCCCCAAATCACATCCAAATGATCACGCTACCATAAGATCCTAGTGATACCTAAAAGGAGCACATGTAGCAACATTCTTAGGCTCAGAGAAAGAGAAAAAAAATGTATATATTCCATACTGCAAGTAAATACATTCAAGAGGTTCAATAATAAGTAATTTGCAAATTTGCTAATGTGTCCATTTGAGATAACAGTGATGGTTAAGATATTCAATCTCATATTTATGTAGGGATTGTAGATGTAGTTAATATGGCTGACTTAAAGTAGTAGGTCTACAACATATCAAGACTCGAAGCATTTTTCCCAAACTAATCCTCAGATGCAGTACTTAAAGTAGTAATCTATCCCATATTAACGTAAAACTTGCAGATGTAGTATTCCAGTTCAGAAACAACCATTAGTTGTAGATAGTATTCCAATTTATTTTCTGCTTGAATATGTTACATAGCAGAAAATTAAATGTTTCTAAAAGAGTAAAGTAAACAATTTATGCATCAGACAAATGCACTATACAGAACATAGCAACTAACCTTCAACAAGCTTCACAGAAAGCTCCTGAACCTTCCCATCAGCATCAGAATATGCAATCCTGAGATGCTCCAAAGCTGCCTCTGCTGCCTTTTGTGTTTCTTTCTGCTCCTGAATTTTCTCATTCAAATTCTTTATCTGTTCATATAAGTTGTTCACTAGTTCAGAAGCTTCTTCTTCTCGTCTGATTTCACTACCTTTCACTGGAACACCTTTTGATCTTACATGTTCAGATAATAAATCTCCGAGTTGAGACTTCAAGTACTCATTTTGTAAAATTAGCTCCATAGCCATGAGTTGATCATGATCTTCATCTGGACTAGCAAGATTGTCACGATCACCATTTTCCATGCTAATATTTACTTTCTCAAACATTTTTGCAGCATCCTCTTTATGGACTTCAGGTGTTTCATCACTCTTCTTGTCTTGACTCACCAATGACGTGTCTTCTTCAGTAGCCATATCAACAATGAAAATCTAGACCTACAAAAGGACGTAAACCACCATCCTGTCAAGGACCTAATAGTAACTATAATTAGAATCATCACATTCATATCAAAGGCAAAGATAACAAAGCAAGAAGGAAAATGCATCATCTAATCTTGTCACTAAAAAGCAAAGCAAATAGCAAATAGAAAGGCGATTGGAGTCCACATCAGCAATTGTGGACTGTTAAACAAGAATTCAAATAACTAATCTAAACCACAAGATTCTACATCAATGACTGCACAATGACGTCAATCAACAAGAATTCAAGAATTAACGTGTGGGAAAATATCAATTAGGATAAGGTTAGAAAATAGAGCTCGTGCAGGAAGCAACCCTAATCTGCTTATTTCGAATATCAAGAACATGGAAAAATTAGACCCATCTCCCAATTCACCAACCTTGAAGCACCTCCTACATCATATTATCCAAATCGGGAAAAATCCAGACACAAATCAAGAAGAACGAACCCCACCCGCCACTAGAACCAAGAACAAAGATCAAGATTCCCTTATAAGCGCCAGTTGAATCGCGGAGTTCCAAATGCAATTAGCCTTCAGATCCAAAACCCGGATCGTATAAATCTCTAGCAAGAACATGGGCCGATCGTAAAGACGGAATCGAGGAAGGACTCGAACAGAGATCTAAGAGAAGGGCGTACCTGATCGAAATAAACAATGAAGTATCGGTGCGCCAGAAATCAAGAATTGAAAAGGAAGAAACAAGAGACAAGAAAAACTCGCTGTTGTTACTCGGCACTTCACCCTTGGGTAGTCTTAAAGAGGAGGTAAGAACGACTGGGCTGTAGGTTTCTTTTATAAGGGCAAAGATTCGGCAATTGGATAAAATGATAGGGGTATTTTGGTCTGTACAGAAAAAAGAAACACGGATCAGCTACAGCGATATCCATTAACGAATTGACAAGTGAGACGATCCACTACGATTGGGATAGTTACAATTATTAGATTCCGGAACGCCACTTCTTTTTAAATAACTCTTCTGAATTTTTTGTTGCGACCCATGGACGAAAAAGATGATAAAGACCAAAATACCACTCGATTTATAATTAGAGTAAAATTTCTCACTTTTTTTTAAAATTTAAATTTAAATATATCATATGACTATTCACAAGATAAATTATAGTTAGAAAATATAAATCTATAAAAAAAAGTATTTAAATTTACGATATCTGTGTGTCACAAGAAAAAGGTTTAAGAGTGTTATGTAAAAAATAATATTAGTTCATATATTTTAAGTATAATTATTCTAAAATTTAAATACAAATATATAGAAAAGTGGATGATTTAAATTTCTTTTTTTTTAAATGATAAGCTTACATTAAACGAAAATCTTAGAACTTTCTCTGTTAAAGCTAATATTAATTAGCTTACGTAAAGTATTTTCTATTAAAAAAAATGGTATTAAAGAACATTATTTTTAAAGATACTTTGACTAATGCGTCAATGGTTTCTGGCAAGAGTGAGTTTTAAAGCTTGGAGATCGAAGGATTGCTTGCCATCTTTCAATGACCTCGTCATGCTAAAATTAACTTTTAATAACAGCTAGCAAAATTGATCCCGAGCTCATCAAGCATTGGAAGTACAAAATAGTCAACAGCGTCCCACGTGACTGGCTTAAGAAAAAAGGTTGACCTTGTTTACGATGCGTCCTATTTCTCCCTGACCCACAGTAAAAGAAGTAGGATTGATGACAAAACCTTCGTCAGGAAACAAGGGGGATATCCGATGGGACTAAAAAAATATATAGTTTTTAAAATAATAATGCTTTTGTGCATATTGATGTGCATCTGTTGAGTATATTTATGTGAGTTTTATTATAAAAAAATATGTATTTAGTATAAAAAAATGAATACATTCAGTTTCTAGTGCCTAATTTTATTATTAGTAAAATCTGATAGTTAATTTTTTAAATTTTAATAACAAGGATGTAGTATAGTTGACCTGCTTGTATCTTTGTGAAGGATGATATCCAGCAAGAAAGCTCAGTAATTATGTAACTGCATTCATATATCAGAACTTAATAATTAACAGTAACAACAAGCACCATAAGCTGTAATACAATCATATGCAACCAAAAGATCTACTAGATATGTATAATTACACTAATTTTTGCAATGGGCACAAAAAGGAGCCATTCGTCCCATCTCAGGATTTAAATAGACATAATACAGTGTTCCAACATTTCTATCAACAACAACATTGATTAATCGAGAACATAAATAATTTGAATTATTTGGTAGGCACAAAAACAAGCACCAATAAGGAGACAAGAAAGCAGCCCCAATTATCCCACTGAAGTACAGGGAACTCAAATCTTATCGAAGGGCAGCTGCTGACATTACGCTATTCCAGAACAATCTCTGTCTGTGATTTAAGCAGTAATATGTAGCTGAGAGGTAGACAAGTTGATCTTCTCAGACGCGAGCTCTGCCAACTTCATTTTTACAACAACTTAACTTCTCTTTTCAGCATAACCACACCCTGCAATATCAATTACTGATATTCATTTGATACAGCAGATACTAGTCAAGCATATACTCATACTTCTACTTCATAGCTTAATTCTCTAGTTTAACATATGAACAATACCAATATTATCAATCATCTGAATAAGAAAAAAATTAAGTGCAATGTATATGATTAGCATGGAATTACAGCTGGAGAATAATCTACCAAAAAGTAGTGTAAAATCAAATATCTACAAGGAATGCAAGGATCTTCAAGAAACAAGCCTCGGCAACTACAGGATTTTCAATTAAATTTATTTAACTATGGAAGAGCAGGGAAGTTTTTCCCCTCAAAATTCTCTCTTCCTTTTCATGAAGTTAATCAGCTGTGCAATCTCTAAAATCTCTTCCCTCTTGTAAACTTTTTCCTTTTAGTTGAATAATTTAAGGGTCCATCCCTATTTCTCAAAAAAAAAAAAAATGGAAGGGTTCATATTTATTCCATTCCGTTGAAAAATGGTAGAACAACAAGAAAGGTTGTATATTTAGCGGAAAAAGCTGTGCCCATGATTTTCCTAACATAGATAAAAAAATATCTTTCTCCAATGGTTTACTTTGTGACATAGATGAGGTTTACCAAATTTCTATCTGTTTGACTACAGATCTAGAACTAAGGACTTAAGGAATCAACCTTAGGAAATCTTCTAGGTGGCTTGTTGGGATATCAACTAATAGCTTTGAAGTTGATTATCTCGAGCTCTTGTCATTTGTCATTTTATCTCCAAAAAATGGAAGAAAATGATAAACAAAAGCCTCCTACAGAGCGCTGGCCCTTAGTTCCTTATCTCTTTTTTATTTGTTCTTCATTACAAAAGTTTCACTGAAAAAAAAAATTCCAAAAGACTAGATTCTCCTCTAAATTTCTTAATTAATTTTTCATAAATACCATGTCACAAGAAAATTTGCATAAACAAGATAACATCAACAGCACCAAAAAGTGGTTAAAACCAACTATAGATCCTCCAGAATTTTCGATGCAGGAAGGAAATACTTACCATTAGACCTCTCATCTGTGAAACTGATAGCTATATGCTCAAAATAATCTTTATTAGCATCTGTAATCAATTGGAACAAATAACCATTATATTAAAAAATTATAACCGAGATAATAACATTTCAAGTAGATCCCAGAATTTGATAAACATCTACACATTTTACTTACCGTGCTTCATTGTTAAAGAGGGCTCCTCATCTTCTACAAATCCAACTACTTTGGCTGGATTTCCTATGGCCATGCTATAAATAACAAAAAGAAAAATCAATCAATAAATAATGCTACACCACTCATGATACTCATCACAGAATAAAAGGAGCAATGATATTCCAACACTTGCTTATCATGACAAAGGGAAGAGTGCAGTTAAGCATGCAATGCTTCAGTCTCTGTCAGTTCCATAAAATTGTAAATTCAGTATATTCCGTTAAACTGAAGACCAAACATTAATAATTGTGGAACATGGACTCAAAATATGGCCAACAAAATTTCTTTTAGAAATAAATCTTGCTTTAGGATTTAAAACCAAAATGATTTTCAAAGAACCTCCTTTCAGCAATCTTCTTTCTCAAGGAGAAACTAAGAATCTACCTTCAAAGTATTCCAACACCTAAAACTCCCTTTTTATCAGCATTGCTGAAATGGATAGATGGGAATGAAAAAAGTGCTACTGAAGTTGAATACTCACTGTAGACCATGAAAAAGACCATGTTATCAAATTCTAAACCTTGCCAGGCCAGACAATAAGTATTATCATTCCTTGCATGACCATCTTATTTTAAGTCATGTCGCCATTGTTCTTTTTTCATTAAAATACAACAAAAAAACAACTTCTAGGGGCTTAAAAACAATTCATGATAAATAAGCCAACAAGAGCAATTTAAAGTGGAAGGTACTAAAATTGAGTACTTCCAAGTTCCAACCTGTGAGGAGGTACATCCTTTAGTACTAGGGAACCAGCAGCAATCATGGCACCTTCACCTACAACTATATTACCAAGTATTGTTGCACCAGCTCCAATAAGAGCACCTTGACCTATTTTAGGGTGGCGGTCTCCATGTTCCTTTCCTGTGCCTCCTAGAGTAACACCCTGTGAGCAAATTTTTATACTTGTAAAATGATAGTCTTTGTTATTGACAAGGTAAGGCATCTATGATATTCAATGTCCTTTAAATGAATAAATACATGGCCAATGTTCAAATACAATTTTTTAAAAAAAAAAAGAGAGATAAATAGGAGTATAGTACATAATACTAAGAATGCATGTAATGTAAATCGTCACCAGCTAGATGTGTAACTTAGATAAAACTCTCTCTTGTATCTCGGTGTCATTTGGAGGATGTTAACTTGATATCTGAAGCATCACATACTGTCCATCTTTATCTCAAATTGTAGGTAAACCCACTCCCTGCCATGGCCCTCACATCCACCAGATCACCCTCCTTGGTGGAGGCGCTGATGAACTGATATCCCACTTATAAATATTTTCAACTGTGAATCTTAAAACAGCCTCTCAATGGCCCACTATAATTTAAGTTTTCTCTGTATATTGAGATTTGGCAAATGCCCATAGAGGGACCGCGATCATGTGAACAACAATGGGATATTTTAGAAAACATAAAGTTGTAGACTTGTAGGCAAGGGGTTGACAAAGAGCCACACCAGTTGGCACCTGGATGACAGTGGGCAGCTAGAGGTGGCACAAGAGAGTATCAGAACACTTTCTGGCATCTGCGTCATTCCCAAGAAGGTCCTTACACAATACATGACAGTTGTACCCATTGACATGCCTAGTAGAGCCAATCCATGCTAGGCATCTTTACAAACAGTTGCTCTATTCCCTTTGTACAAGTTAGTGGAACTAGCTGCATTAGAAGGAAAGAATTGTTGTTCGAATAAACATAATGAGTCATCGGAAATTGTCTAAATCCCTTGGACAAATAAAGTATTCACTCTGAAAAGGTGAAATGAAATTATCTAAGTACTGCAGAGGGAAATAAAGAATCCCAAAAGTTGCAATATATTTTGCACTGAAGCAATTTGGCAAACAGCCTGCACTATTGGTAACTATATATAAATAAGAGCTTAACTTTCCAGCCATTATGACAGTTCTATTGTTTCCCATGCAGATAGAAATGTAGAATTCCAAATTCTTAGTGATATAAAATTAACTGATGGAGTAAATTTGCTCAGTCCCTACCAACAGACAACAAGAAGAGCATCATCTGCTGTGAAGTGAAAGAACTTGAAGATAGAAAATGAAATGACAAAAATATAAACTGTGAAAAATGATATGTCTACACTTGCCTGCATAAGAGAGACCCAGTTTCCAACAACAGCAGTTTCACCAATCACTAAACCTGTCCCATGGTCCAATAATATTCCCTCTCCTATGCTTGCAGCTGTCAATATTATAACAGAACAACATAAGCATTGATCTATGCATATAGTACAGCATCAGACCTTACGACTAAGCTCGTAAAACAACAAAAGCTTAACAACAACAGGAATAGCAATAGAATAGAGAAATTGACATCCTGTTCCTAAAGCTAATTAACAGGATGTGATTATAAGCCCTTGTTATTATCTCTCCTTATTCGAGTAAAATTTGCAAGGTGTGCAACAGTGGGCCTATCTCACGACATGAGGTATTAGGTATGTCAGTGAATATATATCTTGCTCCTCATAATTATCATACATTCAAATACCATGAAATTAATGTCAATCATTGGACCCATGCCACCACTCCTCAATAAATCCTTTAAATGCCTACAAGAACTCCTATACGAGACAATAACTAGCTCACTTCATCTTTCATCTAGATTGGGCTAAGACTTCTATCTCAATATTAGGTAGGAGTAGCTTTCCTCCAGATCTATCCATCTCCTTTCTTTGGTGCTTTCCTGGGTGGTGCCACCTGACTTCACAGTCTTCTACAGATCATGGATAACATCTGTGTATTATGAATCTTCAATCTTCAACCGTCTGCTATCTGTTTTTTAATGTCGGTTGACCTCCTTGGTCTTTAAAGTATACTAATATACACCTAGGAGAGCATGGCACACGTAGATGCAGAACATTTTATGGCAAAAATGCAAGCCAGATATCTTTGGACAAGTATAATATGGATCAAGATGATGTAACATGGCAGGTGTTACATGCAATCATTTAATTTTCAATATATTCTACAAATTACTTCACAGAGCACTAGTAACAACTACCCAAACATTGAACAAGGACAAATGCTTTCAACAATTCATGTAAAGCATACAAATCAATTTTGATTATCACCATATTTGAATACTCAATATGATGTCAAGTTTTCAAGCCAACCGGCATGACAATCCTTGATGTTAACCACCTAATGACCTAACCAATAACCAGTTGAAGTATTTTGCAGAAGAAATATTCAAGCAAATAGATACAAGCAACAACCTAAAATGCTTGAATGAGTATAGACGAATTTTACTTATTTGTAGTGTGCCACAGATGAATACACAAACAATAATGATGATTGAAATTTTCACCACATGTGAAAACAGCATCTGGTTTAGAGAAGAACAGATGTGCAAAATAAAATTAGAAGCCTCAAAATGAGTTCCAGAAGCTGACAGTTTTGCATCCGACATTTCATGCTCTGTAATAAGTTACTATGATCTTACCCATCAGGTGCTGCAGACTTATAGATAGTCTCTTTATTCAAACCTAAGAGTTCCCAATATTTGATAACAGCAATTTCAGAATACATGATATTACTGAAAATCAGAAGAAAAAAAAAGGAACACAGTCGAGAGAGAACTCCTTCAGAAATAAATAAAATTAGGTGAGGATCGATACCTGGGTGTATATCCACAGCAAAAACCTAAGAATGGGAATATAGATTAAATGGTTGTCATTAAAAATTATAGGAGAGATGATATTTGCTAAACATACAGCTTATTGAAGAAAACTAACAATTGTGAAACCAATATCACCTCGCTAATTCGACTTTGCAGTGCCAAGGCTAAAACTTTACGTCCTTGATTCCATAATACATGCGCTATTCGATAAGACTGCAAAGAATGGTAACCCTGAAAGAATTTCACACAGCATTCAATCTCATTATACTAAATTAAAATAAACAAAATATAGATACATCAGCAGAACCAGCTGCAGAAACTGCCCCTGATAATATAGATGAAGGGATAACAGTATATGCCTTATCCCCCAGCCAATGGAGAAAACCTAAATGGGCATGAACTAAAAAGTACAAATAAAAGATACCCAAGTATGCTAGGAATATCACCAGACTCTAGATAACTAAATATGGGGATTCATCTAATCTTCCGGCACATACCTTCAGGTACAACAATGCCCAACTATATTGTGCACAAGCAGGATCCCTGTCCTTGAAGGCCTATATCAGAAAATCAAATTACCAAGCTTTAAATAAATCCCTTCAAGAATTGCATGGTCTTCTACTAATATATATATATAGCCAAAGGTGAATTTCAGATGCCTTGGAAGTATGGTGATGGAATCACCTGAGCATCTAGGCGAATTGAGCGTTGAATACCCCTATTATTCATCATAACATCATCAAAGATGTCCATAAGTTGAGTTGCTAACAATGTTGGATTCTGGAGCCTATTGGCTAGTACAAAACCCAATGCCCGCTCCAAACAGTCATGAGATAATACACTGGCATATAAGAAGCTACTCAAAACTGGCTCCTTCTCAGCCTGCATGACACGCATATATGTTGATGAAGAACAAGTCGATAGGAAAGAAAAATTGATAATATTGCACTATAGCAGGACACCTCCCAGTTGTAGGAATCATGAGCAAGGAGTCAAGAAATATAAAATTTAGTAGAATCCCCTTTATCGCTATGTACTTTGTTAATTTCTCTTGGATAGAAGGGAAAGTTCACGGAAAACAAAAAATTTGAGAGGTCACTAAACAGTAAACACTGGTCCCAGGTAACTCTTCCAATAATCATAGACTTTTTAATGATGCACAAAGTATCCAGAATTTAATGCCCCACCACACCTAACAAAGTCCGGCCCTTTAGTTTCACCTATTGTTTAACTTTTACCACTTTACTTGCAAAAAGAAACTCGGTAACCTTCTCGACCAGGTCAAAGTAGTTCTTTTACATGCAAAATAACTTCCTAGCCGGCTAGCCCTAAAATCAAAGTTTTAACAATTTAACTCGAGAGCTTCCTGTTAGGATTTTTTGCACTTTTTCTACTGGATATAAGAAAAAAGCAAAGAGCCATGGCATGAAGAAAGGAGTAATTTCGACCTCGGACTTCGCTTCCTCCTTCACGGCCTCCCAAATAGGATCTCCAACCGAATCAAGAATCGTCCTTGACATCGAATTTGGCTTCGAATTTTCCATCACGTAGATGGGAAAGATGCTCTCGGAGCGGCACTTCCGTGGCCTCGAACACCAACTACCGCTACTCTTAGTAGCATCATCCCCGATAGAGTGCTTAGATTTCACCTCCTCCCCTTCCTCCATCTCATGGATAACAACGCATCCGCAAGACATCATACAAACAACAAATCTCCCACCGGGTAACGAGAAAAAGAATTCGAAATTAAGGTTAGGGTTTCCTTTCCTCTTCCTAAATCCTAGGGAATCAAAGGAGAGGCGGAGGAGAAGGGCACAGACGAGGACGAATAGTCGCCTCTCCTCGCGGCTCAGCCCTCGGGGCAACTGACGATAAAAAAGAGCGGCTGCGGGAAACTGAAAACGCCTACTCTTACAATAGAGCCCCCGAAGATAGAGATAACTACGATTCCATCCCTCCCGAGCCCCGATGGGTCCGCCGTCCGTCCGAGCAGTGGACTCTTGTTGACTACTCGAGAGAAAGAAATCATCAATTGATAGGTCGCATCCGTGGTTGGCTGGGATCTCATGTAAAAAGCCAAAAAGCTTTTTATAGATACGACCCTTTCATCTCTCCCATTCATAATGTTCTCTTAAACTGTTGTTTATGCCAATTAATTATGCTTAACAATGATACATATTTTTCATAATTTTTACATAATTCACTGTTGTGCTCCTTCAGAAATATCATTATGATTTATATTAATAGATTATTCCTAAGAATTATTATAAAAGTTAATAAATAAAATTAAATAACTATAGTACTTTCAATTAACATTTATATTGTGAAGATATGCACCATTTCAAGTTCAACTAATTAACAGCACGATTCAGTTTCGATAAGATATTAAAATAGCTATTTCTTTTCGAGTGTAAGATAGTCGTTGTATCTTAGGAGGCAAACGTTCACTGTTTAAAAAGAGATAATATCTAACAATAAACTCGACTCTACATAATCTTATATTCTGTAAGTTTATTTAATTTATTTATTTATTTTTGATTTAGTTTTTTGTGACTCTTTGGAATCAGATTGTTATCGCTAACACTAACATATTATCAAATCTAGTGCATCTGAAAATTATATGTAACACTCTTCGGTATGTCAAAGAAACATTTAGTTTCGTATACATAAAGATTAACTTTTAATTTATAGATATCATACACGTAATCTTCCTAGGTGACAAGATAATGACACACACAGCATCTTGACATCCGCTAATTAATTAAAAATTGTACACAGTAACTTTTGACGACAAGGAAATAAGGGAAGATTGAACTATATATTACATTACAAACTGAGTAAAATTTGTAATGAAAACTTTGGATTAGCAATTTGATTGTAATTAAGAATTACGAAGTGGACCAGGCATTAGAGGAAGAGGCCAAAGCGTAGTTGGGCCTAGGCAGGATAAAGTGCCGACATCCATTCAACAATTAGATTCGTCACGTCTGTCCCAAATAGTGCGAGGCTAATCACATCGAGTGGATTTAGCAGCAAATGCGGGATTGTTCATTCCTACTTATAGAAAGCTAAAAAACGCTCGGCGTGTATATATATATTTAGAATGTGTATTTTTTAATAGGCTAATATAAAATAAAAATAAAAATATAAGAAGGAAAGAGGCTATATTATAAAAAATGGGATCATCCATAGAATATTCCCAAGTATTTGTAAAATAATTTTGGCTATACTAACTCTAATAGATTTGATAGTTACTTTCCTACGTGTATTTAACTCCAACCTTAAATAATATTGTAGAAAAATTATTTAGTAATTTAGTAGTTTGGCTTGATTTAGTCGACGATTCAGCAGTGCGGTTAGCTTGAAGGAACAACTCGACTGTACAACGTTTTAGAGCAGGTCTCGACGGCATTTAGTTCGGAGTAATTGTTTAGTGACACATATAACTTGAAGCCTAGACTAGACAGCTAAAAAGCTCGATAGAGTCTAGATGTATATATATCTAGGGAGGATTGGCCTTAATAATAATAATAATAATAATAATTTGGGCTGGGCTGGGCCGGGCCAATCGTTAGCCCGCGGTCACATGCGGCGCACGTGACAACTAAGGAGTGAGAGAGACGAATTATTCGACATTTTCCATGGATCTGAGCGCCGACGGCTTCACAGCGCCTCGTTTTTTTTGGCTGCAGCAATCACCTAACTACGCGGCAAAACGAAAGAGAGCAGAGCTGCTTAACCTACTTTTGAGTACTCTCTTGTTTGGCAGGTAAAATAGCAAAAGCAAGAGATGGCCGCCTCTTTAAATCTCTCCTCCTTCCGCCTCTCCTCTCCCTCCTTATCCTTCTCCACCGCCGGGCCCTCCTTCTCGAGGCCGTCTCGTTATCTCATCACATGCAGCTCGATTGCCTCCCCCTACTCAGCCGCCGTGCTCGTCGCCGACGAGGCGCCGCCGGCCCCGGCGTCGGTGGAGCGCACCGTCGTCCGCCTCGGGCTCCCGAGCAAGGGTCGCATGTCTGAAGAAACCCTCAATCTCCTCAAGGTTCTTTCCCCTCTCTCCCATCTCTCTCGCATTCGATTTGGCTCATGTTACCTGATGTTTGACTCCGGTGATTTGGAATCAGAGCTGCCAGCTGTCTGTTAGGAAAGTGAATCCACGGCAGTACACCGCCGACATCCCACAGGTGATGTCCTTTTCCATTGAGTCAATCAGATTTTTTGGGATAACTGAATCTTTTCATCGAGGGGTTAGATTTGCGTAATTTGAGGCATGTGTTGGTCTGTGCGAGTGGATCATATAGTAATTCATGGACTCTTTGTAACGTTTGCCGTCCATCTTTCTCTTCGTATCTTATAATGTGTATCTCTGTAAACCTGTCTCTCAATTCTAAGAAACACCATGTTCTAAATATCATATCTTATAGATGTGCTCATATGCAGCTCCCCAATTTGGAGGTTTGGTTTCAGCGACCTAAAGATATAGTTCGTAAACTGCAATCGGGAGATCTTGACCTTGGTATTGTGGGTCTTGACACAGTCAGTGAGCATGGACAGGTATGCATCTACAAGTTCATGTTACACAAGTTGATACTCTTGGTGATTACGGAGGGTCAGGAGGTTAAGGTTACAAGTAGGAACCTTTTATTCTTGGTATTTGTGCTGTTTTTTTGCCATGCGTTTTGATGATGGGTAGAAATTAGCGAACTGATTACAATTTTCCATTTTTTTTCTAATTTATTATGCTGTTTTAATATGTATCCGCAAGAGTTGTGTTTTGTCTCTCAACTAGATTTAAGAATATATATTTCAGACTTTTCGTCATTAAACTTTTATGTGCTAGCATATAGTGATAAAGAGGTTTGAACACAGGGAAATGAGGACTTGGTTATAGTTCATGATGCCCTTGAGTATGGAGCTTGCCGTTTGTCACTTGCGGTATCTATATTGTTTTAATGCAGTCATTTGGAGTTAACATTTTGACTTGCTTCTAAACCCAGAAAGGTGTGTCTGTACATCTAAGAGATGCTATGTTTAACTATACAGATTCCTAAAGAAGGCATATTTGAAAACATAAATTCCCTAGATGAATTAGCACGAATGGCTAAATGGACAAAGGAACGGCCATTACGGATTGTTACTGGATTCTCATACGTAAGTTCACTGCCCATGTTTGTTTCAAAGCTGTTATTATTTGACTTGGGTTCTTAAATATTGGATAATTTTAATTTTTTGACGCAGCTAGGTACCAAAATTTTGAAAGAAAAGGGTCTGAAGCATGTCACTTTTTCGACTGCTGATGGAGCACTTGAGTCTTATCCTGCGGTGATAATATCTTCTGCAATTTGTTCACATGTTTTTGTTATTGAGATTTTTTTCCTTTATATACTCGTATATTTGCTAATAGTATTTATCCTTATACTTCTTCACTTTGATGCTTGTATCCCTAGTAATGTCAGCAACTTAGCATTATTACTAGCTCTATGACATACTGTTTCAGTCTGCATTTCCTTGTCCTCTAAGAGGAGAGTAATCCATATTTCTTCAGGCATGACAATTGGCTGCTTGGAAGAATTTGATATGTGTTTGATTTTGGGATCAACTGCTTAATTATTTGCAATTTTTCTTTACTATGTACAGAATAGTTTCCTTAAAAAATTATTTCAGCCAACAAAAATGGTTGAATGTCTGTGCATCAGGACTGGCCTAAACATTTCTGGAGGTATTAGTCTAGAATATCAAATGACATTTTCCAGAGTCAACACAATGTCACAATATCTCTCCTTTTTTCGTGTTTCTTCTGTTATTTTGTCTCCCCTTTCTCTTGAGATACTGTTTTGTTAGTCTGATCTTTCCTATTAATCTTTCGCTCTACCCTGAGACTTTTGGTCCTCAAGTATTGGGAATCTTTCTCATCATTACCCTTCTAAGGGCATATATGTTGATCTTTGATTTCGGAGAGCTCAGCCTTTTGAACTTTTAAAACCAATGTTGATAAATTCCTACATTAGCTTTTCACTGTTATTATTATTATCTGGTACCCTTAATGTATGTGGGGCTAGAAAATAATGTAGTAATTTGTAAATGTCTGTTATGCTTTCATTTTGTTTTCTTGAATTTTTTTTTAATGGCTTCCTTATTCTTTTCCCTACATTTAGGTAGGAGAATATTGATGCATTGACTTCTAAGGGTGCTGTGCATTGGTCCATCTGCTCCAGTCGATTCATTAGTTGCTGTTCTTCACAAGGAACAAACATGAGCAGCTTACACTCTTTGAAATTTGACTTGCTTAATTATACCTTGGATCAACTGTATTGGGTATTCTTGGGATTTAATCATTCCAACAGTTAAACTGAAATTGATTGTTAGATCTTCAATGGAGATGGCAAAATGGAATATTTTGCTCATTTACAATTTAATTACTTGCTTAGTCCAAGTTGATCATGCCTAGGGGCTTTCCCTCAAAATAAAATAAAATAAAATAAAAATTGATCATCACACTACTTGGAGTGCATCACTATGTGTTTGTCACCGTCTGAAGCTTTTTCTAGTTTAATACTTGATGGAAGTAGCTACATCATCAGTGAACTTTTTATCCCCAAGGCGCGGAGAAAAGTTATAAATGCGTAAATGTTTTCCTTAGTTGGGCATGATATTGTTCTCCTAGAATACAACCATGAGCTCTAACTTTGCCTATGATGTTTTCTGGCACTTCAGATGGGCACTGCTGATGCTATCCTTGATCTGGTGAGCAGTGGAACAACTTTGCGTGAAAATAACTTGAAAGAAATTGAAGGTGGGATTGTTTTAGAAAGCCAAGTAAGTTCTGTATGCTTTCTGCTCACGAGCAATTTTATATAGACCAAGAACACTATCATGAATGCTTCTGGGTCCAAATGAATAAAGCAATTATACTTGGATTTATTTCCCTAGGAACCAGGACAACTCTATACATATAAATTTATACCTTATTGCAATTTATCGGATATATCGCAGGCTGTTCTTGTTGCTAGTAGGAGATCCTTGAACACACGGAAGGGTGTATTAGAGATTACTCATGAGATGCTTGAAAGGCTAGAGGCTCACCTGAGGGCAACCGGTGAAATTATGGTAAAATTGAAATTCATCCAACAAAAATGTTACCTGTTTGTTCAGTAGTTGTTTTGAATTATCTTTTCCAAACTGTAAGGTCACAGCAAACATGAGGGGAAACAGTGCAGAGGAAATTGCAGAGAGAGTTCTTAGTCAAACATCATTGTCCGGTTTGCAGGTAAGTTATCAGATGTTACACAATAAATAAAAATCAGCTTTTCTTGGTGGGAAGAATTTTCAGTCATTGTTACATACTGTAAACAATTTCCACTGCCATAGTATTTTCCCTTTGATAAAATCAGAATTTTACTTGATGGATTTTTGACTTATCTGGTCCTATTACACTCTTATGTTGGCCTCAAGATTTAGAGTATTATACCTTAATTTAGAATCTGATTCCAACTTGTGACATTTCAACATTGTTGGTTTTTGGACCATGAATCCTTTCATTTGAAATATTTAACACCTTCTTGTAGTTCCTTAATCAGTACAAGAAAGGTCATTCTCCTCTGCACCAGGCTCCCACTAATATTTAGCCCGAGGGGAATAGAAAGCACAAAACTTTAATCCCACTACTAACGAGGCTATTTCCATGGCTCAACCTATGGCCACTTGAAATTAATGTGCTCTCTCCACTTGCCTTCTGTGAAAACATTGGATCGAGTTCTCATGTTAGGTTTATAAAGCTGACTGTAATATGCAATAACAAATAAGTTCTTCACTTTGGTAGTTGGTACACAAGGTTGTAATTTGGAAGAATTAATTAGCGATTGAGGATCGAAGTGGACCACTGACTGGAATTGATAGGTAAAAAGATGTTGGAAGTATGCTATATCAAAGGCATATTATGGTTTCCCATATTTACATGAATCATTTTCGTGCTGCATCAATCACCCAATAAGTGGGCAAAATTCAGGTCCAATCATTCATTAAGTCAACGGTTTGAAAATGACTGCTTGATTATTTTTACAATTGCTTTGGACTGATGTATGAAATTGGAATTACTCTTTTGCTGCACACTTTTTTATTAAAAAATTTCGCTTAGTTTTGAGCTTAATGGTTGCGGTCAGCCTAATGATTATGGTCCTTGTTCCTGGTTATGTTGCATGTAAACCTGTTTGTGAATCTGTGAGAGCTTGGATTACAGAATCTCCTAGAATATTAACTATTATCATTGACATGATTTATGGTTCATGGAAAACAGGGTCCGACTGTGAGTCCCGTTTTCTGCTTACGTAATGGCAAGGTCATGGTGGACTACTATGCAATTAACATTTGTGTTCCCCACAAGGAACTTTACAAGTCTATTCAGCAACTGAGATCTGTAAGATATCTACCCTTTTATTGACGCTGTATGCCTCTATCTACTTGAACTTTTGCAAATACAGTCCTTCTGTTGAGCTCCTTTGTAAGGTGTTGCATGATGCTGAATGACTTTCTACTTAAAAATCTTAGTGTGGGAGACCCATGAGTAAATGCCTAAATTCTGTTATTTCTTCCCAGACAGCCACCTGTCAACTTCCTACGCTCGGACTTCTGTCTAACTTGCTTGAACACATGGCCATTATTTCTACTTAAAAAGTTGTATTCCTATAGTCCTACCAGTCAGAAAAACCAGAAGAACCTGATCTACTAATTGCTATAGAATATCATTAAGATGTGTATGCATAATCAATTCTTATAGTTCATTTCACGAAAACTTGGAATTCCAAAAGTTAATTTGTTCATCCTACTGCAATTTCCACTCTGCAGATTGGTGGTAGTGGAGTCCTGGTATCTAAGATGACTTATATTTTTGATGAAGAGACTCCTAGATGGCGGAAACTTCTCTCACAACTCGGGTTGTGATTTTTGGTTGACTTTTGCCACAAGAATTATCTTGGTGAGTTTGTTCTGCACAAATTCAACTTGATTGGTGATCATGCATCATGAGGGGAAATTTCTTGGTAGTACTGTTTTTATCTGGGTGTAACTAGTGGTAATGGAATTTATTATGTTTCCTATCTGTGCCTTCATATCTGCTATTATCTTGGGGCTTGAATAGTTAAGCAACAAAAGCAGCTTATGTCTAAATGTGAAATTGAGTTTATTTTTTATGTTAATAATCATTTACTAATGTGCAGGTGGCGTGTTTCCTCAGAGCTTGTTCGTCTCCAAATCTTGGAACACAAGTAGGCTTGCTAGTAGATGATGAGAGTTTTCAGAGCAGTCCCCACCATCATGTGAGAACCTCCAGTTTATATGCAACTCTTGCAGTGCTCGTTTGCAAGTTTGCTAACTTGTTGCCCACCTTGCTAAAACCAAAACAGTCATATATGTTGTTAATGTGATTATGAACTATTTCCCTTGTTGTTCTTTAGTCGTAATGTGCAAGAATAATACCTTTGGGAGGTAATAATGTATGTTCTGTTTTAAAAGTGAGATGATCAAGTGGTTCATTGATGAAATCTGTTCCACCAAATAGGTCCTTCTAAATATGTTTACAAACATAATCTTTTCCCCTGCTATCCTAATTAGCTGTTGTTCTAGGCCATCAATGTTTCCGTTCTTCAACCCAAACCACTACCCAGATAGTAGATATTGATTGTTTAAAACATGAGCACACTTAAATCAAGAGCCATTATTGTTTCCATCACTGACAAATCATAAAGACACCAGATCTTTAGCTAACTGTTGACTAATTCTTCGTTCTCGTGGTTTGTCGAATATTTCTCCAAGAACTTCAGCATTCTATTGACCTTTAGAATGCCCTTGTTGGATGACTTTTGTAGGCATCTATCCTAGCAATATGCAGAACTAGAAAAAATTGTTTGCATACGTATCTCATAAAAATGAAGCTCTCGTACATGAAAAATAGAGGGGAAAGAATAAACACGATTTAGATGATGAGCTCATATCGGAAACGAATATTACATTGTTGCTGGGAGGTTGCGATAGCAGATCTGTTGCTGGAATAGAATAATATTAGTGGATAGTATAAAAGACGAGTGTGGGAGTCTGTCAACCTCTGATGCTTTGCTCGTCGTATGCTCGATTGATCGGAAAGAATAATCCACTTGTTTGTTTGGAGAGATGTGACTGTATGCAAAGAGTGCTACTCAAATCTTTATCGGAGAAGAGGGATTGTTCACTCATGGCTGCTTTTTGAGCGAAGAAAGAGAATCTAACTGTATGAGGATGGGACTAATAAATAGGTATTATCTAATCAAGGGGCAGAGTAATAATTGCAAATTAATATTAAATTGATTTGTTTAAAATGTATGGAATAAGAAGAGAAAGAATTTATAGATTAGTATACTAGAATAAGTAGACTTAATCTTTTCAATCAAGCATAAGCTTATCCCTATTTTCTATTCTATCGAGAATTCAGATTCCATAAACAATTATTCTTATTCCATGAGTGAACAAAGAACTAATATGTTAGCAAAATCTTATAGATGAAATCATCTTTTCTAACAAATGTTCTCCAAATCTTCCTTATATAAAATAAACAATAAAAAGAAAACTTACATGTCTTCCTTGATAAATATTCCATCCTGAAGTTCAAATATCTGGAATTAACAGACCCTGACTTTTCACATATTTATAATATATAAATCAAGTTTTTTTATTAAATATGTGCAGAATTTTTTTAAATAAGTTCTCATTTCTTTTTTCTTCTAGGTTAGAATGAGTTTCATCTTCTCCCCCCACCTTAATCTCAATCTCAAAAGTAAAAAAGGAACTCCATCTACTCCATCTTGGGTAAAATATTTTGGTAAGAGTATTTTGGGTTGGGTATGGTGTTTTTGATCGAATGAGAGAAGTTTGATAATTCTTTTATGTAGCTAAGTTAACATTGAAGTGTTTTTTAACATTACTTGATAAAATAGAGGGCTCGATTTGTAAGTATTAAAAATGCAGAATACAAACAGATGACAAGGCAAATGCAAATGCAAATTTCCCTTTAAATTATTATTTGCACACTTGGGGCAATGGTTTCTTTACAAAAACCTCAACATTATAATCCAAATAAACCAATTATGCCACTTCCAAAACAAAGTTAATCAACTGGTATAATATCAAAGTTAAGATCAGAGAAGCATAATATCAGATAAAGAGAGAGAGAAAAAAAAGAAGACACACCAAAGCACTCACTGATCACAACTTCTGCAACTTCTGTTGCAACCAATGATTGTGGAACCATCTCATATGTACTCCTTGAGTTAGGGTGTTGTTGTTGCTTCCAGTAAAATGTATTTGGTTAACCCGAGGTAGTGCTAGAGTGTTGTTGCTTCCAGTACAAAGAGAGCTGGTTGAGATTTCGCTGCACATCCATACTTGAAGGTACTATATTTCCTGTGCACCCCAGTGAGCTTGCCAGTTCCAGCCTTCTGGTGGAAATCTACCATCAAACGAGAGCACTCACTACAAAAGAGAGAAGAGCCAAGAAAGGGAAC
Organism: Typha angustifolia; assembly: GCF_048772165.1. Taxonomy (NCBI): domain Eukaryota; kingdom Viridiplantae; phylum Streptophyta; class Magnoliopsida; order Poales; family Typhaceae; genus Typha; species Typha angustifolia. Next base: position 16,356,623 of record NC_133245.1, on the reverse strand, counting down.
AAAAGAGATTATGAGTTTCAAAGTTGTTACAGTTTGAAGTACTAATGGGCATAAAGATCATAAAGAACTCAACAGAAGCTGCTCCTCTGAATAGCTAGTATATAGCTCACTAGTCTTAGTCCAACTCTTGAAACCTTTGAGAGAACACTGAGCAGTGTAGATTGCAGCAGCAGCGAGCAGTGAAGGATAGAACTTAAGCATTTGGTACTCAACCAGACAAAGCTCGATGATGAAAAATGAAAGGAGCTCCATCTATTCTCATATCATAAACAAGAGATACATATGAAATTGCTGTTTCATAGAAAATTTAATTTCTTCCACCAACAACCTTTAACCAGAGTGTTGTATACCTGTCTATCGGACTGAGCCGCCTTAAGAAACCTTCTCATAAAAACATAAGGAGTCGGCACAGACATGTTGAATTGCAAGGTGTTGACGATCAATCTTTCCTGCTCAAGTAAATCAGGTAAAGTAGATGACATAGACCACAAGATAATTTGTCATAAATCCATGGTTAATATTCATTGGTGGTGGCTTCATATTATTTTCTACCTGTCCTACTCATCCAGCAACAGGAGTTTAGAGAGCATATATTACTTACTGATTAACAGTAATGAGCCAGAATAACAAAGCAGTGAAGTTAGTCGTCAAGCTTATGGCAATGTGGAAAAAAGACAATGCACTTCTTTCATAGTCATTACCATTTCAAGAACTTCTTGTCTTGTGTAAGCTCTGTCGGAAATTAGGATAAGATCCTCAACAACTGGGACAGATACTTCCTCATACTTGCAAGCGAGAAGCATGGCTGTAATTCCCACCAACTGGAGCTTCTTCCTTACAACCGTCTGCTTTGCTAAGAATCTGTCTATGATATTCACAGTGAGAAATAGAGTCTCATCCATTAGCTCAAATTTATAATGCACCTGCGGAAGAAACACAGGAATTTCTCATCCATAAGTTTTTGAATCGAATGATGAGAAAAGAAGAAATTTTTGCTTTTGGAATATGAACAGTTGTTAGCAAATACCTCTATGAGCCAGTCAATGAGAATAGCTCGCATCTTTTCATTGATATCAAACTGGTTGGACATGTAGTCAGGGTGGACACAACCAGTAACCTGCATATGGTCAATTACTTTAACTCGACTCCGATCACCTTGCTAATGAACGTAAATTGCATAGTTAGGCTTTTTGTCAATCAAGCAGATCAGAAACAGTTCTTCTGCTTTCTTATCAAGTATAAGTTGTTCATATATCTTCTTTATATATATATATAAGTGCTCGGGTCAAAGGAATCTTTTTGAATGATTCCTATGAATTCAAATACAACAAAGATAAAATATCTTTGTCCTGGGGTCTATTTCAGGTACATACAGGAACTCTTTTTGTGTCTCTTTATGCCCATAAGTTGTTGGAGATCCTAGTTGAGTTTCGTAAAAGCAAAATCATACAAGAGGATGACCAGAAAATGGGGAATCTGAGCAGACGATTTTATAAGTGATGACAAATTTATCTACCACTTTGATTTATCTGACATTTCTAGTGACTTAATTTAGATAATATTATTCCTTTTAATTAAATTATATTATCCTTTTACATATGGACAGGAGAGACACCATAGTTTTCTAGGTACAAACTCTTAATATCTAGTGTTGGACAATTTATAAAGTGCTTTTCTTACCTATCTTTTGCAGTGGAACTGTGGAATGGTCTTTACTGGACCCAAGATGTTTATTATTCTATTACCCTTCTTTCTTCTCCTTAATTTTATTTGAATTTGGGTCCCCATCCATCTCTTTCTCAAAGAACCTAGCATAGTTGAAGTCTATTGGGAAATAATAAACAAGGGAGATGACTTTTTACCCCAGTTTTGCCTGTTCTTTATTGCTGTTTATGAAAAGCCAATCAGACTAATTACACAAATTTATTGTGTTTAAAGGAATATCTGGAACAAATTGATCAGAGTAATTAAGATAGACTGAAGAAAAAAGTAATGGTAGAATCAAGATTGGAAAATCCACCTCAGTTTGTCTGTAAAATCTGTATATCTCTTCAACATAGTCAACAACTGCAAGTGGATTATTAGAATCAGATCTGTCAATATCCAGAGTAGACTCCATAATAACATCCTCCATTTCAACCTCCTTGAACTCAGAGTGATCCTATAGTATAAAATACAAGTGAAGCGATGCATCCATGAAGTATATAATCAATTCAGAAACTGAAAACCCTGGCAAGACACAAAATTTTACAAAAGAGAGTGGAAAATAATAGCCTAACACCTACCATTTCTTCAATTTCCTCAACCATAGGCAATGGTAAATCATCATCCATAACAATGGCAGTAGAACTACTCAAACTGCATGAACTCGAAACAGATGGAATAGGTGGTTTCCTACTCCGGCCGAGCTCCGATTGCTCATTCTTCAAATTAGTTTCCTATGCCAAAATATTGTACCAACATCAAAATGTTCTCCGAAAGCAAAATAGATGATATATTTTTTTAATTTTTGCAATCTATGTTTGAGGAATTACCTGATGACAAGATTGTGGTTTGCTTGCTAAGGAAGCAGCAAATTTCCTAAAACCAATTCATCAGCAAATACTTTAACCAGACAGAACCTAACAAGAAATAGGAACAACAAAAATTGTTTCTCCGAACCTTGTCATAGGGCGGCGGGTTATGGCTGGTTTATGCTCATCAATACTAGTCTTTCTGGAAATGAATAAAGATCCAAGAATTAGGAGTAGGAACTATCTTATGATACACAAGTTCTTATTCGTTTTACAGATAAAATTAGAAGATCAAATAGATTACTCGGTTAATGGTCTCTTATTCACCGCACAAGGATAGGGAGGAACGCCTGCCAAATTCCTTATATCCCTCAAAGCTCTGCGATTCCCCATCTCCGCTGTAAGAGAGTTAAGATATATTAGACGAGGTATCACACACCAAGATCAAATTCTTGGAGTGATCAAACAAGAGAAACAACAAAGATTACCTCTGAAACTGGTGTTTTTTGCCATAACTCGATTGTTCTCATCAACTCTATCCATTTCTAAGTACCTTCCACAAAATAACACACAATTCAAACACACATATTTGAAAAGACCTGTGATGATATATAACCCCACAAGAAAGGAACTCAAAATCCAAGATCCAAGAAAGACCCAGACGAGAAAATCGATCACAACCTTCACCGTCTCGCTCCAATTCAATCCTCCTCCCCCCTCGAGATCCCAAGATCGTCCAAAATTCTTTTCCAAACGAGAGGAGAGGTGAGCTGAAGAGGTCAGAACCCCATCGAGTGATCCTTCGATGGGAATTTATTACCCACCTTTTATCTCTCTCTCTCTCTCTCTCTCTCTCTCTCTCTCTCTCTCTCTCTCTCTCTCTCTCTCTTTCTCTCTCTCTCTTCTCTCTTCTTTGGGATTTGGGAGAGAGAGAGGAAATTAAGCGCTCCGAGAAAAAAGAGAGATTAATTTTTTTTTCAAGTCTATTCGTAGCAGGAAAGGGAGGACGTAAAGAACGGATAAATGTCCTTAGATGCGTTTGTTTCCCCAAATTTAAAACCAACGGCTAGTGATTACGAGCCGTTGGATCTAAGCTGGAAAAGGGAGCAGTAGGGTTTGGTTCGCGTGGTCTCAACGGTCACCTCCCCCATGTGCTTTCAAAATTTTGAGTCTCCGTACGTCTCTCGCTTCCTTTGAATCCTTCTCCTCGTCGGTGGGTGTAATATTTAGTTCTTAGTTTCCGGTCTCCAGTTCTCTCTTTAATTCGTTTTCCTTGAGAGGTCGCGACTTTTCGCTCGACGCGTGTCGGTCACGTCATTCCCTTTCCCTCATCGGACGGCTCCGATTCGCCGGTCCCGGTTAAGGGCCTTAACCCCAAGGTTTCGATCCGTTCTGACAGCAATGGGGCCGGTTGATTTGAGCGTGTCGGGGTGCTTCGAAATACTCGCATAAAGAACCAAAGAATTAGACTAGAAGCCAAAACTGTTGTTGGTGGGTCCCACCGTTTAATACTAGACATGAAACTGGCACTTAGTCTGGAATTTGAGCATTGGCATGGCACAGAGAGATTCTTGGTTTGATTTGGACGGCTTTAACGTAGAAGACGTGAGGAGAGTTAAATTAATTAACTAAATAAATGAAGTCCTACGCGATATTTCCTCTTCTGGAGGAACTTTCCCCATGAGGGGCGAAGACGACTGCAGATAGGTAATGAATGCAATAACTCATTGATTAATTTGTGGCAATATTATCCAAATATTTCTTCTTCTCCTTTTCTTCTTTCAAATTATAAGGCAGCCATGGCTGGCAATTTGATTTGCTCGAGACATGGATATAATACCAATCTTGTCTCAATACTTGGCGTTATCAAGCTGGATGCCAATCAAGTCAAGTACGGCTTGAACAAAGATTTGTTTTAAATTTAATCAAGCTTGACCTTATACTTTAATCACATCTCATTTGTTTCTATTAATTGAGCTAATCATCCACGATAGAATATATATATATATATATATATATATATATATATATATATTACCTCAAGCAGCCACTGAATATAAATGCAGTTGCAGGTGATAGATACGTCAAGCAATCATGACGTAATTTATATAAATTGCATTTCTTTGCAACATCTATATACTTAGACGTCTATAGCATGAGTCCTCCTGGCCTGATGAAATGGTATTAAAAAAAATGGTCTCACCTCGAGAAGGGTGCCACAGCAGGAAGAGATGAGTTGAATAATCAAAACATAAACAAAGAAGGGATGAAAGACTTAAGTGCGAACAGGTCCACATAACAACAACCTTCTTTCTCTCTCTCTTTCTCTCTCTCTTTCTTGAACATGCAATAGATCAAGTGAGTTAGAGAGGGACCACTTGTTCCACATTTGATTAAGAGAAGTAAGTTTCAAAATCACGACAGAGAATAGCACTAGACATAGATGTTAAAAAGCTTTTTCTCTTTAATTATGCAGGCATATAGGCATCTGCAGAGTAACAGTTCAAAATTTGAATAAAGGATTGTATACTATTGCAATTTAACTTCAAAGACACTCATTCATAGTGATGGTAAAACATCACGCTGCATACTGTTTTGACATGAGTTTGAAGCAGCGAGATTACTTCCCTCCTATACGAATCTCCAGTTTAAAAAATGTTTAGCTCTTTTACAGACGAGTTATATTTATTTCTGTCACTTAAAGAATAAATTAAACTGCATGTATTAATCAAGAAACTCTGAAGAATTTTGATAGGCATGTCATCTTTAACTCAACACAATTATCCTAATCATACATGCTCCAGTACTAAATTTAACAAAAATGGAGCTCAAAATTACAACATGAGGTACAGCATAATAGAAGTTGACTACAGGGATGTAGTATACAACAAGAAGAATGCTTACTCTGTTACTCATTACAGTTTATATCTGATGCTATGATGCTAAAAGTGGATGCAAAGACCCCTTGATGACCTTGCATGGATGTCTTTCTTCTCAGAGAATCAAAGTTCAGACATATTTGGACCAGCCAGAGAAACCTACAATGAATCATCTGTGAATGTCAGCACACCAACTGCTTCCATGGCAATTTCCCTATATTAAACTATTTGAATAATGAAGAAAGTGGAGGATGACTAGTCTGCTTTAGAGTGACACTCTGAGTCTGCCTATAACTTAGCTCATCATTCATTGCATCCATGATGATTTTTCCAATAGCAAATCTGGTTTCATCAGGATCCCCCTTCTTGAGTAGATTGTAGTTAATGTCATATCTCTCTCTTTTCTTCTGATAAGATGCTATGTCAGTGTCCAGGACATCAAAAAGTTTGGACACATTCTTCCCCATCTTCTCTGATACAAACACCTGAAATCAAAATTTTCAGAAACTGCTCTCAGCAACTGCCAAGTAAATATCCATCAATTCCTCAACTGAGGGGAGAAAAAAGCAAAAAGAAAGAGAATAAGTAAAGCATCAACAAGAGTCTGACCAAAATTCAGCAACATAATGAAATAACAAGCCATAGTGCCCAGGCTAGAAAAAGATAAGAAGAACAGACACTTGTATATACATACCAGTCCTAAACACGAAGAAGGCTCTTGATATCTAGCCAAAAATCGATGAAGAGTGTCTAAGCTGGTCAAAGCATATACAGAAGATTTAACCAACGATGCTAGATGTGATACTTCTTCCATGAGTAGCTCATCTGATTTAGTTCCAGAAGGCACAATAGTTTCAGGAACAAATTGAACTGAATTCTTGGCATTTTCTCTAATGAACTGTATTGCTGTAGTCCATGTCCCGTAGTACAGAATTGAGGAGAAAGCCCAAACCACCAGAGAATCTTGAGGGTGATCAACAAGTGCCAGATGAAATGCCAACAATCCTAGCCTGTTGTTGATGTACAAAGCAAACGAAAGGACAAATATAAATCACGAAATAAACAGGGCCAGTAAACAGACGAAGTCCATGAGTAACCAACTAAATCGAACAGACGTATTATATGAGCATCAAATGGCCAAAATGACAATCAGATAAGTTTCAAGTAAACAAATTACGACAGCTACTATTTTCAATATCAGAGTAGATCTTCTGAATAAATTATGCATATAAAGAATAGAACTACAATAAGAGTTTAAATCTGTGGCATTACAGAATTTCGAAAATGCAGATAATTCTAGAGACATAAATATAAATTGAAGAACCAACACTTTTGTCTCCTGAATCCTGATCGGATCCTCATGTACAGAACAAGAAGCCAAAAAGACATACTATAGAACAGATGGATCAATTCTTAGTGCCTTCTATGAAACAAAGCTATATTTACAAAAAGGTTAACATTAGTTGATCAATTAGAGAATCAGCAGCAGTTTATCTACCAACGTCTTTCCTCATTTGCAAAAATTAAACTAAAGTTGACACTTTCAGTGTCGGTAAAAACTTAATAAAGAGAGATGTAATGCAGATAATAGAGAGCTAGTTCGACAAGAGAGATGTATCTCCACCTTGAGTATTCAAAAAATGGTCCTTCAAAGAATTAGAACACAAACACTAAAGTTTAAATGCAAGTTGCATAGCTTTCTGTTATGGTGAGAAGCAAAAGAGGCATGTTGTAGACATAGTCTTCTAACATGAACATGCAAGTCAATGTAACTTATAGTCTTCTAACATAAACATGCAAGTCAATGTAACCTTTTGTTACGAGTGACCAAAATGAAGGCGATAATATTTGCATATAGGTTTCTTACCACAAAGCGCAGTCACATGGACGGTCAGCAGCAAGTAATTTATCAACACTGGAAAATAGCCTCTGTAGAAGCACAAATTATACTCGTAAAGAGCTTTTATATAAATACTGGTCACATCTAATAGGAAGCAGCATAGAATCAAAGCCAAAATGAATATGCAAGTAAATTTATGGGATACATTTTTATTTCAATAATGTTTATATCACAAATCAGACCACTACAAAAATGACAAAGTAGAAGACGCTTATTCAGTCAAATAGATTAATAGATTATTAAGTTTCTCAGTTAATTCTTGACCAAAAGAGCAAATCACTGAAAAGCTGATCATAGATTTTCAAGTTATCATGCATCCCATGAGACAAAAAACTATGGGATTGCTATGGGCTATACAACAATGCAATCTATAGGAAGAGCAACTCAAGAAGCCATTAGAAAAATGTCCAAGAAATGATGGATATCTTATCACAAAACAGCTACTCACCATGAGCATATTAGACCTTCCATTTGACTCATCTTTGGTCTGATCAGCCAGATATGCTGCCTAATGTACAAATCAGATTATGGAAGAACAATTTATAACAATTTAGCGAGAAGTCCTGAAATATTATTTTAAAATAAGCACAAGTAGCATTACCACTCACATGAAAAGGGAGAAATATCGGAAGAAGTCGATATTTTTGAAGTAAATAAATAGAGGACACAGCTGCTCCATATGCCAGCATGAAGTTCAATTCCATCAGCAGCCTTGACTAAGCAACAGAGAAGAAAAGGATAAACGATAGAAAAGATGGCATAAAGATGTTGTGTCTCAGTGGAATAAACAACAGGTTATAAAAAAGATAGCTGTTAGAAAAGTAAAAGAGGAATATTGCATTAGTGTATATAATTGAGAAAAAAATAGATATAATTGAAATTGACTTCAAGGTCATATATATTCTCTTTCAAGTACCTTGTCAAGATATATTATGGATGACGAAAGATCTTGAATAGCAGTTGCAGTCTCCTTAGAAAATCGAAAACCAAGGCGAGCAACAATTCTCAAGCCACGCAAAATTCTAGCTGTGATTGCATTTTTTTATATTATCTCCAATTTCGAAGTATTACGAAAATAAATGAGAAGATCTGGAATTAATAAGACAAATACCTACCACAATCCTCCTTGAATGATAAATGAGCTGGAATTACAGTAGACACCTGCTTGATTCCAAAAACAAACATAGAATGCACTGTTGACGAAATATCTTTGAATTAATGCAAAGTGCAGACATTCGGCTAGAATAAGCTCACTAATAAATGAGAACTTACCTTAGATGTCCTTATGTCACTTATTCCGTTAACATAATCGTAAATGGTACAGTCAAATGGGTCAAAGAACAACCTGTTATACAAAAAATTACTAACATCAGAACAAATCAAGTGAAGTCCTAGCAATAATAGATTTAAAGGGGCCCACGACTAAACAGCTAAGCATGTAACCAACTTTTCCATTATTAGTGAATGTACATCAAAGAAATTACCCATTAATAGTAAAATCCCGTCCCATGCAATTTTTCCAGCGAAGAATGTCTTTCTTGTCGCAACTATGTGATACTTCAGGACAAACTAACTGTTGCCTTTCTTCAGTGTACTCATTCTTGGTGCTAAAACTTGATACCTGAAATTGCAACTGGCAACTGAATCAGGATTTGGCATCAGAATTGAAAAAAGCAAAAAGAATATGACCACAAGGGCATAAGTTGGAACCTTAAACAAACCTCAACTATGGAGCCTAGAACGTGAACCTGGCATATTGGGAAACGACGCCCTACAATTATACAACGGTGAAACTGTTTCTTAATCTGCATCAGAAATAATATCATATTAGTAAGGAAGACTGAGCATGATGATATCCAAATAAATCTCCAAATACACCAGAAATTTTACAAAACCTGTTTAAGACTGGCGGTCGTAACCACATCAAAGTCTTTTGGTATTCTCTTCAAGAGCAAATCCCTCACACACCCACCAACAAGATAGGCTTCAAATCCTGCACAGAGTATCTATCAACAAAGCTACAACCCTTATCAACCATGCCAGCAGTGCATACATTATATTATGATGATTCAAAATTGATGGCAGACTCTTTGATATATTTTGGTAGCTTTAACCAGTTGTGCTAAAATATTTATCAGAAATAACATTTGAAAAGCAGTCCTAGAAAAAAGGTGGTACGGAGAGAATCTCTACAGAAACTACTATGCACCTTTTCTTTTAAGGACTTTCAGAACTGTCCATGTAGGAGAAGATATCGTTGACCTGCTAATACCGACAGTCCTTGAGTCCACCGTCTTCCAACATGAAGGATCAAATGGACCTAGCATCATAATGTTAAAGCAATTAATTTAGCAGTACTGGCCAAAATATATGAATCTTGAGCTGTTGCCAGAAGCTCGAAGTAGTAAGTTAAGATTACAAGCAGCTAATTTAGCAGTACTGGCCAAAATATTTAATCTTGAGTTGTTGTCAGAAGCTCAAGTAATAAGTTAACATTACAAGCAGCTCTCTTCCTGTTCTTCTCCATTCACTTATGCTGCAGCTATGGTACCTTATTTTTTTTACATCAAGTATAATAATAAAGTACCTTTTTTTCATTGAACTATTCATAAAAAGTCGACCAATAGACTGAATAAGAATAAGGGCTACGTGTAGAGAATAACGCGATTCTATCTTTGGTTCAACAGTTATGGCTAGTTTCAGATATAAACTTTGCATAGAAACCTGGCATTTCTCCAAGTGCATAAGACGTTGCAATATGCTTCCTTTTTGACATAACAAATGTGAATGTGACGTGTACGTTTAATTCAAATGAGATATAAGGGCTACAGATTAATCCCAAACCAGCACACCAACATGTTCATATCCAAAGTAAAGCTTATATGTGAGCCTATGCTTGATCAAGAACTCCACGAAAAGGAAGAAGCTTTACCTTTTCGCACCAGAGAACGAGGATCGGAATCTTCAACAGCAGTGCTGTCGAATCCTCTCGCCGATGTATGGCTCCACCTCTGAGAGAAAGACGAAAAAAAGAAAGACGTCTAATACATCACCGAGCTATTCGACGAAATGCCACAAAGAGATAAACATACGAGGATCAAAACTAACGAGAAACATAGAGCACAGAGGGAGAAACCTGGAGTTCGAAGATCAAAACCCGGATACGAGAGACGAAGGAAGGAAGGAGAAAGGAATCCCCTCGCCCGGACAATGCCATTAGAGCGGGGAGGTCATCCTGCGATTAGCTCGACCGGTGCCACTGCGCTCCCAGGCGAGTGCCATTTTATAGGCATACACTGATTCACGGCCCTAATTAAACTAACTGGGCCTTATGCACGACTAAAGCCCAATATGAGAAAACCAAATGGGCTCAATTGAACCACCGTCGGTAGTACCGAGCTTCACATGGATTGCACGTGCAGGACCTCTACTACACGGCGCCACCTAAATCCAGAGGAACAGTAAATTCTGATTCGTTTTCCCCTCATTTTGTAAAGCCAGTTTGGATCCCTTGCCTCGTTTCGCACCTCGCGAATCCCTTCCTCGGGGGGCTTTAATTAGTCGGCGTTCTCGAAGCTTCGCACAACTCGTCTCTTCCTCCCCTCCTCCCGAGTCGTATAACATCCATATTCGATTCGCCTCGGCCTAGGGTTAGGGTTCGGCGACATGGGTGGCGAGGGCGATTCCGGCGACGTAGGTGGCCGTCCCTCTGCCACTGTCCACATCCGGTCGTCGAACGGCTCCAAGTTCTCGGTGCAGACGGATCTCGAGGCTACTGTTGGGGCTTTCAAGGCCGTCGTCGCCGGGAGCTGTGATGTGCCGGTAGAGCAGCAGCGTCTGATCTATAAGGGTCGGATCTTAAAGGATGAACAGACCCTCGCTAGCTATGGTATGCCCCATTTGTTTTTTAATCTGCCGTAGTCTGGGTTAAATTTGGATTTGATCGTTGTTGTTTCTTGTTGATTTGCCCTAATCTGATAACAATTCTGCCTATAAATTACCTTTCGCGTCGCTCGTTGCTCTGTAGGATGTGGTATGCTATAAGTTCTCTTTTCTTTTCAATTAGCTCAATTCGAGAATTTTGAGAAGTTGAAGTTTTAGATCTCGTACTCTTACGACTCTACCTGATATATTCTTATTATTTTATCGTGCTTAGGTAGTTCTCAAACTAGACTCTAGAATTCTAGAAAATTAGTGTTGGACAACATCTCAGTTAATCGGCACTTCATTATCGTCAAGGTTAACTACTAATTTTGCTTTTGGTGACATTTTGCTACGACTGCCTTGATGATGTAGAGCGAAATTTGGTGAATGCTTAGCTTTCTCTATTGGTTTAATTATCTGAAAGCAACATTTGTGGAAGAGTTGGATGATATCTGAAACAATGCTGTCATAGATACTTACTTTCAGTTGGAATGTTTAACTGGATATATCTTAGAACTCTCATTGGAATAATCTATATAATGCCCATTGCACAAACATCTTTCCCTGTATATTTTAGTATATTTTATCTCTTTTCTTTATAAATTATAAATCACCTTAGTCTTGTCAAAGTTTATTTTTTTATTGTTTAATCAATTGATAAGCTCCTTTGATCAGTTTTTGGTTCCGCTATTTTGGATAAAATTGTCTTTTGTTGTTTTCCTTCCGCTTCATAAATGTCAGAGGTTCTTCAATCAAAGTGGAAGAATGTTATGATTAAAATTAGCTTAGTTGGTTTTTTTACAAGAAAAAGGTTAAACATACTTTACTGGGTACCAATTTGGATAGAATCATTTTTTGCCGTGACCACTTTAAGAAACTTGGTTAAGCAGTTTAGTGGTTTACTGATTTTATCTAGTTTGGTTATTTGCAAATTTCCTTACTCCTTTGGCTGGTCTGTTCTTGTCAGGATGACAAAATGTATATTAAAATTGACCCTTCCTCATCTTCCCTTCTTGGATCATTAATTTTCATGACCCTTTTGAAACTATGGAACTCCTTGTTTTGGTATCTCTGAATATCTACAGTGGACTTTTGAGCATTTGGTGGAACATTCTGCTGAATTAATGAGTTCTCTAGCTTTGTGGTCTGCCTGAGGTTGATCTGCAATTTGGAACCCAATAGAATTTCTGTTGGCAGCAGACATCTCATATTGGTGCTAGTTTAACCTTCATTTTGTTGATTGATCGTTTACTTTCTTTACAGGTGTGGAGTCAGATCACACCATTCACTTAGTTCGTGGTGCTGCCCCATTAACTACATCAGCTGCAGCAGCTACAACCAACCCAGTACTCGGAGCTTCAAGAACTACAAATAGCAGTTCAGAAGCTGGTCTAGGTGGCTCACTCTTTCCAGGTCTTGGTGTTAATGGGTTGGCTGGTAATGGGGCTTCAGGTCTTTTTGGTACTGGACTTCCTGGGTTTGATCAAGTGCAGCAACAGCTAACTCAGAACCCCAACATGATGAGGGATATTATGAACATGCCTGCGATGCAAAGCCTTATGAGTAACCCTGATCTAATGCGTACTATAATAATGAACAATCCCCAAATGCGTGAGATCATTGACCGCAATCCTGATCTTGCTCACATCCTTAATGATCCAGCCATTCTTCGTCAAACTCTGGAAGCAGCAAGAAATCCTGAACTCATGAGAGAGATGATGCGGAACACAGACAGGGCTATGAGCAACATTGAATCTTCTCCAGAAGGATTCAACATGCTTAGACGCATGTATGAGACTGTTCAGGAGCCTTTCTTGAATGCGACAACGATGGCTGGGGAACGTGATGCAGGTTCAAACCCATTTGCAGCTCTCTTGGGAAACCGGGGTACAACCCGAACCAATGATCCATCAGCAAACTTGCCAGCTACTGGTTCAGAATCTACCACAGGATCTCCTGCTCCAAATGCTAACCCACTTCCCAATCCTTGGAGCACAAATTGTAAGTTTCATTTGCTCCATGTTTATTTGTGTGTTCTGTGTTTTTGTTTATACATTTTCTGCATAGTTACTGAGAAGTTAATTGGACAGCTGGAGACTCCCAGTTGGGGAACACTAGATCAACCCCTGCAAGTGGCACTAGAGCTACTGCACCTGGTGGGTTGGGAGGACTTGGTTTACCAGACTTGGAAAGGATGGTTGGCAGTACACAAGATTCATCCCTTGTAACTGAGGCTATGCAAAATCCAGCATTATTGCAGATGATGCAGAACTTCTTTTCTGACCCACAGACTATGAACCAGGTATAGTTGTATTGTTTTATGTTTTGCAAACCTAGCACGAGTTTTCTTACTTAAAGTTTGTTGGTTGTGCTAGATGCTTAGCTTCAATCCTGGTACACGGAGCATTCTGGAATCCAATACTCAATTAAGAGAGATGTTCCAGAATCCAGAATTCCTTCGCCAGCTTACTTCTCCTGAGACCTTGCAGGTATTTGTGAATTTCATAGAATAACATGACTTGGGCATTTTTGGACAATAAGTAACAGAATTTTCCTGCAGGAATTACTATCCTTTCAACAGTCATTTTTGTCACAGATTGGACGACAACAGCCAAGCCAGTAAGTAATCACACACCTACTACACTTATATTAGATTCCTCTTTAGTTTATTGGTGTCAACTTCAGTTTTTCTCATGTTAGACGGAAACATGGTGGCAAAATCTTAAATCCGCAGAAAGGGTTTTAAAAAAAGTCATAGCATGTCTATAATCCTATATACATTTACCATGCTTTGGTATAAATTTGTCCTATCCTGTTTTTATTCCTTTATTCATGTGATTACCGAGGATCTCAACTTTTCTTGTTGCTATTTATTTGTAGTCATTCCCTTTTTTTTCTTCGGTAAACCTCATAGGCACTATTCTTTCAGGGAACAGAACCAGGCAGGAGGTGGCACAGGTAACTGTTATTTGCTTTATGATTTTTGGGATATTCTCTGCATTGTCCTGCTGTTTTCTTCTTAGTCTAGTTGTATTCAGCAGTCACATTGTGTTATACATGTATGTATGTAGGTATTCCAAGCAGTTCTAGACTGGAACTTTTAATGAACATGTTCAGTGGATTTGGGGCTGGAGGTCTTGGCATTCCTAATACATCTAATGGTGCCGATTTTAAATTCCTCTGATTTTCCTTTTCTTGATTTTCAGTTAATTATTTGGCAAACTGTTCAATTGATGAGCTCATATCTATTGTTCAGTGCCACCAGAAGAACTTTATGCAACTCAACTAGCTCAGCTTCAGGAAATGGGTTTCTTTGACACTCAGGAGAATATCCGAGCATTGAGTGCTACTGCTGGTAATGTTCATGCTGCAGTTGAGCGGCTTCTAGGGAATCTTGGTCAGTAACTATTCACCAATTATGTCTTCATATTTCATGTCAGCCTTCATGGTTCACTCTTGTAAGGCCAGCCAGTTTCACCTTATTGCTGTGAAGATGCCAAAACACAGATTCAGCTTCTGTTTTCAAAATGAAATAAATAGAGATATTGGTGGAAGAGTCTAAACTTGCATTGGAGGTTTTGTTATGTCTTTTAGTTGGGATGATGTATCCGTACTATGATTGTTGTACATAAACATATTAAAATCTTTTTATCTTATTGCCTGTATGCACCACCTTTTGTTCTCTCTCATGTGATCCTTACTCAGCGTGCGAGTGCATTATCTCCAGTTACTGTTATAATAAATTTAGTCAAATTGGTGTTTGAGGGAGAGTTGTATTACCATATAGATTACAGTAGATACATTTATAATTTGTCCCCTAGACATGAAAGATGGGCCAATATCTGGACGGGACTGGAGAACTTGCAAGGGTTGCAGTGTGGGTTTTTTAATTGACTTATAACCCAATTCACCGATCCCCTACCCACTTATAGTTATAACAACCTGGAACTTGCAAATTCGATGTCGCAGTATTCTGGTACAAATTCCTCTGCTATGTCAAAATCTTCTATCTTTGGAAGACTGGGGTTACTGTGATAAAGTTGTTTCTTCCATTGTCCATTCTTTACCTGGCAAATATCTATTTGGCATCGAGTATTAATCTGTGGTCTCAGTAGCTTTGAGCAACTGCTTGTATCTTGCTTATATTTTTGTTCAGTTGGTAAGACTGTTGAAAGTGGATGCGAATCCAAAAGGAAATAAATATTCCTTTGGGGGATGTTATGAGTGACCTCTGTTACTTGGCTCTTGGGATATATTGGAGCCACCGGCCAGAATTTTTAGGTGAAGGACCCCTCGTACTGTCATTTCGTATCATTTAAAAGAAAAAATTGGGCATATATATCTCTTAGAATTATTTAATAGTATCACTAAACTCTCTTCGCTAGATAAATATTTTTGACTAGTTTGCTATATTTTATTAAAAGTTATTTTAAATTGGTTAGGGATATTAATTTAGAATTTGATATTAGACAAGCAATGCTACTAAAGAAGAGAGAAATAATTTTGTCTAGCTATTAGGTTAGTAAGGTCTTTAAGTTTATGGTATTTATCGAAATTTGTAATAAAATGTGAAGGGAGAAAACTTAGTGATATATTTAAATAGTTTAAAAGATATATTTATTTAACAGGGTAAAAAATATATAAAATGATAATTAAGAAGGTCAAGATATAATCATTCTAAAAAATTATTCGTCCTTTTATTCTCTCTAAGTATTTTTCATTGCTCGTCGGTGGTATTCCTTGGAGAAGCTCCTCTGTGGCCCAGCTTCTCCGCCAGTGCAAGTATCTCCTCCTCTTGAGTCATGGCGTCCACACTACCATGTCTTCTATATTTTGGACCCACAACTACCCCGAAGTGCTGCAGTTCCACATCCATCTAAGTCGAGCACACATACCGAACAAAAGGCCCGACGTGGATTTTAAAGTATACATCCACGTCATCCGGAGACCAGTGGCTATGGGTTCTGTTATAGAAAAGCCCAAAGGGATAAGGAGCTATCAATGCCTGGCCTTCATAAAAAATGAACAGGGGATAAGCCAGCCTAATTTATATTAAATATTTGTGAACGTAGTTCCTGTATTCCTTGGGATCATTCCCAGATTTTTATCGCGATAGGAACGAATGATGCGCGAGATGCGCCGCGATGGTGCTGGATCCCGTGTGAACATCTTCGATGCCTTCTCGATTCCCGAGACCCACCGTTTACGTAATAGAATATAATTTTATTTTTTTTAAATAAAGTGTTGTTATAAGTCAGACAAGTTGTTTGATCAAGTTGGTTATAATTAAATCTCATAGTACGAAGGCTGTCGACATGGCAAGATAATAGTCTCTTGCTACGTAAGGATAATTACACTATTTTTTTAATCTATTTTACGTATACTTTTAATCTCTTTTTTTAATCGTATTTAACTATA
The DNA here is from genome assembly GCF_048772165.1 of Typha angustifolia. Lineage (NCBI taxonomy): Eukaryota > Viridiplantae > Streptophyta > Magnoliopsida > Poales > Typhaceae > Typha > Typha angustifolia. The sequence continues at coordinate 16,339,989 of NC_133245.1, read as the reverse complement.
AAAAATATTATTTATAAGTGTCATGTTAAGAATAAAATAAGAGGGTTAGAGATTTTTCATAGTTTTGAGGATTAATATGTATCAAAGAAAATAAAAATAAGAGAGTGTACTATAGAAAACAGAAGGTATTAATGTAATTATTACTTGAAAATTATGCATTAAGTCTTTTCATCTTAACGGACTAAGATCCTATATTGTAGGAGTAGATGATAAAGAAAAGAGCCATATATTAGATAAGAAATTAGATCTGCTCATCTTAATCAAATCAAACATATATAAATTATATTGTTATATAAACAAAAGAGTATGGGGCTCAGAGATACATACACAGTCTTTTACCATTATCTCGATTTAATTTGAACCGAATTCGCTTTATCTCGTACGGGATATCTCACGAGTGGAGCGAGACGGTAGTAGTGTTAAAGATGGACAAGAGGAGCGAATGGATGAGAACAAGCCATAGACCCGCTGATCGAGTGACACGTACCACCAAACCATCGTGGGGCCCAGGTCGATACAACTGGCCCGAGCCTCTCTTCAATCTCTCTCTTATAAATGCCCCTCCGGGTCGAGAAATCTCGCGGACGTAGTTGCGTGAGGTTTTCCCCGTTCTTATCTCCGAGGAAGAGCATCTCATTGCCCTCGTCGGTGATTTCGCTGCCATGGATCCATACAAGGTACCAGGTCCTGTTGATTAGTAAACAAATTACTTTTTAGTTGGCCTTTTGTTTTGGTTTCTAGCAATCTTAGGTATGTGGGTTGAGTGATGGTTTTTGTTTCTCTCACTTCTCTAATCTAGTCAGTCGTTGGGTTCTTTCGAAATCCGAGTAAAACTTTCGTCGGTTATTCCATCCAATTGTTGTGTTCCTTTGGTATCTGAGTAAAAGTCTCGGTTTCTTGTTAGGATTTTCATGTTGATCCCAAAGGAAATGTAAGCCTTGCTTGCTTTGATGATCTTAGGTCTCTCTTTGATTTTGATAATTTCGTCTTGCTTTTAGTTATTTTACTAGGTTTTATCTTTTTTTTCCTGTCTTAATCTGTGTTTGGCTATTGGTAATCTTGCTTTCTGTCTGTCCATGTCAAGGTCCGCCTTTGGGAGATTTTGGCCCACTTTGTTTTCTTTACCTGTTTTGCTTGTCTTATTAGTTATCATGCCCAACCTGAGGTGGGTTTATGCTTATGCGATTTCTGTTATTTAATGTACTCTCTAATTGGATTTTGATTTGCCTGCAGCATCGCCCTTCGAGTGCCTACAGTTCCCCTTTCTGGACCACAAATTCTGGTGCCCCAGTTTGGAACAATAATTCCTCATACACTGTTGGTTCCCGAGGTAATATAGGCCGTATGTTTATTCTTCTATGAAACAATTAGGTTTTCTTCTTTTATTTGTCGCAGGTATGGAAATTTTCGAATCATGCTTAACATTTTCACTATTTTCTAATTAACATCCTATTAAGGATTTTGAAACTAGACTCCTTTTTTTCCCAGTAATTTTTACATAACACCCTACTGTTATTTTTGAATTACTACCGTTAATTTTAGATTTATAGTTTATGTAACTCTACTAACTAAATAACTATTTACGCTTGGAGAATTTCTAATACTTTTCCATTTGAAAATAGTTGAGTTTATTTAACTCAGGATGTCATGGAAGTTACAAGAAAAAATAAGGGGTCTAATTACAAAATCTTTAAAGAAAAATATGTGGTCTGATTTGAAAATTTTCTATTTTTAAACATGGAACTTTGATGTCATAAATGGATTGGAGGCAGGAGCTTCTTAATGTATGAATATAAGTTGAAGTCATGGAGTCTGTTGGAGAGCTAATTTTTTTTAATCTTTTACTATGATGATTATTTCGTGTATGCTGTTTGAGTGTTTACCTTCCATGCATCTGAATTGTCAACTCATCTTGCTTTACAAGATTTTGTAATGTTTCAGTCATGCTTTCCATAAGTCAAGCTTTGTTACAACATTGTTTTCTTTTACTCTTGTTTATTACTATTTTTCATGACACGTAAACAAGATGCTTAATCATCATTGGAAATGGATTTTCTTGTATCATTTTCTGTGGATCATGTTCTTATTGTTCTAATTGGTTGGGTATCGTCAATCTGACATATGTCATTCCTTTGGTCATAAATAATATTTTGCAATTAAAATCTCGTATTCATATATAGGCTATGATCATGTGATGTTGCATGTTTATTAAATTACATTATGTTATGATAATGATATAGGTGACCTGATTTGTTTAGATTGTCTGTGAACTGTGCATAGTGTGCGTGCGATGTTCTATTTTATATTGCATAAATGTCTTGAGATTTCCAATAACATGATTCCTTCTATGGCTAAGAATTATTTGAATAATATTCCTACTCGAGTCTGGTAGGGTACTGAGTTTGTAGACGCTATCCTTTTCTTTTTGAAACTGCAGTGCTTCATTGCTGGACTTTAATTTAGAAATTATTGTGGGTTCAATTCTTCAATTGATATTTTAAGTTTAATGACGACTGTTTTCATTGAAAAGGGCCTATTCTTCTCGAGGATTACCATCTCATTGAAAAGCTTGCTCAGTTTGATAGAGAGCGCATTCCAGAACGTGTTGTTCATGCCAGGGGAGCTAGTGCCAAGGGCTTCTTTGAGGTCACTCATGATGTCTCACACCTCACTTGTGCCGACTTTCTTCGTGCTCCAGGGGTTCAAACCCCCGTCATTGTTAGATTTTCAACTGTTATTCATGAGCGTGGAAGTCCTGAAACCTTGAGAGATCCAAGAGGTTTTGCTGTGAAGTTTTACACTAGAGAGGTAAAAGCTCTTGCCTGTTTGCATAGGCTCTCAACTTACTCAGTTTGTCAAACTTTTCTTGGAGATGCAATCTTTGAATGCCATCACATTGGCTTGGATAGTTTTATGCCATTTGGTCTTAAAACTGAATGAAGATAGTCAATAATAACAAATATCCTTGTGCATGTTCTCAGGGTAATTTTGATCTTGTTGGAAATAACTTCCCTGTGTTCTTTGTCCGGGATGGGATGAAGTTTCCTGACATGGTCCATGCTCTCAAACCAAACCCAAAATCCCACATTCAGGAGAACTGGAGGATTGTTGACTTCTTCTCACACCACCCAGAGAGCTTGCACATGTTCACTTTTCTCTTTGATGATGTTGGTATTCCAGCGGACTACAGGCACATGGATGGTTCTGGTGTCAACACTTATACACTCATCAGCAAGGAAGGAAAAGCTCATTATGTTAAGTTCCATTGGCGACCAACTTGCGGAGTGAAATCATTGCTAGATGATGAGGCCGTCATTGTTGGAGGTACTAACCATAGCCATGCCACAAAGGATCTTTATGATTCCATTGCTGCTGGAAATTACCCAGAATGGAAGCTTTACATTCAGACCATTGATCCTGATCATGAAGATAGATTTGACTTTGATCCACTTGATGTCACCAAGACATGGCCGGAAGACATCTTGCCTCTCCAGCCTGTTGGGCGCCTGGTTTTGAACAAGAACATTGACAACTTCTTTGCTGAGAATGAACAGCTGGCTTTCTGTCCTGCTATTGTGGTGCCTGGTATCCATTACTCAGATGATAAGCTGCTCCAGACCAGGGTTTTCTCTTATGCTGATACCCAGAGGCACCGTCTAGGCCCAAATTATCTGATGCTTCCACCAAATGCTCCCAAGTGTGCTCATCACAACAACCACCATGAGGGGTTTATGAATTTCATGCACAGGGATGAGGAGGTACATGGTTCTGCTCTTTTCTAATGCTGAGATGACTTTTGCTTAACTAGTTAAAACCTTACATTCATGTGATGGGTTGTTTTTTCAGGTGAATTATTTCCCTTCAAGATATGATCCTGCTCGTCATGCAGAGAGGTTCCCCATACCATCACGTGTTCTGATTGGACAGCGTGAGAAGGTGAGTTGCAATAGAGACAAATCTATGAGCCTTTTGTATGAGACAATGATTATATATGTGTATTTTAAATTCATTTAGAACATGATTTTAAGTTTGTGTCCAAAGCACCTCCAAACTAAAATAATTTTTTTAATCTAAAAAATATGTTTGTTATTGTATATACAGGAAAATTCATTTTATTTTAAATCTCCGTACAACCAATGAAGTTCTAAGGGATGATTGTAAGATGACTTTGTTAATGACTTGTTTTCTACATATGCTAATAAATTTACTTTTCATGGCTGTACATTGCAGTGTGTAATTGCAAAGGAGAATAACTTTAAGCAGCCTGGAGAAAGATACCGCTCATTTGACCCTGCCAGGTCTGTAATCGTTGCTCTTAAATGTTATATAATGTGCACATAGGTATATATTTCATAAAGTTCTTTTAATCTCTTTTCCAGGCAAGATAGATTCATCCAAAGATGGGTTGAGGCATTGTCTGACCCTAGGGTCACTCATGAAATCAGGAGCATTTGGATATCTTACTGGTCTCAGGTTAGCCATGCAATTTCAATAACTATATATCTTATGTCTATTTTGCACAAAGCTAGAATGAGAGAGAAATCTGGTACACACCAGAGTTTTAGAAGAAACGGCAGAGGGATAGATTAAAATGTTTTAAGAATTTTCTATGAATTAATTTTCTTTTCTATAATATTCGTGAATGCCTGTAAAAACAGATGTTTTCATTCAGTTGATTTGAACTTGAAAAGGTACAGACTTTAGGGGCTGCTGTTTGTTTTACATTGACGTGTTCCGTATGGATTCAAAAGTTTACCAATTAATATCGCTTTTAGATGGAATACTTGGCCCACAAATTTTTTTTTTTCTTTTTGTGCGATTTTAGTTTCTGATAGATATCTTTTCTTGTGTGCAATGTGCAGTGTGACAGGTCTCTTGGTCAGAAGCTCGCCACCCGCCTTAGTATCAAGCCGAGCATGTAAGATGGTGCAAAGTGCAAACAACCAAAGGGTTTGCGATTAACAGAGTATTATACAGAAGGTGCCCTAGTGCTTGCAGTAAACAATGTTAATCATACTAAGGACATCTGAATTCATCGAGAGAACTTTTGGTATAAATAATATGCATGGAAGTATTTATGTTACTCTATTATCAGTGTAATAACATACTTGATGATACAATCCAACCTTTATAGAATGGAGTAAAAGAATGATTAAATCATTGTATTAATGTTGATGAATGATGGTTGGTCTATTTTCTGCGCTGATCTCTTGTTTTGTCGTTCATAGAATGGCTCACAAAATCCACATTGGCTGCACATTTATGATATTTTGGCATCTGTATTTATTTTTATCTTATTTTTGGATAAAAAGTGGTTAAAGAGTGAGCTAAGGTGTTTTTGCTCGTACTCGTACCAAACTTGATACAAGGTAAGAATGAGATTTACGGTATAATAGAGCAGTCGAAATTTGAATCTTTCTCCAAGACGACCACCTGAGAATCATTGGAAATCCAAAGGGAGTGGTGCCTCCCAACTTGGAAAGCTCCAATTCCCTCCAATCCTTCGTGAAGAGCAGTCGCTTCTACCGACAATCTCTGCGAATCCTTTATCTCTTCTCCTGAGGACAGAATCTCCTAGAAGAGGGCAGCAGACCAAAGATATGATATGCAATCAGCTGGGATTAGTGGGATAACTATATAAATAATAAATGAGGTGATATAAGTTATCCCAATTATAAACTAATTTTTTGGATTATAAACAAGTTTTTTTAAATTACTAACGAGTTTTTTTTAGTCATAAACGAATTAGAACAGATTATTTAAATATGTTATTATATTATAAAGTTATCATGTCATAAACAGGACACAGTTTATAGGTGAATTGATACATTTATAATTTAAACCTAATTAAACGAAACCCAAACTCCTCAACAACTCCTTAGAATTAACATAGGCGAAGGAAGACCAAACTATTCCTTGCTTTCCAGAGACATAGTTGACATTGGCATAAGAGTGATATCATATTTAGGCATCTGTAAGTACTGCAAGATATGGATGAGTGTTCTCATAATTGACATTTGCATCTCTTGTTACAAGTAATGAGAACAGTCGGAACAATTTAATGGGCATCCTTACTTGTCTGCTACAATTAGACGGAAAGAGCATCACCATCTTTACCAATCCTCGCATTATTAAAGTCAAAAGGATAACTTGAAACAACATGGTAGGCAGAAAGATTTTGAAGCGTGGACGACATGTCCTCATCTGGTTAAGCCATGATTTGTATATAAATTGGCTTAAAAAGAATGGTTAACCTGTGTCGGATCTTTCCTATTTCTGTGGTCCTTGTGGAATAAATCCCCCACTTTTGGGGATAGAACTTTTCTATCTCTAAGTTATAGTTCTCACTTTATCCTATAAATATAAGAACAAAGGAGAATCATGAATAACAATACTTAGGGGACATTGCATTAAAAACCCTCTTTTTATAACTAAAATAATATAATTTACATAGAAGGGTCTAATCTTACTGTTACTAAAAGTTAAAGGTATTTTAATGCAAAAAACCCCAATATTTCAATCCTATTACCATTCAAAAAACCAATCATTAATATTAAAAACATAATTAAGGAGGGGCCGCATGGTCTCCCTCTCCCTCCTCCCGCCCTGCGCTGTCCTCCTCCCCCGCGCGACTCGGAGCCTCAGATCCCTACTCCACCAACGTCCTCTCCCTCCCCCTATTTATACCCCCTCGTCTCTCGATCTCGCCTTTCCCATCCCTCGCCTCTCCCACGATCGCAACCGTCCCCGTCCTGCACTCGCCGAAGGTAAATTCCTATCGTCTCCGATCCAGTCATAGGGTTTATTCGTGGAATCTCGATCTCTGTGCTCAACGATTCGTTTCCTGTTTCTGTTATTGATCTGGATTTCGGGAGGGTTCTCTCGATCGCTGATCGATTACTTTGTAATCGAGATAAGTTGGGATAACACGCGATAAATAGGAAACGACCTCGGTCCTAGATCGATTCGATTTCGTGATCAGTTGATGCTTTTGGTTTTGTTTCCTAACAGTTAAAAGTTACTTGATCTTGGCATTCCAGTAGTTGATCTCGCACTCTCTCTTTGTCGACATTTCTTCCTAAGGTCCGGACAGTACTGGTTTTTTTTTGTTCTTTATCTCGCTTATAGTTAAGAGATGCAACTTTGCAAGCCTCATGTTGCTATTAAAGACCGTGATTTTTTTTGGGTCTTGTTTTAAGTGTACTCAGCAGCTATGGATTCGAAAGAGAGCGCGAGTTCTTCGCAGAAACTCCACACGAGGCTGAGGTTATGGGAATTTCCAGACAAATACATTCTTGAGCCGGTGGATAGTCTTGCTGATTCATATCTATCAATTAGTCGTGCTGATGGATCAATGAAGCTAATTGGTTTGTTTTTCTTTCATTATGTTGTCTTAGGGTAATTCGTATAGATTCTTTTTTTCTTTTCCCGTGGAATCCACTATATTTTGCTTATTTATTGCTGAAAACGGCCATTATATGTGAAGATTGACGTTAGGCAGTTCTTTTTTGACACATGTTACTGGAAACAGAAGAGCTTCCACAACATAGCGCGGTTCAGTCTCCAAAAGTTCGAACTGTGTTTGGTGTGATTGGAATGCTTAAGCTTTTAGTAGGTAAGTCGACTCTCAGCACACAGTGATCTTAGTTTTCTATTCCCGATTTTTCATATTACATCTCTTATAACTGATTTTCTCAAACCACTGACTGCAACATTTTTTTTTGACCCGCACAAGTAGATTTTGTATGACTATCTTTTTCTTGCTTGTTTGAATAAATGGGTTTTATTTTTATGACAAAGAAAGTTTTGAAACAAGTTAACTCACCAACTATCTTAAAAGTTTAAACCATTAGAGAATGATAGTTTTTCTATTTATATTTTAACACTCCCGTCATTCCCCCTTCTATTGGACTCGAGGCATTTTATAGGGTTAACAAGTAGAACTTGAATTAAACATGTAGATGTTTTATATTTTAAGATAAAGATGAGCATAACAGAATTTGAACCATAACTTTTTACTCTAATACTATGTTAACTCATCAACTACTCTAAAAATTTAAGCTATTAAAGAATAGTGACTTTCATATTATATATTTTAATATTTCCTCTCACTTATGAATTTGAGACATTTTAATATGTCGAATAAATATATTTAAATTAAATGGGTGCAGGTTTTATATTTTTAATAATAGATGAGCTTGACGAGATTCAAACATAGAACTTTTGCTAATATTAACTAACCGACTACTCTAAAAATTTAAGCTGTTAGGGAATGACAGTTTTTATATTATATATTAACACCTTCTTTTATTTCTGGGTTGAGATATTTTATTAGGTCTAAAAAGTAGATTTGAATTAAATGAGCAGGAGGTTTATATTTTTAGACAAAGATAGACATAGTAAGATATTAAGATTTAAACCTGACTTCTTACTCTGATATCATATTAACTCATTAACTATTTCAAAAGCTTAAGCTGTTAGAGAATGTTAATTTTTATATTTATATTCTAACAACACATGTCCTAAAAATGTTCTTGGTCTTGAATATTATCCGGTTACATGCTTTCTCTCCATCTTGTGTTTGTTGTCACGAGAATTCCTTACGCATAAGGAAGATAAAATGTCCATTTTAGTGGAATTGAACCAAGTTAATGCTATTTAATGATTTTGGTGTGAATTTTCTGTTGCAATGACGGGTTTGGAAAGATAGTGATATGCAACATGCCATCGTGTCATAGATAGTGATCTTTTGCCGCAGCTGACACATTATATGAGCTTGTTATTCTTTTGTGGTGTACATAAGTTCTTTTTCTTGCAGCATTTGCTTCTTAAATTCTTTGCTCCTATGTATACCACATTACACTTTTATGGGAATTGAGAAGTTAATTTTTATAAGATGATAAGAAGACATATACGTAGTGACTTAGCATTTTCCCTACTACACAGTCTTCTGTTTGTTCACTAGTAGTCTTTTTTCTTTCTCTAAGGTATTAATGAACATTGATTTTATAATAAGTGGAATTATTTTGGCAATTTTTTTTCGATTATCCAAATACTGATTTTGAAATAAGAAAAATCCCAATAATAAGCAAAATCTATAGAAGTAGACCAGGTTTCAAGTTGAACATGGAATGACAAAAAAAAGAAAAAAAGAAGGAAGAATGATAAATCCCCCTCTGATAAGTAATGATTGAGTGCTCCTAAGTCCTACCTTTATGTTCCATTCCTTCATCAGTTACATGCATCTAAATCCTGCAGCAGGCTGCATTTTGGCATAATTTCTTGTCAGACACAAATTGCATGCAATCATATATATTTTGCAAATGACATTATTTTATGGAATCAGCAAGTGAACTAGTGATTCTTTCTAGACTTTATAGTGTGATGCCCTGATGCCCATCCTTTCTTCTTTGAGTCTTGTCTTGATGGCCTCATATTAACAGCCTACAACTCCAATCTTAGTAGTTGGCTGACATGTTGGGCTACAGGAATCTTTGTACATTATAGGATTTATTAAAATCTTTTCTGTTCTTGGTCATTTGAGGCAGTTGTGGGATCTTCAAGTGTACATGTCATGGGATCACCATTGAGTGCTTTACCACTACTTTTGTTGGAAAATTTGATTATCGAATTCCATCTTAATAAAAAGTTATCTTCCTTCTCTTGAATACTACAGGTTCATACCTATTGATGATAACAGAACGTGAATGCGTTGGATCTTTCTTAGGACATCCTATTTTCAAAGTATCAGCACTACAAATCCTCCCATGCAATCTTTCACTGAAAAATTCTTCTACTGAACAGGTCTGTAGTTTTCTTCTTTTTCATATTGGTGATTTACCGGCTACTTTTAACTCAGTACTGCACTATATATTGACAGAAAAAGGTGGAAGCTGAGTTTTCTAATCTCCTGAATGCTGCAGAGAGGACTTCTGGTCTGTACTTCTCCTATGACATCAACTTAACACTTTGGTTGGTACTTTTTGTCTGATTAATATCCTTTCCATTACATTTTCCCTGACAAATTTAGGTGAACTATATACACCACTGGGTGTGTGCAGATATATCTTTCTTTTCTTTGTCTAACTGCATGTTTCATACACCTTGCATGTTTAAGCATATCGGAATTGATGAGATCCACTTTCTATGATCTCTAAAACAAGCCACCACCCTCTACCGCTCTCCTCTTTCTTTCTCTTCCTCTCTTGCCCTCCCATTACCTTTCCTCACTTGACCACCTCTCCTTCCACCTTCCTCCACCAATTCTCTGATTCTCTATTTTCTCTTCTTTTTTGGTACTGCTATTTCTTTCTCTTCCTCTCTCACTATCATGCTAACAGCTTGTCAGCATGAGATGTGTGTGTTTAGGGTACTTGAGTCTTTCGTTTACATCAGATTTTAATGCTTAAATTATTACAATAAGATGCCAAAACCCATGCAGTGCAAGTTCTAGTAGTTTTTGCTTCTTGAATCTTGAGTGAATACAAAGATGGTACCATTTGTTCATTCTATTATGTTATTATGATCATGTCTAGAATATACAAAGCAACATGTTGCTTGAGTGCACTTCTCATTCTTTGCGTTCAATTATTATACATTACCTGATACTGTTGTTTATACAAGTGTGTACTGTGCAGTATGTGTTTCTATAAGTGTGCAGGTGATCATGTGGGCAGTGGCCATGTCCTTGTTGAAGTTGTTTGACATTTGAAATATATGGTTATGAGGTGGTAGAACTCAAAAGGGTTGGGTGTGAACTGTGAAGTGAAGAGATGAGTGGCTATTCATAGTTGTCTTTCTCTGATTGATTTCTAGGTTCTTTGGAATGTTTATTCATATTGAATTGCAAATACATCAATGATAGAATTATTTCTTACTGAAATAAACAAGGTTTATCTAATAAAGATGAACTGATAGAGGATGGACCCCTTCTTTGAGTTGGCCTTAACAGTTGCTATATATTATTAATTGATGAAGTCTGGACTCTTGGAGGACCCTCAGAGTTTCTCCTAGATGTCTGCAGAAAACAATTGCAATGGTTGTATACATTGCAACTAATAATAGGTCGATTCATCAGATTTTGAATGGTTTCATTCTTTAAATGACGAAAAATTCTGCATAGCCTATAGCCCTAAACAATGCACTCCAGGAACATTTGATCTGGAGAATGAGGATGATCTTCTAAATTATTTAAAGATATTGATATTGTGTTGGTAAATTTTAGGGGTGCAAAAACAAGGACTTTTGGAAGCCATCTTTGTGAATTTTTGGCTAATGCAATATGATTCTGGAGTTCTCACTCTCCGCTGATTGCTTTTGAAAGAGTCTAGCACACTGCATGGTAAATGAGAGAACATCGTCATTTCTACCCGATAAATGAATGTTTGAACTCAACTTACTATTGTGAGGCATTGTGTTATCTGAACTTTATTTTGTTTTAGGATCTTCATACATGTCATTTATTTCTATTTGCCTGCTGTTTTTTGTTTAACTTTTTCATCATTCTTGACATTTATGTATTTTGATATTTCTTCTACCAGTTCGCAGAGGCTACATTATTTAGGTGATGAGTCAAAGCTACTTCCACTTTGGAGGCAGGTCTGTATGTAAATTTAAATTTTAATTATTTTTTTGCTTCTCTTATTGGCTATAATCTTTTGCAAAGTGTCTTTCGATGAACACATTATTGACATTGTGCTTTTGTTCTTCTAGATTAATATTTTAAGTTCCAGTAATATTTTTGAATTAAAGCTAGACCTAATTATAAAGTATTAATGTAAGATTTCGTGTATAAGCTGAATGTTGTTAGTACTAACAACCAAGAGCCATCAGAAGCAGAACACACCACTAATGGTAATCACTTAATTAAGAAATGTGGTACTATTGGTTCAACATGCATCCTATTTCACATGGTAGGTGCCTAATTCACATGTTGTCAATGTATGGTGATTGTGCTTTTGAGCCAGTGGCATTTCTGTCACTCACTATAATCAAATATAATTATTTAAGTGTGACAGGAGGGAGAGGCAGCATAATGATGGTAGGCAGAGAGATTGGCATAAGGGGCATTGCACAAGGATGAGAGAGAGGAGGATGAAAACAAATGGTTGGTTTGGTTTCAAGCCTGACTTGAACACATTCCCAAAACCTATTAAATTATCTCTTCATTGATTCGCGCAATTGATTGCCTCTAGGATCTATGAAAATAAGTGGAGCCCAGCATGTTCGGATGCATAGGAGGATGTTCTTTTGTGGTTATTATTACCAGCCTTGTATAGGGTTATTCATAGAATTATTATGCCAGCCATATTCAGGTTAGTTATTTGTTACTAGGGTTATGAAATGTTTGGAAATCTTCCTTTGAACGAGTTCTTCATGGAAAGTCAACAAGGGATTTCATGTTTTTATGTAGGGTTGGTCCAGTTAGTCTTGGACCCGACTGTTCATCATGTTCGTCCTCCTCTTCGCCTTTATGTGATGCCATAATTTCATTCAATATAAGTTCACAAAGTTGTCGAGCTACAACAACCTGACACAAGTTGGCGAAGAGCCTGGCTCTCTTGGCCTAGGACTAGGTGTCAAGGTCCTGTTTGGGGCTGATACTTAAGGCTAGTTATTCAAGCATGATCAATCCCAAGATAAGCCAATCTTGAACTTTGTCAAGCTGGGCAGATCCAGGCCCGATTTATAACCATCCCTAACTGAACTATGTTTTCTCATTTTTCACACCCCGTATCACACAGCTACAATGTATGTTAAATCTTCTATTCTCTATTTGCTGTCTTCTCTTATGCAGTCCATCTTTTTGTACTTGCTGACATGCTTTTATATTGTCAATTTGTTGCCAAATGTCTCAATTGCGATGTACAGTATGATGATTCTTGTTTACATCACTGAGAACATTGTTCTTCTGCAGGCAGAACCCAGATTTCTCTGGAACAATTACATGTTGGAACCTCTCGTCGATAACAAAGTACTACTTCTTGTAATTCTTTTTGTGTTTATATCACTTTTGTGACCTAATTTTCTTGAGTCATACTGATTGCTCACATTTTTGTGGACAGCTGGATCAATACATGTTACCTGTCATTCAAGGAAATATCCTCAACTTGTTTGCTTTAAAGTCTAGCTGACACCATCTTCGATGGGAAAGACCTTCAATTATGAAGATGATATTTCTGCTACTGCTTGTTTTACCCTTTCTTCTCTTGTAATGCCAATTAATTGTCTTGCTCAGCTATTCACTTAACTGAAGATCAGGTTATCAGAATTTTCAGGCAACAGTTGGGGCGAGAAATATCGATGTGATCTTGATTGCACGTAGATGCACAAGGAGGACAGGTTAGAGTCTATCATGGAAATGCTAATAATTAGCTTGTAATGGGTTCTGTTCTTGATTGATGGAACTTGTGGATTAAGGATATACTGTATTACAACTGTATTTTCTGAGGCATCCCTAGCTTTATGAGTTTTTGATACTTGCATGATAAGCAAGTGAAGCTATTTGTTGTCATAAGGTACTCGGATGTGGAGGAGAGGAGCTGATACAGAGGGCTATGTTGCAAACTTTGTTGAAACTGAACAGATAGTGCAGTCAAATGGATTTACCGCATCCTTTGTTCAAGTAAGTCTCCTTATAAGTTGCTTTATTCATAATTAAGGTGAAGCCAAAGCATCTCATTTTGTGATTCTACTTGGAATAGATCCTCTTTATTTTATGTTGGATTTGTGATGGTAACGAGTCATTAGCCTTTCAATTTGTCAGTTTCATGTGTTTTGACTCTTTAGGAAAATAAATAGAGAGCTTCTTTTTATAATAACAAGTGGTTTAATTGCTTGTGGAAGTCTTGACTTTTATTTTTCTTTTAGTTGTGCTTTTTGTTTACTCTATCCATTATAGAGTGAATATTCTAGGTTGAGGTGTTTGTGCATGCAATATTCTGAACTATCCGTGTGAGTTGTTTCTTAGTTTTTTTTTTTTTCCTGTGATGAAACATATGTGTTGTGCCTTATCAACTCAAGAGTTGATTAAAATGGTTATGATTTATTAGGAATTTTTTTAGATATGCTGCTTAACATGGCACCTGGTGCCTCTTTTGGGGTGTATATGGTGATGACTTGTGAGACTTTTGTTACATAGGTCCCATAACATGGAATCTGGGGCTATTTTGAAGTGTTCTACATTCTCCATAGTCCACAACTCCACATGTATGGAGCTCCAATTCTGGATAGCTATCCCTCTCTAAAGATAATGTCCTGCTACTTTATGTTAACTTGAACAGTGTGCATTAATCTAATTTAAATTTATCCAAGGTTGGCGACTTACAAACTATGTTGACAGAGTTTGCAATTTTTCAATCTTAAATTGTGGATGAATGCGGTTAGGTTTACTTTGACGGTTCTACTTTGATACAATGACTTACCTTTCAAAGCTGGTTATGGCAACATATGTGAAATTTGAACTTTACATCGTGCAATAGTTTTACTGAGGTGCTCTAATGTCTTGTAGGTTCGAGGTTCTATACCACTATTGTGGGAGCAAATTGTTGATTTGACATATAAGCCTAACTTCGGTATTGTTAGACAAGAAGAGACGGTATGTCCTTGCAACAAAATAATATTACAATATTTATGCTTTTAGGCCTTTTTCTGCACCATGTTTTCTACTGCTGTCACAAGGGATGACAAACTTATTGATATTTTAATTTTATTTTCCACAGCCTCGTGTAGTTGAACGCCATTTTCTGGATATAAGTAAGAAATATGGATCTGTTTTAGCTGTTGATCTTGTCAACAAGGTGACTATTGGTGCAATATTCCTTGATTTGTTCTAAATTAAGTTTTTATTAATGCATTTCTGATTTTTGTATTTCAACATAAAGTATTTCATGTGAATGTGCTGTCAGATGGTTTGTTATTTATTGACTATCATACGGAATTTGCCTCCTATAGTACCCTACTTAACAAACTAAGGGAAAGGAATGAGACTGACAGCTTCAAATTCCTTTAATGAAAAAGATAACTGCTGCTTTTTTAGATGGGATAATCATAGGCGATTTACCACGCAGTATTTCATTTTTATCAATTGCCCGTGATATTGCTTTGTGAGTTTTGGTGGATGACAGTAAATCGACAGATAAATTTTATCTTGTCAAATTGTTGCAGGAGACAGGAAGTACTTCAGTTCATGACTTTTTCCTACTTCTATTTTCTTTTACTGTCAAGCATGTTGAGAAGATCCATGGTTTGGGATGCATTTTACCGTTTACATTCCCTTGTTCTCTAATTTATGTTTTTCCATGTGACATGTGCAAGAAAATAGTAGTCTTTAAAATTTAAATGCTTATGCCTTTAATTCCTTCATTTCTCACATTTTACAGCATGGTAGTGAGGGACGGTTGAGTATGAAATATGCAAGTGCTATGCAGCCTATTCTTAGTGATGATATAAGGTGAAGGCAACTTGCCACATTAATACAATCTTGTTGCATACCTATTTCTGGCTAATGATTCAAATATTGTAGATATGTGCATTTCGACTTCCATCAAATTTGTGGCCATATCCATTTTGAGCGTCTCTCTCTCCTTTATGACCAAATCAAGGATTATCTCGAGAAGCATAGGTATGTTTTTTAGGGCTTTGTATGCATGGATGCCATCATGAGGTCACCACAAATATGCAAGTACTTGTCTCCATAACCATAGCATCACAATTTAGTAACATCAATGCTACCTGGATATCAGCAATTCTGTGCTCAGAATTAGCGCCCACCACATAATTTTAATCCCGAGAATCTTGAGAATATGTCTTGTCAGAAAGAACTAGATGTTGTAACACTAGTAATAAAGCCAGGTCCATTAATTCTGATATGCCTCTCAATTATACTATGTTACGACTTTGCTTTCTCAAGCCATTTGTCTTTATATGTTAATTGTGCTTTCCACATCCATTGGACCAATATACCGTTAGTTAGATCAGTTATGTCTTCATTGTATCCTTTTTCTTTTATACTTTCAGTGGTTATTGTGCAATTCTTTGTGTCTTTTATAGGAAGTCAAGCATCTTATGTTTATGTTTTAATCTATATGTCACCAATCTGCTGTTTCATTGTTGTCCTTTTTCTGTTACAAGAACGCTACATGCTACTAGGCATCTGTCTCTCACTTTGGCAATGATCCTCGTCTTTCTGATTTGAATACTTGTTTGATGTAATACTTATATATATGTGGCGCATCTCGTCTTTTTCTTTCTTTTATACTACTTGAGTTATGAGTATGCCCAATGCTTAGGTACCTTTTGTTTCTCACTCTACCTGGATTGATGACAATTGCTTTTCGATATTGAGAGAAGGGGTAGATGAGTTAATAGTCAGTATAACCATTTATTGATGCATAAGAAGTTATTTACCATAGTTGACTTTTTTTTGGTTTAATATAACATTTTGGGAGTATCATGCCAGAAAGTAGAACTTGGCCACTTGCCTTTATACATTAGAGAAAAAAGCTTTCTAGGTTTAACATTTAACAAGGTTTATAAATGGTTATATATATCCATCTGTTTTTTCAATCTCCTACTTCCTCACAGTTAGGACGTGGAAAATGTTCGTCTGTGCGAGGATTTCCACAATGTTATATTTTTCTGTTACTTACCAACTTATTAAATTTTTGTGCTGTAGTTCTGTACAACTATGGTAAATTTCTTTTTCCTCATGTTGTGTCATAAATTATCCACTTATAAGTCCGTATGAAATTTTATTCCTATAATATTTTGTGATATGTGCTAGATACTTCTTACTGAATGAGAAAGGTGAGAAAGTTGAAGAGCAGACTGGTGTTGTGAGAACAAACTGCATCGATTGTTTAGATCGTACAAATGTAACTCAGGTAGAATCTGAGACTATTTGTATAATCTATGGCTCAATGCAATTTCTCTTTTTCCCTGCATAGTGTCTACTGTCTTGTCAATATGCTTGTTACATGGTATCATAATTCATAAAAAGGAGAATAATCAATTTTCTCTATTATATTGCCTTCCTTAGATATGCAGATGTTTTATTTTGAAACTGGAAATAAAATTCTCTTTCATCTTTACTGTATTGGTATGTTGTCATTCAATATAAAATTCTTGATAAGTCTACTATGTTGAAGTCTAGTATCAGCTTTAGCAAAAGGTGCAACATGTGTTACTCATTTATTGGTTGGATATTTTTATAAACCAGTGAGAAGCGTAAACAATATTATTGATGTTTTTGTAAGTTATTGGTTGGATAGATGTGGCAAGTCAATGAAGATCTTGTTCTTGATGGTTTCTCCTCTTGTATTTGTTTGCTTATATGAGCCAGCAATATTGAATGAATCTGCAATTTAGATATGAAAAACAAGATTGGACAATGTTGTGAGGGCACTTACATTTTTCCTTTTTGCATCATTCATATGTTTATTTTATGATCTTCATCTCTAGACCATGTAGGGGTCGGTACAGCTTCCAATAGTTTACTCATTAATCATTATTTATGACAGGTCTACTTTGTATGAATAAGTACTTTACCTACTGCTGCTTTCTTCTAGATTTTATTGTTTTATTGTTATTTATTGTGTGACCTGAAAATTATGTGCATGCTTGTTATCCTTGTTCTTAGTTTCATCCAATGATTTTAAAGGTGGCCATGGGTGTTGGCCGGTCACCTCACCGCCTAGCGTCAAAGATGGAAGGCGGGTGACAAGACAATCTAGCATTTTTTATGTAAAAAATAATTGAAAAAATTATATATGAATATTTTTATTTTTTAGTACTACTATAGTATATATAAAATTTATAATGATGCACTACACCAAAATATCACATAACATAATCACGATTCAGATTAACAGTGAAAGATATCTACATTTCAGAGTTAAAGAATCAGATTCAAGACAATGAAAGAATTACGGATAACATTAATTAATTTGTCTAGCAAACTAGTTAGCAATTGATTTCTCTAGCATAACATATTAACAATAAATTAATCTAGGATAGTCCGACAGTAAAAGAATTCAAAGAAATCTACATTTAAATTATAATTAGAAAACTGACATTGTCGACTTCTCTTCTCTAGCAATTAGCAAACTAATTAGCTCAATAATCATTATTCATTAAGTAATTATCACTAAGGAATCAAGACAGTGAAACTGTGAAAGAAAACTAAAGAAGCAGAAAAGAAAGAGAAGAAATTAAGTTTTCATTAATCAAATCCTTTGATTGCTACAGTCCTACAGTAATTAAGTGTTAATTACTGTAGCCGTGAAGAAACTAGAAATAGAAGAAATCAAGAAAGCTGACAATGAAGGGGAGAAAGAGAAGGAGAAAGAGGAGGAGAAAGTGAAGAAAAAGAAAAAAGAAAAACCTCGGTGCCCAAACTGGGAGGTCACCGTCGAGAGTGAAAAAGGGAAGAAAGAGAAGAAGGTACCTCGCTCACCGTTGGTTATTTGTACTTGCTTGCGCTCGGAGATGATTGAGAAAAGGAGACAATTGAGGGAGGGAAACGATTGAAAGGGCGAAGGTTTTTCGGGGTAAGATCAAGAGTGAGGAGAGAAACAATCAGTTAGTATTTAAATGTTTAATGAGTTAAGCAGTTAACAGATAATGAAAATCTGACACGATAAGTCTAAACCCATTGATATAGTGGGCTGACCCACGAAAACATTTGGCAGACTGCTCGGCCAACCATGCAACTTGGCAGCCTGATTGCCAATGGGTGACCACCATTCTTGTTGGCGGGGTGGCCGGCGTGCTGCCCCGCCAAGGTGGCCGCTATGGTGGCCACCATGGCCACCTTTTATAACATTGGTTTCTTCTGTGTTTGTGTTTAATTTTATCATCACCACTATTTCCTTTTAATCAAATAGCTTCCATATATACCTGGAGTTTAAAAATATAAGTAGAACCATTACAGTCAGTCATGCTATAATTTTGGTCAGCAGAGTATGATTGGGAGAAAAATTCTGGAAAAGCAGCTCAAGCAGATGGGAGTTCTTGGTGCCGATGAAACCATTAACAATTACCCATCTTTTGATGCAAATTTCAAAGTTTGTGAGTATCCCACAACCTTTTGTTTCTATATATTTGCTATTGGAAAACCTTACATATTAATGCCACACAATCTGTATTTTCTTTTCTCAGTGTGGGCTAACCATGGAGATGAAATAAGCATACAATATTCTGGAACTCCTGCTTTGAAGGGAGATTTTGTAAGGTAATTTGTGCGAAACGAATTCCATATCTGCTTTAGCTTGATAAATATTTTCTAGCCATCTTGGTGTTTCCAGATCTTGGAGGACCTTTTTCCCAAAGATATTGTGAACAAATTGCATGCTTTCTTAAGTTGGTGCTTAATAGTTCAATTGTGTAAATGTTCATGAAATATTAGCTAAGAATTCCTAAAACTCTCAAATTTTGCTGCAAAATTGCAAGGCTAATCTCATTATACGATTGAGCTGCTTATGAAATGTGTTGAGTTGTGTAGTATATAATGGTCGATTAGGCATTGTGCTCCTATAATGCACTAATAAAGTACCCACTATCTAATATTGATATATATAGCATCGAGGATTGCCGTGCCGAGGGCATGTGTTGCGCCGATCCTTGGCCGACACGCTCTTGTCACACCCTTATGTGATAGTAGCACACCCCTAATATACCTCTAATATATTTTTTGGTTTATTTATAAATGTTTTTGGTTTGAATATATATTAAAGCCTATTTTAGAGTCTTATCCTTTGATTATTTTTGCAAATGACACTAATTAAAGATATAGCAATAGTCGAGTGAAAATATTATTCAGCACATAATATGATTGAATACATTCACTAATTGACTATAGTTCAATAATAAAAGCCAATATCTAGTTATACTAGAAAATCAAGAAGAATCAAATGCTTAATTATCAATAATAAAATAACATAGCATTGCATAAGATACTGTCGATAGTTTTAAAACTTATGCAACATTAGTATTTTGCTCATTGTAACATCTCACATAATCTTCATATAAATATGAATTTTGTAATTTTGGTATAATATGAATAAATGATATGGATATTGAATTTGGAATGACCGATACCAGCTCAAGTACACCCTAAGAATATGTAGGTTGTGGATATAAAAAATATTAAAGGTCTTGTGCTTTAGTGGGTGTAACTAATATGATGGTCGTGTCGATCCTCGATCAGCACAGCACGCCTTTGTGTGCCACTAGCACGTATTGGCATACCTTTGACACAACTCTAATAAAAAAATTTAAGGTAGGTTTCTAGAGATGCTTTGGTGTCCTCGCCATCACAATCGTAGTTTTTGGTTTATATATATATATATTAAAGTCTACATTAGAGTCTTTTGTCCTTAGATAATATTGTAAATGACCATATTTATTAAATATATATTAATAGTCAAGTAAAACAATGATTTAACATATAATATGATTGAATACATTCATTAATTGATAATAATTCAATAAATTAAATCCAAAACTTAGTTGAACATGATTAATCTAACATGTTTCTGTATCAAGTTTGATCGAATTTGAAATTGATTTTGGATTTTTTTTCGAAATTTGGAAAATTTTGGGGTAAATGTAATTATGCTGAAATTTTATTTAAACAACTATAAAATTTTTCAAATGAACTTTTGTGGAGTTATTATAACATGTTCCTATACTAATTTTTGATTCAATTTGAATGAATTTGACATATTAATTTTGATCTTTTGAATTTCAAGGAAAATTTTGTGGGAAATCAAAAATTGATAGATCTCGAACCAAAATGCTAGATTTCTGTAGAAAAACCATTATAGATAATAGATCTAGCAAAATTGAGTTAGGTTTATCATTTATACATCCCAAATTAGTTTCTGAAGTGCAAAAAAATAAATTGCCATAGGTCGACACAAGGCCGTGCATGTTTAGCATGCACTCGTGTTGACTGGCATGAGGTGGTATGGCTCGGCACGGGGCAAGTGCCTTCCCGCACGACCAAACTTGCATAGGATAAGTACCACTATACTAGCATATAGTTTACGCTGAAATTGTGTTTATATTATCATGCAAAGGCATTGCTATTGTAGATTAAATTGGTCATATCTAGATGGTATTTGAAAAATGACATTCAAGCCCACAATAGTCTGTCCTGAGGTACAGAATGGACTAGCTAGATTCCTAACCACAGTTGTAACATTTAAACATGTGCTATAAAAAGATATTCCACTGAGTACAAATGAGGTATACCAAGTTAACCAACATTCGGTTTTCCTTGTATAGGAATGCAATTATACAAAATGGTACGTACAATAGTTGATTTTTGCTTCTCTTGTTATGAGTGCAGAGGAAGTTCTGCACAAATTCTTTTCTTTTGGTTAGCCATGGAGTTTCCTTATCTAATCTTACGCTGGAACTTGGGGCCATCAAATAGTCTGTGGGCTATAAAGTCGATGAAATTATGAATGAACATTTAATTGCTTCGTGAATCAAATTTGACCTCAATCACCATTTGTAGCCTGAGGGTGGTAAAGTCAGATGTTTCAAGAGAATTTCACCATAACTCTGTAGTGTAGACTGACCCATAATTGTGTCATGATTTTCTGGATACTATTCATATCAATTATTAGTATGCTATTTCCTAATGCTAGTTGTAATATCTGATGAGCTTTTTATGCATATTCTTTTTATTGACATTACTTGCTGTAGATGCCATTGTAATTACCAATAGTGGTGAATCGCATTTAGAAGACGTGGTAGTTAATACATGTTTTGGTCTGCCTTCTTTTGGATATAATCATTTTCCTTTGAAATTAAACACCAAATATCCTTAAGACTCACATACTTTTCTATGCTGGTTAGGTGTGGAAAACGGACTGTTCAGGGAATTTTGAAGGATGGATACAATGCTCTAGTTAGATATTACTTGAACAATTTTGCAGATGGGACCAAACAGGTCTGTGACTAGTTGAACTGTATGACATCTTTATATACCAGACTTAGTTCTGTTGTTTTGATTGAAATCAGATGGGACTTTAATATTCTTAATCAATTTTTACCAAAAAGAGTCTTTTTTATCCTATCTAATTTAGGGATGCTACATATCAGTTTTTCATTTCTCAGTTCATGTTCCATTGAAATATATCAATTATGATTCTTACAATTTTTGCCTTTTTTTTCTTTTGTTGCAAGGATGCCATTGATCTTCTACAAGGGCATTATATCGTGTCACTCAGTCGAGATATGCCTACTTTAACCAAACCAGGAGTTATTGAGACTTATGCGGTAGGTGTTATGGATTGTTTATCTAAGTCATGTCTCCTAGTTCAAAATTTCATCTGTTGATTTGTTGGAAAATCACTATATGTGCTTACCTTCATTAACTGTGCTATCCTTAGATTATTTGAACACGAAATAGCTAAAAAGGGCTCAAAGTGCATTAGGCCAGCCTATTGTGGAATCTGGAGAGATTAAGATGTGTACAACTTTATCTTCATTCCTAAAGAGGTTTTCTCCAAGACTTAGACCCATGACCTCTTGGATACAAGAGGCGTTACCATCATACCAAGTGGCTTCCCTTTTTGAATAATACATACCTAATCCTATAAAATTGTTATCCATGTAGGAATGGCTTCAAATGGGTGAAAACAATAGGTTTCATGCATGTGATTAGAAAGAATCTCATTCAATCTTAGAAATTCGCTGCTGTTGTATATTGGTTGTCTGAATCAATCTATTTGTCTGCTTTATCAGCTCTAAAGTTTGCATATTTTGATAAACAAGTTATGTCCATATTGGATAAGGTACTTGGTAAAAACTTCATAGATGTGCCTCAGTGATTCGTTTTGTTGGGTATTATGATGTTCATCATTATGAATCATATGAGATAGGTCAAATCAAAGAGAGACCTGACCCTATATTGGGAATCACAATAGGAGTACTAATCCGGAATATGATTGAAATCCAATATAGCACCTATAAACTCCCATAGACTCGTCTTTGAGGTATCGTTACGCTGGTTTATTATTTAATGGTGAAGAATTGTTTGTCAATTGAAATTGACCCTAAATTTATGATTTGAGCCTGTGAATCTGAAGGAGGCCTAAGTTTGGAAGTTAGCATAGTGGTAATTATAATGATCTCTATATCATTTTTCTTGTATCTTTAATAAGTATTATCTCACGTATTCTGTGGACACATTGTCTATTAAGGATTATTCCTATTTTCAGTAAATTGAAAATGACTGAGGGCTTCTGTTTTAATTTATATGTATGCTTATATATCATCCCCCAAACTGTATTCCACAGTTATTGACAACTTTATGGAACTACTTCTGTGTGAATATCTCCAACAAATTTGCATGCTATGCTTGCTAATACTAAGTGAAAGGAGATGTGAGGTAAGACTGCAATAGGGATCCAGGGCTAGGGTTATTTGATAATATTAGGAATCTGGGAGGACCAGTGTGCGGAAAGGACGACTAGAGTGAATTTTCATATTTTTCCTTGTCTAGATGCCCCGTAGTTTTGTTCTGCTAGATCAATCATCAAAGAAATGGCTTCCTTTCTGCAAAGTTTCTAAATGTTAGTATGATAGTTATCATATAGGTTTTACCTCATTGAAAGTCTGGAACTTCTTCAATAGTATGAGAGAAAAACAGTATGCATAAGAAGCCAGCAAATGCCAAGACAGTTCTGATGCTTGCCAAATGCACTACCAAAATAAAAAAGACTTTTGCAAGTTCTACATGTACTAATGAGCAAGTCAGGATTAAGAAGATTGTTATAACCTGAATGTCTATTTTCGCATTCGTGAAGCTTATATGTTTTGTGATATTATTATCCTGCTTTTTCAACAATTTGTGTGCATCTGCATACTATCCATCTTCTGTCAGTTTGAATTACTGAGAGATCAAGGTATTTACAATTCTTATTGGTTTCTGTATCAAGTGGAATTAACTGATCACAATTTGACACCTTTCATTTTTTTAGTCCTTCCGCCTGGCTTTAGCATTGGTGTTGGCAGGTTTTATGTTTGCGATGATGTCACTTCGACAAGGTGAGATTTCTTATTGAGGCTAAATCTATAAAATATGCCGAGGATAAATTGATTATGGTATCATAATAAGTTGTACTGCTTTTGGTATCAAAATATGTTACATCATATTTTTCCTTTTATGTCCCTGCCCTGTTTGATGCACTTATGCTAGTACTGATGAACTGTCAACAATTGATATGCTGCCTGAACTCTGCAGCAGGCACATGTCTTGTGCCAGCATCACTCTGTGATTCTTTTCGGCACAGGTACTAAAGAGGGATGGAGAGATGACAAGAGAGAAGAGAGGAATGTGCTCCCTTTGAGAATTGGGACATGTGGGATCCACAATCTCCACCATCTCTAATAAACTTTTAGAGGGGTGTGGAGAAGACGGGGACAATCCGGCTTAAACCACATGTTACGATTTAAATATCGGGTCATTCACGTCTGGCTCATGGAAGATTAATGATATCTATTGAATCATCACTTCATATCTTCTCCACGTTGTTTTGTCCCACCACCCACTCAACACACACTGCTCTAGAACTAAATTAATTCTCTTAAATTACAATGACTGTTTTATACATTATATTTCATTGAACATGTAGAAAGTTTTGATATAAGACTGTTGTTAATCCTCTGTTTCTTTTGCAGCCCGAAATGATGTTCGTCATTTACTGCTATCATTTGTGTGGGCTGGCCTTAGTGTTGCTATAGCAGTATTTGTGAGAGCCAATGGTCGGATGTTCACCAATAGGCCCCGTCTTTCCTCATCGCGTCATTGACAAGAAACACGCATGAGTATCAGTTCAAGAAAGGGATCTTGTATTACTCTCATATCTTTTTGCAGATAGCGACCTGATCTGTGATTTAAGTCTCGAGAACGTGATTTTTCTTACATTCAATCACACGATTTGGAGTGAGCTGAAATATTGTTGTAGTACTTTTCTGTTGAAAAGCGTCTTAATGACTTATTCTTTGTTTGCTTTTTCATCGGTCCTGCTTTAGATGTAACGTAGACACTTCATTTTATCATGGCTACGGTGTATTTGGCATTAATGTATAGTGGTGATTACTAGTCGAGGATTTAAAGCATATTCTCACGTTTCTTTGCGCAGTTGCCCTATTATCTTTGGATAACTTGCTGTACCCTGATTGAGCAGTTGTTCTCCATATAAAATCATGTTTCAGGATGATTACATGGTACAATGGAACAAGCATTGTAACGTTTCCTATATCAGGAACCAGTAATTATTATCACATCATAAAGCATAATGAGCAATTTTAACAAGCATTCAAATAGGAAATTCTGATGGCTTATCCTTACTGATCAACATCCTCCTGTACTTTCTATATTCTCTGCACAGGGGCCTGCTTTGTATTTGCGGAAACGCTATACTCTAACGTAGAATCTCATGACAAGCACATAGGCAGCTTCATGTCGACAGGTTACCACAATCAGCTACACAATTACTTTGGTTCTCCTTACTTTCCCCAGTTCGTTATTCTTATTTCGTCAAAAGATTACTTTCTAAGTTGACAGTAGGTGAATATCTAAAACAACATTTATGTCCACAGCGAAGTGAACGAACCCCTAAACAGCTGCATTAATTTTTTGCTTCCCTTTGTTTTCATTGCAAAAGAGTTTCTTATTTTACGTTTAAAATTCGAAGTTTAAATTAGACAATAAGGTGAGAAAAATAGAACTATTGCATATATACACAATAATATGTAACAAGTACATCCTCAAAAAGACTGCACAAACCCAGGAAAAAAAATATATAATTTCATGGCCTATGTGAAATTACTTTGATCAAGTATGAAGCTGCTCAGTTTGCTGAACTGAGATCGGGGGTTGAGTTTCTTGTTTGCCCACCAGTACAGACCTTGGAGGAGGGCCGCATATGCTCAAAACGACCTGCTCACAAGCCAAAAGGTTTCAGATGCAGCCTCTACCCTCGGGGAGGGAAAATGGAGGAGGTTTCAGTCACTTACAGGCAAGAAAACGAGTCCGTGCAAGAAACCAATGAGAACCAGTGCCAAGTACATTTGAAAATAATAAACCTGAAAAATAATTTTGGAACTGATGTTTATAACTTGTTATTTATAGGGAGAAAAATATCTGAAATTGAGTTACGAGGATGGGATCAGAGACCACAAAAACTTCTGATCTTGCAAAACGAAGGACTATAACTCCAACTAGTTTTGTCAGCGTGATTCCACTGCAGAAAAGGAGAAGGAATATGTCATACATCTTTCTAGGTGAAAATATTCTGGAGAAGAAAATAAATGTCATGTGAACATTCACATTTTATTCATACTAATTTTGATAAATTACAACTTCAAATGTGTACACATTAATAGCTACACACAACTACAGATGAGCAATAATCGAAGTAATATGTGAAAGACGGGAACCCTGAGCCATGCAGATGATCCATAGATTAAATGATCTAGCTTTACAGCATTATTCAGAAATCACCAACCAATACCTTTTGTGGATATTTCTGCAAACTTATATGGGCAATGATTTGATACTAACCAATTAGTTATTAAAAATAATTTTTATCCATTGATAAATAAATAAATAAATAAAAAGACATTTTACATATGTGACTAGATTAATTGATAAAAAATTAGAATTTAAGTATTTTCTTATTGTTGTTTCCTTAATAATAGGAGTGTCAACTTCTACTAATTTATTATTATTTTTATCTTTTATAAATAAAATAGATTGATAAGAGAGAGAATGACTAATTTTCCTTACAATTTAGAAAAGTAACCAGAACTTCCGATTAATTTTATTTAGTATCATTTAATTTCAACAGTTCAATTAAGAGAGAAATTAATAATTCTTATTGAATCATTTGCCAACTTATATAACTTATGAATTATGACAATTGACCTGAATACAGAGGCGCCCATTGTACACAAAGCCTTTTTCGCCCTAGTCTCTCTATCTCCGCTGCTTACCTGTGACCAGCAGAATTGTATTAACTATAACAATAAAGCATTTGCATAGATTAAGCCTTATAGAACATGAGTATTCCTATTTACAAGCACAATGTGACATTTTCTTAATAAAATATAGTCAATTAATAATGATAATAGATATGACAATGAACACAATGAAATTCAAATATATGTTCATCCCAAAACCAAAGAAAAAGGAAAGTACCTACACAATGTCACTATCTCTATTAGTATCTATATTGCTGATTCCATTTTAGACTTTTTTTATTGCATAAATTCTAAAAGAATAATACAAAATATAGAAAAACCTAAGAAGTTTAGGAAAACAAAGATAAGAAAATTTAGATTACGAATATAACATAGTAACAACATAATATAATGAGTAAAATTACCAAGAACAACATTGAATTTCAAATAAATCCAGTAAATACATGTGTTGATCGCCATCATCACCTCTGCAATAAAGGTGGTGGGAAGCCTCCCGATGAGGCTAACAACCACAATCACAACATAGGAGAGAGTGAAGAAAGAAAAAAATAGCAACAAAAATGAAAAGTGTAAAAACAGAAAAAGGAAAAAGAAAAGAGGGGTCACACTTGCAGTGCACATGCACCCCCTCCCCTTCCTTCTTTGCAGTTACACAACAGGAAGAGTGGTCGCAAGATTTTCGGCCACTTCGAATCCGAGTCTGGTCCCAAATAAAGATTTGTAATCCACCCTATAAATTAAAACCCTAATTTTATTATTTTTCCTTACGTCGTTCTCTTTTTCTCTCCCATTCCTTCCTGTTAGAGCACCCACTGTCAAATCGAAGCGTTGGAGCACTACTAGAGCAATTGAAGAGCACTCAACAACTCATTGATCAGTCCTCTCTCATCCCTCATAATCAATTTAAAGTTTAATAGGATAGAATAGAAATACCTATTTTTGGGTGAAGTTGCGTCGTTGGTGAATCAAGCCAACTGGTAGTTATGGATCGATGCCGCTCGTGTGCCGGAGCTTCGCGTTGTTGGCCTCATGCCATAGGTGTGCTTCTCTAGAGCCCTCGTGGCTTGATTTGTGGTAGAAGGTGATTCCATGGTAGTCGGCCATGGAGTTGAGCAGCTATTCGACAACGACGACTTCTCCACTTTGTGTGGTCAATGTAGTCACGAGGGTGGTGGGGAGCTTGTAGTGTGGCCGATGGACCACCGACGACGTTGATCACCTGTAGCTTTTCCTCTGCTTTCCTTCTTCGTTCGGCTTTCCGTCAAGGGTGGAGAACTCGAGCAAAGCGAGCTCACCCCTCATTTTATTTTGGATTCAGATTGGGTTTGGATTTCGAATCCAAAGAATCCGATCCGATTCATTAGGTTTGTGGGATTGGGCTTAAAATTTACCTTTTGGTTTGGTGGGTTGTGAGCTAGTCGCAGCCCAACCTGGGTGCTAATGGGTTTTGGGCCATAAGCCCAACCCACTTAATGTTCTAAACTAGCAACGGGGCAACTACAGTCCAGCCTAACTTTTTGGGCTTAATTTAGCTCATTTTAACAATTTATTTAGTTTTAAAAATTCAAAAATTATGTTAGAGATTAAATTATAATTGAGTTATTTATTTATTATTTGAAGGTGGTGATTTTTAGCACGTGGACTAGAGATTAGATATTTTAGCTATTATATCTAGACCCAGGTGTGAGTTCACTCATAGATTTATTTGTATCGTATTTCGTGCTTTTTTTAT
The DNA here is from genome assembly GCF_048772165.1 of Typha angustifolia. Taxonomy (NCBI): domain Eukaryota; kingdom Viridiplantae; phylum Streptophyta; class Magnoliopsida; order Poales; family Typhaceae; genus Typha; species Typha angustifolia. Next base: position 16,311,254 of record NC_133245.1, on the reverse strand, counting down.
TAGACCACGTATTTCTTTATGTGCAAATTAGTTATTATATTTTCTGTATACAATTATATAATTCAATGCATCGTTATACTTCATACAAATAGCAATTTTAATAAACAAGAATATAAGTGAAAAAATATAACTAAGATTTGGAATGACTTAGAGACTAATCTTCGTATAGATCGTTTGCGATTTTTGTGATGACTCAAATCTACCTGAAAATCCAAAATAAAGTCTTATTTTAGATCACTGTAATGACTTTCTTAGGTGACTTTGACAGGATTAGGAAACAATCTCATATTAGATCGAAAGACTTCCTAAGGTGACCCTAATCTTTCTCAACGGTTAGTGAAAAAGACATGGTGCATTTATCTCATAGTGACATCTCTTGGTAACCATTACCATATCAACTATAAGAAAAATACCTAAGTATCATCTCGATATGACTTTTAGTTGATGTGGATCTATAGAATATTGACTCAATTGAGACGAATGACATTATTATTGAGAAAAAGTTTAGTTTGTTGAAATTGAACATGTTATGAGATATAACTCTATTATTATTATTATCGTTATTATTGTTACTATAAGCATTGGATTTGGATTTAGTTTAAGTTATGTTTATCGGTTTGAATTTATTTGGCTTTTGAGAGGATTTCACTAAGTTGATATTGGACTAATACAATTAGATTTGGATTTAGTTCAAGTTTAGTCTGCATAAAAGAAAAATCAAAATATTGTGTTTATAGTTGATATTGGACTGATACTAAGCTGAAACCAAGGAAAAACTGATTTCGGCTCCAATTTTCAGATTAATAAAGATAATAATGATATGTATTGAATTATTGGTATTGGTTGATACTTCAAATTTCAAACCATCTCTATTGAGTTCTACCACATAGTACCAAAGAGTTTTTGACCAAACTAGACCCAATTTCAAACCATCTCTATTCAGTTCTACCACATAGTAACAAGGAGTTTTTGACCAAACTAGAGTACTAGACCTACTCAGAAGCTTATTTACCCAAATAGTCCAATTTAGAACCAATTTAAATGAAATTTTGACATATTAATTTAAAATTTCTTAAAATTTAGGGAGAAATCTAATCAGTGCCAAAATTTTAGCTAAATTATAAAATTTGGTTCTAAATCAACTCATATGGAGTTGATCTAATATATTCTAATACCAGTTTGGATCCAATTTAAATGAATTTGATGTATTAATTTTAATTTTTTTAAGATTTTAGAGAATTATTGGACGAAAACAAATTTTCTTTTTTATTCTTACATTTTAAAGAGTATTTTTCATAGATCTAAAACCAAAATGCTACATCTATGTAGAACCCTGACAAATAATTGATCAAGCTCAATTTTACTAGATTTATTATTTATACACTCTAAATTAGTTCTTAAATATAAAATAAAATAATTTAAAAAATGTGTTGTTCAACCCTATTTGGCACACCCTGACGCGTGGCTATGCCACTGGCACAACCCCTGCCGGCTAGTGGTACTCCATCAGTACAACCATCCTCGCCGAAACTGATCTTAAAAGTTTTTTTTTAAAGAATTTAATATAGTTCAAAGTATGCCCAACAGGCAACAGCAGTTCAATTGTTCTGGACCTAAACCAGAACCTGATATTATCTGAAACCTAGAACCTAAACTTAAAGCATATACAATACCACAATAGACACATTAAAACTATATAATGTAGTTGTTGGACATAAACTACAAACCTAAAGTCATACTTCATGCAGGAATTTAGTTATGGAGTTCTGGCCAAAAATGTCTATGGTCCAATTAAGAAGAAACTTATTTCTGCATACACCAATTGGTGAAATGACAACATAATGTTCAGTTGTTTCAAAATCCTTGCATTATGGTAGTAAAAAGGGCATCTGATGAACAACACAAGTTGGCATAGGATGGCATCTGTCTTGCTAGAAAGACTTGAACTATAAGTATGAATCAATGAGTTGACAAGGCACATAAGCTTGGCATTGACCCCCTATATGTAAATATGTGATAGTAACAGACTACTGGGTTTCTCCAAGTTGCTCAAGTTTGGACATTATGTCTGTTCAGAAGTGCAAAAAGTCAATATTTGACTTCAGATATATAAACCCTGATCGATTGAACTTCTAAATATTCCTGCTGCTGAATTCAACAATCGAGAAAAGAATGGAACTTAAGTAGGGAGACAACCTCGACTCCAATTCATAAATTACACACAAAGAAATAAAGATCAATCCAGAAAATAGAAAATTCGTAGGAAATATCAAAGTTCAAACTTTTCTTCTTCTTTTTTCGACAATAAGGATCATTTCCATGATAGTGGCAGTGAATATTGATTGTACCAACAATGACGATAGAAGATTGTAAGTAAAACCTTATCTACCAATTGGTTCTAAAGATCATTTTGCCAAAAGAGTTTAGACTTTAAATGGAAAAGATGACTATAAGCCTATAACTATATGAACATGGTTGCTAACTTGGCGTAATCTGAGCAGTTGATGAATTTATTGTGGAACAGAAAGTGTTACCAACTTCAATTTCATGGTGTTCTAAGTTGACAAAGGGAATAAAAATATACTAACCGAGAAGGCATGTGTGATATGAACACAGAACTCAACAGCAATTCCTATTGACATGACGAGGTTTACAACAGAAATTGCATTCAACTGAATTTCCAGGATAGCCATGATTCCCTGCAAATAATATGTCAAATAAGTATAGGGAAGCAAGAATCTAGTAATTTACTGTAGATAATGACAGTACCAGACCAAAATAATACAAACTGAAAAATAGAAGAAAGTCCCTTGTATGAAGAAACATAAAAGGAAGTGGCAGATGCTGTATGATAGTAACTAAAGTAGGCAATTTTCCACCATTATTTATTACAAAGTTATGAAATTCATATAAAGAAATGTTCCACCTATTATTTGTGATGATTAGAAATAACCTAGTGTTGAGAATGTTATCAATAAATTGGCAGATATTTTACAACTAGCTACAAATGGTATCCCAATACTCTATAATTGGTATAGAATTCCTCTAATCAAACAAAGGAGGGACTTGGACTGAAGCCACAAGCCAACCAGCAAGTGGAGCATCATCTTGCATTGCAATTTGCTGAGGTGTTCTAGGACAATGTGAGGAGGTTACTCTAGGCATGGGAGAAGTCCAGATAGGGAAGAAAGATGAGAGCCTTAGTTCTGTAGATTTTTCTTTTCCTTCAGGCCAAAAAAAAGCCAAAGAAACTACACATGTACTATAAGTATATGAATCTATGGTTTAAGGTTATATCTTCTCTCTTCTTCTGCTTGCTTTTAGAAAAAGTAACTATCAGGTGCTTGGTAAAATTGTCACAAATATGATAAGCTATTTGATAAATATAAACACCAGCCAAAAAAAAAAAAAAAAGCATGAACCGCATGGTTAATGAGAAAGATCAAGAGTTGGAGTTATTCTTGAGAATACCATCATATCCAGAACAATCATCCCTATTGTTACCAAAATGATTGCTGAAGCCCATAAACTGGAAAAGTTAAAAAGTAACTATTAGTTCTAAATAAGAAAACAGATTACCAAGGAAAAATAGTATTCCCAATAACTTTAAAAGGGAATTGTGGTTAAAAATGTTGCTGACCTGCCGGTGACAGCCAGACAAACAATAAATACAGCACCTGTTCACAATTGCAAATCAATACCATGATAAAAAAAAATGAATTAAATTATTTGCAATTTTTAGAAACCGAATCAAACCACTACAAGCATTTGCAATGTTTATAAGTTATAACTGTACGAGAATATTTTGCACAACTTTTTTAGCACAGTACTGCAAATGTGAATGATTGAGAATGGGATAAGAACAATAGGTTACTTTAATACTTCAATTAGAAAAAAGAATAGTATTACTATATTCATTTTAGAGAAAATATCATATTTAAATCACTTAAAGCTTTCTGAACGGTACAGAGATGAAATAACTTTTGTTGTGGTATGCTGAGGCCATTCCAGGGCAAATGCTACCATGCCAATGGTACATGATGGGCATCAGCATGGCACATGGAGTACCAGGACAAAATACTCACATCATTAAATAAAACAAGAAAAAGGCATCCAAAGATCTTGCCAGTGGGGTCAAATAAGGGCAAGATGTGCACAGCCTTACTGCCATCATTTGTGAGGATCAACGGGTTAAACCCATGAGCACCTGTATACCAAGAGGGAACCCCCCCTATTTTTGCAAAAACACTTATTAACAAATTTTCAATTGAATATTTTGCATTCTTATGTTGCATTGCAAACTCGGTTACTTCTGTGGTATGAAGTTTCACCCAACATGGAACTATATGGCCAAATCTTAACGAAAACTAAAGCTGAAAATATCAAGATTTCTGTTTTTGACATTATTTTTGGACCACAACAGGCTAAAACCATTCTATTTCAGCCTAAAATATTCATTTCTTTCTAGGATTCAAAACTGAAATTTCAGACCATCTCCACTCTTGGAACAGATTCAACTTGGGCCTCCCACAGCTCAAGCCTATAGATAATGTTACTGCTAAAAGAATACGCATATTTCACTTTCCAAAAACTAGCATTCTGATATTTCTTTAAATATGGTTGTACTCATTAATTCATGAAAACACTGCATGCATAGTCTAGAAAAGGATGGGAAAGAGATTCAGATGAATTAAGAACCCAAATAACCTTCTGTTTTAAACATTTAATCAGTCAATGCTTGAATCCAGTAATATATTCTATCAGTATAAATCATGCCAAATAAAAAGTAAAATAGCAAGTGCTGCGACAAGTAGTTGACTTGCATAGCAGCTTCACAAATCCCAATTGACAGAGTTAGAAGAAAAACTAACCGAGACCAATAGATATGTTGATCAGTGCTGTTTTCCATATATCCAGATATTGCTCGAAGAATATATAGAAAACTGAATATGGAAAAATTTCCATCTGCATAGAACATTATGTGCATAATTATGAAAAGCTTCATCTTGTAATAACAATCATGGTGCACTTCCTAACTAAGAAGGGAGCACTAACTACAACAGAGCTACAAGCACAGAACATCTCCAATAGAGAAAACATAAACCAAATGGCATACAGTTTAACTAAACTTGAGCCACAATTCCCAACACAAAATTGTCCTATCCTGCCCAGTTAAAGAAATATGCTGAAATTTAACTGTTGAGAACACCATAATGCTGTGGAAAAAAGAATGTGGTACCTGCAAAGAATCAGAAATTCTTTTACTGAAATCCCGTGAAGCTCTCATTGCATTTACATAATCGCTCTGGATTAAAATCCAATAATCAGTCAACTTCGCAAATGCGGAGTAAATGTGGCAATAATTAGATTAAATTGCAGGTTTTATTCATTACTTGCTGATTAAGTGGAGTGTGATATGTCCGAAATGCTGATGCTTGGATAATACCACTTTCATAACCTGAAAAATGAATGTACTAATCAACTTTGACAGCAACTGCCACTGCATAATTGCGAAAAGCTATGGATACTGAATATCTGCTATTATGGATAAGGTGCAAGGGTTGATACATACCACTGAGATCCACATTAGTACTATAGGCTCCTTTTCCACCCTTAGCACAATCAGAAGATGGCAGTGCATTGAGAAACCATGGAAGTTTTTCTTTGAATTGCACTGTCGATGGGCGGCCCTCATGTAAATCTGAATGGCGGAAACACTGAAAACACCAGAATAACATTAACATGATATGAAAATTTTAAAATTTACAAATGCATATATACTTCAGAAAGTAGAGAGCTGAGTTACGCAGTAAAATATAAGCTGAAATAATACTCCAAATCAATAACTATATATAGAGAAAACATAGGCTTTTTTCTACGGGTAGATTATCGCTAGTTGGATTTAAACATCATAAGAGAATAAATTAGTCATTTTTAATAGGGCAAAGTTTTCTACAAGATAAACAGTGCTCAGAACCTAGATCTGGAGAGAAATTACCGTAGTACAGTCTTTGCATATTTTGCTTACACCACACGAGCCTTGATCAGGGTGACAGCAGGGAGGCTACAAAACATGCAGTGCAAGTCAGTACACTTTATATGTGCTAACAAAGTACAAACAACATCTTCTAAAATCCACTAAGGCACATACTCCCTCCATTTTGTAATTAAGAATTATGCTTGGTTAAGCATAATATCTGTGCATCTTAAGATGAGATCATTCATGTAAAGATAGGAGAATTTGCCATGGAAGAAAGGATAGCCTATTGAGAAAGATAAGGGGGAAATAGGAAACTTCGTGTAAAAAACTTTGTTTAATGATTTGTATAGGCTTAACACTACATAATGTACTTAAGACTTTTCAAAGGAGTTAATGATTCATAATCAGTTGTAGACTATGAAGCACGGAAACTTCAAATAGCATGTCGTGTCTGACACTTGTCGGGCACTTATTGGACACATGTCGGAAACTTCTATAATGTATTAGACATTTAAAAATATTATAGAATAAATTTGGAGACTCTTTAAACACTTTTAGATACTCTTGAGAAATGTTTTAGACATAAGATTTATCATATGCTATAAAAGTTGATAACATAAATCATTTGTTTTAGGAATTTTTTGCATATGCTATAGAAATATAATGCAACAATCACAAGTTAGTGTATACAAGAAAATTAATATTAATGCAAATTATTATAAATTCCCATATTCGTCTATGTTATCCACTATAGTTAAGTTATGGTAGTTAGTTATTTATTGAATTGTATTGTCATGTATTAGTATTATCATTTTTGGCTTTGTGGTATTTTGTATATTTTATATTTCTCTCATGAATAATTTACGCATGCTTGTGTATTTATACTATAAATTTAGAAAAATATTTCTTTAAACGTATCAATATTATATATAATGCTTTTATTTATTTATTTTGCTGTGCCATAAACGTATCATGTCTTGTTTTTTCAAGATTTGTTGTATCTTCATGTCTGTATCGTATTATATTCATCTCTGTGCTTCTTAGATTGTAGACTATCTCAACTGTCTAACACCGTAGATCCTAGCATACACCACCAAAACTCCAAGTCCTGATATATAGCACCAAAATTATCAAGAAACCAGAAGAAAAAAGAACAAAGAAAAAGGAAAATCCCAAAGTCTTGAGACATTTTCCCTATGCACAAGCCATCACAAAAACAAATGGAACATGCTAATACCATGAAATACATGCATCCCACATTTTCAATTACACTTCAACCATCAAGATCTACACTATCTAAAATTCATGGAAACTAATGCCTTGAAATCTTAGGGGCATTTGGTTTTCATGTGTTACAAGATACAACATCTATAGTATTAAATGAGAAACCAATGTAAACAAAATTCTTGTATCTTTCCTATTTTCTTCCTATTAAAGGTTGAGATAATATGTTTTGATATCCATTAAGTGGATGGCGAGATGATGCATGTGAGCCCATTTTACCCCTTGGAAAGGACAATTCATGGGATCCATATATTTACAAGTTACAACTGATTGTTGTGTTACACTTAATATCAGTAGATACTGTATTTTCAAATACATGAAACATTGATGGCGATAATTTCAAGTTAGATAACGTATATTTCAGCTTTTGTTGATTTTGGAAGTGTTAATTCTAAATTTCTAATTTCTAGAATATAAGATAAAGTTTGTAGTCCATGGATATGCACCATCTAAAAAGAAAGGAGGAAAAGAGCAACCTGATCATCTGGAGGACAGTAGCTTCCATTTACAAATTTTCTACAGCAACTAAATGCTTCCGGAGACAACCATATAAGGAAGTCATCAAGCCATGAAGCAGCAGGCTTAGCAATATAACTTGATTCAGAAACTAAAGATGCTTTTGCTATCTGCAAAAGAAAAAACAGTTATATGTAGAAGCATGGGTTAACAAGCTCAGTCGTCTGACACATCAAATTTATTCTTTAGTTGTATCAGAAAACAGTTTCAAAAGCTTCATATCTGATGCAGTTACTCTTTGAAACATGGAGCAATTGAGCAAAAGAGTCTAACCATTGTAAATAAGGTTTTTTACCTCATTCAAGAGAGAATCCGAGTCACATTGGCTGATGGAACATATCTGGTTTGTTTGATTTGACTCCAAGCTGGGAAAGAGTAACAAATAATATTGAGGCCCATTTGTATACATCATTCTATTACTGGTCTTCCATTAGTCTTATATTCTAAAGATAAAATGATTAAAATAGCTTCCACAGTCTGATACGTAAATTAACAGAAGAAATCCATTAACATGCATGCCTTATATGAAATAATCAATTTGTAAGGTCTAATAACCTAATGATATAATCTACCTATCTTTTCAGCCCTTTGAAACTACTGCATAGCATCCAGCAGTTTATCCACAGTGACAGATACACCAGCCTATATAGGGCATGCCCAGGTCTATACTAGTGTAATACCAAAGTTACAAACAACAAAATACATGATTAAACTCCATTATAAAGCAAAGAGGGTCATTAGCTGTAACTGTTCTTAGCTCATTAGTCTAGCAGGAAGAGCTGTTCATGAATCACAACAGGAATGATGATTGTTAAGTCATTAATGGCAGCAGTAGGGTAATACTAGAACTTGGAAACCCTTAGTCTGATTTTAAACCAAAAGCCAACAAAAAGTATTGCTTGAATAACAAGTTCTGGTTTGTCATATAATTTGGTAGCCAGTTCGCTGAAACATGGAAGCATACCACTGTCAGTTATGTCATGCTAAGTACCTGTAATTGAAATCCTTTAGCACAAAATATAATGGTGGTCCAACTCTAAGATACTTAGCCAGATCATCAAAATAATCCTGCAGAAAGTATAATTGAACAAGTCATAAGAAACAAAGAATATTTAAATTATAGGAGAGCCATAATATTAAGAATTATATTGAAAGCAAACCTGCAAATAAGAATCTCGAGGAAGAACAACTTTTTGCTCCAGACCAGGTTGAAGTCTTGTACATAATGCCTGAGTTATTAGAAAAGATATATGTGACCGAGGCAACAAGAAACCTCTAAACACCAATGATAAGTGGAATTAACAGTATCAAGTATCGACATTATATTCATTACTTTCTATTTCTAATATTCGATAAGGCGACAAGAGAGTCAAATGACCTAATTAAATATTTTCCATCACTGTTGACAGTAGCATATAAATCAGCATAAAGCCAAATTACAGTAAACTTTTCCTTGTTGAGAAGTCCAGATATGGAACTCAAAGTCTCAAATATATGTTAGTATGTTACCCCCTTACATGAGATAACAAAAAGGAGAGGAAAACGAAACTGACATTATGTACATCTACCCAAACAGGCACTTTAATATGTTCAACCAAAACCACCAGAGAGGCTAATGCACAAAATATAAAGCATATTCCCCTACAGCATATATTGCCAATTATTCTATCAGTCAACTCGTTTATCACTCGGTCATCATGTCCCAAGTTTGCACAACTGCAAAGGATCATCTCTAGATTCCTAGGTACAAATATCAAGTAACTGCTGCAACACATAATGTAACAGATTAAAAGCTACATACCCAAATTAGCTAACTGATATAATAGGAAAATCTACATGATAGACAGATCTGAACTTACTACTAAGCTAATTTATGTACCAGTTTCAGATTATAGCGGTAGAAGGAAGAAGAAATGAAAGGAGTATAACTCACAAGGCTGATGAAAGCAAAGCCAACAAATACAGCAACTACTATAAGCTTAACCCCTCGAAGGTTAAGAATAGGTGCATGGACGTCCTACATAAGGAAAATCACGTCAGTTCTTTACTGCTAAATTTAAGCAAAATAATGGTGATTCTTAAATTCATAGAGCAGATTGAAAGTTGATTGATCAGCACTTCAATTATTTATTGTTTAAGATGTTTAAATTTTCTAAAGTAGCAAGAATCTAACAAATTAAGATAACATGGTTGAGGAAAAATAATGGAGGAGAATAAGAAACTAAAACTAGTATCAAACTTTCAATGGAGCTTATTTTTACTATATTAATCTGCTGTACAAAAAGAGGTCCTAAAGGATCCAAAAAGGGAAATAGAAACAAAAGAAACATCTTCAAATATGATGGAATGCTACAAAAGAGAAATAATCAATATGCTTCAGCAGCAAGGGAAATCTATCGATCTATCTATATATTATGTAGCCAAAGATTAAATTATAGCAACAAGTTTTAATTTGCAATATGGATATATTGGTTAAAGCATGAAGGATGAGCCCAATATTACCTTCATATAACGTCCAAGTAATCCAATCTCATGTTGGCTACTACCTGAAGTTCATAAAGTGTTCAGATGTAATCAATAAACAAACGTGCAACACAGAAAAGGCTCTGCAAAGCTATAGCAACTGAAGAATAACTAAGTAGACATAAAAGGAAAGCTCAGAAAGTACCTTTAATGCTAGGTTTATTTGGAAGTTTTACACATGGAACACAATCAACCCTACCATCTTCAGCCCTTAAGAAGTCAAAGCCAATCAGTGCAACAAAGGCTGTTATTTGCAGAAGGAAGTCCAGAAAGACAGCCAAAGCTGCAAAATAAGCAGGGAGTAAGGATGGTCAAATCAAACAAGGATAAAAAATAACACATATATGGTAAGAAAAATGATCTAACCAGCAAACATAGAGAATATCCTGCATGCAGGCATTGGAGTAAAAGTACCAACAGCAAAAGCTAAACATTCAGACAAACTAGCAAGCGTAATAGATGGTCCAACTTCCACTAGTGCATTGCTTATCCGTCCTTCTAAGGCCAACTCTGATGATTGACGTTTCACAGCATGCACCAGGATACACATGTTGTCCACTCCAACCTGGTATGCATCACAAGGATCAGCTTGTTACAAGTCAAAACATGATATGGGGAATAAATAAGAAATTGTTATGCTCATCTACCAAATAAAATAATATTTTTCTAGTGTATGATATAGAAGAGAAAAAACCACTGCACTAGCAATTGGTGAGTAAACATATAATTAGAGTCAAATCAATCTCGTGAATTAAATAAAAATAAAATAAAAACCTCAATTTATTTAAGTCAAGTTCACTTTTTAAGCCCATCAAAATACTTCGAGCTCAAAAGTGAAGGGTTGTCAGGATATAAAGAATAAAAACTGCTGAGATCTCTAACACCTTTAAGCTTTAGATGTTAACATCTAGATAAAGTAAAATATGCTGTACTTGTGCATCTTAAGTGAAGTATGGATGCAGACAAGAAATAGTTGATTCTTCAAGGACACAACAGAGTTTGACCTAGAGTTATTAAGGCTATTCTATAAATTTATCCCACATTCTAACTATTATAAGGCCTCCAAATATTTAGCTGTACAGTATAAAAGTCACTTCAGTTGACAAGGAAATATTATTTATACTTATGAAACCCATCATAATTAGTGATTTTTTTATTTATTGTTATTCATAGTATTAGTGGGTATGCAAGTGGTAAATGTGAAGATACATATATATAAAACGCAAGAAAATTTGTGAACTTCAGTAAATTATAAGTTATGACTGTATTTACATGTTGATGCATGGTAATACACACCTCAGATCCCACGGTAATTTTGACCGCTAGAGAATGCAATTGCAACAGAATTTACATTTGCAAAATAATGATTTGCAGCATGAAAGGTAGGAAATATTAGGATATAAACATCTACATTGAAGCTTTTGTGAAAACAGTAGCACACAATGAAAATTACATATGAAAACAAGAATTAACCTAGAATGATTGATCATCTAAGATGTGAACTCATGCTCAACATAAAGAGATAAGTCTTTGACAACCGACAAATAATAGTATGTAACACACTTTAAGATGATTAAACAATTATGATCAGAGATAACTAAGAAGAGCATATCATGGTTGTGCTTTGGTCTCAGAACAGAAATAATAAATGTAAGCATTAAACTTACAGCTAAGACAAGAAAAGGAATAACTTCCATTATGATGAGTGTCGACTTCACCCCAATGGCACTAAAGAATCCAATTGACCCAAGAACAGAGAGCATAACTAGAAAAACACCTGACAGACCAAGCAAAACCTGGAAACATCATATTAATTGGACATAAAATAAGTAAGTGTTACATAATTGTTGAAACAAAACATTAAGCAGCAGTTTTCGAAGGAGGAAAAGATGATATCAGAATCTATGAATAAATTAAGGGCAATCAAGCTAGTTGCATGGTAACTGACTCAGGGTATGTAAATTAGCCATAGGCATAAGTGCCAAACAGCATGGATGACAGTGATTGCACACCCTCATGTCAACTTGTCTATGTTGTTCAGTAGGTGCTGCACAAGGTAGGTAGAGGTCAATATGGGGCAACACTTGTAACAACAATAAAAATTAATACGCTAATAATGAGAGACACATGTCACTATCTCAAAACTAAAAATACATTACTCTGATCACAATCTTATACTAACATCAAAGCACAAGTTCCTAAAGGTTTGTCAGAGAACTCATTGTCAGACCTTATTTGTTGCTCTTTTCTCCGAAATGGAGGGTATCACTTTGTAATTTTCTTATTGTTCCATACTATCACGAGTGGCATTAATCAAATATTCTTCTTCTGAACAAATTGTATGTGCCAATTGCCATGTTGCTAATTAGCCTGTAGACATCAAAGTCCCCTGCAACCTAGGCTTTCTCATGCTCTATTTTCTGCCTGGCACCAATATGATGGATGTTGAGAGAAAATCTCTAGCATGAAGGCTGGCTTGATATTTCTTGTACCTAAAGAAGCACGAGTCATATATTTTGCAGAATGTTATTCTTCCCAAGGTTATATGTCTTTTTTCAGCTTACTTAAGTACAAACAATTGGTACTTACATAGTGTTGTGATATAAGATTTCAATTCTTCCATGTTTTAGTAGTAGCATATTGTTCTATGGAGCTAAGATCCAAAATATGAGATAAACAAGTGTTTCCACAAAACTCTAAGACCCAGTCAAGTAATTAATTATGTTCCACCTAAATGGAGATATCACTTTTGCCCAAGTCCTGAAGTCTCAATCTAACCTAATTAAGTGAATTTAAATTAGTGAAACTCTAAATTTTTGTTTATGGTTAGATTAAAATATGTATTAGCTTATTACTAAAAGTGGCGATCTTTTCTCGCACTGGATTAAAGATTTTAGCTATTCCACTTAGACCTCAAGTGAGTTGATTCACTCAACTTTTGATTTGCCTCGTATTTCATGCAATATTTATCATGTAATCTTCGTGCAATATGTATCATGTTATCTTTGTACAATATATATCATCTTATCTTCGGTGTACCGGTACGTGGCACAAGGAGTGTCGCATGGCACCCCTTCTTGTAGCTTCATTGCTCGTCATCTATCTCGTCATCAAGCTTACCATCGTTAATCACCACTTGCCAAATTCGGATCTGCAAAAGTTTTTAATTGACCGACTAGACCTTGTCTCTCTTTCTCTCGACCTTTCTTCTTCCTCAGTCTAGGGCACCCGTGAGGGGTGTGAGCGACACAAGCTCGGGCAACGGTAGGCGGCGAGTGATGAAGAGTGAAGTTGAGTAGTCCCTTACATTTTTCTCTCCCTCTCTTATTGCACGACCTCCAAGTGTTGTGGCACATGTCGTGCCGACTGGTGGTCAGCATGATCCGTGTCTATGGCACGGTCATCATTGGTGATAGTAATGACCTAGAAAATAATCTCGATATAAATTGCTTTGGGATTTTTCGTTGTGACTCAAGTTTACCCACAAATATAGGAGATAGACCTATTTTAAATTATTGTAGTGATTTTCTTAGGTGACTTTGGTGTGATAGACTCATAAAATCCCTCCCTAACATTTCATATGCTAGACAGTGCGACGAATGAGCACTGAGACTCTACCTTCACTTAGAATTGGATCTTCTATTTTCAGTGGTATTAGTTATTTTTGTTTCCATTTGAAAACTGTCATTTTTCTTGGTTTTATTGGAACGACATTGATTATCAAATTAGATTTGGAATTTTATTAATTACTGGCTTGGGGTGAACAGTTTATATTGAATTCTTTTATTTTGTGGATTTGGAAAGCTTATTTGTTAAGGCTTTATATATCTCAAGCCCATTTGGGTACATGGATGGTCATAATTCCGAATTCGAGTCGTGAGAACATTATTGACATATGTTTGCTTCATGGCAAGAACAAAGGAACATAATATTATAATAATTAGCTACGAATCCATCATTGAAGGACCAATGCTGCAAGGAAACAAATTCCAGCATGTATGTATGAATTACAATGTATACGTTCAAAAAATGCATGAAAGCATTAAAAAGTTGGTGTAGGAAACACAAAAGCAATGTTAATAGCATAATCATGGGACCAATGAAATGAAGATCTTCATACCTTAGATGAAACGAAAAGGGAAGGGAAATGAGCATTGTCCCCAAGAGTGAAGGATATGTAAGCAAACATCACAAGATAGCTTATCTGATTCAATTCAAGGATAACTAATAAGCTCAACCAAGAATGTAATTATGTAAATATGCTTCTCTACAGGAGCAAGCAACTAGATTACAGCATTGAGAAAACAAATATTATTAATGGATACAATGAATTTACCACTATGGTTATTGCATCAGCAGTACTCTCTCTTTTCAGTTCTTCTTGGATAGAACTTTCTGATGAAAAAGAGAGGGTTAGGTTTTGCTTCTGAGCCATCGGCACTAGCTCTTCCTGCAATATATAAGCCATAAATAAAACTTACTTATAGTTGTTTCTAAGAATAAACAGAATTGAAGCTGGATAAAAAGATCATCCCAAAATGAAGTCACCAATTTGACAGAATGCATTATATGTCAACTGTTTGAATGTACATATATAGAAAGGGAAAAAAGCAAGCAGTCCACGATATAGTATTTGGCATGGTCTTGTGGTCCTTATCCAAGTTGTTATTGAACTCATACTACATGAATGTAAAGATTTGATGAACTCGTCAAAACCTCGCGAGACATGACCCTTAGTATAGCAATCAGCCACATTACGATATGGAGGAGGGTACAAATATGAATCTTGACCATATTAATCTTGAAAAGAGCCACTAACGTGCATAGATTGCTTAAAGGTAAAAACTTCTCTAATCATAGGCTAAAAGAATCTTGAAATATCTTACTTCTTGTGACTTGATTATTATAACACAAGTTATAGACCCAAAAATTTATTCAATTTAAGTAGATATCAGATTTCATTTATTCTTATGGAAGTTTTTGAATCTTTATAGGTCTATGTGGTTTGAGTCCAAGTCTAGAATGTAGGTAGTTGACCACATTTCCTAGTCACAATTTACGTACCTTGAACTAGGCTAAAGTGTATTACTTTTAACGTGATGTGAAAAAGTGAAAAATGTGTTGGTTTTGAAGTAAAAAAATAGATATATAAAATTAATAGACCAAAATGTCCTTTTGATGATAAGATTTATAAATATTATTTTTTTTTCATCAATTTTTTTAATTACTGATTGGCGGGATTACAAGTTTGCATATAAGCCAGCAAATGGGCTTACATATTTTTTTTTTAAATTCTAAAATAACGTAAGGTTAATGTTGTTTTTTATTAATAACATGAGGTTACTCTTTTTATTTTTCTTTTATTTATTGGTTATAAGTCTATGTGTAAGGTTATATTATTTTTAAATATTTTTTATAGAATTAATTTTAATATTCTTTAAGAAGTTATTTGTATTGCAAACTTTATTACAAAAAAGAAATTAAGTTATTGTGGGCTCAAAAGCTCACAAGCCCACATCTATTCTATAATTTATTGTGGATGTAATAAGTTTAAATTTATTTTTGAAGAAAAATATATTTATTTTGAAAGAAAAATTAGAATAGATGAGAGAAGATTTGAAATCAAATGTAATTATTACTTTGATGTGACATGAAAAGTAAAAATATTTATTTTTTAGGGAAATTGAGTATGTGTCATACAAATAGTACTAAAATATTACTATTATATAAAATATAAATGCAAGTCGGTCATGTTAAACCTATCAATAAACTATATTAAATAATTAAATTTTAATTCTTCCACGAGTGTGTACGAATTTTTTTCCAAAGTTTTTTTTTTTAACCATGGTGAAAGATGAGCTCTTTTATAATTAAAATAAAATATATGTTTTTTTTAGAAAAGAGCGAAGAGGGAACATTGACAAAATATGAAAATGATAGATATAAGTCACTTCAAAAGTAAAACTTGGAATCTACTTGAATTCAAATTGGAAATGTTTTTCTTATTTTCTATCTCTATTGTGGAGCAAACTTGGTTAAGAATAAAAAGGTGTCTGGTTACGAAACATGGGCAGTGATCCTCGAACTTAGTCATGGACCCACCCTAACTCAAATCAAACAAGGGTAATGTTACCCCAGACTCCTTAGGTTTGGTTTTGTGTGAGCTGATAGAAACTTCCCCTTGACATATTAACTTTAATTTGTAGATAACAGTTTTAATCGTTAAATAAAGGAAATTATATCAAAATGAGAAACCTATTATCTTTGTTTACGTAACAAATTTCAGCGATCTAGTATCTTGATACATTGATAGTGTGGATTGATAACTTGCTATCGAAATGAAACCTTATGAAATATTGTTTTAAGATATGAAACAACATTATACTAGGAAAACAGAACAATGAGAGAAAATAAACCTTCACAAGACGAATGAAAGCCTTTTCCCAAGATACAGCCTTTCCATTTTCTTCGCCTGTTTTGTCAACTTTATTGTTCACAGGATATGTTACTACGAATGCAGAAGCCTAAAAATAAAAAGTTCACTGCTATTAACTTAAAGTACCTGTTTACAAAGACATGTAATAAATATTGATTGAGGGCAGCAACAGTACCTCGGAGTAGTTACTTCCTGAGAATCCCCCTAATGTTGTACTTGGATCTACGGGTGCCTGAAATGCGCTCAAGCATGTCTCTTCAGAAGAGAAATGCTGATATACAGTTGCAATAGTTAAGTTGTACCCAAATTTATAGTAGAATTTAGCTTATAATGCATTGTTATATATATATTAGTAACAAGTGCTAGTAACATCAGCACATAGATAATAAAATTAGTGTTAATTCACCGACTACTTTAAAAGCTTAAATTGTTAGAGAATAATAATTTTTATATTTTATATTCTAAAATTTTTTCTCATTTCTGAGCTAATACTTTTCAATGGACCTAAAAAGTGGATTTAATTTGAATGGGTAAATATTTTATATTTTAAATGACAAATGAGTTTGAGAAGATTTCGAACCTCTGTTTTGATATCATACTAACTCACCAACTGATCTAAAACTTTAAGCTATTAGAGAACGTAATTTTATATTCTAACGCTCCCCCTCATTTCTGGGCTAAGACATTTTAATGGATTTAAATAATGGACTTGATTTAAATAGGTATAGATTTTATATTTTAAATGACAGATGAGCTTAACAAAATTTTGAACCTCTGTGTTAGTTCATACTAACTCACCAACTACTCTAAAACTTTAAACTGTTAGAGAACGGTGGTTTTTCTATTTTAAAATCTAAAAATTAGCAAACCTTATATGAGAAAGTTGTATAAGCTCCCGTTCACTTGTGGAATAGGAATAAGTTTATTCTAGAATAAACCTCCTTATTTTGGTTTAGTAACTAAACAACATCTTACCTTATTCTAATATATTAATTTAATATTCTTTCCATCTTATTCCATACAACTTTTTAAAAATTATTTATTAATAACCCAAGATTATCATTACCATTTTATCCTTTGAGATGACAACACATAATTACTAGTCATATCAGCTACGATTATTATCTTCTCTCTTTCCTCTCCAAAGACAACCCCGCATATTCGCTCACCAGAGTGCAGGGTTATAACCCCATACACCTGAGTGCGGAGTTATAACTCCGTATATCCACACAGTGCGGAATTATAACTCCTCGTACTCGCATAATGCAAAAAAAAATTTTAAATATTGTTTCCCGTTGGCTCAAGGGTGTTTTTATCATTTTGTTAAAACATCACCAATTCCCAATACTATTATATCGACTTTATGTCATATGAAATATAACTATTACTCTTTACACTAGTATTAAACTAAACATTAGAATAACTTATACTAATATTAGCTCTTTTCTTCTAGTATTAAAAATTAGAATAGTTATGCTTATTCCACCCTTATTCCATAAGTGAACGCAACCTAGGTTTATATAAGTTCTATACTTCTATTAACAGATATGAACAATTTTAAAGTACCATAATTCTAGTAAATGAATAACTCAATTGGTGAAAATAATATAGCATTCAAAAAAGTATAAGGATTTAGCAAAGAACTTCACAAGTAAAAAACGAATATGAACGTTAAATGACAATAAATCATCATAAATGATAGAAAAGATTAGACTATGGACTATCTTTAAATTTTTTTAAAACTTACTCAGAAATAACACATAATTACCTGGAAACAGTACTTGGCATGCTCTATACCCCCATAGTCATCATATTTTTGAGGATCCATTTTGAAATACTGAAAATAGGACAATGTTATTTTCTTAATCAAGTGGATCATACCTTCAACAAAATAAGCATAAAGAAGAAGAAATATTTAAATTTTAAAAATTATATGAGAGATACTTTCAAGTCTAAGTATAGATTATCACTTCAATTGCTCAACATTTAATTTTGAGATAAGCAAAGGTCGTAATGTTAGATTAATTCTATATGAGTTGATTTGAACCCAAAGTTTATATTTAAGCTAAAATTTTAGCATAACTAGAAATGACCTAAACTAAGCCATTTACAATAATATCTAGAAATAAATTCTAATGTAGACTTCAATACAATTATTAAAATCTAAAACAAGTCACTACTAAATATATTAAAGGTGTGCTAGTAAGCGTGCCAGTGAGCTAGTAAGAATCTACCATTTTGATACTAGATCTATGTAAAATACTTTTCATATATGAATCAAAAAATAATTTTGATTTCCCCCAAATTTTCCCTCAAAAAAATTTAAAATTTATGTCTAATTCTTTTAAATTAGGTCAAAATTGATGTACAAGCATGTTAGACTAACTTTACACGAGTTGATTTGAACTTCCAAAGATCTGTTATTTTTTAATTGAGTCCAATGTTATCATAATTCATTTAAAGCATCAGCGCAGTGCAGTTGTCATGCTTGATAATGAATGGAAAACCATACTCTTTTAAGTTAACGATATAGCAAATACCTACATTATGAAAAGTTGAAAGGAAAACAATTAGAAAAGCACCTGTAAAATACTTTGAGTGGCACAATCTGCACCGAGTGGTTTCAAGCAAATATCAGTAAGTGATATCATATTTCCAGAATAGTTTGCACGTAGACCATCAACCTATCAAGATGAAGAAACAGAAAATAACAATTCTGTTTTCTGCAAAGTACGAAACTTGAAAGTTGAAAACATGTCATGTAGATCCAGTACCTTCTTCTGTATTTCAAATAGTAACTTCACATTTTTGTCTGTCACAATAGAGGATGAATCACCACTGCTAGAAACAGGAACAGTTGCTAACATAAGCTGCAGTTTGCAAGATCAATCAATAAATATGAAGTTAACCATAATGAAGCCAAAAAACTTACCGTCAAAGAAAGAACAGATTTTTAATCTTATTAAGTGCTCTAAAAGCTTACTCTATTAGAGAACGGTGATTTGTATATTTCAAATTATAACATTCTTCTTTACTTCTAGGCTTGAGACGTTTTGAATGTTTTAGAAATAGACTTGACTTAAATGACTAGAGGTTTTATATTTAAATAGCAGATGAGCCGGGCAAGATTTGATTGCAGGAACTTCTACTTTGATATTGACATCATACTCCAAAACCTTAAGCTGTCAAAGAATGATGATTTGTATATTTTATATTTTAACAAATCTAATAACAGTAACATAGAAATGGGAGATTATGTGAACTTCTTATAAGTTATAATACAACAGAGCTAAAGATGAAATCAAAAGAAATACCTGTTCAATCCTATAAAAGGGGGCAAGGTTGGTGTCAAAATATTGTTTCTCTTCAGCAGCTTTACTTCCAGGGCCAACCCACAGCTTCAAAAAGGCAAAAGTTTTAAAATCTAGCAAGAAAAAAAAATAGCATTCTACCATACAGAAAACAACATAAACTTTAGATACAGGAAATAGAGGTAATGTCCTGTATCCTATTAGATAGTATCAGCCTAAAAAATCTGTAATACTATCAAGCTTGAACTGACATGATGTTCCCTAAAAAGTTTGAAAAATGTTCATTACAGTTTACATAAATCATGTATGAGAAAATACAACAGACCATCAGTCTGTGGTTTCATGAACCTAATTTGATGATGATACAAGAATTAACCTAAAACGGCTTATTAGCCTATTCAAATACAACTGCAGTATTACATCATTTCCCTATTACCAGGACTCAACAACGATTCAGATTGATACTTGGAATATCTACAACATTAGAAAAGTACCTTCTCAGGTCGTGTCTCCACTTTGAAAGTGACAAGGCCTATGCAGAGGAGAAGAGGAACAGCCAAAGATACAGACAAGACAAACATTGGACGTCTAGTGACGAATACCCCATACTTCCTGCATATAAGGAAATTGATACATTAAATATAATACCTAGAATAGACCATTATGAATGCAATTAGAGAGATCATAGAACAACCTGAAGAAATTTGACATATATCTTTGAGCAGTAGAAGGTCGTTTTGTTCTTGTAACAGAAGGAACTTCAGATAACTGAAATTAATATATAAAAGTTTTATGTCTTAAACATAAAATAATCCATTTCAATATGAATCAGCAAAAGTTAAAACATAAATGACACCTGTGTCCTGGAATTAGGAAGTTCTTGCTTGCTAAGGGAATGCAATTGATTTTGATCCTGAACATTCTGCAGTGATTCTGTCTTGGAAGAGAGGCCTATTCTTTTTCCTTTTCTATTTAGTAAACCCCATGCTAAAAATGCAGGAAGTAAGACAAGGTACACAACTGCTAGTGAAAATTCCAAGCATTTGACCTGTGCACATTAACACAAATAATGATATATCAGAAAGGATAGTTGTAAAGCCTTGAGAACAGAAAAAACTTCTAAAAAGAGAACTGAGATGTAAATAGAATTATATTGCACCATGAATCCTATGAAGTTATGCGATGGATGAGAAGAATATGATTGAACTGCAGTTCCATAATACATCCAAGTGCATAGTAGCATAAGTGTACTGACATGTGAGATAGATTCATCAGCCTCCAGTTATCTCCTCATGAAAGTGGACTAGTTTACCTTGTTTGCAGTCAGATTTCTGCAAATAGCCGGCTACTTTATGTTTCATTGGATTCTATGGTTCTATCTTTTTCTCGCTTGTATGTTTTTTCCAAAGACAACAATCAGAATTAAACCTGATTATCAGGATTAACATAGTCGATTAGACAGCAAATTTCATTACAATACAGTAAACTCTACTGCTGAATTTCCAAATTTGGGTTCCTCTGTTCTCTTATAGCTCGTGGAAAATTTCAAAGTAAAATAGAATGTCAAAAAAACAACAGAAAAGATTAATTTTCAATACAGCATCAACTTTGGAGACCTTTCTTGTGTATAGCAGTGCATGCTATTCAAGATTAGTCATGAGTGAAAATGTGAAATCTATGGCATCGTGACACATATTCAACATGACACTGTAAAAGGTGACAATCACAAGATCACTAGTGGAAGTGGAGTTCGGAAACTCAAGTGTTAAAAAAAGCAATATGAGAATGGAAAAGCATAATGAACAAAAACTTCTCACTATATTCAAAACCTAAGGTTGCATGAGAGGTATTAAAGAACAACCAACAACAATTGTGTATTACACTTTACGTTAACAAGTATGAGTATGTTAGTTGAATGCCAATAATCAGGTCTAAGGAAAGATCAATTTATGAACTTTGCCAAATGCAAAATAAAAATAAACACAAAATAGATATTTGATGGCAATGTATATATATATAGAATGATTCTGAAACCCAGGACTAGCAGATAAATGTATAGAATCACCAATCGTCTTATTTCAACAATCAAATAAGTACGACAGCATTGGATTTCAGGATCTTCAAGCAACATAATTACAGTTGCATGAAACAAGTAAAAAAGCTTCAATAATAACTTCAAAACTAAATATATCAAAGTGGAAAATAAGTATTTTTATGATAAAAATATTTCTCCTGTATCATACGAATCTAGCCATAAAGATTAAAAAGTTGCTAAATTGGTGATTGATATACAAGAGAGCTAGTAAGATGAACAAATCCAAGCATTTATTTTTAAGTTACTTATCATAGTATCTAGTGCAAGGACGGTTGTGCCTGAATGGTTGTGCATGTCAGCACTTGCTGTGAGTATTGGCACCCGACACGAGTTATGCTAATAGCATGTCCCCGTGCCATGATGCGCTGAACTATATTCATTAGCATAAGTGCGTCCTGAACCTACATGGCCTTATACCAACCCATGTCGATTGGCACCAATTTTTTTATTTTTATTTTAAAAAGTAATATAGAGTGCACATATAATAATATAATAGATCTAGCTCTTTCTATATAGATCTAGAATTTGGTGCTCAAACTATGAAAAATACTCTTTAATATATAGAAATCAAAAGGAAATTTTAATTTCGTACAAATTCTCCCAAATTTTAAATATATGTATATATATATATATTTATGTTGGGAGTGTTTATGTGTGATGGTATAACTTAGTTATGGAATGAATTATTATTAGTACAAATTTGTTAATAGGTTAATATCAACCGTGGGTATCACGTGCATCATGCATGTCATATAGGCATGTGGTTGCTATGACCGGGTAGAGAGTTGGCAATTACAATGGTATCAGAGTGTAGGTTTATAAATGATCTCGTGGATATCAAATACATTCAGGTTGGATCAAAATTGGTATAATAACATCTTAGATTAACTTCATATAAGTTGATTTGAATCTAAATTTTATAATTTTTAGCTAAAATTTCATTATAATTAAACTTTTCATACATTTTCAAAAATCTAAATTAATTGTGTCAAATTCATTCAAATTTGGTCATAATTGATATAGAACATATTAGATTAAGTACATGCAACCAGATATTGATTTTGATTATTAAATTATTATCAAGTACTGAATGTATTCAATCATATTATGTGTTGAATAATGTTTTTACTTGACTATCGCTATATTTTTATCAAGATATGTCATTTACAATAATAATCTAATGATAAAAGTTTATAATATAGGCTTTAGTACAAATACTCAAATAAAAAATATTAAGGATTATCATGCTAGGTCACCAAAAACATCTCTAAATAGCCTAAATTTTATTACAGGCATGTTAAAAATGTGCCAATGCGTGATTGGCACACATTGCTAATAGGCACACCCATGTCGCTCAAGGATCAACACAATCATCTTGATATAGTGTACCGGTTATATAAATTACAATGACTAAAAAGTGATAAATTTTTTTGCTTCTATTGCATCTAAGAGCATAACAATCCATAAATTGTTACCTTTAGAGAGCCGATCTTAATCGAACAGGATCTTTTTGCATGTTTAACCGTCGACGAAGAATCCGTGCATGCAGAAGAAGAAGGACAATCACCACATGAACAGCCAAGAGAAGGGTCCCCACAAGAATAAACTGTTGTATTTAGGGGCTTCATCCCAGATGAATCACTAATATTAGATCCAAATGTTATCTCATAAGGTGATCCAATCTCATTAAGGTTTGCTTTACGACCAAGAAATGCAAGCCATTCTGCAAAAAAAGTCAGGAGCCAATAAGAAAATTAGAACATAAAAAATAGAAGAAAAAACAAGTTTATTAGTGTGGATAAAATTACATAAAACGAAATATTGCCAATTTTACTGTTGATATCTTCTGGTCTCTATTAAAATTACAAATTTCCAATACCGAGAAAATAATCTGTAGGTTAGTATTGTAGCAATAAAATAGAAAAGTTTAGTAGGTATAAGCATGAAGAACAAGTACAGATTAGTAGGTAAAACCGTGTAAGAGCAGTTTTTATAAACTTACCATCTCCAAATGGATAAGCATAGATGTTATCTAATTACATGTATTAACAATTTCAAGATGTACACATCACTGTCTCCTCAATCTTTTATCTTTGTAATAGTACAATTGATCTTTTAAACATTACCACAAATGAGAAATCTTGAAATCCTTATCTCTGACTTAGATTAAAATTCTCACACTACAAGAATGATAAGCAGGTGAACGATATTTACCAGTTCCATATACTTTTGACATAAAAAGAAAAAGGCAACACTGACCTTTGTAACTTTGAGCACCTGCACCTATAAGATCCATTGCACGAGTGTTCATTGTCCCAAATTTCACATCCTTGCATGAGTTATACAGTTCTTCCCCATACCCACTGGTTACATAAAAATCTATGCCATCAACAGTCAATGTATTATTTACCTACAGCAATAGGAAAGGTGAATATGTAAAATACCGCAGCAGCTACAATCGTCTATCTGTGTTCCATGATGATATGAAATATAACTAGCATTTAATTTAGGTAAAATCATGAAAAGAAATGAATGAAAAGGAGAAGCATGTGAATTTTTTATTTTCATTTTAAAAAGACTAAGTATTCATATTTAAAAGAATGGATAGATCTTTATATTTAGATATTTCATAAAGATAAATGCCCATTAACCTTAATTTTTTTTTATTCTATAGCAGTAAATTCGGTCAAAAGGGAAGATTAGGACCTTGTTGACAGATGTCACATTGATAAAAAGGCTCTGATCTGGAGAGCAAGCGAGCTCACAGAAAAGATTCAAGAAGTTCCTTAAGCAAGCTGGACATCCCACAAGAAAAGGAATTGCCTGAAAAATATGACATAAGAAAAGGAGGATGGTTAAATAAAGTGAACAACTCATATATAAGAAAACAAATAACATTTTGAATATGCTGAAACATCTATGACAAAACTCACAGAATTATAATATCTCTGTTGTGAAAAATAATAATAAGGATTTTGCTAATTTGGAGTAAATTGGCCAGCTCTGGCATTTTCAGTCTATCCAGTTGGACAAAACATATATGATCAAAATGAAACAGCTCAGACCAGCTTAACTTTGTAAAGACAATGGAAGTTGATCCAAAATACTTCTTTATTCAAAGAGTTCCGCATAACTATTTTATGATAATATCCATAAATGATACAGTTAATTGTTTGTATACAGAAAAAAGCAGGAATAGCAATATAACTCTTATTACCACAGGAAACCTTTGCTTACCCAGATATATTACGATAAAAGAAACTGATAAAATTAGTAGCAAAAATACCTAATAATACTATCATGGTTCCAAAATCATTTTACATTTCCCAATTTTTTTTTCTTGGCATTCTCTCACAAATAGGTTACAAAACTACAATGAAGTAACAAAATAAAATATTAGAATAAACTATGAAATTTGATTCTCTAATGTTTGTTTGCACATATACTAATTCAAAATGTCATAAGAAGTGCACCGTCAATTCTCTTATATAATGGACTACAGTAAAATTCTATACAAGTGTATAAATTTTCATATGAAAACATGTCAGGTAAGGTAGTGTTGATAAGAAAATAAGCAAATCTAAGGCCCCGGAAGCTAAATCACACACCACCATCTGCCCCCTAAGGTATAGCTTCCCTGCAGTGTTTCGTTCATTGAGTACAAATATAGCATATCTATGAAGCCAAGAAAATGAAACAAAACTGAAGTGAAAAATATAGAGGAACCTGTAACAAGTAATTTATTGAGCATAGGAGGCTATCTCAAGCATAATGTATGAAAAAATAACAAGCAATTCTCATTGCACAGAACCTCACTGTCAAAGAGCAAGAACACTGAAGATAATATCCCATAATCAAACATTTATGCTAGTGAATTTCGAATTTTGACCAAAGCCACAAATCTTACTTGTTGGACCTGCTCGTGGAGTATGTCAAACTGATATGAAGAACAACAAACATTGCCGGTGATTGTTGGACACAAACTCTGAATCTTTGAAGAAAGCAAGTCGTCTGGCTGAGGAGTCCAAAATATAACTTAATTAATACCATTCTTGCAACACATTTAGTCTTATCTCGAGTAATTCCAAAACGAAAGCCCACTGGACCGCATGCTGGCATGTCGTGCCCATAGAATGCATGAACACAAAAAGATCATTGAGTTGATTGCTTAACATATTTTAATGATGAAATAGTGATTACTTAAATACCAGAAAAAAAGACTATCAAAATTTTTAAATTGCTTTGCTTACCTCATATTAACTGAAATGTACATGTCAGACAAATAACAGATTTTATTTCTGCAGAAAATTGAAACTAAAAGAAAGAAATGACACATCACCTTGACAGAACGAGTTGCATTTACACAATTCAGGACTTTTCCATCAGTACGCTGCGCACAAATTCCATACATTGAGCAATATCCTTCAGAAACTCTTCTGATAAAGCAAAATGGCACTTTTAAAATGCAATAAGTGATCAAAATGGCACATTTTAGTAGTTCGTTCAAAGAAAAGAAAACTTTGCTAATTCATAACCTCTTCATCAATTTCCTATTCACCATTTATAATCATGAATAATACTATCAAACTTCCTGCTTATAAATTGCTTTCTGTTCCTTTTTAAAATTTCTTGCCGCAAGAGATATTAAGAGTCTCTGTGCTGGGTACTACTTGTCAATTCTCCACGGGAAACATGCAAATGTTTGGTTGTCAAGGAACTCAAGTTAGCACAGACTACTACTTGCCTTCCATGGGGTCCAACCACCTGCCAATAGGTCAACTACAATATTTTGGACCTACATGCTTGAAACTCATTAAGAATCTCAACTAGGTATCATTAAATTCTTTAGTGTCTTGCAGCCCCACCTAGATGTACAGCATTGTTTACATGGCAATATGTTCCATCTCTTCCAAGCTGAAACCACCTCTCTGCGTTACTTTCCAACCTATATCATAGCATACTCACTACTCATCTTACTTCCTCTTCTATCATCATGCTACCCACTCAGATAAGCGATAGCAGGCATGTTCAATTCCACAGCCCTTATCAAATATTACAAGCTAAAAGAGATCCATGAAATTTTATTTTATTTTTTACTACTCAGCAGAACTCAAACTTCATGTAAGCCTCACTATACAGAGACGGCTTTATTCTTGCTTGTTATTTTCATAAAGGCATGCTTATTTACTTACCACAGTGCTTCATTACAAATTGCCAATTTTGTTTTTGCACCTTTAACTTTGTCACTTATGGACATCCTAATTTTTTTCATTATGTCAAAGATGCCTAGTATCATAGTGTGCATACATTTACAGGTAGGTTATGCGGAAAATATCTGCTGAAGAATCATGCTACCTTGGTATCTTCTAGAGCACATTGTATCATACAGTAGCCAGATCTAGAGTGAGTGCTCCATGGATACAACTCCCTGATTTAAGGAAAAGAGGTTCTAAGGACAAGGACCAGCCAGGTTTCCATGATTTCTTATCCTACAGCTCTGGATCCTCTACATCCTTCTGATAAAATAGATGAAAGTTCCTCATATATGTTGTTTCTGGTTATAATTTAGTATCTGAAAGCTAAATTTCTTCTTGAGTGTATCAACTTTTGTTGCAAAAGCAGCACGCTAAATTAATCATGCTTCCAATGATGAAGCAGGAAGACACAATTCCTTCAATTTTGTCGTGAAAAAATATCTTATGTTGTGTAAACCCAAATGCCACAACCATAGTTTGTCTGAACTCCATAGATCATTGCATCCTTCATGATATAGCTGGAACTCATATGTGATATCCTTGAGCAAGAATCTTCATTCTTTAATCATCCAAATCAACAAACAGTGTCATGTAGTGAGTCAAATTATCATAAAAAGAAATGGGAGAAAAAGAATCCAAGAATATCATCTGCCACTTGGTAAAAGATATGAACCAAGGA
This sequence comes from Typha angustifolia, assembly GCF_048772165.1. Taxonomy (NCBI): domain Eukaryota; kingdom Viridiplantae; phylum Streptophyta; class Magnoliopsida; order Poales; family Typhaceae; genus Typha; species Typha angustifolia. The sequence goes on along the minus strand of NC_133245.1, from coordinate 16,283,175 downwards.
TGTGAGAGTTAGTAAATACCATGCTTATGAAAGACAACTTTTTTGATTAAAATTGAATAAGAAGAAAAGTTGAAATATTTGAAAAGAAATTTTTCCCATCATTTCTGACTAAGACCATAAATTAAGACTCAAAACAAAATAGAGCATTACCCTGATGTTCCATTGGATTGTTGCCCATTTGCTGGAAAAAAGAGAAGAATGACCTGCACATTGAAATAAAAGATAGATGCATATGAGGAAGCCTAGTATTTCACTTGATTTTATACACAAATATGCTTCCGCAATAATCCAGGATTCAAGGCAATTTAATGCTGGTACAACATGAGGGCAAACAAAGGAACAATAATGCAAATGCTAAAAATCTGAATGGTGTAATTTTGTGTCATTGGTAATAAATCTTAAACACAAACGAGCATTGGTCCTTATTTACTTGTATCTTTGGAGAAGAAAGTGCTCTGAAGCATTTTAATTTTTAGGTTAATGTTCACTAAGAAGCGACAAGTTCTGTATTGGATCCTTTTAACTTTTCAAATCCTTTTAGTGAATGTTTACACCAGATTATGGTGATATCTGAAAATGTACTGATCAGTCACAAGTTTATATATTTCTGAAAATTTTATTTTTAATGGAATTGTGGTTTAACTAAAGATTATTGAATTTCATGTTTATTTTATACCAACTGACAAGCTATAGTTGCTAGTTGCCAAATCTTGAAGTTCAAATCGTTTCAGGTTTGGGCTGTGAGAAGTTTATCATGGTACATTGAAATTTTACAGGTATTTGTTTTCATAAATGCAATGTGCAGCCCCCATTTACCTCCTCCATCGGGAAAACAAAAAGGAAAAAACATTGATCTCCCTGCTAATTCCTGAGGATCGTGTTGTCAAGCCTAATTCTTCATACTATGCTTTGAAATTCCAAATAATCATATCTATGTCATCCCAATTATATCCTATATAAACCACACGGTAGAAGAAAACCAATACATTATGACATAAACAATTCTAATGTATGATTATACTCAACTAGAAGATTATCTGAATGACAGAGTATATAGCATTCCACGTATTGGAATCTACATATTCACTAGTAAGTAGTAAGTCCAATAATAATGAATATGAACTTATGACTCTATGAGAGTTGAAAGGGAAAAAAAAATGTTGATGGAAAAATGGATCATCTTGCTACCCTCTCTATCAGTTTTCAATCAGCCATAAGAAAAATGTGCCAGAGACATTTTGCTTATGTCGGCAAGCATACTCAATAAATTATTGCTCCAGTTAGCAATTGAATGTCTAAAGTGACAGATGCCATATCCTACATACCTCTAAGATGTATAAGTCACCAAAGTCTATCCGTAAGTGTTGAGATAATCAGTCTAATGCTCTAAAGAAGCAGAGCTACTAGACTGTCAGAGCAACAAACTGCAACTTAGCAGATATTACGAGGGAAATGAAAAGGAGACCTTAAATATTATATTCAAATTTTAATTGGAGAATTCCACATCCGAAAAGACCACGACTTATGAATCAGGATTCAAACAACAACAGAAAAGCTTGATAGCATCGACATATTGATCCTTCTCACCAGACATTAGTCTATCTCTTATAAAGTATAAAGTATAACTAAAATTACCTCATTTATATATGTGGCATATAAACTACCAAAATTCTTACTTTATTATAGAAGCTTGAAGCTTAAAGACCCCGCAATAGGGATGCTACGTTTCCAACAACTAAAAGAAGAATATAACTTCTCCTCATTCTCATAAGCACAACTCAATCTAACAACGGTCACATCACTCGCTACCTAGAAGAAAAAGGATCACCAGAAAACGAAAATTCGAAACCAAAATAGAAGGCTACTGTCAAACGCCATTAGATCGCATGAAATCTCTAAAATAGGAAACAAATAAAAAACGCGGCCCTCTCGCATAATTCACCATCGAGAAACCGCATTCGAGAGTTAAAAACATAAGCGGCATCGATAACCAAAGCCGTCCAAGAACAACACCTCATCGAACCTCAAGATCAAGTAAACACAACTAATCGTAAACCTCTCTCTTACTAGTATCAAAGAAGCCACTGCGATGGGGGATCTCCTCCACTCTAAGCGGCGGAGCCCTACTCGATCCGAGAGCTCCATTATCTCTCTCTCTCTCTCTAACTCTCGCTCCCCAGGGACAGCTAGGGGGGGAGACAAAGGGGAGGGAGAATAAAAAGAAGCTTATACGGAGCGTTGCTATACAAAAGGCGAGTCGCTTGGTGACGCCAGCTTCGGGGTTTATCGGATCCGATATTTTTAGCATGAATATTTTTGGTCTTCCGCGGGGCCCACTTCGTATTGCCGGAGGGCATTTTGGGTATTACGCACGGAGTGGCGGGTATCGGGATCCGGTCACCTCCCAAGTGTGATGGTGTCTTGTACGTGGAACCCGAGGCACTTTGAGACCCTCATAAATATTAAAATTGATATTTATAGAAAATTCAAAAACTGAAATTAAAATTAAAAGATTATATGAAAACTATCTTGTGGTAATAAAAAATTGAGAGAGAGTGAGAGGAGGAGGAGAGAGTATAACAGAAGAATGAGAAACTATATTTGTTTAATATATAATTTATTATCTAAAATTTAATATATATTAGAAAACTTATCTAATAATTATCTTTAAATTTGACACATAAATTAATCAAATATAACAAAATTTTAATATTCTTAGTTTGAATAAAAAGAATAAAATAACATAAATAAAATTATAAGTTGAAGTATAATTATGACTTATATATTATAGGGGTGAAATCTCTATCCTAATTAAGTAATTAAATATATTTTTATTTTATTTTATATTTAACTAAATTTATTTTTTTTTTTAATTAAGACTAAGAAATTAAATATCTAATCTAGTTCAGAGCTTAATCTCAAACCAAATAAGCCATTTTGAAAGGTAATTTAAATTTTTCATCCAAAGGGATATCCATTTAGGGAAAATCTCCTTTCATTGTAAAATTTCTAAACAAAGCCAATTTACTATATATTTTAATAAAAATGTAAACAAACCCTTAATATATTATCCATGGGAGATTCTATATTCATGTATTTTTTATTTGAGACAGAAGTAAAAATTGTATAGTGTCTCAATAATAATAAAATTTAAACTCAGACAACACTCATTTAATGTAAGTTAGTTTAATAATATAAGTATTAACTAATTGTCTCTATACACGCATTTATTAGTTTGATAATATAATTCAATAGCTACAGTGTTGGAAACAAGAATATTAGATCATGTATTCTCAACAAAACAAAAACAAAAATTAACGTCGGATCATGGGTTCTAAATAATATATATATATATATATATATATATATATATATATATATATATATATATATAAGTTTTAGAACGATATTTTAAGGCCGGGTATGAAAATATTCCAAATTCCAAATAGCATTTTGAAAACAATAATCGCCTATAATTCTATGCTTGGTGGTTAAAATATAGTTGTGTATTTGTGTGCTTGCAAGTAGTTTAAAGGATTAAACGCCATTAGCAGATTAAACAAATTAATAATTTATGTAGACCGGAAAGACTCACTCGTATTAGATCAACCTCCTTACCTAAATTCAACAACAAATAAAAATATTTTTCTAACAAACTTGATCAAAAATAGTATGCAATAAATTACTTTCTTCTTGTTATCATTGGAAGCTGTCACGCTAATGTTATAGTTTATACAGTACCTAAAATAAATCTAGTGATCCAGGGGCAAGCTAATGAAACGTGGCATGTACTGTAACGAGTTTAATGACAAGTTTAATTATGTGGTTATTAATAAGTCTGCCTGGAAGTGATGGTTTAGGAGGAAAAAACAATTGCTTTCATCTCCATGTACACGTTGTTATCGTGCTAATTTTGGAGTAGGAAGATACTGTTAGTTGTCGAACCTCGTCAATGGGACGGTTTTGGTTAGTTGAGTATATTTATTTGGACAGGTCTACCAGTAGAAAGCTGTTGAGAGGAATTGAAGTGGTTATCAATTGCTTTCATTAAATCTAAGCCTTTTGTTATCTTGGAAAAATGTGAATAGATGTTACATATATTTATTATTAAGCTTCGAAGAGATGTTACGGATAAAATAAATGTCATAACATGGTACGCGAATAAAAATAAAAAGGTGATGAGATAAAATCATATAAAAAGCTCTATTTTTCGCTGAAAAATAAAGTGATCAATATTTAATCCTAAGGCATTTTATAACAAATAAATACTCATATTGATAAGAATAATGGAACGATAAGACATTAGTACTAGAATAAGTCCCCATTTTAGGCTACTAAAGTAGCCCAGTAAAGAAGAAATCATTGTAAGAGATTTAGACTCAGAAGTGCTTCTCATAAAAAATGTTGATGTCCTATAGCTCTTATCAACCAAAATAGATCAACACGCATAGACACCAACTAAACATAACACTAAAGCATGATCGATTTAGCCACAAAAAAAAACCCTAATACTATCTTACTCAACAACGTCAAGCATGACATATGGACTACAACTAAAAGGCATGATAACACACCAACCAAACAACTATAGCAGATCCACCACCCTACAACAGCCATAGCAAAGGAGGGCCGATGAGAGGTGCTCCACATGAAGAGGAGGGTTATAGAAGCCTGCTACCTCCTTGGCACAGGGGGAGAAGGCGGCAATGGAGTGGGAAGCTAGATAAAATGACTGGAAAGGCTAAATGATTGCCATTAGTCGTGCTTGGTGGAGGGACGACAGGGATTGATGCTACACTGCTGAGAGGAAATGAGATTTCGACCATGAAGGGTGGAGTGAGGTCTTGACAAAGATGGGATGAGGGTGAGGCGGAGTGAGAAACTAGAGAGGTAGACACGCAAGAGGGGCAGAGTAGGAGAATGAGGAGGTGGCATGTCTAGCCTAGGTGGCTCGGCACCACCACCCCAATAAAAAGGGAGAGGAAAAAAAAGGGAAGAAAAAAAAAACCTTTCATAACACCCGGCTATAGGAGAAAGGAGACCGACGCCTCATGTGAAGAGGAGAAAATGATAGCCAAATCTTAATAGAGCGCTAGGATTCGTGCCAAAGAAAAAACGAAAATAACACCGAATTAAGCAAATTTTTCTTTGTATACCTTAAAAAAAAAAAACAATCTCTTATAATTATTTTTTTCAAGTCAAGTTTCAATTAACTAAGACATTATTAAGCTTCTACTTTTCTTTTCCTTTCTCAAATTTACTAAATTGACCCCAAATCACTAAGAACACTTAGTCATATCTAATTTTTTTCACTATACTTACTACAATCGTCGTAATAACTTTCATAAGAAATAATATGTTTCTTTACTTAAACAATTTAAAAATTATTCATTACAAACTAGATATATCTAGAGTCACACCTCATATTAATAATGTTGGACATATAACAAAACTAAAATTCCTAAAGAAATAAAGACTACAGCAGTGAAAGTTACTACAGTGCTTATTAGTGTTTTATTCGTTCTTCACTATGGACTACAATAGAAGAGCCAATCCTACATTCAATGATAATTTACGGAATGCTTTGACCCATTGAAACGTTATGTCATTCGGACATATCAGTATACGGAACCAGTGTTCATTGGTAAGGTTACCGACGGTTCATTTACTGAAATGACGATACTATCCTTTACGAGACTATAGTGCAAGATAGGCAATTTGCAAAACAGTTTATTTTGCTAAGGTTTTTAAAGAGCCCAAACTTACCAATTAAAAATGAAAAGTTTAAATATGGACGTTTATGTAAAGTGTTCAAGGTGTCTAATTATCCCTCGAAATTCGATCTACTCTATTTTTTTTTTAATATATTAAAACTAGGTCTGAATCATTGACCTCCAGATCATCCTTTAATTCCAGAGTTGCCCCTCATGCCAGCCACATGAGCTTTGGCCTTTGTGGATTCTAATCCCAAAATTAGCCTTCTAATACATCCTAAATTTGTTAAATGATCCATATAAATCCATGTTGGAATGCTAGTTGGCTACTTGACTTTCTGTCTTTATTCCTTCCTGATGAGCTCAAAGTCAAGTTGCCAAACAAGCCCTCATCTTTAATCTCCTTTGTGCCAATTTCTGGTTTAGCTAGTTGACTTATTAGAGTTACAGGAAGGCTTAAGATGTAAAGCTGGGAGAGGTTTTCAATCTGGGCTTTTGATTTTAGCCTCGTCTTGTTGATGATATTTGTAACATAAGGTCCATAAAAATTCGCACTGTGATCAAATTTAACTCAGAACTCTGGATTGGGTGTTTTGGTCTAAATATATAGCACATATTTAATGGCTCTATCTTTAACTCCTACCATATTTTATATGCATTTTGTTTTAAGTGCGATTGAATCGGTCAGTATCAATCCTAGGGAAGACGACATTCTAGATGATATGCGACTAAATTTTTGAGAAATAATATAACATTTAATGCGGATAATATATCCCATCTAATCATGGTAGTTAGACTTAATGACTGATGCTTGATTTAAAATTCCAAAAAAGATTGAGATAGAAATTTCCATCACAAGCACCGCAACCACTTCCCACGAGGCAAGGCCATAATATAATACCCGAGGGCAGATTAGTCATTTACATATGAATGACGGTAATGATGAGGATTATGGCACCAATCATCAAGACCGATGGTGGGCCCCAGGAAGCACGTTTTCTACGTGGGGCCCAGTTTGCAGGCAATCCATAAACTTGGCCCAATAGCTGGGCGCCAAGTTTGCTGGCCATCAGTGGCATCATGACCCCCCCAATGCCATGCCACGCTTTAGAGAGTGTGCACTCCAACATCGCCATTAAAAAAATAATAAGAGTAAAGAAAAAGAAAGGGAGTATTTTACACTGACATAAAGATTATGCTCCATGGCATCACACCACCCTCACCTTCACCTTCCTCCTCAGCAAAACCTCCAGGCTTAATTTTTAAGAATAATAATTTAAAAATAATGAGGGAAAAGGGATTTTTTTTTAAATGTATATATATCGTTATAAAGTTGATATTTGTGTGTATATATATATATATATATTCTCCAAGGGTCTTGTTTTTAATTCCAAAAGAGTCCTTTTCATCAATCTGAACGCAATTAAGAGAGCCAGGGGAGGAAAAGTAAGAGGGATAGTAATCCTAGTAGTCAGAGGAGAAGGAATGATGAGATGAAGGACAGTGAGGAGCTTTATGTCATAATTATCCTTAGTGATTCTTGAGCGGATTGACAGGTATTATAATAATATCACCTTTTTAATAAATTAAATATAGCAATGCCGTCGTTTGATTCCGTTGCAGCTTAATTAAGATCTATCTGTAATGAGTTTTAAAACCACTAATTATTCATAGCTTATATCTGGTAGTACTAGTACTGGCCATTTATATTTTTTTTGCCTACACTTTGGATTAGAAAGGGGAGAGATAAATTGAGTATAATTAACTTTGTCTATAAAATGCACACAGGGCGTCCTTTAAGTGGGAAAGAAATTAACAGTAATTAAGATGTCAAACTGGGCCTAAGAAGATCAGTGGTGATGGTGCTTTCGGCCAGCAGTACGTCCAGCTTGGGGGAGTTGGAAGCTACGGCTATTGTTAGCTTCCAGAGTTGAAAGCATTGATGGCGAGATTTGAGGCCCACCTATTACCTATACTTTATAGCAAATGGTTTTGGGGGTGTTGGGGGTCCCTTAATTTAAAAATGCCCCAAGTTCCAAGGTTCCTTTTATTATCTCCCTAAAATCTAGGTCAAATGTGATATCGTTTTAGCCTTCTAGGAAGCCGAAGTGACTAAGTGACTCTTGTGTGTTTATAGACGGATACAATAGTTTTTTTTTTTTGTTAGTAATAATAAATCTTGAACAATATTATTATTTAGGTAGTTTTATTTTTATTTAATTATGAGTGAGATTTGAATTTGTGACCTCTCACATAGTAAGAGTATTTAGTTATCAATTTAAAAGTATTTGGTCATAATAATTTGTATGATTCCCTTAAAATGCATGACAATAGATTTGGCCTAATTCAATATCTACCGACTATTATGTATTATCTTTTTTATGTATTTATGTGTAAATAAAGTTATGCTTATGATGTGTAAACACTTTATAAACATTCTAGAACTAAGACTTCGTTGTATCATTCTGACCATAAAATGGTGACGGTTGGGAGATAGATAAAAATAAAAAGTAATCATCAATGATTATGATGATGTCATTTTAAGAGTGTCTGTAGGATGTTTATAAGCGTGGTGTTACACTTAAGACTATTCCTACCAAAGATTTAATTTTTTATCTTTACAATTTTACGTGGTACCAGTAAAGTTTCATAAGTTGCCAAAATCAACTCTGCTGAGTGCTGAGTTTATCTCAACCGACTAAATGAAGTGCTCAGTTTTCCACGAAGTCATGGACGATTCTATTTGTTGTTTCGCATGCGCCAAATCATGGAAGGTTGACCTTATCTTTTTTTCACCTCACAAGTCCATGAGATTTGAGGCTCATCTAGGTTGATCTAATCTTCTTTGGTTGTTATACCCAAAAAGAAAAGACGATTTGAGTTTTTGCTTTTTGTTCACCTTCTATGGACTCCATTTCCATCGCATTCTAATTTATTTATATTTTCCAGAGTTTCTATAGCCTTCACCGGTTCGGTATATATATTTTAGGAGTTAGAGACCTTCTATCTTTTTAATTTCTACTTATTTTATATTTTATGTTAAATTTATAACATTTTTTAACTGAGATGATATAAAAATTTAATCTACGAGCTTAAAAAAAACATCCGCGGGTAGCTGTGAGGTTGCTCAATAGTCGATATTGCTCTTATCCGTACTTCACTAATTGGATCTACTTCATATCTGTAGCACGACAAAGGAGTCGATGGAATCATGTGGACTCCACTCGATCTCTCATGTCCGTCTCTGAAGAGTACTCCAGAAGAAACCCAACGGAAGCAGACCCACATAGATTGCCGACATGCTTGCTTCCAAGATTCACAAGGCCGATCTGGCACAGAGCGAGGGCTGGGAGATAATTTCAAATTAGAGCTCTTACAGACCTAATTTACTATAATCAGTGTGTAATGTAATATCACATGTAACAAATAGCGTTCTTAAGTAAGCTCCGCAATGCAAAGTGGGCTACGTGAGCTCTATCATTTCTTTGGATATGTAACCTAGAAGATGGGCAACCATTAATGAGGCCAACCAAAAACTAAAAGAAAAAAACATCATTTTTGTTATTATTATTATTGTTTACAAACACAGAGATACTCAATAAAAAGGAGAATAATGCAGGTGAACTGATACAAAGGGCTCTTGCCCCAAGTGGTCACAACTTGTCCATTAACTTGGATCCCTTTAGTCATTGCCTCCTAATAAATTTCCATTAACCTCAAGAATTGAATGCACTTTCCTGTGGCTCCTTTCCATTTTCCAGATTTGAATCTAAGATTCGCATACGCACTGTGGCCCACTGGCTGGAGGGTGGCAAACCTTAAATGGACCCACCGATATATGCTTGCGATCCGTTCACACCACGCTTACAAGTTACAATGGTTGGTCTTCCTCCTTTCGTACTGGTAATCCTGGTGATGACAAACAGTGTAAATGGAACTTGTCTTACGAGCAGCATGTGATCATGTCACTCTCAGTGCCTTCTGTACCCGCAATTATCCAGAGAGACGGCAATAAACCAATATAGTGTAACACCTAGTTGATTAAAAGAAAAGGACGATCCTAAGGGTCCCTAGTATGTCTGACTTGTCACAACAAACCCATCCATCCCTACAAAATGATGCTAATCTATCTCTAAAACTTATTCTGTACAAGAGGATAATGTGATCGCATTTCCTAGACTATATAATAAGATAAGCCAACCAAACAAATCTTGGAAGCTCAACAAGCATGAGTGATGAGTGTTGCGAGTTGGCGAGAATTAATCGACGTGATTAAATATTTTCTAATGGATATTAAACATACATGCAAACAAATCCATATTGAGTCTTCATCTCTCCGGGACTAGCGTCCACTTGTGTTGCAGCATGCTTAACGGTATTCCCACCAGGACAGCTGGATGACAAGCTGTTCCACTCGGATAGCTGATTACGTGTTGATGAACTCATATTGAGCCTAGCCAAATCACAGCTACGACCTACAAAACCATCTCAGATATCTCTCAATCAAATATCTTCTAGTCCAATTTGTAAACATTTGTAAGAGATGGTTTTCATCGATCCTAGGTTGAATCAAAGGTCGGAAAAATTACTTGGGATCTCCTAAGAGATTGCCCCGTCGGATGGATGATCGATCACATGAATCTATTTATCAACTTAGTCAGCATGATTGCTGAACTCTTTGCGTTCAAGAATATTATGCTCCGTCGCAGTCTTATCGCAAAGGCTCCAGCCACAAGGCACAAATCTTAGTTAGCCTTTATGGCCCAAAGAACGCGGGCCATAAGACAAGATAGAGTCCATAACTCGGAAGTTAATCAATATGAGACACATCCAATAGTCGAATAATCCAGATTTAGAAGTAATTGGATCAGGATACTCGACCAAATTCAATAATAATTTTCGCCTGCAAAGAATATGATTATGCAATTTACGCATATAACTGTATAAAATATAAGATGAAAATGTAGAGGTCAATAGAACAAGACTAATGTTCCATAATTAGAAGAAAAATATAAGATTAAAATAGCTGAAAATGAAAGCAATCTAATGGAAACGGAATAGATAAATATACATGTCATATTAGTCTTATTTGTTCACTCTAACACTGGCTTCAAGTGGACTTGGGCATTATTGAATATATTTCGCATTTCTTTTCCCCACACTTAAGTCTGGATGATTGTCATATTTCTTTCTAACTTCAAAATTTTAGGACTATGGGACTGTAAGATATAAGTGTTAAATATATGATATATATTATTGATCCGTTATCTAATAGTTAAGATTTTGAGTTATCTAGTCTGGCATAAAAGATGAAAAATATTAAGAACTTTAGTAGTAAACAAAGCATACCTGTGTGTGGGCATCCTTCCTCCAAAGGTGATCGGAAAGCCTTGAAGAAGCTCTCAGTATCAAGAAATCTTCGCTGAGAGACATGAGAAGAATACTTCTTCTGGAGGGGACTCTGCCCGTTGGCAGCAAGTTCCAAGAGCTTGTGGACTGCTCCATTGAGATCCTCAGCTTATTCATGTGGGTGAGCAATATAAAGAGATACACAGGAATTAACAGTACTAACACTAGTTTATTATTCTTCCCCTTCGTGGACTAGATCATATCAAGCTAACTAATTGTTTCACAAATATCAAAATTCAGTTGCTGAGTAGATTGTGTTTATGTGGATGATGCATCACAAGGTAATCAAAATACAAAGTCTAATGCAAGGTAATATAAGTAGCACGTCACAGCCACAAATTAGGAAACACAAGAAAAACTAGTACGACGAAAATGCAGCCAACAATTGAGAACCCAAAAGCTTGATTATTCATATTTAAAAAAGAAAAGAAAATTGCTATAGGTTGGCCAATGTGCACATACATTTATCCGAAGGTTATTCATCCAAATACATTTATCAAGGAGATCTCCCGGTGCTCAATATTGACCATCTACAGATGATGATAGGTTGGCCAATGTGCAAGGTTAGTGTAAACATGGAAATCCTTAGATGACATTTCTTACCTAAATGACATATCTCCAGGACGATCTTAAGATTAGAGGTATTCTAATCTTAAGATATGTACAGAAAGTTATGATCTGTATCATGTAAAGCAGAAAAGTCCTTGGTCGATGCTAAAGGCATTTGGTGTTGCTATCCAAGTCTAAGGTCATAGGTGAATATTGCAAGTATGGAAGTATGGGCTATCAAACTTAACATATTTCGACCAATATCCCTTGTATTCCATGATAGCCAAGTCCAGCCAAGGCTTATAGTTTCCATTGTAGTGAATGACCGCAGCCTTTTCAATCTCAGAAAGTCTGATTTTAGGCTTGTAACCCAGGGCCAGGACATGCCAGTGGCGATCAAGTGCATAAGTCAGGTTGTAAAATGCAAGCAAACCTGCAGGCAGCGACCCAAGCTTCCAGAGCTTCCGATCTTTGTTCTACATAATCAAGAAAAATCTCATTACAGGGGATCCTACTTAATAAAATTTAAAAGATAATGCACTTGCTCAAAACTTCAAACTACAAAGAAAACTAATGCAGCAGTAACTTCTGCAAACTCACGAGTTATGTCGAATAAATGCTCATAAAAGAATCAGTGCAAATTATGTAAAAATAAAAAAGAAACATAACATTCTAATGATCTGTTTTTACTTTTCAAGTTGTTCCAGCAAATTTGCATTGCAATAACATTTTAATAATGAGAGTCTAGCACAACTCCTAGATATGTTCACTATGAATAATAAAAACAGAAGCAAGCATACATTTCTGCAGAATCTAATCTCCACAAACCACGCATGATGGGAGCATACAAGCTGTCTTAAACATCTTTAATGCATATCAAACTAGAGGAAATTCACCTTGTTTCCATACCACTTGCATTTGGCCACATTTTTATTCCTTCAACCACTTCAAGCTATTAGTTTAAGGTGGTTAATGGAATAAAAGTACAATACCTACCCATGCAGCTCCTTTAATGCATGGTGTGTCATATTCTGTCTTTATATATTTCATACCCACCATGCACATTAATAGATGTTAATAAAGCCACACCTTGATACTTATAGTAGCTTACCGTCTTAATATTGAGAAGCTAAAGTCTGATTACTGATTAAATGAGAACCCAAATATATATATATATATATATTGAGCACCTCCGGTATATATATACCGGAGGTGCTTATAACTCGGCATTAAAGAAGCTGAAAACTGAAATACAAGGAAACACAAGTCTTCACCTGTTCTTGCCAATAATGGTATATACTAGTTATATTTTTCTTCTTCCATTCCTTCAAGTCAAAGAGGTTCATCCCAAATGCCCATGCACAACCTTCTGGATCAAAATTATCAGAGATAATTGGGTCTGAGAAGTTGAGATATGTATGGAACCGATGAAAAGTCTTCCCACAAGTCTCTACAGCTCCATTCACCATCCCTTTCAAGTTTATAGACCACAGTGGAGTCAAATCCCGTTGAACAACAATATCATCATCAAGAAAAAGTATCTTATCCAGCTTTGGATACAGTTCTGGCATGTAGAATCTGAGATGATTAAGCAAAGACAGGTATTTGGGGTTCCTATACTTCAGATGCTCATCACCAATTGAAACTGTAGATGGATGATTTACTGCAAAGTAGTAGTCCTTGAGATTAGCAGAATCTGTTTGACTAAGAACTGGACAATAAGAAGCATTAAGCCACTTAAAGTCATCAACATTCTGCACATCAATAGTAGTATTTGGTGGGGAATGGACAATGAACCACATCTTCATAGCTGCAAAGTTCAGTCTGTCTGTCACGATATGAAATACATGTTTCTCTGGCTGCTTGGCATTTACTATAGTAGAGTTGACCACAACTGACGTTGCAAGTACGTTATCAGAGAAAATTGCATAGTGGTAAAAGGAAGGATCTTCAAGCTTTCTCTTGTCTGCTAATGCTTTACTACTATGACCTTGCAAGAAGTAATCAGTTGTAAGCAGCAAAGGAAGACAGTGCAGTGGCTTAGGGATCGTCTTTGAGGCATACTGCATCAAAAACATGCTTTTCTTCTTTTGTGCAGTTATAGTTTCTTCGGCAGATTGAACCATGGCACGTAATTTTCTTGCAATTACAACACAATCATATAGCTTGTCTTTTGCCATGGATAAAGCTTGGCCCATTGCTTTTGCACATTGAAGAGCGCTGGATGGCATTATTACATCATCAGTACAGAACTTTAGGAAACAAAGAATGTTTTACTAGCCTACTAGATAACAAAGAGATGGTATACCCTTGTTGTAGTTCAGAATCAGAGTTTGCTTCCTTGATGACACCTTCACTTTCTTTAATGTGTTTCATCAGGTGATCAGCAAGATCAGGCAATTTTCTGGAACGAGCAATACTAGCATATACTTTAGCCATTATGATCTGATCATTCATGAGTTTCAGAGTTGAATCTGCACGAAAATTATCATGTTCTCTTCTCCATATGCTATATTGTGGCCTAATGCTACTGTTGAAATTATTTGACCGTTCAATTGCAGCTTCTCTCATCTGAATTTCAGCATTCTCGGACATTTGGATAAGCTTCAAAGCTCGCTCTTTTCTCCTCACTTGGCGCAGTTTCTGCAGGAAAAAGGTAAATGACAACATATCCAACTAAAAGTAGTGTAAATAATTGAAATTAAGAAAATTACCAGTCTCTGAAGCTTCTTGCGACTAATTACATCTTCTTGTGATTCAAGTCCGGGTTCCGATAATTCTTCCCTACCCTATAATTTTGTATAAAGTAAGGTAAATGTAGTTAGGGATTATTTACTGAGATAGAGCTGGTCTCATTAAAAAGAAGCAGAACAGAGTGCAAGCTAAAAGAAGAAGCCAACAACCTGCATTCCCTTAATCAGAACTCACTTCTCTTATTTGACCCAATATCTCACTGAATTTGGGGGGAAGTTCTATAAGATGATCCAGTAAAGAAGAAAATGTACATGATCGGATAATCCACCATCCAATTACTGTTTCACTTGTTTAAGTGCTCCTTTTTTCAAAAAATCTCATTTTGGTTAAAGATTAGGCAATGACAAATTTACCTAAAATTCAAATCTTAAAATCCTCATCTGCACTTGATTTCAATGGTTTATGATCTTGAAAGGTAACTCCAAGATTATAAGCTGTTTTAGGCTTTAAAATCATTTGCATCAGTTGACACAGGAGGTGTTGTAAATTCAGCCAGATTGGCACAATACACATGTATAGTTATCAACTTTGACAACTAAATTCTCTCTAGCAGCAAAATAGCCATCACTAAGTAATTTAACCACGTTCTAACTTTAGATGACTGTCTTCCGTATGACTGCTCACTAATAGAAAAAGATAACACAGCCAATTGTAAAGCTAAAAGCATAAATGCCGGTTCTTTACAGGTATAAACACATTAAACAAAAGTAGGCTTCAATGTTTTTGTTACCCATTGTGACTTTACTATCATTGCATCACATTAACCATACGATATAGCAGATTAGCTCACCGGTGATTTCTACTAACAATACATCAGAGGTCCAAAATATCTAGCCCATCAACAAAAAGCATGAGGATGTTAAATTGCTCAAAATGTTCAGCATATGATTTCAAACAAGCTTCTCACAACATATGTTTCCCGTTCTTTTGAATTTCAAAAAATAAGATATTCTAAGCATGATTCTAGTATAATATGAAACCAATGATTTACATGTCGAGCAGAACCAAATAATTGGGGCCCAAGAGTTGGTGTTGGAGGTGGAATATCCAATATAACCTTGGAGAAATTGGATTCACTTGACAGAATACTTTTTCCTATGTTTGCAAGGTTCGGAAACATAACTATTATCACAAAAAAAAAAAAAAAAAAAAAACTTTTGCCACCACAACAAGTCAATGATCAAACCTTGAATAAATGATCCAAGTAAAAGCTTATATTGGAGGTTGTTAAAGGCACGATATACATTGTTATTTTTGTTACCCAACAACTTCAGCTTTTAATCAATTGGCTATCTAATATGATACCATATCCAGTTATTTTGGAGGACACAAATTCAATCCTCAATAGCCTACCTTTGTCCTTATGTGGTGAGGGGCTATACATCTTGTTATTTATTATCTGTCCATATGCGGTGTATAATATTGGTTATCCAACCAAGATTAAAGAGACTGCAAGTTATCCATTTGACTTATGAAATCAGAGCAGTAGGAACGTAAATAATAGAACCATGATGCAATATAAAATAGAAAGGACTCAACGATTATCACAAAGAATGAAAAAACGATACCTTCCCGTCTCCACATCCCGGACAATTTGGCATTTGTCTAAAACCGTTGACATCTTTTCGACTGTAACATGTGGTGTGCTTAGAATGAATATGGATAAACAAGATTACTTGTATACCAATAATAAATTACTAATCATATTGCCTATGAAAACCAATGCCAGCGTACATATTTGTGTGGAAATTTGAAGGCTTTTCAAATGTAAGAGAGCCCATCTCTAGATTAAAGCAAGCAAAGTAAGGCATAAGCCATAATCAGCAGATAAAATAAAATGATCTTAATAAAAGAAGTAAAACCCCTCTCATAATCTTGTCGATTTTCAAAATTATATGTCAAAGTACAATGGAACTACAAAACAGGATATTCACTTAAGACATCAAAAAGCATGTTATGATTGCACTTATCCCAGAAACTCCAAGAGTTCAGGAAATAAGTGAAATTGTGGATACTTCGGCCAACGATTATCTCAATAACCATGTATAATTATGTTTTCTTAGCCCAATCAGAATCATCCAAGGAAAATTAAACTGAGATATAGCAACCTAATGTTGAACTAAGTCAAAAGGGGGGAAATATGAAAATAATTGCATGAAAAGCTCTGTTCATGGCATGCCTCCGACATGAAAAGGATAAACTACGAGAATTAGGGATCAATCTAATAAAAATCAAACACATAATCAATTTAAAGTTCGTAACCTTTGTGTTTTAAATCTTTGTGCCTACCTTGTCGCAGCACCAAGTGCTATCTTTGATGGAATTGTATCTAATATCTCTGGCCTGACTGAGCATGCAAGGATCCAGAGCTGTATAGATAGCATGCCATCCATTAAATACAGACTAATGACATCATTAGATTTCTCAATTTTTCATACGAACACCTATTAGTGTAAACTGGCCACAACATATCAGACTACTAAAGTTGAAATATGATGTGCAGGCGAATGAATGACAAGTACTGCAAACATTGAAGTTGCAAAACGGGGTTAACATGCATCAGGAAAATTGGGAAATCAAGGTCCAACTAAAGTTGCAAGCACAGCCTTCTAACCATATATTTAATTCCCTCTCACGCAGAACGTTGTCTGCTGCATAGTAATTTGAAATACACTGTCCGGGTTCGCATAGATTACAAACCACAACATATTCTAATATTCCATGCATGTTTTATATTGGCTAAGCTAGTCTAACCAGAAACAGTTAAAAGTGAAATTGATTTTTTACGGTTTCTGATTGGATGAAAGAAATAAAAAGAAGAAACAGGATTCCAAGAAAACAATCCACATCTTACGAACTATAATAACAAATTCTTACAAAGAATCAAAGAGATGATAACTACTTCAAGATCATCATCCGCGCCAATTTCACTTCCGATCACCAAGAAACAGATCTTCACTATCAAAGACAACGAGGAAACCAAAAGGTAAGAAAGATCTCCACGGGCACCTCACGAAAGATTCTTCCGGTCATATCGAAACATCAAGATCGGAAAGCATCTAAAACCCAAGATGCCGCATCCTTGTTCAAACCCTAAAATAACTCCAAACAAGAACCGAAATCAAGAGAAACCCCACATACAGTAAACGATCGCCGATCCAGACACCAAATCAAGTGCACCTCCTCGCAATGCGCTTCAGAACATAGAGAAAGAACAAAGAAAACCGAGGCAAATGCATCGTCCTGCATACAATCTTGCGATCAAGAAACGCGAAAGCAGGGAAGAAGAGTATCGTGATTGGAAGAAGTCTCGAACGAGAAGAAGAGAAGAAGAAGAGTCCTCACCTGCAACGAGATGGCGAGTAGAAGAAAGCTGCTTCCAGAGAAGTTTCTACAAGCGGACGCCATTAGCGAAGAGATGAAAGAGAGAAAGAGGAGGAGGAGAAATAAGAAGGGAGGAAGAGTAGGACGCGATTGGTTTCGGATATTTATACTCGCTGCTTCACTTCAATGTAGCTCTTGGGGTGTGAAATATTGGCGGGAATCACCGTAACAGAAGGAGTACGATTTGATGGACGGTCCAGATCTCAGATAGTATTAATATTTACGCAGTGCTCATTAGAAACAGTCTTAAAACTATTTACCGAGTTATCCTGATGGTTAGCTAAGATAATTCTGTTGTAATGTTATCCAAAATCTTATGTCGTTATATCATGCCTTTCCAAATAGTAATACTAATTAGCTTATTAAAACTTACTAAAGTCAAATCAATATTATTAGTTATACCGTGGTCATGCTAATTAATAGATTTTCTTCAATAAATAGTTTGATTAATTAAAGAATTCTAAGCTATCCAACCAACTCCTTTTTTTAATTTATATTCACAAAAAATCCCCTCATATTCATTCATAAAGGAATATTCGTACTAAATGTCATTCAAAATTGTTTACACCTTACGTCTCTTCATGGCATTTAGTCTGGATTATTCTGCAATACCAAAGCCCAAAGGTATTAGGCTTACTTGGAGAAGATTAAGAGAGATGTGGGCTATAGTTTAGCATCAAGCTCAAGAGTCATTTAGCATGGTTACAATTTCTTCACTCTGAAAGCAAAATTGCGTGTATCATGCAACATATAATGGTCGTAAGACAAGCAGTCAGGTACTCTTTTGGAACAAAATGGAATATAAATACATCATCTACTATATAAGACCTTGGACATCATCTACTTCCAAATTCAGGTTACAGATCTAGCTTTCAGATAGAAATACAAAGCCTGGGGAGGCAAGCAGAAGATGCCTTCATGTACTGCTGCAGCCATTAAAACTATCATATCAGTACGTAGTATGGTAGATATCTTATATTCATACAATGCCATGCCATCAGAAATACCAATATAAAGTTTAAAGTTATTTTTCACCTTGTAGTCAGATTATGTTAATAGTTATGAGTACAACTTATACTACAACATGTAACTGCGTGGAAGAAGAAGAAGAAGAAGAAGAAGAAGAAGAAGAAGAAGACGAATTGTGCTAACAGAAAAGAAAAGAAAAGGATTGATTTGCAATAATATTGGACAAAGTCAACCATAGGTTCCAACGCCAGGGTCATCTTACTCGCAGGAACTGAGCGCTAGCAACTGCTACTCCATCGCGCCTCGAATGAGGACGGTGTTGCAGAGGAGTAGTGGTGCCATTTATGCGAGCTGGCCGTGGGGACGAATCCCTCGACTCCTTTGATGTGGTTTTGATGGACTGGATCTCTATGAGAGTTGCCAGGACTTCCTTCATGGACGGACGTTTTCTAGGATCACCAGCGAGGCACCGTAGGGTCAGCTGAGCAGCCCGAAGAGCACCTTTCGAGGGATACCTCCCCTCAAACCGCTGGTCCATCAACCGAGACAGCTTTCGGCGGTCAGATAAGTATGGCTTAGCCCACTCTACCAAGTTGTGTTGCTCGCTGGGGCGACTAGTGTCCAGTGCCCGCATGCCAGACAGTATTTCAAGCAACACTACTCCAAATCCATAGACATCACTCTTCACATAAAGATGGCCTGGTTTAATAGTTGACTGTAATGTTCAGTATGTTCGAAAGACATATATTAGAAGATATCGTGAACAACTAACTGCCCAACGGTGCACCGATACGTACCAGTAGCAACGTATTCTGGAGCGGCATATCCATAGGTTCCTATTATTCGTGTGGTGATATGGGACTGTTCACCAGTTGGCCCATCCTTTGCCAGCCCGAAGTCAGAGAGCTTTGGATCATAATTCTGTACAGTAATTCGTGATTAATTTGACCTATAAATTAATGTGCCAACTGGAGATCACTTATAGGATTTCTTTTTATTGTTATTTAAGAGGTCCCAGAAGGGTAACTTACAGAGTCGAGAAGGATGTTGGCCGCCTTGAAGTCCCTGTATATTACTTGTTTCTCTGATGCGTGTAAGAATGCAAGACCACGAGCAGCACCTATGGCTATCCTCAGCCTTAGGCTCCATGAGAGTGGCTGGAAATTTGCACC
Source organism: Typha angustifolia (assembly GCF_048772165.1). Taxonomy (NCBI): domain Eukaryota; kingdom Viridiplantae; phylum Streptophyta; class Magnoliopsida; order Poales; family Typhaceae; genus Typha; species Typha angustifolia. The sequence continues at coordinate 16,263,224 of NC_133245.1, read as the reverse complement.
TCCTGCTCGAGAACAATTTACTACAATTTTTATGTATCACTAATTCGATCGAAAGCAGATATATAACTCCAACTTTGAATAGAGTAATAAAAACAAGCGAATCTCATTATCTTAAGCACGCCCTTGGGCTCATTTCCCACTACGTCAGGAGATTAGTTTGCCCTTGATAGCAAGATGAAAGGGCACCATACTGGATTTCACCGCAGAGAAAAATAAAAATAAAATAAAAGAATATCTGTTGCAAGACTCACTTCTGAAGAGGTGATTTTCTAAGCTCCCCCTTGCCATGTATTCATAGACTAAGAGGAGTTCCTTTTCCTCCCAGCAATAGCCCAAGAGCTTAACAAGGTTGGGATGTGAAAGCCTCCCTAAAAAATTCACTTCAGACTGCAGTGCCAAGAGATAAATATAAGATTCATGCATCAATTGGCAGGCAATGCCAGAAGAAAACAATATTTAATGTGAGCGACATCGTTCTTAATTGGTTTCGTCTTCCGGAGGAAACATTAAGGCCAAACAAACGAGTCACGTTTTCAGAACAAACAGGATCGCACCCATCGCGATATTATAATGTAGGGAATTTTGCATTTAAGGCCATGCCTTTTTTTAAAAAAAATATTTGAAAATCCAACCCTATATTTATCAAATGTTAACCTAACATTAACAACGATTGTTTTCTCCTCTAAAATCAGATCTAAAAGCAAGTCGGAGCAATTTAGATCTAACCAAAAACTAAAGTAAATTTTGTTAGTATTAATAATCTGATTCCAAAGAGTCACAAAAAATTCGATCAAAAATAAATAAATTAAATAAACTTATAGATTACATAATATACAATTTTGAATAGTCGAGTCTAATGTTGGACACGATCTCTTTAACACCAATTCGTCCTCCACCAATTACTTCTGGAACAGTGGACATCGGTCTCCCAGGATACAACAACTGTCTTGCACTCGAAAGGAAACAACTATTCGAATGCCTTATTAAACCTGAACCGTGCTGTGCTCTCTCTCAAATGCATACTCCAATTTAAGACTCAACTCAAACTTAGAAGGAATGAACAAAATTTCTATATATTAAATTATGCAGACGGACAGGAATGAATCAACAAATTCTTCTCCTCCAACATTCTCTAATATCTTATTTTAGGTAAAAGTTTTCTTAGTAAGATATTTCGAAAGGGTATTTTATATTAGGTTTGGTATTTTGAGTTCAATAAAGTATTTTGGGTCGGGTTAATGTTAGTTTGATTATTATTTTTTTTAATCTTTAGCCTAGTTAAGTTTGATTAAATTTAGTTAAACAGAAAAAAAAATTTAAGCAGTTTGTGTTGTGCATATATTTGATGAAATAGAGGACTCGATTTTTAAAAATTGAAAATACATAATTATAAATAGATAAAACAGGGTGCTAAATGTAAATTTCTCCATAATTTGTGACTATAATAAGGCAAAGTATAAGGCATAATAATAACAAAGGAAAACGGCCGTACATGATTGAGAAAATCAAAGTTCCATGTGCGAAAGAATGGGAAATCAAAAGAAGAACATAACAAAGAGCTGGTACAAACTAGGAAATAAGTAAACTAAAAACAAGAAAAATAGAGGCCAATAAAGTGATTCAAAACGATAAAAAGAGAAGATCTAGAATCAATAATTTCATGAACGAATAAGATCGCATTAGATGGGGACGAATCAATTAATCACCTGCCACTCCTCTAACCCTTGCATGCTCTCGGAGTTGAGCTTCTTGACGGCGACCACCGTTCCCACCCCGGTCTTGGTAGGATTCAGAGTCTTCTCATCGACCCATCCCTTGTACACCCTCCCAAATCCTCCTTCCCCAAGAATAGTATCAGCCTTGAAGTTCTTGGTGGCACTCCTCAGCTCCGCGAATGTGAACACTCGGAGGTTTGGCGACTCGAGGATTTGGCCCTCAGGGCACGCCTCGTCGGCGTCCACGCCGCTCCCCGTGGATCCCTCATATGTGCTTCCGCTTATGCTCGATATCTTTCTGGTGGAGGGTGCGGTACTGGGCACCGTCGCCTTTGAGGATCCTGCGATAGAAAGGGAGAAAGATGATGGAATAGAAGTAACAGGAGGAATTGCTACTTTCCTTGAACTAGACTTTTGTATAAAAAAACTTGGAAAAAAGATCCAATATTTTCTAGTTGGTAAGCATCTAGAACCCCAGATGAAACGAAATCAGAAAGACCTTTTTTTTTTTAAAACCTCTGATCACAATGAGGGAATTGTAATCTCAGATGGGTATTATCCAAATTGCAGAAATTAGCAGAGCAAAAAAAAGATTTGAAATAACAAGTACCCTTTTGATTCTCTCTTTCTCTCTCACAAAAAAAAAAAAAGGTGCCCTTATGCAGAAAAGGAATAAAGCATCTGGAGAGCAACTCAGAAACATATTACAAGCAAAATATGCAGAGGAAAACGTAAAGATATCTTCTCTTTTGAGCAATACCTGGGCTTGTGGCGTTTGCTGGGCTTAACGATTCCCTTGCTGCAGGCAGCCGAAGGCAGTTGCCCATGTCCACGCGGCGTTCTCTCTCTCTCACGTCCTGCTCTAATTCCACCACTAATCTCTCAATAGAGAAACGAGTATATATATATATATATATATATATATATATATATATATATATATATATATAATTTATTTATTTATTTATATGGAGAATTGATTGAGGAGGTGGAGGAGAGAGAGAGAGAGAGAAAGAGAGAAGGCTAAAGGAACGCGAGAAAAGAGAGGAGGGGGGCCGGCGCCAGAAGAGGTTAGTCGGTATTATGCGCTCTAGTAATAATCTTCTGTGCGTTTTCTTCTCTCTATATGATGTGACTATCAATCCAAAGACGAAAGTCTAAACTTATTGCTGCTAACTTAGGACGTGGACTAATTACATCATCGTTCTTACCTACAATTCGCCATTTTGTTGCACGTGGTACTACCAATGAATATTTTGATAACAGCATTAACCCTTTCCACCTTTCCACCTTTCCGACAAGAAACGCTAGCGGTCTGACGAACTGTAAATATGAGTCAGCATAACACAAAAGAGGAGGGCCTGCAGCACGTAATCCTGTAGATGGATTCCTCGTCTTAGTCAATCCTGTCTCTGGAATCGGGGATCAACTTTGGCCAATTCGATCAACCCTCGAGGACATTGGGACCCTGGAGATCTTCCTTTCGTTCGTGCACATTTCGTGATGGTAGGGCTGCTCACTGGCTTGCAGACAAGGATTGCACTGCTCTTTTTTTCTTATTTTTTTGGAAGGCAGACCCGTGGGTTTACCTTAAAGGATTTAATAGTCCGGACAAAAACACTGTCCTCAAGGGCTTCTCTTTTTTTCTCTCGTCCTAAAGACTACTAAGAGGGTGTTTGGTTACTAAAAAAAAAGAAATAATTTTTAAGAACTTCTTTACTTTAATATTAATTTTAAAGATAAATTAAAAAGGTAATTTTTTTATCTATTAAAATTAATTTTAATTTTTTTTATTCTTTTTCTTAGAAGAAAAAAAGTTACTTCAGTGAAATAAGACACTTCATTGAACTTCATTTTTTTCGTCTAAGTCTCTTCCTGTACTTTTTAGTAGTACTACCGATATTGGTCAAATAGAGGCTGCTTCTAGAGCCACCATCATACCTCCTCTGTTTTTGGTTTTTAACATGGGTGTGTTTTTTTTCTTTGTTACTTGTTTGATACTTCTCTTTGTTGTAGTTTGATCTAAGTTCAGCCAATTTTACTCTAATTTTCATAAATAAATACCATTCTTACCTCATATTTTTAATTCAATATTAATCCCTCTTTTAATTAAATATCCAATAAAAATTATGATACAAATTTTCTTTATCCCTAAATAAAATTTTATTTTATTTCAAGTTTAATTTTTTCTTATTATCCAGCAACTCAACCGACAAGACTACCAAGATTATAAGATTATAGAGAGAATTATTCACTAATTTGGTAACTGACCTCAACGACTCGGTTCAATTGATGACTCGATAGTGTGATTAATTTAGAGGAGCAACAGCTTAGAGTAATATATAGATGTTTTTTTTTTATCCAGCACATATCTAACAATCGAACTCTTAATAATAATAATAATAATAATAATAATAATAATAAACTAAAGAGAAAAACTAAACCGACAAGAACTAATGTTTCTAGATATAATGTTGGAATATTTGCAAAACGACAAAAAGGCGTTCGATTCACGGCTTCACGCACTTGACTTTGTGGTTCCAACTCAAATGTGAACCACAGAAAGCGAGCTTAATTGTTGATATTTAATTATTTAACAGACTTAATTATAATATAATTATCAAACTTAAAGCAAGACTTCTCTTTTAGACTACTAAAAGCAAGACTACGTTGATACGCTTTTATATCGTATTTTGGGCCCACATAACCACTTGTCTATCTGCTAGCCTAACCCCACTTCTTACTAGTGCTCTTTTTTAGTTTATCCTATCCCAAATTATTCCTTGTCATTTTTCTAAAGAAACCCCTCCATGTTGGATATTTACAAAATCAACCCCTCTTCCCGGGCATTTGCATATATATATATATATTTTAAATATAATCAATTTCAAGAGCCCAATATTGCTATTACTAAAATCTAAGATCAATTAGCCCTTTCTGTTTGCAAGGAAAAAAAGAAGGTTTGGATAAGAGAATTTGATACAAGACGTGTGCTCTTTTGCAATAAGATCAAATATAGGTGGTTATTTGCAAAAAAACTCACTAACGGAAGGGTTTTATCGTTCTCAGTCGCAAGCGGAGAAGTAGTCGGCACAGCCTTTACTAAGTGCCGAATACCTCAGGGTTAATTATATTAAGGTTCTTCATTAGAAAGACTAAGCCGGATTAAAAGAACCCAGCAGCTTTAATTAATCACGCATGGAGAGGAGGAAAAGGGCCTTTCAATTGACTCACGCGTTAACAAAGAATAAGGATAAGATACCATAGCTTTTGATATTTAATTATCTTTCCAGGAGGGAATATGAGAAGACTCAGCGAGTTATTTAATCCAACTTTATAAATTTATATTTAGATCTCCTAAATTATTTTTTATATATACTTTCTTAATTTTATTTATTTTAACATATAATAAATAAATAAATAAATATATATATATATATACTGACTAAATGATATCACTTTTCACGTAAGGGGATGATATCACTTTGTTTCAGTCAATGTAATTACAACTTCTCTACACGTTTCTCTGAACAAGTATATGAAATCTAATATTTGAATATTGGATTCGTATATAATAAACCTTGGGGTGGATCACAAGGTATACTCCGTACCATTTTATTTTCCTTGAGTTGATTTGGCTTGTATGGACTAAATCAAGGAACTATTTGTGTATGAAAGGGTTTGGTGTCCTGTTGGTTATTTCACATTGCAACTGGTAAGGAATCCAAGTCAAACTATGCTAGGTTTTGTTTCCCACATCAATTTTTTTTTTAATCTTATTCTCATTATATTATTAAGACTAAACTCCTTTTGTGATTCTAATGCATACGCTTACAAAATTTGTACATTATATTCGGTCTTATTATTTTGGCAACTCTCTTCTTCGACTAGAAGTCGATGCTTAGGTCTTTCACCGCGTCTTTAACTTTTGTTGCTAATGGAGTGGCTATGTAGGGGTCATTGGTGAAAGCGATTATAAAGCTATCAATCGTCGTGAGAAACCATGGTGATGAATCGAAAATGTAGGTTTTTAGTATAGACAACTAATATCTTATTTTAACCTTTATACTTTTATTTTTATTTATAAAGAATGTAAATTATTCTATCGCTTTGACTTGTAACATTGATTTTGATACTTCATAGGAGCGACGATTTTTCTAAGTTAGAAAGTGTAATAAATACTAGCCAAGTTAAATGCTACTCTTTAAATAAAAAATAAAACTCCTTTTTATTATTATTATTTTATTATTTATGTTAGATAAAAAAATCAACCCTTAATAAATACAGATGCATTTAAATTTTACCAAGCTTTAAGTAATAATATAGTAAGCTATCTAGTCTAGACTTTAAATCATATGTGTCACCAAATGCTGTCAAGATTTGCTTAGAGTCGTCACGCAATCGAGCTGTTTCTCTAAACTAACCGCACCGTCAAACTATCAACCGAGTCAGTCAGGTCATTAAGAATTTTTTTTTCTTAATAATTATTTAGAGTTAGTATCTATCATATCGTATGAACACCACAGTCAAATAGGAAGGACACCTACACAGAGTCTCTAAGTATCTCACCGACCAATATTCTCGTTTATTTGCTCTGTTCGATCTAATCCAATGATTGATGAGGGTGTTAAATGGCCAGGCAGACCCTGTGACTAAGTGTACAAACGAGGACCCCACCGATGTGGAAGAGTTGACGAAGATGTTCTACTGTTGACCAACCAATCGGACCGCGCACCAAATTTCCTGCCAGCTGTTTGCGCGACAAGCAACAAGACAGTTATAATGTTGACCAAACTCGTAATTCCACTATATTCTATTTAACAAAATAAATCACACCCGAAATTTAATACGAAAATGGATGTGTATACACGTAAGCCTTATATAGTGTACGAAATTATATAGGAAAGGGAGAGGATCAGAGGAGACATCCGCATCCACTTTTTATAGTCCAAAATAAGGGGGGGGGGGGGGGGGGGGGGGCTCAATTGGAATGTAGTAGAAGATAATATAATCAAAGCAATTGGGTGTTACTTTGTTCATCACCTTTCCTTTAATTTCATTGCCACGAATTTGTCAAACTGTACAGTTCCATTGAGCCAATGCTGCTCAATTTTTTCAACCCACATCCCTCCAAAACATAATATATATATTTTTCCTAATTTTGACCTCAAAATTAGGAAAAGGTCGCAGGTTGTGAGTCTACGAAAGTTGTTAAATTATTCGTAATTCATTGCGTAGATGATATCACTAACACTTGTTTTTGGAGGAGTCAGATAATATTCAATTGTGAATATGTCTGTTTAGTCAAGTTTGAAACTTGTGTCGAGGTCAAATATCTTCTCTTATTTTTTATATATTAAATTATTAGTCCACCGACGTTCTAAAGAGAAAAAAAAAAAAAAAAGGATCGGGGTCAGCGTTATAAATGTCGTCTTATTAGTGGAAACTCCAATTAGAGACTTATAAATGTCATCTTATTAATTAATGGGAACTCCAATTAGAGACTTGGAATTGTCTGTAAATTGACTAGTCAGAGCATGAAGCTACGGTAAATACGTACAGATGTCACGAGACCTTCACTACCATGAGTGGTGGGAAATTGCGTTACAATAAACTGGACAACTTTTCACGAGAAGACCTATCAAATGTTGACAAAAATTTGCGCTGAGTTCATACGTACACCTAGCTCCAGACGTACCACAAACATACAGCTGGACATTTAAGTGTCACTGTTTGTGGGGGGGAAGACTGCCTGGTATGAAGCTCCGTGGAAGTCTAGTGAGTGCCAGAGTCATTAGTCATACAAATCTTTACGCTGAATCCGAAAAATTCTATAGCTAGACTTTGAGAGATACTATGGTAATTAAGTAAGTAAATCTTTTTCACTGCTAGATAGATAAAGAAAACTACTAAATTTTTTTTAACTGTATAAAAGAATTGAACTCACTACTTATTAAAATAGTTCATTTTTAAATATTAATAAATAATTTTTATTTCTTATTTTTATATTGATTTTAGTTTAATACTTACTTCATCTTATGAAAAGATTGAAGTGCAGAATGGGACTTAGCCAAAATACTAAAAATGTTGAGTTGTAACACTGGGCTCTAGCACAATATTGTCAAGACAACTAGAAGATAAGACTGTCGTAACTGGAGCTAAAGAATTACTACAAATCACAAGGACTTTAGATTACTACAATTCATATTTAGCAGGCTAAATCCATCAAAGGGGTGGGTAGCTCATCTACACAAGGAAAATTCTTCTCTCTAATAAGCCATGGAACTTGAATGTTACAAATGGGACTCAGCTTCTTCATCCGAAGATTATAATCAGTAATACATCAATTAATCTGTACAATCGCCTCCTCCTCTATTACAACATAATGCTGGTGTCAAATTAATCGGGATCCTCGTCGCCCTAATTCTTCATCGACCAAATACAAATGAGTGATTCCAGCACCACGGGTCTCTCCTAGTAATCAACTGAATTTGAAGAACAAGATTACAAACTCAAAGCTGCAAGGCCAAATCGGGCTGCTGCGAATCAACTACCAAACCTGAAGCTGGTGATCCTGGGGACTGGAATCCAACATTCAGATCAGGAGGAACAGACTCCGACCTCGGTTGCAGCACAGAACCTCGCCATGGCCCATGTGCGCCATCTGGCAAGCGTCTAACAGAATTTATCTTCATTGGATTTCCTAATATCTCTGCTCTCTCAGCATCCAACTGCTGCATATGTTTCTGATGAATGAGGCTGTTGCTGCTGCTATTGCTTCTGGAAACCATGCCAAGTGCTTGAGCATGCGTCATCCGTGACTCTGAACCAAAGGGCGCTGGTGGCCTTGCAGGTCTGCCCACCTGCCCAAGTTGTTGAGGAACACTGAAATTGAAGGAGGTCTTGATGCCATTGACAGTGGGATGCATTCCTGAGTTCCGATGTAGCTGAAACGGAGCCTTGGGTCCACTATTGTCACCACCACCGTCACCACCACTTGAGATGCTAACTCCATTCTCATAATTAGAGAATCTGACAGCCTCAGCACCCTCCACAGAATCAGAGGATCCATCTGGGGTAGCAGATGTGGAAGCAGCTGGCAGAGTTCTGCTCAAGTGCCCTTCTCTGATGACACTCTCATTTGAGGATGCATCCCGCAGTTGAAGAAGCTTCTCACTTCTGGTTAATGTGGTGCATGGTGAGATTTTAAGTTGAGGTGAGGGGTGCGGAGATGTTGATAACAGCGGCTGAGATTGCTGTTGAGATTCACCATCCCCGACCCATCCAGGACCAAACTTTGTCCCAGGAGGTAATACTCGTTCTATTCTCTTTGAAGCAATAGACCATCCAATGGGGCCAAAATTAGCAGCAAATCGAGCCAAACTCCTTGCATATGCATATTCCAACTGAAGACCCACCTGTTTTTTATGACAATAGGCATCACAAATGAGTTCCAAACTAGAATAAATTAAAATGATGTAATGAGGTATATTTGAACTCAAATGTTCCTTTTAATACCAAAGTTGCAATATTGGTAAGATGGACGCCAGAGTAAACCAAAACATTGAATGATATCAGCTAAATATGTATGCACAACTAATCAATTACAAGGGTGGGAAATATATCTTGATTTATTAAACAAAAAAAATCAGAATAAAACCCAACCATAATATTGTAAGTTAATCCCTATATCTTCTGCAAGAATCATGATAACAAAGTATCCAGAATAAGAAATACTAGCAATAAATTGATATGAAATAGCCTACTAATAAGATGACTCAGATTTCTCACCCACCATATGCTCGCCAACATATCATAAAACTGGAATATAAGAAGAGTACAAATAACTATCACCGGGATATTATGTAGTACACCATTAGATAATAAAAGGTACTTCAAATAGTAAACATGTATCAGCTAATGTCTCAGACGGTATCAGTTAATCTCAATTGAATTTGTCAGGGCCAATATCAACTCCACAGCATACTAGTGACTGTCTTAAATGTACAAAACAATTGATAATCAAACATGAAAAAAAGATGGAACTTCTTAAGACAAATGACATTTCACAAGTTGGCAAACAAAAATAAAGTTATATAACCACCAAGTTTTTGATTAGATTAAAATTTATTCAAAGAGAACCATGACTTTAAGTAAATAAATAATCAACTTCTCCAAGTAATGGAAGGATACAAGGCTTTGAAAAATTTAACTGATCCAGTGAATACTTACTGGCACAAGCTGCTTCTTTTCCCCATCAAAGGCAGCCAATACAGGAAGCTCATATGCATAGGCTGACAGTTGGGGTTGCCTATATGTGTTGCGACGATTTTCATCAATAACAGTAGATTTCTTGCTATTTTTCATTGACATCCCTCTCATTGCAGACCCTGCGGAACAACAGAACCTAGTCAATCCTAAAGGAATGAAGTATGAAAACTGAAGCAAGAACCGCACTTTCATCTTTATTAGTCGTTGGAGTCTAATACAAATGCAAAATATTACACCCACAAACCTAGATACTCTTCATTTCTATCCATCTTCTGCTCACTAAGCCAACTAGATCCCTCAGCATTGGGAAGACCAGAAGCCATTCTAGATATATCTGTGCTTCCAGCCTTGTCTGCCATAAGTCCTTTTCTCAACACATCATAGTTCAAGGAACACCACTGACTATTGTTCACAGAATTAGCACGTGTTGCATCAGAGGAGAATTCCAAAGCAGCAAGCTCAGAAGGTTTGCCATGTGATTTCTTGTTCTTATTGGGTGGTCTACCTCTTCTTACCACTGTCTTGTGTTCTGGTTCATTATCATCACTTTCTTGCCTCAAGTTCTCAAAGTTCTTTTTTGCAAGTTCTTGTATAGCTCGTGCCTGAGCAGATTAACCATAACACCAAAATTGAAAATGTCAGTAATTGCTAGCTGATAAATTACTAGCATACAGCATAAAGTAAGTAAGACAACTAATGATCCAACATAGGAATACCTGCCGAAAGTAAATGGTATCTGGTGCATTGTAGCGCATAGCATTCCAGCTGATTAGAAAGACATCCTTCTGCAAACATAAAAACCAGAAAACAAATATCAAAAACCCTAAGATGTCTACCAAAAGAAACTTTAGTCTGGATCTTAATATAGATGGCTCAAAAATCAAAACAGATAATTTGTATTGTGTTATTACAAAGAAGTATAACAACAAACTTCATTATTTCCCCACCTTTTCAACCTCAAACATCATAAATATGCCAAGAGAAAGTTTCACTGGACAACAATACATGAAAAATATAATATTAATAGCAAGTTGTTTTTTTTAAGCACCTCTGTACTTTGCTCTCCCTGTTAAACTACTTTCTCCCACACATCACGGTTAACCCTGTGATGCTATAATTGTGTTCTCATGTGATTTGGCTTCCTCTAGAAGCTTGTATCACGTACATAAACATGGTGAAGGCAAAGGAAGTTTTCAGAAATCATGCATTCACACAAATAAAGCATCCAAACAGAAATAAAAAGACTGTCTGGATATTGCACAACATCTCAGTATACATTCCCTGTGAGCAAACAAGACCTCTCGCAAAAGTCAAATCCTATTGTCATCAATTATCTTCTGTTGCACTGTTTGTCTAGCACTACAGAGATAAAAGATTTACCATTCCATACTACTCCTCCTAAAATTCAAACAAATTCATCTAATGATTAACATATTGCATATTTGCATGTTAACAGAGTATTTTCATGAGACTTAAACGAGTAAAAAAACAGTCAGATATCCCCAAATTAGATTGTCCTCCTCGATGTTGATTCACGAATTTAACCTGAAACAGGAAACTACTCAGACAACATCACCCACTGCTCCAAATCAACTCTCTAGGAAGTAACCACGTTTAGCACCACTGATTCCCATATATCTCCCCCACAATGCAAATCGCATAGCATCATCTCTTGTAACTATAGAAATTTTCAGAGCACTAGTGGAGAAAACTCAAAAGTAAAAAAAGCAACCATCACAAATTGGGGAACATCAAAAAGCATAGAAGAATTTACATTAGGTAAAACAACATATTACAGAATCTTTTCAAGATAATAGAGACTAGCCAATCAAAACCTTATATCCAACTAGAACAGGTAAAAAAGGGCAAAATGAAGAAAACAGATCATAAGTTCCAACCAGATTTGAAACTAATGTGCAAATTTACAGTAGTACAAAATTGTAAATCTGTAATAGCATGCGGATGTCCAAATAGCCTATAAATTGGAACCTCAAAGGTTATAAGGCATGCATCCAAGAGATTTCCCTGCTTTCATGAGACTACCTATAAATAAAACCAGGTTTATTTTGTAAAATCCCTATGGTTCTAAGTTAAAACATTATCAGAGGGGTAGTCTTCCTATTCTTATATGGCCTTATTGGCAGCAGCAAATAACATATTGAATGAAAAAGACAGACTAGAAAGATATAGACTCATGCTGAATTGTTGATACCATATGGACTAATATTTGACATAAGAAACAACTGACAGCTTCATATAATAGACACAATCATGTTTAGCCTTCATACAAGTATGACTCCACTGCCTCTATTGGCAGATACCCAAATCTCTTTTATTTTTGTATGCTAACAAAAACCAAGAATATCTTGATGACAGTAGCAATATATGAGCTCCAAGTTAGCTTTGGAAAGCAACTGAATGAAGGCCTGCTGGTAAAAGGATGTGGCTTAATGAAATAAGAGATAAATGAAATATAAATTATCTCTGAAGAAACACGATGACAGTAAGAACAGAGAAAGACTGTGTGCCAAGAGCATGACAAGATTATCTTTGAATTGAAAAACATAACCAATCTGCAAGCAATATTGTGCATTTCCATAACATTGTTTGCAGAGATAGACAAAAAAAAGTGGATACCCCTAACAAGAAATCAGGATTTTCACACAACTACAAAGCATTCTAAACTAACCTCAAACTGTTCCAAGGTGGCATAAGCTCCACTTGAAAGCTTCTTCCGTACTGTCCCAAAGTCCATCGGATGTTTAATAATTTCATGGTAATCTGGAAGCTGCAGACAAATTGTGTGTCAAAACTTGAACAGAATAGAAGATAAAATAGATTTTTAACAACATGAAGTTAATCTGAAGTATAATAAAAAGGAAATGAGAGATTGAACAATAAGATGTAGATGTATAACTAAGTACCTCATCAGGATCCACAGGCTCTGCGAAGACTTTGTATGTATCTTTCCTGAAAAGAAACCAGATGTAATCAAAATCAAGAAGCCAACAAAACAAAAACAACATTAAAACTGGAACCTTAGAAAAGAGCCAACGTAAGTAAATCCCTGACAAAGAGAACATAAAACTCACTTCTGGAGCCTATCAAGAATGAACTCCAACAACTTTTTGTCTGGCAAAGGTGTTGTGGGCCCGGAATCTGATGGATCCTCTGTTCATAACACATGCAAATCAGATATCTCTACCTAATAAATGAACATATTTACTCCGCCACTGCTTCTAAAACAAAATGCACTAACCTTGCTGAGAATCCATCGCTTTCGAGGAATTGTGCCTTTCTGTCTGAAATATAAAATAGCAATAAGTGTTCAAAACCAGTGAATAAAGAAGAAAAAGCAACTCGAAGAGAAATTTGTCAAAAGAATGCATATATATATATATATATACCGCATAGTAACTGGGAAAATATCAAAGGAGAGAGGAGGAAGATAAGAGAGGAAGGAACTGGAAAGAACACAAGTAAGAACTTTTTCCTCAAAACAGCAGCCAGAGTTTTTATCTCCTAAACAAACCCCTAAAGGAGCCCAATCCAGGTAATTATAAACTAGGAAAGAGTTCAACACAAAGGAAATCGCACTTCGACTTTCTAGAAAAGATTAAGAAACGTTGACCCGGTCAAATCTCAAACATTTGCCCCAGACTTCGAAATCCACGAGGAAAGACGCAACGAAAGAACGGAATCCAAGGAGCAACCGCAACAGACACGGGTGTAGATTCCCGATCCGTAGACGGAACCGTACAAGACGCAGAATTTTTAAACCAGCAAAAGAAAAGAACACTGGATCAACTACGCCCCCGGATCTCCGCGTCCCCCAAAATCGAAGGGAAACAGAGTCCAATTAAAGAAAGAGAAGTATTAATTGGCCAATTAATGCAGACATTTTTTCTCGAACCTTATCCCGATCTCCATCACTGGCGATCTTACGCTTCCGGAGGGATCTCCCGCCGCCATCGCCAGTATCGGAATCGGATCCGGATGCGGCGGAATTAGCGGAGGAGCGGGTGGGGAGGCGGAGGACGAGCTTTAGCTTCTTCTCGCGCCGTTTGCCATTGGATCCCTCTTCCTCCTCGTCGTCATCGTCCGAGGCGGCCGGCTCCGCTGCTTCGGATGGTTCCGGATTGGCGTTCCGGCGAGTGATCCGGCGGCCGGAGGATGGTGCCGGGAACCGGAGGTACGGATTGGAGTTGGAGCTATGGTTAGGGTTAGGGTTAGGGCTTCGTTGAAGCTGCTCTTGCTTTTGGAGGCGAAGGCTACGCTTTTGGAGATCGAGGAGAGAGGGTCGACCTTTCTTCTTCCTCTTCTTCTCCACTAGCTTGGTGTTGCCCATTGAGGTCGGACCCCTAACCCTCTCTCTCTCTCTCTTCTCTCTCCTCTCTCCTCTCTCTCTCTCTCTCTCTCTCTCTCTCTAGAAAGAGTGGTCGATATTTTTGGAATTATTATTTCGGGAAAATTGTATTCCGCACCCTGCACTACAAAGATATTAAATCAACACCCCGGGCTGTCACTATTTGTAAATCAAACCCTATATCTTTGGGTTTCACCGGCCAATCCTAACAGCTAGTTTTATTTGATAAAAAAATTAAGCACACTACATCTGTGGTTAGCCAAGTAACTAAACCTTATTAAAAGATTTCATTAACTCTCTATTTCCACCAGAATAAGAATATAAATAAATAAAACTATATAAAAAATAAAATTGAAATCAGTTTTTTTTTTTTGCAACTCGATACGAGCGTCCAATTGATGTGATGCACGAAATCGAACGTTGCTTTTAATACGTGAGGGTTAACGACGAGGTAGGCGGGTCCCATCTGTTAGTACGTGTCTGTAAGAAGTTTCCGGGATAAGTGGTCTGACTCTGACGCATCGGACAGCGAATGACTAGTCTTTTCTGTAATAAAGCGAGTAAAGGTTTTGGCATCGAGTATCCAAGTGATCATCTTTAATGGCCTTTTATCCAAACTTTGCCTTGCATTCTTTAAAATATTATAATTAAAATGATCAAGTTATTTTACATTATTTTTTATATGGAGCTCATATGCTATAAATTAAATGAAGAAACTAGCACTCTCTGAGTTCAGATAGTTGAGCTAATATTGGGTTACAACTTAATCTGAGTGCGGTGTTAATTCTTATTGTAACAGGGATGCCGAATATATATTTGTAATTATTTTAGCTAAATTGAAGATAGGTAAGAGCATTGGATTTCAAATAAATATCCTACGCAATCACTACATTTAAACAGTGTTTGCTGACAATTATGTAGAAATCTTGTGATTGAAATGCAAAATTATGTGTATAATTTTTCACCCTCCGAAGATCATAATCCCTTGAGGCCTTGACCTGTCTATAATAACGCAACTGTAGATTAATCACATGTGCTGATAAAAAGTAACCATATGTTATTGGGAACCCAAATAATAGACGCAAGGTTTGATTAGTTTTCTATTTCTTTAGTCCCACAGAAAGATCTCAGACGAGAGGGAAGGGGGGGAGAGATGTGTATAGCTGCATGGGTTTGGCAATCTCACCCCGTCTACGAACTTCTTCTCCTCTTGAATAGAGACGAATACCATAGCAGGCATGCCCAAAACCAGTTCAATTATACGCTGGTTCTTTTTTTCCCCCATTTTCTTGTCGATTCTTGTGAAATTGAATTGGGCTTCATTTATATTGTAATTTGAGTAGATATCTTGGATAAAGTTGTTATTTTGACATTGGGTGATCTGCTTCTTGATGGATTTGTGTTGTTGTTGGTGTTTGGTGCATGGAATCGAAGGCCCACAAAACCAGTGGAATGGTGGGGGGAGGGAGAGGAGAATATATTGGGAGGAAGGGATGAGTTGGCTGGAGGTACATGGTTGGGTTGCACAAGAGATGGGAGATTGGCTTTTCTGACTAATGTGAGGGAAGCTAGCCCTCATCCCAATGCCAAATCTAGAGGGGAGTTGCCACTTAGGTTTTTGGAGGTATGTTATGGGACTCAGGATTCCTCCCTCTTAGTCGATTGTGATCTAAAATCTTATGTTGTTATTTGTTTTACATGAATCTAGCTTTTTTTTAAAACTTTTGTATTGGTTGTAGAAATTTATGTTGTAGGAACCTTATATAAGTTTTAATCAACAATTCCTTCTTCCCACATCAACTCTGGAAATCTTTGTGGCTCACAATGTCAAATTAAAAAGATTTATCAAAGCAAGATGACTGTAGGTTAAAAGAGTGTTAAAAGGTAGTATAGTAGAGAAAGTACAGTGTCGTATTTCTTTAAATCCCAAGTGATGAAGAGCAGATTGAGGTGGTATACACGTCCAGAAAGATCAGTTGAGATTCATGCAGCATATGCTCATGTCTTAATTTTAAATAAGTGGACAAGAGCTTAGGTAATGTTGATGTAGGTTTTACAGAATCTTTTCGGGATTCAATGATTCATCATTTTGACATATCTCTTCTCTAGTTTCAGACCTTCTCAACTTCTTAAAGTGCAGCCATATATTGCTTCTTATTTGAAGCAAGGATGGTCGTGTTTGTGGCATATCTCTTCTCTAGCTTAAGACCTTTTCAACTTCTTTAAGTGCAGCCATATATTGTTAGTTATTTGAAGCAAGGATGGTCGTGCTTGTGTCACCCTTGCTAACCACTGGTCGGTATGGTATGGCATGACATGTGCCACAAGAGAAAGAGAGACAAATATGAGGGAGACCACTCGCTTTTGCCCTTTGTCGCTTACCATCGAGCTTGTTGTCGCCACTCGCCGTTGATGTCGTCGTCACCCATTGCTCGAGGATGGATTTGCTACTTAAATTTTTACTCAAACCAACTCGACCAGACCTGATCATCTCCTTCTTCTTACTCGAGCTAGGACACTCGACAGGAGCAGCACCTTCTTTGTTGAGCTAGGGCACACAAGCGACGGGTGACAACAAAGTCAACATCGAGCAGCCAAAGGGAATGGCAAGTAGTGACGGCGACAGCAAGCGGATCGCTGCTAGAAAAGTGTCGTGCGGCACCACTTGTGCCACGTGCCTGTACACAACCATCATTAGTTTCAAGCAGAAAATTCACCATTTTTGGCATTCACTGGAAATGGATAATTATTCTAAAATCTGTTTCCTTCACACTCAATGGCATGCTATGTTGTGTCTGTTCGTTTTTCACAGAGAATATATCTTTTGTTTGCTTGCTTATGTCCTTATTTTGTCTTAGTCTGTGATATTTATGTCACATTTTTGTTTCCTGGTTTCTTCTGACTATAGTATATGTTCCTTCACTTGGTTTGAATCAGAATAAACAGTCTCCCTTGGCATGTGCAACTGAAATAGCTAAGGAAGCAGATAAGTACAATGGATTCAACCTAGTATTGACTGATCTTTGCTCAAAATCCATGGTTTACATATCCAATAGGCCAAAAGGAGAGCCTGTGATTCAAATTGTTCCCCCTGGTCTTCATGTGCTTTCAAACGCAAAGTTGGATGCTCGTTGGCCTAAGGTACGCAGGCCACATAAGATTTTCCATTGATGTTAATTTCAGGAATGTCCTCATTATGTTAAGATGCTTTTCTTGTACTTCTCATACCTTTTTATTGAGCAATTTTTTTGGTATATATTCCAATTGCAAAATTTGTTTCCACGACAACATTTTACAGTCTCTGTAGTATTATGTTTTCTCATAATTTTAGTCTGACATTAATAATATAATATCCTACTAAAGTATGTTGGCTAGTCGAATTTGTGGACATTGTTGGATAGTAGATTTGGTGCATATGGTTGATTATAAACAAATTTTCAGGTCAACCTCATACTGTTATTGATTTATACATTTCTTCCATATCTATGATGTGATACCTAATTTGGCTTCTTATCAACTGTTTGATTGTTTCAACAATCTCAAATTAAATACCTGTCTATCATTCCTCAACAAGTGTGCATCGCCAGGGAAAACCTCAAATATTTTGCTATTTGCCTTAGGCTTATTTTCTTAATTAAGTATTTTTACCAACTTTATCATTTTGAATCTCTTCTCAAGAACTGAACATTGAATAGCACAGAGAGAATGTTGGAAGATTAGAAGACTAACTGAACATCTAATAGCACTGAATATGTTGGAAGATTAGAAGACTGACTGTTTCATGGATTGTGGTAGACTGGTAGTAGTAGTCTGGCCTCAGCAATGCAGGTTGCTGTTCACAAGACTACAGAGGAAGGGGAATTTTTGAATGTGATAATTCAGAAAGATCTTGGTTTGCAGTGTAATGTTACATCATTTTTTCAACTTTATGGCTTATACAAAGTACGCACTTCACATATCAGGTAGTTTATGTATTTTCAACAAGTAATAGATTGGTTTTCTTCTTGAGCATCATGTGCTAGCATAGTCAGGAAGGAGCTCATTTCAAAGTAATCACTTTTATTCTGAGGATAGAATCTACATTACTTGTGTAACAATATGTTCCCTTTGAATCTATCTATGCCATCTATCAATTGGAAAAGCAGAGCACTCCACACAAACATGCAGGCATAATCTGCTTTCATTTCCTGATAATGCTTGTCAGATGTCATTGATCCATTAAGAAAAGACACTTTCGAGAGTACTTCTATCGCAGTACATGCGATGCACTACATGTGATGTTGTTCAATGTATTTTACGTTGACATGCTCTATTATGTTTTAACTCAGGATTGTTAAGCAATGCTTTTATGTGAATTGCACCAATTTTTGCATTAATGAAGTTTCTAGTTGAATTCCCGATCTATTTCAGCATCAGCAAGCAGCTGCTTCTTACTGATGCCAGCAATTCCTTTTGTAGGTGCAACGCCTGGATAAGAATTTCGGCGAGTTTCTAAGGAGACATGGGGAAGGGGAAATCCCCTTGGAGCTGATGGTTCAAGAGCTTATGGCAAACAGTGACAAAGCCGATAGAGCGCTATTGCCAGACACTGGTTGCAATCCAGATTGGGAGTATGAGTTAAGCCCTATATTTGTCGACATCGACACAGAGCTGGTAATGTAGTAGTCTCTCACCACCTACATATTTGGAACCACTAAATCCCGTAACGAAGGCACTTGAAATACTTTATATTGATATCTCAGGGGCGATATGGAACTAGAAGCATGGCGGCGATCTCAGTTAAACAATGCGGCGAGGTGAGTTTCCATGAGAGGTACATAGAAAGCTGCATCTGGAAAGAGCACCTCATCCAGTTTGACATAGAAAAGTTGCTATAGATGAAGAAATCCTCCCATCACCTGTCATTGAATCAGGTCTTCTGTGGACTCAATGGTGTATTTTGAAAACAGTAAATGATAGTTTTATTATTAAGCTAATGAGATAGTGCTCTCGAGTAACAAAGAAAACCTTTTTAACTGCAAGTGGTGTGATTGAAACTGGTTCGAGCTCAAATCATATCTAGACGTTGAGGATGCCCAGTCGGGTCGGATGACACGTTGAGCATTTAGGAGAGAATTGGCGGGAAAAGTGGGGATGTCTAACGCGCGAAAAAAGTTCGGTAAAAATTACGAATCCCGCCCAAACCCGCGGTTTGTTGCTCTTCCACTCTACTAAGTTTTTCGACTCGGTGACTCGACTACCACGCCCGCCTCATCGTGACCTCGTGATCTCCCCCCCTCCCACCTTCCCCACTTTTCTCTCGCTCTATCTCTGACCCTAACCCCTGACCCTAACCCTAACCCTAACCCTAACTGCAAATCTAAGGTAATAAACCCCCTCGTCTTCCTCTTCCCTTTAGATTTCCCATCGATAGCCACACTTTTTCTCTCATTGATCCGTGCGATCTCTACGCAGTTTCCGCCATGAAAGGGTCGAAGGCCGGTGCGTCCGACGCGAAGTGAGTTATCTATCTCATTCCTTGGATCGGTAGTGATTTTGAATCTACAGTTTCAAGGATCTAATGCTCTTTTTTTGTTTCCTTTTTTGTGGTCTTTCTCGAAGTTCCTCGACCAAGAGGAAGGCCACTGGTGGAGCGGGGAGGAAGCCGGGGAAGAAGGAGAAGAAGCTCGGAAAGGATCCTAACAAGCCCAAGAGGCCTGCCAGTGCATTCTTCGTCTTCATGTAAACCCTCTTTTTAGTTAATATTAATAATGGCTTAGATCTCCTCGTTCGTTCATTCTAAGGTTTTTTATTTTTTTGGTTTGCTTTCGATCCAAAGGGAGGAGTTTAGGAAGGAATTCCAGGAGAAGAACCCTAATAACAAGCTCGTCTCCGTCGTAAGCTACTTCTCCTTCGCATAGCTAGAATTTACCAGATATTTTGTATGCATATTTAATTTATTCTTTGCAAATTTAGGTCAGTAAAGCTGGTGGAGACCGGTGGAAATCCATGTCTGAGTCTGTGAGTAGCCCTTTCTTTGCTAAATTAATTATTACAAAAATTAATTCAGTATCTGAGGTGGAATTTAATCTATCTTCTATTGTAAAAATATTGTAGGACAAAGCACCTTATCAAGCCAAAGCAGAGAAGCGTAAAGCTGAGTACTTCAAGAGCATGGCTGCATATGATAAGAAGAAGGTGTTCATTTTATTCAGCACATTATTGTTTATAATTTTGAAAAATTGTAAATTTAACAATTTTATTTTCTGGGGAATAGTCTGAGAGCAGTGGAGGAAATGCTAGCGCTGAGGAGGGAGGAGAAGGGTCTGACAAGTCCAAATCTGAGGTCGAGGATGACGAAGGAAGCGGAGAGGTGAAATATATATATATATATATATATATATATATATATATATATATACAATTTTGTTCTATTTCTTCAAAGGCCTTAATATCTGACGTAGATGAGCTGATATCTTCCTACATAATATTTTTCTTTGCAATTTTTCTTGCAGGAAGAAGAGGATGAGGACTGAGGAGTAAATGGGAAGTGAAGGAGAATAGAGGGGCAGTAAAATGGTATTAGAACTACTTAGGTTGCTTTCTTTTGTAATTTGTCCTAAGAATGAAAAAAAGAACTTCAGATACGACAACTAGTTGTTGTAGAAAACAGCTCACCGCTTACTTCCTTTTATGCTAACCCTACTTTATGGAGATCCTTGTTTTCATTGTCTCTGTTCACTGCTATGCTTAGAAGTATATGCAGCAGCCTTGCTTGTTCAGCAATCTAATTGTCTCAAAATAGATTACCTCAGTTTGATGCTTGTTCTACAGTTGAAAAGTGGGTTGCTATTATTCAGTCCAATTAATGATTCTCACTTTGCTATTTGTGTTTTGTGTAAATGTTTATGCTCAAGAGGAATTGTTTTCATAATCAGTAGTCATGTTGGTATGAAAGGAACATATGCTAGCTTTCCATTGATTTAGAAGTTAGGTGTCAACATAGAGCATTTCTAAGCAGGCTGCTTTCATTCTTGTGATATGCCATTTCTAAGCTGGCGGATTGAATAAAAAAATATTGGTGAATGTAAACATGAGAAAGCTGTAAATTCTATACAGTGCAATCACAAGATTAGATTTTGTATTTATTTGTTTCTGACCAGGTCTTGATGTCAAATGTATAACTTTGAGTAATGCTATGCGAAACAAAACATTTATGGCATAATCCTGATCATTGATAATTTCTCTTCATCTCATAATTAATATTAATGTAATTTCCCTCTTCATCTCGTAACCAATATTAATGGTCAGAATGATGCTCACATAAGCGTAGCATTTCCGTGAAACTTATGGTTTGCATGGTCTGAAAGAGACTTGACATGGATGGACCCCCTATGTGATTTTGCTAACAGACAGGGAGATGCTTTACTTTGTCTATACACGACACTTGCTGTTTATTTCATTCATATAATTTGAATTATTTCACCTTCTCTTTTGTGCCTGCCTTTGATTGTTTGTTCGGTGAACTGAGTAGAAAATATCAAGGAGCAATTTCGATGGAGTTCGCTTGTCCCAACACCTCATTCATATAATTAGTGAAATACTAAGCTTAAAATTTATGCAAATCAAAGGTCCCACTTAGCTTAAAATTATGCAAACCAAACACAACAAAAACAACATTGCGTAGGCAAGCGACACTGCAGGCTGGAGAAACAAGAACCAGCGACTGAAAAAGAGGAAGAAGCTCTAACAAAATAATAACAAACAGAAAGAAGCTTTACAAAAAGACATAATGGAAAACAGGAGAAAAACAAAATCAATCCGTTCCATTCTTTACAGTCCTTAGCAGGTCTTTTGCCAATGATGAGAAGGTCTGGGCATTATTCTCCATCTCTGATGTACGCATGCTGGTGGCCTGATGAAGACAGAAAATTATTACAACTCCATATGAATTCAGTATGACCGTGAAAAGTGCTTGCTGTGACTAATAGCTAGAATGACAAATTTTCAATTGCTTTCATTATTATAGAAAACACTAAACAGTACTACTTGACCAAACCAAGTTAACTTCCAGTGTTACTACCTAGAGAGGGAGAATTAACACTGATTTTGATTAATGAGAGGAAAATGTGATGAAGATGATAATTTTACAACGAAATTAATGCTCTCTAGGATTTGCCATTTAATTTTTCAAATTTACTATGCCACCCAGTTATTCCTAGTGCTAAATATGGATGCACATAGGGGTGTGTACTACTGCAGAAATACACAGGTATTGCCGAATTGGAAAGGAACATCTAGTGAGACTTAGAGTTTCATATAATGCTATTATCATGTAGCTATATGTTCTTTAGTATTTTTAGGACGTTATACTACATCTGAAATTCTCTAAATAGTAGGAAACAGAAAACAGCATGCTTATTTATAGTCGTCTGGAGTTCAAAAAAATCAACATATTGGAGAAGATGATTGCAGAACTTGAAAGCTTATTGAGAAAACACTTCCAATGACATATATGTCACAGTACTACAATTACGGGCACATAGTTCATACTTATAAGAGGTTCATATATTAGACAGGGCAAAGAGAGGGGCTTTTGCAATTTAATTACAGTTATTTTTTTAAAGCTTATTGAGAAAACACTTCAAAGAAGATAGATATCACAGTACTACAATCACATGCACATAGTTCGTACTTACAACAGGTCCATAACTTAGCCTAGGCAAAGAGGGGGGGGCTTCTACAATTTAATTACAATTATTTTTTAAATTGGCAAGATTAGGTTTTTGAAAACTGAGTTCATATATTTTATATAGTCGATGCACATTTTTTTATAATAGAGTACACATTATTATATATGCGCTAGAGCTCATTAGTATCAATAAAAAAAAATAAGATGAATAAGTTGCAAAGTTCTGGCAAATAATAAGATATAAAGATAAGCATCTAAAGTTTTAAATTAATATACATTCAATGGATAAAATTTTGACTTTAACAAATATGCACACCCCTTAGATAAAGATGAAGAGCATCTTAGAGCAGATATATCTCAGATTTTCTTTGACCAAGAACCTGATCATTTTCTACGGAATGAATTCAATATTGACATCTACGAAAATGAATACCATCTGCTTGGTATCACTAAGTTTCTTGATTTGCTATCATAGTCTTGCTCTACATTCTTAGTCCCAAGAAATTAAAAGATAGTTAACAACATAGTGGGGTTTACTTTACCTCCAACTTTCTGGCATTCTCCTTTAGCTTGTCCCTGGCTATCTTGGCAGCACCTGAATCCTGCTTATAGATAAGACATACATGCAAAAAGTCATGGAAGAATGATGTCGCAATTAATTTCAATAAAATGTTGATTGAATAGGTTTATTTATTGCTAAAAACTGTACAACTGCAATATAAAAGGATATTTATGTCTTAGAAGAAAGCATGGCAGTTCAGAACAAAAAGTCTATGCATGTGGGAACTGAATAAGAAACCATTGGTTTTCATATCAAGAGAGCACAATTAATAATCCTATTTCGCTGGGAAAAGAATGCCAGATGCAGGGAAACCAATTCATATATAGCAATTCAAAGAAGACAAGAGGACAGCTTCAGAGAGAGCACAGTCTGGAGAAATGATGAAAAGAATACTAACAAAGATTATTTCAAAACTTCAGTCTCCAGACATTAGAAAGTACCAATAATATAATAAAACTGCATGAAGTTGTATGGCTTATGAGAAATCTAAGACCAACATGGACCCTAGAATAAAATGTACAAACAAACTTTTTTTGTGCACTTACATTGTTTACTGCATATCCATATTTCATCTTAATCTGATCAACTGAGCCCATGACAATTTCATCTCCAGACTCGTTCTTCCCTGAGTTCACATTTTCTTCTGTCTTGGTCATCAATTTGCCTGTGTTAAAAAAATTAGTTCAACCTATAAAGAAGCAAGATTAGGAGCCATATCTGATTGGTGGATTTTGCAACCTGGCCCAAATGATATTGATTTCTGGAATGATTAGAGATATTTGATAAAAACAAGAAGCCAATCCAAATCAATGCCAGAGTGATGCTAGATTTACAATATAGACAACTACAATCCAATCTACAATGACCCAGTCTATATATATTGATATCTAATAAAGTACCAGTATATACATTAATGTGCAGTATCTTGTATAATTGTACATACTATAATGTATATACTATCTGCTAAGAAGGTTCAA
The DNA here is from genome assembly GCF_048772165.1 of Typha angustifolia. NCBI lineage: Eukaryota > Viridiplantae > Streptophyta > Magnoliopsida > Poales > Typhaceae > Typha > Typha angustifolia. The sequence goes on along the minus strand of NC_133245.1, from coordinate 16,238,662 downwards.
ATTGGTTATTGAGGTTGGGATTTCAAGCCTTTGGTATATAGGTGACCAATTAGATTTTCTAATCCAATAGGTCATTGAGCCAATACGTTGGCAAATCAACTTTTAGAGCTTGAGAAAAATGTAAACCTACTCATTTACAACTCAAATATATATTCTGTATATGGAATAGACAAAAAGGAGGCGTGCACAAAATCAATATTAATCAGATAAGAAAAGGTAATTAGTGAAAGGAAGACATCCAAAAGGTGAAAGGTAACTGTAATAGAGTAAAAGCTTATAGGATTTCTGTACTGACCTTTCAGAGCCAGAAGTCCCTTGCCTAACTTCTTTCTACTTAGAGCTGCAAAGTTTGGTCCTTTATGTTTCTGTTTACTATCTTCAAGGTCGATATCATCTTACAATAGAAAGAGCTGAGACATGAGCATGTCTAAACTTCAGAAATCACAGTTATAAAAAAAAAATCAACACAAATACCTATATCCAGCTCAGCATGGCCATCATCTTCTATTGTGTTGATGCCTCCCCCAGAATCTGGAGGAAAATTGGCTATTGAAAAGATGGCAAACAGTTCTTTAGAATTAATTGCAGTGGAATCTTCAGGGCCCATTTCTTGGCTCTGTTTCTGCTTGCTTCCTTTTTGATCTTTTACAACCATGCCAAATATTCCCTGGATAAAATTTCAGTGTCAGATTATAACACGATTCTAGGATCACTAGCAAGCTCAAATTGGTACCTTCTTCTTTTCTTTAGAAGCATTCATTACATAGGAAGATTCTTCTTGTAGGGCCAAATCCTTCTTGTATACCAGGTTAATGTATTCTAAATGCCTGTCCAGCAAAGACAGCAGTTTGCAATGCATTAGATAGAGCTTTATACTCTTATTTCAAAAATTATTATTCCTTTCAGTTCTTCCTCATATAAGACTATAAGATTGTTTGATCAATTTGACAGGTTTAGGACCCTTTTAGTACGACATTGTCAGTATGAACCTGTCTATGAAGGGTTTTGGAGCCATGACACATGAACAGTTGGCATGCATGACTGTAATGAATCTAAAAAACTAGGATAGCACTGTGGGACCAAGAGAAGACAGATGGGGTTGTGAGGAAAGGAGAAGTGAGAGGAGGTGAGTTTTACTCACCGACCTGAGTCAGTTTGCCTTCACAAGAGGAGGTGGGGTTAATGCATTTCATCATCAATCCACTTGATATGAAGGGGGTCGGGAGGGTTTATTGAAAGATAAGTGCTGATTGACAAGCCTTCATGGTACTCGGCACAAATATTCATTCTACCTATCACCTAAGTACCTAACTAGCAAGTCATTTGTTGATTCAAGCTCTTCTCTTAAACAAATGAATAATGAATTTAGCATCAATTTGTTAATGGACTACAACACTATTCTAGGTCCATAATCAACATAAAAAAAGGTAGGAATATATGTCATTATATGTTTTTGGGACCTCAAGCCGACAGATCACGATGCCACTTTGCGAAGATTGAGGATACACATGCCAGTGGCACAAAACGACATGAAACAAATCTACAACTGCCGATATTGTGATCAGGAGTTTGCAGTCGGCGATCTTGTATTCATGCATGTTTAGCCATATCGGTAGATAATGCTGAGACCGATGCACAACCAAAAGCTAGCACATCGCTATTTTGTGCATTTTCGCATATTAGGACAACCTGGACTAATGGCATATAGGTTGGATCTTCCGGAGGGGTCTCGAGTGTTCTATGTATTGATTTTGAGGGCTCGAGTGGGGGTAGATTTCATATAAAAAACTACTTCATCCTCGACAAAAATAGGATAAATTTGCCATTTTACTCAAATAAAGGTTTCCCTTTTGAATCACATGAAAGTTTCTTAGAGATGGAAATATTGAAGAAGCAAGGTAATATTGAGAAATACAAACTTAATACACTTAAGAACTTTATTCAAGAGCTAACCATGTCAACATACCTGTAGATATCATTCCGAGATAGAATTGAGAAAAAGAGAATTTCTTGATCTCCCTTGACCTATATCATTACATGGATTATTCATCATCTAAAATTCACTTAAGGTTACATTAACAGCAACTGACCATTTAGTATTACGATATTACCATGACAAGTTCTCCATCAGTTGAAGCAGATAATGCACCCAAAGAAGCTGAGCTTGAGTTTTGTTTTGAACATGTAAAACCTCTCAATGAAGCCTCTTTCAGGAGAGTTAGATCAGGGAGAGATCTAAAATTTAACGAGTACAATATTCAGGTGAAAGAACCCAAAAGGAAAGCAGGCTAAAAAACTCAGTCGCGTCAAGTAAATTGACATAATGTATGGATAAAGAGAAACAAATATATAGTAAATAAATAATAAGATAAATTCTGTTGGATCTTCACACCATGCTGCAAAACTTTAAAAAATGCTGCAAATAAGCTCCTTGTAATTTGCACTTATATATAGTCTATTCTTTGAAAAATATTGTAAACCTAGTAATCTAAAGATAAAGCTAGTAAATTATACACCATGGTTTCAAAAATTGCAGTCCTTTCCACCAGAATAAGCCTTCTAAAATTTTAAGTAAAATGGACCCAGGTTCAAGAGAAATGTCCTCTATCTCCCTCTCTCTCTCTTCTTTCTTCTCATTTTCTCTCCTCTCCCCTCTTTTTTATTGTTCTTTCAAGAGAAATGTTGGTTGCCAGTGATGAAGACCATCTGCAGAATTGGTCGACCACTTTAGAGGTGGTAACCACTAACCACCTCTGCAACCTCTCTAGAATTGTGGCTGGGTGACCAGACCCTGTAGTAGGTTTTGTTAGATGACACTCAAGGAGGAATGATGCAACAAAATATTCAATCCTGTATGAAAACCCCAAATGGGAATGTCTACTTGAGGACCGAAATTGAAACTTACAACCTTGTTAGACATCGGATACAATTCCAAAGACATAAATGCAATATATACTTTGCAATTTTCACAGAACAATCTAATCCATCAGTATACTAGACTACTATAGTATATTATACAATTCCACATTCAGATATGTAGTGCAAAACATGGCATCTCGTGATAACAAAACAACAGAAAAGAAACTCAACCTTATCTCAATTTTGCCACTGCTAAAGAGAAGTACAAGTCCAACATCAGAAGAGGGGCCATTGACAACAGAGGTATAACAACAATTGCTGCTTATCTTTTTCTTACCGACCAGTCTCTTGATCCCCTGATGATGTAAATGAGAGTCACTGAATTTTTGTCAGTTGAACAACCTGTTAAAACAGAAACCACAGGAAAAACAACTACCTGAATTGCATGACTTAAGGAATATAGGCGCACAGCATTTTCAGAACAAAGCAATAAAAGAGAATGCTTTGATGCTCTTTCACCAAAGGAATTCTCTTTGTTTATATCCTGGCAATCTGATGCCCATGCTGCCTCCGATGATACATCTGGTTCATTTATAATGAGATCTCAGATAGAAGATCAATAAGTCATTCAGACAATTCCTTCTTTTCACCAACATGAACAAACACATAATGAACAGTCAAAAGTTCCATGAAGAAGGAAAAAAGGGGATCTTGCTCACCTAGTATCTGCATCAATAAAGCTCTAGAGGGTTTCTTTGTACAAACTAGACTCGTACTCAATTGATTTCCTGTATCCACTTCAAGAGCCAAAACTGATGAATCTTCCATTGCTACCAACAAGACATTCTTGTCAAAGCCATCTTGGGCATAAGTTTCAAATTGCAAAGAGACAACACCACTATATATTCGACTCTGGCACTGCTTTTGATATAAAATAGTCCCCTCTTCTATGTTGATAACTGCTACCTGAAAAGTGCATGATGATGGAGATTTTATTTTATTTTCTTAAAAATAGACTCTGTAAAGAGCTGCAAAACAAACTTAAGCTACCCCTATAACTAACCTGAATAATATATAATCTAAAAAAGTTATTTCTCTAAAATAAATCTCGATCTCTGCTTGCCAAACCAGCCCCACATATACCAAGCATGATGATTATCCATTTATCCTATGATTAAAATCATGCTGAAAAAAAGAAGCTAATGGAGCATCAATGTTGTCACTACCCTCATATACCAGGTTCAGTTGAAGAATGGAGCATCCATGCTGTAACTGCACTTATAGTCCAAGTTTAGTTGAATAAATAGTCCTCTCTCAGAAGAACTATTCATGAAAGAGAACATGGGAGGGCAGCTGTGTGACACAAAAGATTAGAGGCTACTTTATTTGCTAGGAATAAATAACTAATAATTGCCATCTGTTAGAGGTCTAGTGCAACATTCTGACATAAGAATCTAGCAATTGTTACACAATACTCCTTCAACACCTAGTCAAGAAATTCTGTCAATTTGAATGGCTGAGAAGGTCTAGTTTAAACTGTTAAAACCAGCACTTACCTTCTGTCATTAGTTTTATAACCCTGCATTAACTAATTTAGCATAGCAACAAAGAAAATAAAAAGCAAAACTTACAAATCCTTTATCTGTTCCAACAGCAAGATGCTTGGAATCAGGATTGACTGATGTGGATACTATAGCTCCTTTAAGTTTGATGCTACAAACCGAGTAATTTTGCCCTGGTTTTCCTGATGGATATAAAGGTGGGTGCACAGTGTTAAACACTAAAAAAAAAGGAAAGTAAACAAGAGAAAACAGAAAAATCTAGGAAACAATAGTTCTTCACCAAATGAATTACACAGTCACACTGCATCCTTTATAAATGCAAGATCAGATATTCTGAGTACAAGTAGAAGCACAGAAGTTGTCTTTCTGAGTATAAGTAGAAGTTTTTGAACAAGGTAATGAAAAGCCAATATTCTGCAAAACAGTGTCATAAACATGCAGTATGCGGCCTTACTTTCATTTTTTAAGAGGTTGTTTCCAAGACTTAAAACATGACCTCTTGGATGTAAGAGGTAGACCTTATCATCATGCTAGAGCCCTCACAGGCTCACAAGCAAGTAATAAAATCCTAACTTTTTTACTTTCATACCACTAATGTTTTACTTGCAGTATTTGGAGGTCTTCCTCAGATAACATTCTAGAATAATTAAAATCCTAGTAGATGCATTACCTACTTTGTAACTGAATAACATTACAGAGCGGTCTCCAGGAAGCTTGTCATTTCTCATTCGCCTAAGAAGTAAACTCTAGAAAGAATTACTGTCACCAAGAATTTTTGGAACCAATAACCTTTTTTTTATTTATACAATAGAAAATAGAATCACTTGTAGTTAGAAATTCTCTTAAGAAATCAAAAGGCAATCATTTACTCCTCACCAACATACCTTGTAGAAAGGAAAAAATGCAATCTGATGCCAGATGCTCCTTTTTAAAAGTGATGATGCGAATCTGAAATAGTAAATAAGTTTACCATGTTGAAAATGTATTAAACTGACTAACGACAAAAAGGACTTCACTTTCTATGTGGAGAACAATAAGAACAGCTTACTTGCCCACTCCGATCTCCTGCAACCAGAACTTTGGAAGAACTATCAAAATGCAATGATGTTACAGGACAACTGCTTGGAGAAGTACTATCTTCATTCTGTTAAAATTTCAATTAATTTTAGGGAAAAAAACTGGTATCCTAATAAATGGCATTGTCATATGTAAGGAAGCATTGCTAATTCAGCATATACAATTAAACTGTTTACATTCACTAGGGGCATCATAAATGATACCTGCTGCTTTATGGATAAAATCAGGAGCAAAAGGGGGCATGATGCATCCCAAAAGTTTATAGCTCCATCATGGTGCCCAGTTATATAAAGGCTTTTGGTCTTGGAGACTTGACTAAAATTTGTAGAGCTTAAACAATTTTTGTTCTTTTCCTTTGTATTGACTGAAAGGAAGTAAGAATATTTGTTGGCCAATGAAATATAGTCCTGCAAAGGAAAATATTAGTGCAAGCATATAATGACGGAGTTCACAGTTGTCTAATTGGTACAATCAAGAGAGGAAATGATACTGCTGGTATTACCTCATCTATTGCACTTGATTGTGCAGAGTTGCTTGTATACAGATTTGCAGCAGTGATGCCCGACTCGCCAAAAGGTAGCCTCATCATTAACTGGTTTGGGAGTGTTGGAGGTGACTTGGATTGGCAGCGTATCAGATAGCGTTCAATTTCCGAATCATCATAAAGACATAGGTGACCTGATTTTAATAGAAGAACAAGGGCGTTTTGCTTGTGTTTGTTCTCCTCACTGAAGCATGTAATGAGTTCCATTGCCAAACAAGCTTCAGTCAAAGGTAGTACAAACTTGATTGTACGAGATTCAGACGTTTCATTGAGAATTAAGACCTACATTCAGATGTCAAATGGAAAGAAAAACATTCCAAGTGAGACACTACAATCCTTCACAGTATTGATGCAATAATATTGATTTACTACAAGAGGCAGTAAGGGGAAACTTCACGAGAACGATAGTGAAGCCAAGCCTATGTTCACAAAATAATTAGTGCTCCAAAGAGTATAAATTATTTATGAGTGCTCTAATATTTTCCATTGTGTAATTAATGAAATAGGGAAATTGAGTGTTAGATTGTAGAAACTACTTGGTTTATTTTGTTGATATTATTTGTGCCCCTAAAAAATCTATGATACCTTTTATTGTACTTCTAAAGTTTCCAGTTTGCATTTGATTAGCAATATGACTTTTCAGTTTTCCAAAGAGTAGTAGTGAGAGCCGTGGAAGTTTTCATGCGATAATGAATAAACAAAACCGGTTATAGACCACAATGTAGTACTACTCAACCAAAAGATAATTATGTGCCCAATTTATAGGCCTATTTATATTATCATAGTAAGATCATAAGAACGAAAAAAATGTCACTAATCTTCCATACAAGATTCAAAATGAAATCCTACATATTCTGAGACACATAACATTTGAAAATACTCTGGAAAAGAAAAAATTGCAATGCTTTTCTGACTAACAAAGTATACACCTAAAGTTAATGGTTCCTCCAGTGCATAAAAGTATAGCAGTAAAAAAGAAATGGTAATGCTCATGAGATTTACATTGAGCAGAGCAGATTTCTATATATCAACATCAACAAGATAAAAGGATGCAAATAGATCCTCTGCAATATTGATTTGGTAAGTCTCAGTGAACTGTTCAAATTACTTATATATATAGATGTACTCAATAAAGATGTAGATCTTTATACCTGAAATGAACAAGAAGATTCATGGTCAGAGAACCCATTTATATATAGACGACTTGTCCTTCCGTCACCAATGACGCACCTTAAAGAAACTATAGGGACCTTGTCCATCTTGTATCCAAGATTAAGCTTGAGAAGAGGAACATTTTGAGTAACATTTAACTCTTTTTTGTCTGTCACTGTGCTGTTTTTTCCATCTGAAAGCACTGGTATAGACCAAACAAAAATGTCACCGCTACTATAACCCAGAACAACTTTACTTCCATGAGCACATGCCCAACATGCTGATACTACAGTTTTGGGATCATGTTGTGATGAATTCTGCATGCTTCTACCACAAACAAATACTGTTGTACTTGTTTGAATATCCCATAAGCTTATAAGCCCATCCATGAAGATAATCAGAACCCTATCATCAACGAAGCAGTATCATTGAGTCAGTATACAGAAATGTGCTGCTTGGCTTTCTTGTTTCTCTACAACTTCAAAACTGCAGCTATAGTAAAATGGGATAAGAAACCAATAGTTTGCCATGGCAACATGCATTTGTCACCTTTAATTACATGCGAGGATTGGGCAAAATTAAGGAAGACTTGTGAAAAACAATAAGATACTGTTTGTAAAGAAGATGCATGAACCTTTCATGTCTTGTGTAGGGTTCTCAAATGAAAAATGCTAGGGATATTCTGAAGAGAGAAGCAAAAACCATGTTGTCTACCCAACCAGTTTCTCCTTTAAAAAAATACCATTTGCAAATCTATTCTTAGTCTGGATCCTTCAGTCTTCACCCCAAAACCTACAAAGTATGTGCCCTTCCATCCTACTCAAATTTACCTCCAAAATTACACAATTTCTGATGTTAAGATAGTAAGGTTTAAAGCAGAAATCATATGGGTTTGACAAAGAGTAAGCTAGTGAGCTTTCAGAAACTTAAAATGCCTCAACATTAAGCTTTAACAGGTGGAAGCTTTAAAAACCTCTTGTTCTCTGCCATAGGCTGTGGAAGTGCACAAATCACTGCGGTTCCGTGGCCTGCTGCAGTTATCATACCTAAGAGAAACTTTTGCATTAGCCACCCACATTACTGAATAACTCGAGATCTAAGGAAATAGAAAACTTGACGACAATATCCAGCATTGGACTATTAAACAATTTTTTTCATAATATGTAACACATCCGGCAAGAATGCTCTTTGATCTTTTACATGTTCGATAACTATCGGAAAATCTCTATTATTAGTCCATTGACTCTAAAACCACATTCCATCCAACAATAGTGATGTAAACAAAAGAGAATGCTTCTAGATCATAAATATAGAAAACAGAGTAAATATTGGGCATCATTACTCAATTATGCACATATTTAGGTTAAATCACAGCTTGTCATTAAGTTCATCAAGAACTATGCACATTGCAATTTCGGGGGAGATAAGATTTTTAGTTTGACTAAGTTTAGAGATATGAAATTAAAAGTCCAAGCCAATGTCCAAAACCAAAACCTATTTGGTTTAGGAAAACCGAATTTTACTAAGTTAAAAAACTGACTTAGAATCGTATTTTGAAAACCAAAACCAAGTAAGAAAAAAAAAATTAGAGTGCTACTCAAACTAAGAAAATTGAACTCAAGTCGGTGAGTGAAAAATTGAGTAAGAGTAGGAAACTAAAAGCTGACCAGATAGAAAAAGTAAACATGGCAAACACACCACAACATGTTTCTTTAACGTGGAAAACCTCTCTCGTATGAAAAGAAAAAAAAAACCACAAACACGCTAAGAGTCGATCGATCTATTTCACTAAGCAAAACAAAAAAGGTTTATTTACAACTCTTCGGGACTCTCCAATGTTATAGTGTTTAATAACTTCTTAATCAAAAACTGTCTGAAACTATTATTGTGAAGTAGAAGGTTCCCCTTTGGTAAGCACCTGGGCTATGGATCAACTCCTCAAACACAATGCGCTGACGGTAGATGAATGATTCAACTTCTATGATGCTTCGCGATCATTTTCAATTAAAGCTCAAGTACTCAGAAATATGAAGAAGCTCTCATCAAACTTTAATGAAAAATATGCTTCGTGAGGAAACTAGAGAACTCTCTAAGATGATACTAGAAATTCTAAGTTCTCACCTGGATATATCCTCTCTCTAACCTCTGATTAAGCTCCGCTGATATGCTACAAGATGTAGTCGGTATTTGACTAGCATTCAAACTCAAATAATTCATCACATATGATAGAAAGTTGAAGCACCTTTAGGTAAGGGATTCTTAAATGGATAGATGTTTTTGGTCTGTCTCTGCTTCAAATGTCTAAATTTCTTCGCATGATCTAATCTTCCATAAGATATATAATTATGTCATATATTTGAATCTAGTTTGTACAAATCAAGTACATGTGAGTTTATCCATTGATTTACCATACAAAATATTGCAATTACACACATAAATCTAGATATGTATGTCATGAATAACAGCCCAGCCTTAGAACCACGGACACTTCAAATCAAGGATGGTGGTGCCACAAGCACGACCTGTGCCAACCACCGACAAGCATGGCACAGCACGTGCCGCAAGAGTGAGAAAAACTACTCACCTTCACATTTTCACTTGGCAGGTCGAGTTGGGTTAAATAAAAACTTAAGTTGCGAATCCGAATGAGAGCTCAATGGGTGTGAGGTCTATCGGCAACGGCGAGGACGATTGCAAGCGACGAAGCTACTCGAAGGGTGTCATGCAGCACCCCTCGTGCCTTATGCCAGTTGGCACGACTATCGTTACTTCAAATAACATGTTGTGTCCATGTCCGACACTCGTTAGACACATGTCATACAATTCTAAGAAGTATTCGATATATAAAGTATATATAATAAAGCACTCTTTGGATAATCTCAACCTCTCAAAATGGATGAAAGATTTATCATATACAACAAAAGTTTATAATAGAAACTATCTATTGCATACATTTCCTGCATATGCAACATAAATGTTATGCAGTAATCACAAATTTGTGCATCAAAGAAAATTAATATCAGCGCAACTTAGAGCAAAAATCACAGATTCTCCTATTCCGTCCATTGTAGTTAAGTACTGTACTGTCACATATTAGCATTATCACTTTTGACTTGTTGTGATATCTTTGTGGTATTGTGCATACTTTGTTTTTCTCTCATAAATAATTTATGCATTATGTGTATTTATATTATAAGTTAGATAAATGATTTCTTCAAACATATCAATTTTATATATATATATATATATATATTATATATTACCAGGTCCTAAAACCATAACATATTTGACTACATACACTCCTAAAAGTGATAGATCTACTACTTTATTTCATTTAGTATTTGAAATATTTCCTCAGAACTTCAGTGCTTCACAGTAAATTTCTACATGTGCAAAGAAACAATACTTAGTTACTGCTCTTAAAAAGATAAGCATGCATTGATCAATATACAATAGTAATTTAACATTTCATCTCTTACATATGGGAATAAACAACTATTGACACATTGGATTAATTGAAAAAGATAATGAAAAGAATTCAAAGGATAACCTTACCATAAGATTCAGAAAAAGGAATTTTATATGGCATGGTTATTAAATGCTTTTGCTCATGGTCAAGCTTCAACAAAGAAATATTTCCAGAGCAATCACCAGCATAACTGTTCAGAAAATATTTATGACATTTTAAAACAGCACCAGTAAGGTTGTACTGAAAAGTGAAAAGGTACTTACATGTACAAACTTTGTTGCAGTACAGTAAATGAGGTGATCTCATCATTGAAAATGTGCACATAACATAGCCTTTGTACATCAATGTCCCAAACCTAGAACATGTTGACTCTGCATCTGTAAGATAACTAATTTTCTCTACTAAATTTAATGACTTATCGAAAACCTAAGGTTATTTGAACCAATCAAACATTCAAGCGTTATATTGCATAACGAGAAAATGATAACTACGAGGAACTTAGATAACAAGCCAACCACAATGAAGGAAATGATGAGATGTCTCCAGGAATTTCTATTTTTTAAGTGTACGTACAAGAGATATAGTTCTCCTATCATATGGGAATTACCAAACTACATATTAATGCATGAAGATCACACAAGCATGACTAACCAAAAAAATAATGAAAGTGATTCAATGCAACACAAAGTCACAAACCTCTTAAAAAATTGGCAAAGGAAATGCATTAGAAAATATAACTAATTCTTGATAATCACATGCTTAAATATAAAATAAACTACCTCCCCATACTAGTGAAACTCTAGATTATGCTAGTCCATGATTCTTCTAATATTTCACACAGATAAAACTAAAGAAAATTTACATATAACACCCTGACTTTTAACAAAATTACAATACATCCTATTTCTTTACTATTTACAAATTGAGTACTATAATTTAGCGAATATGTACAGAAAGAATTTTGTTGTTAAATTTGTTAGCTAAACTTAACCAAACTTCTGGGTTAAGTTAATTATACTAAAAATATTACGGAAATACTCTTAACCAAGTCACATACTAAGAGCATTTTAGTCATTTTTAAAATAGGGGCATTTTAATTATTTTAAAAATAAAGTATCTCTACTTAGCAAAATATCCTCACAGTATTAGTTCAAATTTAACTCAGAGTATTTTCTGCACATATTTACTAAATTATAAAGCTCAGATTTGTAAATAATGAAAATGTAGGGTGTAAACCATAATTTCGTTGAAAAGTAGGGTGTTATAGGCAAATTTCTCTAAAACTAAAGGCAATTTAAGTTCATATGATAGAAAGAAAAAAAAACAAATACCTCAATATGATTCTGAGTAGTTACGTTGAAAAGAATTCCTTGATTGTCCATGAACTGTAATAAGACAGATAAATAGGTAAGTTATCACTCCTATCTCCAAGGAAAAAATGCTAGACTATGTGGCAATAAATTAAGAGATGACGCCTTGACCATGATTCATTGTCCGCTCTAGTATCATTATATCACCATTAACCAGCGGATACAATGTTTTAAGTAAATACTCATTGGAAAAAAAATCATACTATGACTTATTCAATTTTTACCAAGTTAACTATCCAATATAAAAATGAAGTACCTATCCAGCTATATGTCCATTAAGCAGATAAAGCAACAACTCAACCCAATCATCTCTCAGATTGTTCTCAACAATGTAAAATGTCCACATCTGAATTCATAAGGTATGCAGTAGAAGATTCCATATTCTACTGGCTCAGTGTCGCCAAAATCAACAGTGCAACGAAGCACATAAACTTAGATGACAACAATTCAAGAAGCAGTTCCGTAATGTAACTAATACATCAGTGAAAATATTTTTGGAAACCCTAACCTCAGAGGAAACAAACCTATACTCTAATCCAAGTCAAGAAAGAACCCAACAACATTGACTGAATAATCAATGAGACCTGCGCATATTCTTATATTGGTGAATGCACAGGTAATAACCCAAAGAATCCAAAAATCCTGCGAAAATACCACTCAACAACGTACGTGGGATTAATCCAAAAGCTTGACAAAGAATAAAATTAACGGAATCTTTCCATCACTACTTCAAGATGGAAAGAGAACTCTATCTTCAAGTTCTTTTTTCCGTAGATTCAAGAAATCACAGACAGAGCAAGTAGTTAGCCGAACTCAACGGGAGACCTGCAAGAACTTAGTGGGGAGGGCCGCATCCGACTGGAGCAGGGCTTGGGTGTTATCCCTCCCGAAGAGCTTGATCTGCCCGTTCCTGGAAGCAAGAATGGAGAAACCAGCGTCAATTCTTTCTCTTTCTCTCTCTTTTTCTCTAAAAGACGGAAGAACTCCGTTTCAAGAACAAAGCGGCGGAGATTTAGGAGTTGGAAGAGGTTTTACCTGGTGGCCACGGCAAGGATGCGGTGGATAGGATCGTAACCCATGGCGGATGATTCAGGCGGGAGGCCATAGTGAAAGACGAGACGAGGGTTCACGTCCTCCGGGCGAAGACCATTGATGCCGGCTTTCGTATGCTGCTAGGGGAGAAAGAAGAGAAAGGAGGGAAAAAAAAAATCAAATGTCTTTAAAAAAAATTTCGATTAAATGCTTCCGTAGCATAGTGGTAGTGCGTTCGCTTCGTAAGCGAAAGGTCGCGAGTTCGATCCTCGCCGGGAGCTTTCAGGAAATCTAGACAATATGATTTAATTGGCGATTAATCTTCCAATAATTACAATCTAATTTTTTTTAAATAGAGGCTTATACGGTCGACGATATACGTCAGCAGAACAAATCTGTAGTAGCCACCACGTGGCATGAGTTGATCATGTGGGCCCACCGACCGGCCATAATTAAACAAGTCTATTAGTCTAAGCACCACCTATGCCTCGGTTCTTGTCACCGGCATCGGGGAGTCTAACATGCCCAACTGCAGGAATTCACTGCATCTGCATACGTGGCAGCGGGCCATGTACCGCTCGCAGCAAAAGTATTGTATTGATGCAACTCTAAATTGCAGATTAAAATACTTATCTTGCCCCAAAGCATAGAATTAATATTAACGAGACCACCGGGATCCAAAGTACGACGTTACCAATACGATTAAAATTGAATAACTCTACGAGATATCATCAATATTCCAATAGGGAAAATGGAGATCGCAGGATCCCCGGGTATACACAGATCAAATGAGTCGAGGAGATGAAGACTAACCTTCCTCGAAGCCTTCTCCACTAGCTTCTTCACGAACATGGCTTCTTTATCCGGATCCGATGCTATTCGCGGTACTTATTCGTCGTGGTTTTGGAATAGGGAGGAGGAATGCTATCGACGCTATCTTGTAACCGAAGGAAAAGGGAAAGCGTAGGAGGAGTTTTTGGAGGAGGGCAGTTTGGATTTAGTTCGGGGTTTTATAGAGAAACAGAGAGAGACAAAACGTGGGCCAATGGGAAGTTGGGATCGTGGAGTAGGAGTGTGGAGTCGTCGATGTTTGGACTCGAAAAGAGTCCACGATGACCGACGCTTGAGGTTGATAGAGTTAGACGATATGACAGGGAAGAAGGTAAAGGTGATGAATGCTTATATAGGATATAGCCCAGGAACTTGGGGCCGCCCTGACCTCCGGAAGAGGGAGAATTCCATGGAACCGAGGCAAAGTTCCATGAGATAAGATGATGTAAAGGGAAGACTCAAAATTTGGGTTACGCAAGATTTATTTACTTTTACCTTTTGCAATTATACATGCGAAATTTATTTACTTTTGAGCATGTATAGCGTTACACCATATAGCGAGAATGCTTATTAAAATGTCCGACGTGATCGGTATATCAACTTCAATAAATATTTAGAAAATTTGTATTAAAAATACATGATGTATAAAGGTAATAAAGATAGATTTGGAAAATTCGTAGTCAAGATGTTATAACACTCAGGTAACTTAGATATTTCAAGTACGATACCATATCATACAACAAACCCATACCATAGTCCATACACGTACTGCTCGGATCTTTTATCTCTATAAACATAATTATCCCCCTTCCTCATTACCACACATAATTTTCCTTCTTCTTTTTTCCTATCTCCTTACATTATATATATATCCGATGTTTGGCCAAACAGAAACTATACTAGTGATAAGCTTGGAAGCACATTCGAGTGGACGCCTCACGCTGCACAAGTGGAGCACGTGCAAGAAGGGCCGCACGTGCACGTATGAGTGCCAACCCCAGTAGCCGTCCCGGCCCTTCCGCACGTGCAGGGGTTACATCTGCAGTGCTCCCCGCACGAGCACGTCGAGTGCCGGGTCTCCGCCCCGGTCGCCGTACTGGCGGCGACCACAGTGCACCTGCCACGGTACCGAGCTCATTAGTCGTCAAAGAGGGGAAGTTTTCATTTAGAACCGCACTTTATGTGTCTATTACGACTTTGCACTTCTTTCTTAGCTATCGTTTCAATATTAATTGTAATGCTGACTGCGAAATTAAGCAAAAATACGGAATGCGAAATGAGAAAATATCTAATTATAATCATCTTGGGGAGTAAACGGACGATGGTGATGAGATCCAAGGACCTGCAAGCTACCCCACCGGGGCAAGGGACGGTACACCCACACCTATGGTCACAGCGCTCACGAGCATCCGCCATGGCTTTCGATATAGTGAGACTAAGGAGGGGGGCTCTTAAGGAGATCAAAATGTCACCTCGTACCGACGCGTGGCACCTCGTGGATCGAGCTCCTTTGCATGAAGCCACATGCATCACACGTGTCTCTACCTCTGATCTATTGGTTCTTGGCCCAGATGAATTAATTTCTCCCAAGCCCAGCCTCCTGAACGGCCCAACTTGGCCCATATAAAAAATGCTGCTATTAGGTACTACAGTTTATTATGCTGCTACACATTAACGTGTATAATATATATTTATATATAACTAATTAATCATGCAATGAGCCCAAAAGGCTCAGAAAGAAAGAAAGAAAGAAAAAGAAAAACAACAATGAAAAACGAAAATAGAAAAAAAAAAAAGAAGAGAAAAATCTAGATCTAGTCAATGGCATTTGGGCCCACACAAGCCTTAGCAATTGGGCTCCACACCCACTGCACGAGAAACCTCCTCCCGTTCCTGCCATTAATATTGAAACTTCTCCCCGTCCCATCTTTACTCACTTCCCCAGTATACCCTCCTCCGCCACCACTCCCGTATACTCCTTCGCACAAATCGGCGATCTCGGTCGGCGCGGTGGGGTCCTCCCCGGCGTACCACGCGTTGATGAGCGCGTCGGTCGCCATCTCCGCCAGCTCGTGCGCCATCACGCTCACCATCCCATCCACCCCGACGTCCCCATTGGGCGGGGCCATGGGCCCCACCCCGACCATGTAGCTCGGCACGGCGAATGGGTAGGCGCAGACCTCAGGGCACTGGGTGCCGCTGTGGCCCACCCAGGCGTACGGCAGCGTGTGGCCGACGAGGGAGGGGAAGGTGAAATAGTGGAAGCCGCAGACGGCGCGGCAGAAGTCCTGGACGGCGACGTCGGGGGCGGTGAGGACGAGGTAGACGCCGCGGCGGTGGTCGACTGGGAGGTTCCCGGCGGCGATGGCGTCGGCGATGATGAGCTGGATGTCGAGGCGGGAGAGGAGACGGCCGCGGGAGAGGGAGGGGTTGGAGAACTCGGCGGCGAGGGAGAGGGAGCGGGAGACGTTCGATCCGGTCTGGTCGGAGTAGAGAGAGACGGTGGACCACCACTGGGCGGCGGAGGGGGAGGGGACGGCTGGGTCGGAGAGGGAGAGTAGGAAGTCGCGGAGGGGGGATTTTAGGGCTTGGGGCCAGCGGCCGTACCAGATGAGGTAGAGGCGGATCGGGGAGGAGAGGACGGGGCCCATGTGGTAGCGGAGGTGGATCAGGTCGGAGGAGCCCTCGAAGCGCTTCGAGGAGGAGAGAGGAGACGATGACGAAGAGGAAGAGGAAGAGGAGAAGATATTTAGATTAGTGGTGTTGTGAGGGAATGGAGTGGCAGCGAAGAGGAGAGTGGGGAAGGAGAAGAAGAGGAGGAGAGGAAGGAGATGGAGGGGTTTTGGAGTAGACATTGGGGTTTTAACTAAAGTTGGTTTTGTTTTTTAGATAAGATGGAATCGAATGGAATGGGGAAGAAATATATAGAGAGAGAGAGAGAGAGATTAGACTGAGAAGAGAGAGAGGAAGAGGCAGGGGAGTGAGGAGTGAGGAGAAGGAAGCATAATGGGCTGGCAGGGGGGAGGATTGGAGGAAGCTGGAGACAGCTGCTGTGTGGGGCACTCATTTCTATCTTTTGGGAAAGAATAAATTGAGTTTTTGAATGAAACGGGGAGGAAGATCCTTTACAGGCCAAGAATGTGAGAATTTGCTGCAGTCAGCCAGGGTACTTGAATTACCTCCAAACCACATGCAAAAATGTGGGTGTGGATGGCCATTTGCACAAATTTTAATATTCACTTTTGCAATTAGGTCTGGAGACGATCCGCTCACTGCTCAGTAGGAAGACTGGAATAGTGAAGAGCAAGGGAGCGTGAGATAATTTTATGAGGACTTTGTACACCAGACAAGACCTCCTTTAGTTACTATGATACAGTAGACAAGTGGCTGTGTTGTTATATAATCACAATTTTTCTTTGAATAATATAATATATAACTCGTGTTCAGGAGTTCTTTTATTTAAATTATTATTTTCTTTTTTGAGGGAAATGTTAGGAGTTGAGTGCCTGAAATGAAGGGTTATAATGACAACCACTGCACACTCATAGCATGAGTCATGCATTGCTCACAGACAATTTACAAACGTTCTATTAACATCGCCTTACTTAAGAGGATGGATCTAAGATGAGTTGAGTTAGGCTTCTCTTTTACCAACGCAATGGAAAACTTTGTTCTCCAAGTTGTCACCTAAAAAGAAAGGATCGAGTCTACTTGATATAGCCTGTTAAAAGGAAAAGGTTGTCCGGTAACAAGACTATATAACGCACCGGAGATGACCGTTCTTTTGCGTAAATAATGCATGCTTTGCTCTTCTCCTTTGTTGCTTTTAAGGGAAATGTGCAAAGAAACCCTGTACCTTTTCTATAGGTTTATTTCAGTTCGGATTCTATCTTATCACATTGTCGACAAAGATATTCTAATTATATTTTTTACATTAAAAAACTCTGTTTTAGAACTAACACACTATTTTCTATATGGTTTTTATTTTCACTAGTATTCTTATAAATAAGTTCCATCTTCGTACGGTGTCATAAATTTATAAATGGACCCTTGAAATCCTGAGCAAGCTGGCATAGCATAGCCGCATATGAAATCCTATGCGTCCAGTTTGGAGGTACCCAACATCGGGCCCTATCGGTGGGGCCAGCAATTAGGTAAAGCTATCCGGCGGTTATTGTCGGATAGCGAATAAGTCGTCGGATAACATAGCAGTGGTTTGGATAACTCGACATAGATATTTTTATGCGGCCCTCATGCTTTCCTTCCCTTATCTGACATTACTACTTTTATATATATATAATTTTAAATATAAATGACTTCATTACTAATTAGATGGACATATAAGTGACTCGTTGGTATTCCGTCAAAAACTAGTTATCCGGCCACTTGTCGGGGTAGCTTATGAACAGCAACTGTGACAGGATGGACACACGCGAGGGCAAACGTAGGCATCGCCCTGCCCCACCATCAGAGCCGTCCAGTGATGAATCGACGGCTGGCGCAATAATTCCATCATTCGTGTGGGTACACGTACTACGCCTTTGGGGGTTTAAAAGTGCTAGGTGTCGAGGATCAAGACGTGCTGACGTGACGATGACGAAGCCAGTTCAAGCTGACGAGGACGGCTGAGTGGGCCACGGTGATCCTAATGGCTGAGTTGGAACCAGTTGTGCCTAAAATAAATAGAGTTTGAGCGATTCTATCCGTAGAATTATTTCTTTTAATCAAACTATGCCTCCTTATCAAATATTATATTTAAATAAATAAGCTTATGTGATTTACTTTGGTGTAATAATAATTTGATGAGCAATCTTGCATGGTTGGTGCTAAGCTAGAGGTTAGCGTAGTGACGTAATCTAAGACGGTTGGCTGGTGATGAGGTGGCATCAACCAATGACATGTCACCATTTTGTCCTGTCACAAGCTCTCACTTATCCAAGGAAGAAATAGGGCAATTTACAACTTATCCCTATATATATCAAAGTGAATTAGTTAAATTTAAATTATAATTATTAATCAACCGTCAATGGGAATTTAAGTTCAAATTAGTACGAATAGTTTAGTCATTTAGCTATTTGCTTGTGATAGAAAATAATAATGCAGTGATAGTACGGGTAGTTTTATTATTTCTACTATTAATTTGGTTGAAAAATACAGTGGAATTAAATATATTTTAATAATGTATGGAAACACTAACAGTTTCATTTTTAAGTCAAACAGTATGGAGAATTAATTTGATATAAGAGTGTATAATAATTTTACATATGAGTATGAGACAGTAAAATATAGTTTAAAAAAATATTTCAGTGGTTTTTTTTTTTGACAGAAATAAGGAGAAACTACTAGAGAAATTAATTCAACTCAATTTGTAGCAATTTATAATTTAATTGTGACACTATAACATTTTTCTTATATTTATATCCCAATAATATTGGATTAACTTAGATCACGAGCTATTAAAATAATTGTAGACTAGACTAAGCCACTAATCCTCCCTAATCTATAGGACAGCACAATTAATTCAATCCTTCTAAAAAAACATATCATAGTACGCCAAATTTTATATGACGACAACCCGCCAAAAAATCATGCATATATGTTGCTCTCGTAGAAAATTCGCTACAAATCATGTACATATCTTATCGACAATCCATCTCATAATCTCTCCCGTGAGATAGTAAGAGTCAACAAGTGAAGAATCTAAATTGATATTAAGTCATTGTCCCTATCTTTTATCATCTTCTAATATCCTAGCCTAATATGCTGCCCCCTCTATAGACTCTATAAGTCTTGATTATCTTCCCTAATCATTGTAGATAATTATAGAGTTGTTTTATTGCATATAATCTATGGAGAATAGATCCTCTAATCATTGCTATGGATTAGCTTACTAAGGGATATTCACAGAGTTGGTATGTGTTGTATTCTTGTGCATTTATATTGTGTTCAAAAAGATTAGATACTATCTTAATTATTATAGGGAAAAGGTACCTCATCTAACCATTAAAAAAGTCCAGTCCTCAATTACTTTGTAGTAATTAAAATTTAATGGATCTAAGCATCCAAGACTCGGTAGTTGGAAGCAATATTTCTCGCAATTAAATCAGCCACCGTCAATATAAAAGAGACTAGGTATATTCAACCAACTCGTCATCGATCCATTTATTATTACATTCATATATCTTGTCCAAGACTATTAATACCCATTCACTATTAAATAGCATGTATCATGTGAACATGTCACGCTTTCATATATATATATATATATATATATATATATATATATATAGAAGATTTAGGTATAATTATTTGTAAACTAATATACACCGTGATAACTAAATTGGATTAATCACAGGATAATTCAATAGCTTTAGATTTCAAATCATATGCTGTAATCAACTAACCAACCAACCAACATGCAAGACAACGAGAGTTGGAATCTGATACGATAACGACGAAAGGAAATTTGAGCGTAGTTATAGTTGATGCTCGTTGTCTTCCACCCGTGATCTATTTACCTTTAGGTAGCCTCTATTTTCCTAGCTAAAGGGAGAAAGATGGTGTACTTATACTATATTTAATTACGGATATTGCTAAGTTAGCATGCATGAACTCAAACGCCAATTAGGAAAGAGTTTAAGAAGGTTAATTTATATATGTATATAATCCTAGTGTAAAGATCTATGTGAGATTGAGGCCAAAGTCGGTGGTTCGTCTGCAGGTTTGCACATGCAAACATATCTTCTTCATAAGCTCTTCCTTCTTTCAACTCCTAGCTAAGACCCTCCTCCTTAATCTTGGACGATGGTGACTAAAGTCGGTGGTCCCTTTGGCAGCCTTTGGAAAGTTTCTAGCATTCGTCAACGACATCGGATTAAGAAAAGGGAATTGGAATTTAGTGGACAGTTTTTATTTTTATTTACACAGTAGTTTAAATTTTTTTTTTAAAATTTATTTGGACCCCTTGTTTCATAATTTGTGCAAATTTTGCTATGTAAAAATTAATTTTATTAAAAAAATAATTATTATTTGTTTCCTTTCTTTTTCGATTATAAATATAACTCAGTTTAACCCACTTTTCTTAAAATTAAAAATAAATAAGTATAAGAATAGGTCTTAATAATTGAATAGAAAATGAGATAAAAATAAATAAGTGTATAAAAACTAAAAAATAGAAAGTAGAATAAGATATTTATTTTTCATATCAAAATTATTTAAATTTGAACAGAATTTAAAGGTTATAACCGCGGAAAAATACTACACACAAAGAAAAGGAGGCTTTTGGTTCTCCGCTTCGGTTTTCTCTCGTTGCATGTGAGGCACGTGCAGAGCACGTTGTCTTCCCACTTGGTTGCAGGTTTAATTACTTTGTCGTCATTAACGAGAGTGAATGCTAATCCCAAGCTAGTCAACACTGACCCCTTACTATTACCCAAGTATTCATCCCCCCCAAAGCAATAAAAATGAATTTTTTAATCTAAAATAAGCATGCCAACAAAATATTATGGTCATACCTATGTTGGTCAATAGCTTGTAGGAGATTCCAATCTTTAGTTTTTCGATTAAGAGATGAATTTTGTAATTTAATTGTATTGTATTTGATATTTTAAGTTGGTATATAAAATTAAGTGTATATATTTTTTATATTATAGAGTGTACTATACACTAAAATTTTGTTATTATAATTAAAAATTTTAATGCAATTAAAGTACCAAAAAGCTCCAACTTTGGTCAATAAAACTCACAAAAGAATAAAGAAAAAGAAGAGAGAGAGAGAGAGAGGGGAAAATGTGTAACCTATTACCATAAGAAAATTGTAATTGAAGTTTCATACCACACATCTTTGCTCAAAAGAATATTACAACTATGAACTTCCTTATTGGAAAGAATGCATCAACATCAACTTGCACACACTGACACACAAAAAGAAAGGAAGAAAGAAAGAAATATTTCAATGATCATGTATGTAAGTAATACAACTCACACAACTCCCAACATGGAGAATCCTCCAAAATGCTCAAGATTGTAAAGAGAGTCATAGAAGAAGAACAAAAACAGGCTGTGTCATGCACAAGATTAGCATGTAAAGCTTAGTTGCAGATTAGCTCCTTGTCCCTGCATCAGGGGTAGCTGCTTCCTCCCAATAGTCCATACACTGAATACAAAGCAAAAACTTTGGACAAATGATTCAACTAGCAGTGTTTGAAGCCATGGCATGAGTGAGAGCATTCTCACCTGCCCCACTCCAACCTTACCTTGTTTATGCCCATCTCCAGCTTCTCCAAACTGACTGCATTATTTTCATCACTAAGTTTTGCATCTCTGTTCTTAAGCCATGGGTGTTGTAGGCACTGTGCTGCTGTTGGCCGTTTGTTAGAGGAAAAATCAAGTAAAGGCAATAGAAACTCAGCAAATTCAAGTGCATCAGATTCAGCAAATCTGTGTTTCTCAATTAGAAGCTGGTCCAGTGGCCGGAATCGAAGTCTCCTGATCCTCTTCAAGTCTCCATGACGATCAAAGAACTCCTTTGATCGAGATCCCGTAGTTGCAATCTGAATTCATGAGGCAAATTAAGTATGCTGGTATGGTTGGTTGGGTGTAACAAGATTGACTGAATGATAAGTAGATCTTACCTTTCGAGGCATCTTCCCGAGGAGCTCCATCATTAGAGCCAAATGATCCTGAAGAACAAGAGTTCTAAGGAATTAAAAGTGAAAAGAAGTTCCATAATTGAGCAATGTTAAGTATAAGCATTTGAGTATTATAAGAACTTGTTTCAGTTAGCAATGAAGGTTTTGAAGGCCTTAAAAAATAACTACCTCAGGAATCATATGAAAGGAGAATTAATGCAATCAAATTCTAAAGGCATTTAGTTCATTGAAGTGTTCAACAAGACAAGATGGATATATTAGAATTGCCCCCATAATGTAATGCCAACTGCTAGCTAGTGCATAATGACAGATAAAAACTTAAAAATGGGTTGCAGATATACACTGCAAAAGATAAATGAAAATTAAACAGAGTCTCGTTCAAATATCAATCAATTAGTCATAATAGTCAGAAGATTCAGAAAGAGCTTATTACAATAAATGTTCATCCCAACCCCAAGAATCATTTAGGAGATTGCATGAAGCACACAAAAAATAATCTTTCTGCCATTTGGTGTAAGATGTTGTTTCATATCATAAAACACTGGCAGAACAAAAAGGAGTAGGCTTCTCTGCCTTCCAATTTCATATTAGGACATTCAAACAATCAAATTACCAGACATCATGTGCAGTAGTCAGTGTGTGGAACTTTGTCACCTTACTCATTCTAGGGATCATATCATGATACTTAATCTTCAGAAGGAATAAAAGAGGACAACGTTGTGTAGTTTACGAGTCAGAACAAAGATGGCAAGAGTACAATTACCTCATCTTCACTAAATCTTAAGCCTTCCTTAGGTGCAAACATCATTTCACCAGTTGCAAGCTCATACGCAATGCAAGCAAAAGACCAGATATCCGCAGACGATGAGTATCCGGCACCAAGAATGATTTCGGGGGACCTGTATTGCCTTGTTTGAATAGTATCAGTAAATTGCTTATCGACCCAACAAGCATTGCCAAAATCTACGATCTTGCATCCTAAGTCAATCCCCTCCAAGCTCCTTTCCCGCAGTGACTCTCCTACAACTGATGGCCTTCTCTCAGAGATCCTTGAAAGTGCTCTCCTTGCCTTCTTCTTCAGTTTCTTTGCAATCATATCAACAGCAGCTCCTCCATTATGGTTGCTCTCAGGCCTCTCGAGAATAGGGGAAAAAACAGAGCGTAGAGGGTCTTTCGCAGGATCAATGGTCGAAACCAGAAGGATATTCTCTAGTTTCAAATCTGTGTGTATGATACCAATTTCGCTGTGCAAGTAGTCAAGGCCCAACAAGATCGATCTGCATAAATCTCTAACCTTGTTCAGACCAATGCCCTTATAGTGGTTATACTGTATTAATCGGAGTAAGCTGTCTCCAAGGAATTCAAACACAAGGCAAAGATGCTGTCCATTTGGGCCAGAATGCTTGAAGTTGTCCAGCAGCTGAACAATGCAGTTGGAATTTAAGTGGTCTCGTCTGGTGATTGCTGAGAGTAACTCGATCTCATGAAGAGCAGCTTGAGCAAACTCTGGTGCACTTTTTTGAATTTTAAGAGCTACAAATCTCTGCAAACCAAAAATATTTTTCGTGAGATTATGACACAGTTAAAAAACACAATAGCATGAAGTAAGTGCAATTTAAAAAAGAAAGAAAATAAGCAAGAAGATTAGTACATTGGTAATTCAAAGCAAATAACACCAAAGCCTCCAAAAGTATTTAGAGTAGAAGAGATCCTGTGAGTAATAAGAAATGAAACAGAAATACAAGATTTTCATAGAGGACGTGAGATCATTTCATCAAAGTTGAGAATTACTGAGAAGAAGGGTAATGATAAAAGAATTCAAGGGATAGATCAAATGCATGAGATGTGCATCAAAGGCATTACGTATTCTTCGCAAGATCAATTGCATTTATATCCAAACAACCCAACCAAAACCCAGATGCCAAAGGGGAGTCTAATCAGCAAAGGTGAAACCTTTGGGTAAAAAAATCCGGATAAATCAAGTGAGAAGAACCAAAACCATATTAGATAAGAAGAACAACTACACTAGAGACGGGATTACGAATATAGAATGGGGAATAATTAATTGGGAGGCCAAATACTTGGCATATGGTGTCGTAGGCGAGCCAAACGGTGGAGAACTGGCCCCAGCCAAGCTTCCTCTGGGCGACGTAACGCCCTCCGGCGAAGCGATCGCCTATTCTCACTGCGTGGTATCCTCCCTTCCGGTAGGCGTCGAAGCCCTCGTCTTCCTCCTCCGACCCAGACGACGAAGAGCACGACATCACCTCTCAGCTTTCCCTCTCTTCCTCGCGTTTAACTTTTGGTCGCTCCGAAGGATCGAACCATCATTTGAGGAGAGACAAGGCGATAAGTCTACGTGCTGCGATGCTCCTTTATTCGTCGGTTTTGGAATAAGGGGGGTGGAATAGAGAATAGAATACGTTTATCGTGACAGTTAAGATTTTGTGCGATGGTTTAACTAAACTCGTATAATTTTCTAAATAAAAGTTAAACTCGTATAATTTTCTGAATAAAAATTAAACTCGTATAATTTAATTAAACATTTCATTAGCGTAAAAAGAAGTTAAATTGTCTTATTAAAGAATCAATTTGAGAAATAAACTGCACTTTAAACTTAATATTAAAATAAAATTTTATTTCAGTAAAATGCTAAATTTATTCACGTTTTCATTTTAGATAGAAATATCAATTTTTTTATAGAAAAATGCTAAATTATTGAGGGTATATATTTTTTAGAAAATGCTAAATTATTCAGAATTTCATCCAAAAAAAAAATAAATTTAAAACTAATATTTGAAATAATGAGAATATATTTTATAACTAATATAGATAATAGAACACAAAATTACGATACTCTAAATTTTATTCTTTATATTTTTAATAACATATTATATGTCATTCAAAATTGACTATTGGTTAAAAATTTATGACCCACGAAACTGAATAATATCATTGAAGAGTTTAAATATTTTAATAATAAGATACTTAATAGATCAACATTTTATGTAACTAAATTTCTCAGCATTTTTTCTTTAGTAAAAACACTAACAATATTAATATTTTATTTACAAAATAAAATACTAGATTGATCTAAAAGCAAGTATTTTAATTAATAGCTATAGTAAATATATTGATTCAGTATTAAGTTTGGAGTGCGGTATAAATAAGTTCGGTAAAAACTCTCTATTTCATATATTAAAATTATATATATATATATATATATATATATATTTCAGTTATAGTTAATTACTTTTTAGGATAAAGTCAAATTAAATTAAAGGTGCCACCCATTGGTACTATTAAAATCTCTTCCCCTTGATTAGACTAATAACATCGATGTGCATGCCGGTCACAACCCTGCGATGGCAATTCCGTAATTCGAATAGTGCATACGTACAGGGAAACCAGAAGAAGAGTCTCCCATTTCCTTCTCTTTCTAGTCTCCAGATCGGGCTCGACTCCATGGGGAAGAATTTTAAACTTCTATATGTCTATCGTTAGATTATTCTCTGCCTTTCGTATCAATCTCTGTTTGATTAGCAAATATTCCATTCTATTCACGCCTCTTTTAGTTATCATCATATGTATATTTTTTCCACTGTAGATGTGTGGTTACTAATCGGCCTTTACAATAGTATTGACTCAAATTAGTGAAAATAATGGAATATTTCTGCTGCAAGGTAGTTTCTGGTCAAGAGGAGATCATGAAATGATGCAAATTTTGTCTTAATGGCATTTTAATTTTCCTAAACAGAGTTGTCTTTAGTATGCATGACATCTCTTGAATTCCTGCAAATTGTTATGGAGTTTTTATATAATCGTGGGAATTAAGCATTTGTTGTGTACTTTTTTGCATTCGTTGTGACCGGTAAGGAGAAATCTTTTGCCCTTTTGTTGGCCAAGCATTCCAGTGGGACTGGATCAAGGCCGACGACGCTAAGAATGATTCAGATTACAGAGGTTGGTAACGGTAGGTTATGACATTGCCTTGTGGCAGGTGTTGATCTGGACTGCCAGAGACGTTATGCGCTGACTGGAGATCGGAGATTAGCAATGATCCAAGTGCAAGGTGGTCGACTAAACGACCGTCGTTGTCGGAGGCGACTCCGGCTGGCTGACCTACATTCTGAAAAGGAAACAAGCTGCTGTCGTTTTGAGGAGGAGACCGCTTAAAACTTGGTACTATTTTTGATATGGTTCAAGGAAGTTGAAATGGACTAGTTCTTAATTGAGCTATCCATTTTTCAAAGCTTTCCTGTCTGAATATTCTTCAATGGGGATATGCTGTTGGTAGTGATTTACCTGGAGTATTTTACAGAGAGACTACTGGGTCCAGAATTATCGCACTAGTCTTTGCCTCACGCCAGGTTAATTTTTCGGCGGTTAACCCGGTGGCTAGAAACGGCGGTAAATTTTACTGGCGATGACCCAATCTTTGTCGGCTTTTGCGTGGAAAATACTCTCTCGTTCTAGTAACACTCTCGAGTCTATTCTCCTCTTGCGACTCGCATCCCCTTTCCCACGACGAGTCAAGACCAATCTCTCTCTCTACCCCCCCCCCTCATCGCTTCGGCGCTTCGCCTCGGCACGCCAACCAAAACTCTAACCTCTCCCTTTGATTTAATCCTTCTTCGATTCATCTGCTCTTTTTCCTTCCTCCGAGGAGCTCTCGGAAGTAAACCGACGGAATCGAGCATGGACGGGTTAGGGTTTCGGAGGAAGCGTTGAGTGGAGAGGCCCCAAGAGCAAGGAGGACGGAGAAGAGGAAGAAGGTATGCTATCCGAATCTCTTTCCTGTTTTAGCCTATACTTGTTTCTTGTTTCCTCCGTACAATTGGAAAGTTGTGTGTGTGGGAGTATTCTACCACGATTCCTAATTTTGAGGGCATAATTTGTTGCAATCTTTCACGAGCCGAGAGTATTCTACCATGATTTTTTAATTCGAATTCTCGGTGTACAATTTATGGATTTCCTTGTTCCTGAAAGCAAATTGTTTAGATAATCCATCTGCGAGAAGATTCTTCCTTTTAATACCACTTTGCCCTTTCCAACTTATGCTCAAGGAAATGGTCTTTTTCTCTGATTTTGGATGCCAGAGGAACAATGAAGAATCAATCAGACTGCTACTAGATTCACTAGATAGAATTTTTTTCTCCCCAATTGTTAGAAGATCACAAAGGTCGTAGGTTGCAAGACCAGTTAGATGATCTCTATGATTTTGAAGATGGTACTAAAATATTTGCATATGCTAGAATACCAAAGTAGGTTGCCTAATCACCATCACCATAAAATGGTCTCTTCTCTTTGGTTTCCATCATCACACTTCTCACATCTCGAGATATAATGTCATTTCATATATAAGTTTGCAATGCAATACATGTCAAAGAGCCAACGTTGAAGGAAGCATGTATCTAGAGTTCATCATCCAATTTTAAGAAACCAATATTGCCATTAGTAAATTACCAAATTCAAGCCATTGTTATTTTGTGTTGAAGTAACTCCCAATGGGTAGAAGAATATGGAATCATATTTGCCTTTTTGATTAGACTAATGAACTTTTTATTTTTTTGTTGACCGAGTACATTTCATTGTAAATCTCTATAACATATAATTTTGTCTGATTTTATGCTTATATGCAATTTCACATATTTATGGTAGAACTAGAATTTGCTGTTCTGCATATAATACAAGTATGAATTTTGATGTTTAACGTGGATTCCTTTTGCACGTATAATTCTTGATCTTCATGTATATACATATTATATTTTGGAAGATCTGGTTTTTATGCAAGTGCTCTCAGCCTCTCATTTTTTGTTTGGGCAAGGATTTCTTTTTAATCCTTTTCTTTTATTTCCTAACTTGGGTTGGATAGATATATAATCTTATCAGTTGTTACTTCAAAATGTAATGTGGAATAGTATCATCAGCTTTAATTTTTTTAGATTTCAACTATCTTTAGTGAGTAGAGTGATATTAAATGACTATTTAGAACCCAATAATCATCTGTTTTCTCAAGTTGTATTTCGCTCTTACTTCAGAATTGATTATAATTAATGGCCATTAATGCTCGGATACATTACAGATTTTGACTTGTTGTAGTAGACTTTCTTGAGGAGATGGCAGATAGTTGGGAAGGACATTATGATAGTGCAGGTCTTTCGGATGCGATTAATCATGAAAAATTCCACATTGAGCCTATTTATGAGGCCTTTCTTTGTCCACTTACCAAAAAAATTATGTGTGATCCTGTTACCTTAGAGAATGGACAGACTTTTGAACGAGAAGCAATTGAGAAGTGGTTCAAGGAATGCATTGATAGTGGACGGAGACCAATCTGCCCATTGACATTGAAAGAGCTGAATAGCACTGATCTGAATCCTAGTATAGCTCTAAAGAATACAATTCAAGAATGGAGCCAAAGAAATGAGGCTGCTCAGCTTGATCTAGCACATAGGTCTCTGACTCCTGGAAACTCAGAAGATGATAATTTACAGGCTCTTGAGTATGTGATAAATATATGTCAGAAAAGCCAGTCAAACAGGCATGTTGTGCGCAATGTTGAGTTGATACCGTTGATTGCTGATATGTTGAAGAGTAGCATCACAAGAGTCCGATGTAAAGCACTACAAACTCTTCGTATTGTAGCTGAAGATGATGATGAGAACAAGGTTGTCTTATTATCTTTTTTTCCTTCAGAAACTGCATCCTCTTGGATTTTTGTGATTTCTGATGATAAACTTGTAAAACTTGATGCAGGAATGTGTAGCTGCAGGAGACACCATACGCACAACTGTGAAATTCCTATCTCATGGGCATTCCCAAGAAAGAGAGGAAGCTGTGTCTCTATTGTATGAACTTTCAAAATCCGAAGCTCTTTGTGAGAAGATTGGTGCTGTTAATGGAGCCATTCTCATTCTTGTTGGGATGGCAAGTAGTAAGTCAGAAAATATTTTGGCCATTGAGAAAGCTGAAAGGACACTAAAGAATCTTGAAAAATGTGAATCAAATGTGAGGCAAATGGCTGAAAATGGTAGACTGCAGCCCCTTCTTACATTACTCCTTGAAGGTATCTTCTGCTTTTTCTAAATCCTGCACCAGCATTGCTCTGTTTATTACTTCTTGTTAACAAAGATTAAACTACTTTATTTTTTTTCCTTGTCCAAATGTGCAAAATTTTATCTTTTGGTTGCTATTTCTTTCCTTTTCTGTTTAATCTCTCTTTCAAGTGCTTTTCTTTGCCTCATGAATCACGATTATGCCTCATTTGTATGTATTTGTCATGATAAACTTAATTGTCCCTCTATTATGATAAGTTCTAACTTCGAAGAACTTGAAGGATCAGCATTTCTATCCTGCAAATGCTTCGCCGTGATAAATTGACTCTTAGCAAGAAAGGGCATGGCAGCAAAGGCTGCAATAGCTATAGTTCAGCCTCATTTAAGACACTTGATTATTGATACTACATGTTGCTAGATGTTTTTTTGCATGAGCTGTAAATTGGATAGAAGAGAATTCACTATGCTGCTTCAATTTTCACTTAATTCAGAAAAGAAAAGTTAAATAGTTTGAAAGAGGCAAACTATATGCACAGTAAGTGTTTATGTGTGTATAACTGCAAGCATGTGTGATTTCGTACATTCACATATAACAATCTTAATAAGGAACCCTTAGGCAAGGATCTTATGGTCATAATTTTTCAAGGTGTTAGATCATGAGCAAGACAGTGATTCTCACGAATTTTCTTGACAACCTTTAAGAAACAGTAAGCCAATGAAGCAAAAGTAATACAATTTTGAGTTAGACCTAGTTTAACTTTTGTTAATATTGCATACTGTAGATATAATACATTTGCAACCCCTTTACATAAAATGTCATGTGTAACAGAAAGTATCTGTTCTTGGGTCCTATTGCTCTGGATATCCTTAAAGCGGTTAGCATATGCTTCTTATGCTTAGAGTGAATAAATTGCAGAACTAGCATGCTAACATACTTGTGTAGCATCAAACAGAAGGTTCTAGTCACTTTAGAGAGCTATAAGTGTGCGACTGTGTGATAGTTAGTTTCATGGTAAGTTTTCACTTTGTATCCAAGTAGTCTTGGGTTCAATGGAAATAACCTCTTTTAGTAATGAAGATAAGACTACGTACATCTTGCCCTCTACATGCTTCATGTTGGTGAGAGCCAAGTGCATTGGGGACACCTTTTTTCTTATGCACATCATATAGATATAGCGCTTGATCATAGTGCCACATGGTTTCACTTCATCCTTTACCATGCAAAATATGCAGCTTCACTTGAAACACAGCTGTCCATGGCTGCATATCTTGGAGAACTTGTTTTGAGCAATGATGTAAAAGTATTTGTTGCCACCGTAGCTGGTTCAGCTCTGGTTGATATTATGAAAAGTGCAAACAAGGAAGCCAGAGAAGCAGCTCTCAAGGCATTGAACCAAATTTCATCCTTTGAAACAAGCGCCAAGATACTAATCCAAGCAGGCATCCTTCCCCCTCTTGTCAAGGACCTCTTTACTGTTGGCACGAACCAACTTCCCATGAGACTGAAAGAGGTTTCTGCAACAGTTCTCGCCAATGTTGTGACGTCAGGTGCTCATATTGAATCTATTCCACTTGGTCATGATCGGCAGACATTGGTATCAGAAGATATTGTTCACAATCTACTCCATCTCATCAGTAACACTGGTCCTGCAATCGAGTGCAAGCTCCTTCAGGTCCTTGTTGGGCTTACAAGTTCCTCCACAACTGTTTCAAACATTGTTGCTGCCATTAAGAGCTCTGGTGCTACAATTAGTCTAATTCAGTTTGTTGAAGCCCCACAAAGGGATCTTCGTATGGCTTCTGTAAAGCTCCTATACAATATCTCTCCTCACATGGATCAAGAGATCTCTGATGCTCTTCGTGCTCCTGCTGGTCAACTCAGCAGTTTGGTTAAAGTCATTGCAGAGGATAATGGGATCTCTGAAGAGCAAGCAGCTGCTGCTGGAATCCTAGGTGACCTTCCTGAGAGGGACTCAGGCCTCACCAGGCGGCTTCTTGAAGAAGGGGCTTTCAGCATAGTTATTTCCAAGGTGATGAGAATCCGGCATGGAGAGACTCGGGGAAGCCGTTTTGTCAACCATTTTCTTGAAGGGCTTGTTAGGATTCTCTCAAGGCTCACATATATATTGGAAGATGAGCCTGAAATTGTTAGCCTTGCTCGAGAGTACAATCTTGCTGCAGTTTTCACTGATTTACTTCAGATGAATGGGGTTGACAAGGTCCAGATGGTCTCTGCTATGGCATTGCGGAATCTTTCAGAACATTCTAAACACCTAACAAATGTTCCAGTTGCCCCACAGCCAGGGTTTTGCTGTTCTATATTTCCCTGTCTTAGTAAGCAGCCAGTTATAACCGGGCTCTGCCGAATCCACCATGGATTCTGTTCAGTGAGGGAAAGCTTCTGTCTTGTCGAAGGAAAAGCAGTTGAGAAGTTGGTAGCTTGCTTGGACCATCCAAATGAGAAGGTAGTGGAAGCTGCTTTAGCAGCATTGTGCACTCTATTGGATGATTATGTCGATATCGAGCAAGGGGTGATAATTTTATGTGAAGCTGAGGGGATAAAACCGATTCTTGAGGTGTTGCGCGAGAACCGGACTGAGATATTAAGGCAACGAGCAGTTTGGGCTGCCGAGAGGATTTTGAGGATCGAGGAAATAGCATACGAGATTTCAGGGGATCAAAATGTGGGAACAGCACTAGTTGAAGCTTTCAGGCATGGGGATAACAAGACGCGGCAGATCGCTGAGCGAGCTTTAAAGCATGTCGACAAGTTGCCAAATTTCTCTGGAATATTTACCAACATAGGGGGATGATGAGTGCAAGAGGTGGTGTTATCTTCAGTGTTGTCTACCAAGAAGTGATTCCCTTATGATATCATGTATCCTTGGAAGACTAAAAAGTGGGGCAGAATTAATTTGTGAGTATGACATGGATGCTTGTTAAGCCTGTGGTTTTCAGGAATGCAGATTGCTGGGTGAGAATGGAGCAACGGGTGCTGGAGAAATGGAGCAAGTTGTCTAGAGAATGCAACCATACATACAAAACCCTGTTCTTGTGTTCCTCTTTTCCATGGCCCCTCTTGGGAATTTGAGATTACTTTGTATATTAAGCAGACTACGTTTGAGATCCTGTAGTTAGAGTGAGTGTTATTCTTGAAAAGAAAAGTAAAATAATTACGAGTGTGACTTGATTGCTCTTCATTAGAATTCCTTGAAACAACATTGGATAAGGTCAAATTGCTGTTCTTTTCATCATCAACCATGGATCCAACAAGTCTCAGGTAAATTTCTTCCATAATTGCTTTGCATATGGTGCTTATATTCTCCGCCCATTAGCCAGCTCGTCAAGTTAAGTCGAGTTCTAAATCAAGATGATGTCCTGGGAGTTGTGACCTACCACGTCTCTTTTAAAGTATATTATCGTTTCCTTAATTTCCGTCTATGAGTTTTTTAAACACTATAATTAGCGTAGTCATTTTGGCCCATGCAAAGAATTTCCTCATGTGGTTAATGATCAGAAACGGTTCAAAAGCACACTGGTTGGATAATGATTCTAGAAGTCCCAAAGTTGTTTTCACAAGTGTAGAAAATCTGGCATAGATTATTCGATGACAAGGCAAGCATCCATTTCAAAATTCTCACTTTTTGGTTACTTGTTTGCATACAGACAGAGCCTGAGGCAGGATGCAAGAGAATATACTCTCGGTTGATCCTCAAAAAAGCACTCGAATTCTCTTTCACTTATTATATATATATCTAATAATGCTACACCAATACCCAAAATCTTCATATTTTAATGGATACTTCTATTCCAAGTGGCGTTGATGTGAGCTTCTAAACAAGCACTTAGATAGTTGATACCTAGTATACTAATGTTTCTTCTTGATACCTAGAATACTAATGTTTCTTCTATTGTTATAGTAGGATTTTATCTTAGATAAGAAGAAAAAAAAGAGCAACCGGATTAGGCAAAACGAGAAGTGCAGGAAAAAGGTCGATCCGAATAGAAGAATCATAGTCTGGCACTATTTGCTACTTCGCCTACCAAAACTGAGACAACTTCAACAAGTTTAAAAGTTTAATCTAGTGGGCAGTGCAAGACCATCTCAAAGAGGCAAGATTGCGATTGGCTCCAAATTAATGAACTGCTGTTATCTTTCACTTTCAATTACTATGATTTTTGCCTAGCCTGCTTACGATCTATCTGCTCTGGCTCTTTCAATCATAAGCTGGGATTACAATGTCAACACACCAATAACTAGGAGACCCATCAAACGTCTGAATGTTTTTTTCTTGCAAGGAGATTAAGAGATCCATCTACAAGTAGAGCCACAAAGATAAAAGTGATAATACTCTTCTCCACTACGATTAATTGATAGCTACGAAGACAGAGATGCCCTGCATCTGAGGAGATTACTGTTGAGAGAGGGATAGAAAAAAAAAAAAAAAAAAGGCCAGTGGGAAGTGATTTGGATCTCAACTTCACAATTCATACTGTAGAGAGTACAAAGACGCAGCCTAAACCAACAAAATTTAGTGCCACTAAACGTCACGAGTCACTCGTTCCCTTTAGATAAGCAAAAGGTGGCCAATGCAGCCCAAACCACCAAAACGTAACGTAATGGAAACTAAAGGCAAACAACCAAGGTGGCAAACACTCAAAAGGGCAACAGTTTCATCTACTTTCCTCCTTAAATACTGTCTTAAACTCTTAAGAAGACATTTAACACCAAAACTAATCGTAGAACTTTCCATGGCTGAGCTCCAAGAGCTAGTGGTCCACGACAGTGGGGACGGAGGAGGAGAAGACAATGCATCTCAAAAGGTGGAGCTTACGATCGACGAGATCATCGAAGAGCATGTGGGGTCTTTCGGGTGCTCTCAGCTTCTGCAGGTGTTCTTCGTCTCGCTCGCGTGGATATTTGATTCCCAGAATACGCTGATCACCATCTTCAGCGACGCGCAGCCGCAGTGGAAGTGCAAGGGATCTGCATGCCCGTCTACTTCAATGTGTGGGCTTGATAGGGGAGCTTGGGAGTGGGTCGGAGGAGACAAGAGCTCCACAATAGCCGAATGGGGGCTCATCTGTGACAAAAAGTTTAGAGCTGGAATTCCTGCATCCTTGTTCTTCGTTGGCTCACTCATTGGTATGATTTACTGCAATATCACCAAACGTGATGTTTGTTTCTGAACATCACTTCCATTAAATTTCTGTTCCTTTTGTTCATATATAATAAGTGAGCGACTATGTGATCTATATATATTTAACCTTATGTTTTGAAGGGAAGGAGAAAGAGCAATTTAATATGATGTTAAGTTGATAGTTGAGATTTTTTTTAATTATAATAGTGTATTTTAGATTATGGCTAATGCTAATTTAATAATCATAGAAAATAGTAATCAGCACCGAAAAGATAGAAATAAATATATCCTACAACTCATATTCAAACTTTGCTCAACCTGTAAATTGTTTTTGAAAACAAATATTCAGACCTCTGGTACAAGATTATGGAATCAGTAATAAATGGATTGGTACATATCTGAACATTCTACTTTCTTGGATCAAATGCTCTCTTAAACTAACATAGATATAGCATCAAAACTAAAAAAGTAACATTTTATTAAGACTTCATTCATAGCAATGGCTTGCTTGATCTGGAGACCTCTTTGGGACAGGCTCTGCAGCTCATGGCCGGTTAGCTGATTCATACCTCGGTAGGAAGAAAACCATCCTCCTCTCCTGCCTCCTGACTGCCATTACTTCCTTTGCCACCTCCTTCTCCCCAAACGTATGGGTCTACGCTCTACTCCGCTTCTCCAACGGCTTCTCTCGGTCCGGCATCGGCATCTGCTGCCTCGTGCTCTCCACCGAAGCCGTCGGCCGGAAATGGCGAGGCCAAGTTGGCCAATATGGCTTCTTCTTCTTCACAGTCGGTTTCCTCTCCCTTCCGGTGATTGCCTACCCGGCGAGGAGGTCATGGAGGAACTTATACAAAATCATCTCCATTCTCCCCCTCGCCTACGCCGTTCTAATCCTTCCCTTCATCTCAGAGTCACCAAGGTGGCTCGCAGTCAAAGGAAGAAGAAGAGAAGCAATGAATGTCCTAACCAAGCTGGCAAAGCTCAACGGGAGGACACTACCGACCAACTTATCAATCTCGAATCCAGTAATCGCTGAAGACAGTGGAAGAACTAAGAGCTTGTGGTCAGCTAAATGGGCGCTCAAAAGGGTATGCACCCTCATGGTCGCCGGCATTGGCATCGGGTTCGTCTACTACGGCGTCCAATTGAATGTAGAGAACCTTAGCTTCAACCTCTACTTCACCGTCGCAGTCAATGCTTTGATGGAGATCCCTGCGGTGTTTTTAGGCAGCGTACTTCTCAGCTTCACAAATCGGCGGATACTCTTCTCGTCGTCGGCATTTCTAGCTGGAATCTTGTGCATCCTCTGCATTCTTTTCTCTGGGAAGAGGAAGTCCAAACATAGCTGGCCGCAGCTAAGTGTGGAAGCGATTGGTTTCATGGCAGCTTCGTTAGCCTTCGACGTTCTGTACATCTACTGCGTCGAGCTCTTCCCCACCAACGTGAGAAACTTCGCCGTGTCGATGCTGCGGCAGGCGCTCATGTTAGGCGCCGCGATAGCGCCAAATTTGGTGGTCTTGGGCCGCCTCAATCCATCCATCTCCTTCCTCATCTTTGGGGGTCTTTCTATATTCAGTGGTGTTCTTACTTTCTGGCTACCAGAGACGAGGAATGCGCCGCTGCACGAGACGCTGGAGCAGCAGGAGAAAGAGGAGAAACTGAGCTCTGGGAATGTCGGCGGCGAGACAGAGCTAGTCGGTAGCAATTGAAAGAAGAAGATCTCCTCCAGTCTTTAGTGTGTGATAAGATGATGGTGTTTATCAGTACATAAAGATTTCCTGTTGTACATATCTCCAAGGAGATCTTCATCAGATGGAAATAAAAAAAAATTTATTATGCAAATAAAACACAATAGAAACACTAACAACCAAGAATGTTATTACTCAAGACAAAGCCGTCAAATGACATCTTTGAACTTTATTAGCATTCAAATTCGCAATCCAAACATACTAACAACCAACATGAACATCAACGACATACGCCATGCTCTACTAATCATAACACAGACCAGGAGGCCAGAAAACCTTTTTATTCTTAAACGAACACACAGCCTGAAAACCAAACATGTCGTCACCATCACTAGCTATCCTTCATCAGCAGTTCTTGGTGCAGAAGCATCTCCGCCGCAAGCCTCGGCAGACGCCGCCATGGAAGCCCTCGGTCTTGCACACGTTTGCGCAGTTGCTGGCCCTCACGCATGGCCCCTTAAACTTGTGGCTCTGCGCCTCGCAAGTCCTCGCCTCCACCGCAGCCGGCGCCATGCCTGTCAACAAAGGATTTGGAAGCTTTTCATGAAGAAGGATGAGACGAAATGAGATTGATATATATATATATATATATTGAATGAAACACTGTCAGCAGACCAACAAATAGGCCAATGCCATCTAACTTCTAGTTTGATTGGATAACCCCAAATCGTAGTAAATATATAACTCTATTCTTTTGTTTTTAAAATGTTTATTTGTCAGTTTCAGTGATGCCCAAAGAGTGTTCTTTTCCTTGACCATGACAAACATTATAGCTCAAGCTGAATGCATGGGAAGACAATGAAGAGAAGGAAGAAGAGAATTACCAGAGGCAATAAGCAGTAGCATGAGGAAGAAGAAAGCTGAGATCGTCCGCAGGCACGCCATTTCTAAAGAGAGGAGGGAGTTGAAAGTATAGGAGAAGGATGCAAACACATTGGCCTTATATAGACTAAGAGAAAAGAACTACTTCTAAAAACTTCTCTACTTTAAATATTTCATTATAAAAGTGACTTCTTTATTTGCCAAAAATGGCTCAATTTCTTCCTTTGGAATTCGAGAGAAAAAGTCACTTTATAAATTCTACTTTCTTTTCTGACACAAGGATTTCGACATGTGGAAAACTGGCTTTTTTTCCTTCTCTTTTATACAGGACTCCTCCTGTAGGAGGAAGTAAACATTCATTGCACACAGATCTGCAAAGGGATCAGAATCAGATGGATACTAAATGTTAAAATTGCTTTGTACTTGATGCAAAAAATAAATGGACTCTTCTTAACATTCAAATGCTTCTCCCTGCTGTAAAGTTTGCTTGCCTAATAAGAGGAAGAGTATTATGGATTATAAATTTGAACAAACTTTATTAACAGAGATCAATCAGTCAGCCCTTGATTGTTTTCATTACAATCAAAGGCTCTTCAATTACCAGTGCACTACAATGGCATTTAGTTGTGATATAACTTTCAAACTAAACTAATTCAACTATAGTTATGTTTTAGATTATTATAATATTTGATTGTAAATCAGTATAGTGGTGTAGTAATTACACTTAATATGACATAAAAAGTAATAAATTTAGGACATATTTTAACAAATGATAGATTAGGAGAAGAGAGCATGATTGAAATGATACATTTTTTTAATAATAATTAGATTTTATTAATAAATATAAAATATTAAGTGAAAGAGAAAGAGGATCGAATGAATTTATACTCATTCCACAAACAAATGGGATAAGCTTAAGAATCAAGATGAGGAAATAACAATAGAATGAATGAGCAAGTGGTCTTTTCTTTTGCATTACACGTCAAAGCATATCTATGTACTAAGATAGTTCTTTCAAGCATAATGTGGTAGAAAGGTCAAGAAATGTAGAAAGATCAGAAGGACAGGTGTTAGTGCTCATCCATTAATAAACTTTTATCATGGGATCTACAATCTCCCAGAGCATTCTTGAGACATGCCTACTCAAAGCCCAGCTGTATGCATGAGAAAAAAGAAAGAAGAAGAAGAAGAAGAAGAAGAAGAAGAAAAAGAAAGCCGATGGCCTAAAAGACACCACCTGTCAGAAGCTAATGGCTTACAACGTGGAAGACCTGGAAAATGAGAGCACCATCTGAGTGAGCTGTTTACCACTTGACTTTATCTAAAAGTAATACAGGAAATTTGACTCTTGAGTTATATGGCTTTGTATGTTTTGGTAATAGGAAATAAAATGGCAAAAGAGTGTACATTCATTTCTTTGACTGATGCGGATAGCTAAAAGGATATAAGCTAGAAACAGAGGATTTTTCAACTCAAAGTCATATCTATATTAATATTTGTGTCTCTCTGACTGATATGGATAGCTCAAGGATACTTTAAACATTGTCAGCTAGAAACAGAGGATTTTTTTTATCTACGTGTACATCAGTTTTACTCCAACAAGCCTCTATACCAGTTTAATAATCAAATAATAGCTTATTTTAATACTACTTTAGTAATATCTATTTCTTCTTAAAATTATTTTAATTTAATAGGAATAAAATTATCAGTTTTCTCTTAAAAAGAAGTTAATTTATATTAAAAAACACTTTAATCTAACTATCATTTCAATTATCTCACACTTTCTCATCACAAGTTTTTAATAAAGTTTTTCCTAAACCCTCTTATTCTAAAAAATAGTGCCACTTTTTTTTTGGTGTCAAATTAAGCATGCAATGCGATAAGATCTTGTTTAGTTTGAGGCTAAATTCTAAATTCGGTTAGTGAGTCTTATTTGTTAATTTTAATATTTTTGGAAAATAAATTTAATTAGATATAAAAATGATAAAAATTTATTTGGTTACTGAACCAATTTAGTGGTTCCTAAATTAATTCAGAGATTCATAAACTCAAAACAAATAAGGCATAAATGTGCAGTCCAGAGTGCAGACGTATATACACTACGGACCTATGTATTCATATTGATCCGCACTACACAAAAATTTAAGCCAATTATTAATTTTTAATCATGTTTTAGATAAAAAGAAATGAGTATTAGATGTCAAAATTAAGTTTAAAGTGGCAAATAGTAATTTTAGCACTCGAAACGGATATTAATATTTGATAATCATGTTTTATGAGAAATAGATATAACATATCAAAATTAGATTTAAATGGCAAATAGTAAATTTTAGCGATCCAAATGAGTGTCAATATTTCTTAATCATGTATTAGAAAAGAACGGGTATATATACCATTCATGTATAAAAGGGTAAAATAATAATTTCAGCTATCAAAATGAATGTTAGTATTTTTAAACCATATTTTAGTCAAATAGATACACGTCATTCACAAGTTAAAAGAGTAAATTAGTAATTTTACCGATCATAATGAATGTTAATATTGTTTAATCATGTTTTAAGAAAAATGGGTATAACATATAATTCACAGGTTAAAAGATCAAATAATATTTTCACCAGTCAAAAGTGGTAGTAATATTTTGTAATTATGTTTTAGGAAAAATAACTATAACGTATCATTCATAGGTTAAAAGGTAAAATTATGTGATAATTTTACTGAGTCGGAACGGGTGTTAATATATCTCAACCATATCTTAGAAAAAACAGATATAACATTTCATTCAGAAGTTAAAAGAATAAAATAATTATTTTATCGAACAAAATAGATGTTAATATTAGGTAACTACATTTGTGTTATATGTTAAAATCAGGTTAGTGGACACTTTTCTCATAAAAACTAAGCACAAGTAAAAGTTAATTTAATTAATAATATGTATTAGTACTTTATCCATCCATTAAAAGGTATTTTGATCAACTGGTTTAATATCTGATCAATTTCTAAAACAATTTCACTGTTCTTCTCAACTTTAGTTTATAACTTCATACCGTATCAAATATAATATTTACACCACTATACCGGTTTACAATTAAAAACCACAATTGTTTAAACCAGTATAAATCTTCTTATGAAAATGAGTATAGCTAAACTAATTTAGAAATTATTCCGCAACCAAAACCCACCTAATTACATTACAATGTACACTTTACTGGATACTGGATACGACAACAAGAACATGATAATGATTAGTAGGATGC
The DNA here is from genome assembly GCF_048772165.1 of Typha angustifolia. Lineage (NCBI taxonomy): Eukaryota > Viridiplantae > Streptophyta > Magnoliopsida > Poales > Typhaceae > Typha > Typha angustifolia. The sequence goes on along the minus strand of NC_133245.1, from coordinate 16,198,092 downwards.
TCTCACAAGGTCCAGAACAGGATTCACTTACATTTGAAATGCAGCTTTCGCAAATTCAGGTACGAGGCAGATCTAAGTAATTCACAACCTCATATATCTTCCGCTTGGTTGATGATTTATATTTGATGCCACATCCATAGAGTTAAATTAAGTTAATAAAATTGCTGTTGACTTCCTTTAGTCTTTATAGAACCTGCCAAATAAGAAAATGCAAGTCATCAATATGGTAAGCAATGATACTTCTCCACAGAGGAGTGTTAATTTGGGAAAGATCAGAAGAAGAAGGTCACTGCATGCAAACAATGGCTATCCTATGGGAAAGTTTCCTCAGCTTCCAATATTTGCTACTGTTAATTTCTATACACTAGGATGTCCAAAAGAAAGGGTTACTCTATCTTTACTACAAAGTAGTGAACAGGGGACCTTTGTATCTCCAATACCTGAAATACACATAGATTCTCTTTTAAGTACCTAAGAACAGCATGTAGAAATCTGTGACCGCTCAGCTGGTCTGTCTGCAAGAACCATCCCTGCTGGCTGCTGAGCTGGCTGCGCACGAGGTAGCCTTCTTGCTGTATGCAGAGAAATAATAAATTCACCACCAAATTCAATACAAAACCAACCAATGCTAAGTTCCTATCTCTGGTAGCTATCGTCGAATTTAGAGTTACCCAATGCAACATATCAGTACAAGCAAATCCAGGCATTGAAAGAGAATTTTCGACACATATATCCATTTACTCAAAAATATCCGATCAATAGATTAAAAAGACCTATTTCGTAGAAGATATCGTTCACATTTATTGCTGTCTTAGCAGAGGTTTCCATGAAGAGAAGACCATTCTCGTCCGCATATGTGCATGCCTCCTGCATGTCATAAACTACATCGATTTAAAATCCAATCTTTCAGACATAGGCAACTAACGATGGTAAGTACACACACTTAAATACAGTGCAAAAGCCAAGAGTTTGACCCTCTAAACCAGCATTCAACATGGATTCAGATCTAGGTAGTAGTCTCCAATTGCTTATTGAGGTAAGTAATCGATATAATGCATTTGCGAATTTGTTTATCAAGTATAATTTTGAGATAGTAGTATTTCATAGTTTCTATATGGCATTGAAAGTTGAAACTACTAGCCAATAGTTGATCATATAGACAAGGAATAGCTTATCATTACAACAAGCTAAAGAAATTATACTCACCTCAGTTACAACCATTCTTTTCTCTTCCAGATCGCACTTATTTCCTGCAAGTGCTGTCACCATGTTTGTATTACCTAAATCCAGTACCCACTTTAGGTTAAGCTCCATTGTTAGCAAAATTCCAACTAAGAATCTCCTAAGCAGAGCTACATAATTAAATTGACCTTGTTTCTGTAGCTCCTGGACCCACTTCTTAGCTCTCTCAAATGACTCCTAAAGACCATAGAAAGAGACAAGATATCAGAATCAAATTCAGCTTTTAGTTTATTTTCCTAAAAAGAGCTCATCTAATGCATAACGGACAAAACTAAATTGCCTACGATCGCACCATCCTAGTGATATCATAGACGACGATGGCCGCCGCAGCACTCACCGCCGTGTCCCAAATCTCGAACTTTACCGTGGCATCACTCACCGCAAGCGTCTGCGAGAAGAAAGCCGCTCCGATCGTGGATTCCTGCACATGAATTCCCCGCATAGATAACAGGTACGGAAATCCCTAACCCTAATCTCACAAACAAGACCAAGATCAGGAAACGTACCTGGAATTCGACGAATTGGCCTTTGACGAAGCGAAGGACGAGGCTGGATTTCCCGGCTCCCATGTCGCCCAACAAAACCTGAGGTCACAAAGATAGAAGGGCGGTTTCAAAGGACGAGAAGTAGAGAAAAGGAAGAGGAGGGAGAGGAGGAGACTTACGAGCTTGGCGCTGAGGTTAGCTTTGCCTACGGTCGCCATTGGAGACGAAGGCGAGGCGATTAGGGATTCGATTTAGAGATTATTCGTTTCTGCTAGGAATTCTTCGCTAGGTTTTCGTTTGATGATCAGAGAAACAAAAGCGCTGAAAGGAGAGCACGAGGAAGCGGAATCGATGGATTGCTTCAATATATTTGTTTGATGACAAACGTGGATTTTAGTGCACGTAAGCATGTCGGTTAGTTGCTAATTTCCAATCATTACTATGGTGACAGATTTATGGTTAAAATAACATTTTATTTTAAGTTAAATCGCATCTCGAGATTCGGAAAAAAAAAACTAAAGCTGACTTACATTTTATTTTTCGATTGGTGATAATAAATCCCATTATGTATATTTTTTAATAATAAAATATATATTTGACTATAGAAAACTTACTTGCAGTATAGATATTTTCATCATTAACAAGTAATAGATTAAGCCACCAATAGAAATCATAGAGTCATAAATTTGATTCTCCTTATAACCATTACGATGAATATTTGATAATTATTTCTATCTGCACATAATCTATATCTGTAGTGGTCTTTCTACTTGATATATATTAGTGAGGATAATCCTTACAGCCTACCAGCTTGATGGATAAAAAGCCAATAACAGATTAATACATAAAACTCTTCTAAAAAATATATTAGTATACAAAATAAACAAAAAGGAAAAGAAAGGCCATGAAAACTTGCCAATCAATGGTGAACTACGTATGGCAGGTTTGTCCTTCAGATGTATCAAAAGCTTCAATACATATTTTAAATGTAATAAATGCTTCATTTTGCTGTTTCTGTTGGCTTGCATTATGCCTTGTTATTTCCTATTGATTTTCAATTGATCATTTTGGATTATCTAATGGCTTTCTGAATACCATTCTTTCCAGGGGTATGCTTAAAAGCCATATGTAATGCCTGTGAAAGCAAGGGGTCCTTGTTCTAGTTTTAAATAGGAGGATAACCTTTATTGCTGCAAGTACTTGGAATCAAACTAAATGAGTCCTAAAGTGAATATTTAAACTAAATTCTGTTAGGAAAGAGAGAATATATTTTTCCTTCTTCATAGTTGCTGTTATATTCTCTCCTGCATCATTTGTAGGAGCTATTGATGGAATAATATGCTAAATGTGTGCGTATCTTTTGGTGGAGACTAACTTTATATAGCATTTGCATCATTTATCTCTGGAAGGCCAAAGTCGCTTTATGATCATCTTTTCCCTAAGCATCCATGCAACAAAGTTGAGACAGCTGCAGGAAGTTCAAGAGGTATGTTGAATATACTACGGTTTTTCTTAGCGTAGCAATAAAATATACAGCTTAGCTATGTACTACCGCCACCTGTTACTTTGCTTTTGTTGAATCAGTAAATCCTCATATTTGTTCTTCACTCTTGCATTTTGGAGGCTGTTGAAGACTTTAAATGTCTACGAGGACTTAAACTTCTACCTATGAACATCGTATGACATATTATGTATGTACTTTTTATCTTCATTTGTAACCACAGCTAAGAGCCTATTCAAGAAACTTTCATCAACTCTAAACGTAATCAGCTTTAATGTTTTTACCTACTTATCTGCAGATCTTTGTGACCATATGATCTGTTCATCATCTTGTATTTCTATGTTTCACTGTCTTTTACAATGGATTGTCCAAAGTCTTCTCTTCCCCCTGATTTAGTGTAATTGTCTTGCACCAGTAGCATTCCTAGCAATTCTTATCCAGTTTAACATCTCAAATCTTGTGATTTATTTTTTAAATCTCCTAAAGTCTTGAATGGCAACTTGTTTAAATTGTTAATGCTGATTTTGTTTCAGATAGAGATGCAGAAACTAGGTTGAAGACGACGTCTAGGTATCTTCCTCTTCCAGAGGAACCAAAGGATGAAGACATCGAACTTCTAATTAGACTAAGAATTCGTCTCCCTGACGAGAACGACACTAGAGAGGAAATTTCACCGCGACGATCCTATAAAGGTGGAACTCTCGTTGATTTCTTGCACAGATTTCTTAGTCTTTGGCTTTGTAAACTACTCTGCTTTGTGACTGAAGTTTCTATGGTCTTTCTGCTCTTCTCAAATGGTGGAAGGAGAAAGCCATAGTTTTCTTTCTGACCATGTATTATTACGATTCAGTAACAGAATATAGCAGAGTGAGTCTGCAGTCTCGAATGTTTATTTCAAAGGGATAATTAATATTTCCAGAAGAGAAGACGATAGAAACTGCAAGTTAATCGACAGCCATTTATTCTGACAGCAAGCATCTAATTTTGCCTTGTATATATATGTATAGACAGTATACTGCTCACTTGCTCAGTCAGTAAGTACCTTATAAGAAGCGAGCAACAAAAATTGTGGTATTTATAAGATATTTGTATATTTTTTTTATGAATCTCTCATTTACTTTTCCTGTATGTGCACTAATTTTGGTATAAATCTAGATTTCAGTCATATATCATAGAGAATATATTCATAAAATAAATACGTATTCAATATTTGATTTGTATATTTAGTGGATATAGTAATTAAATTTACTATCTGTATCCAAAAAAATTTCTATTTGATTCCTACACATAATTATTCTCTGATTACCAAGCATTTTCAGTTTTTACTTCTTTTTTTCTCTCTCTCTCTCTCTCTCTCAAATAGCCCTCATTTATCCACTTCTAAATTCCTTTTTCTTTATAAACAATGTGGTGTAATAGATTTATAACTTAAGTTAATTAGACCCTGATTTTGAATCACGAGTAGGTACCCAACATCATTATCATGCAACATTAGAGCACAAAACTTATCAAAATGATCCTTCTCTAACAGCTTAGGCATGAATATGAGATCATAATTATTCATAACCCCATTTATGCTTGATAATATATATATATATTAAACTAAAGATAACTTAAAGTGTATATTTTAGATACACAAAGATTCACAGCAGATCTCTGATGATCAGTTCACCAAACAACAAATGCAACTAGTAGACACATCCTTTTTGCTTACAGAATTAGAAGGCTCAATTTAGTCCTATAAAACTTTTAAGAGATTTCTTGGCATCCACCACATTGAAGTGAGATGGTGGTCAGAAAGGTTATAAATCTTAGTTCATCGATAGAGACAACTGCTATACGGTGGAGTCCAGTAATCTGGCCCGCTGTTATCTCGATAGACTTGAGGAGTGCAAGAGATAGGAACTAAGCATAGCCCTCTATTCCTCAATTCAACCTTTGGGTCTCCCTTCTCCTTTCCTAATCCCCATGCATTTTGATCCTGAAATTTAATAAACCAATTAATACTTCCTTCATTAATTGCATGCAATCTTTACTTGGAGTATTTTCAAGGTATGAATTTTGGATTAGTTTTATATAAATATATTACCTTACTCACACTTGACTTCATGTATGGGTCACTAAGTAACTGCATGCAAGAGTAGCACAATAGTTAGATTAGTCAATCTGAAAGATAGGAATGTGACTTGGAATTAATTCCAAAGCTTGTTTATTGTAATTGATCATAGCAAGATCGATCGCATGATGAATTTTTATAAGGAACAATAACAATGTTCATAGAAATGATGGCCACTAGATAAAAGCAATGGTGTTAATTAATCACCTGTACTTGCTCATGCAAAAATCTAATATACTTGATAGCTTCCAGTAGAACCGATGCAGTATCCGTCTAACATCAACCACAAGAGAATAATTAGAAAGATCTCATAGTACTCTTTTGTTTTTCTTTTTGTCCTCCTGCAAATGAAGAAGATCGAGCATATTATTCTAATTATTTACCTTTCCAAAAGGTGACACAATTTGCTGCAATGCGGTGATCTTATCTGCTATCTTAACTTTAGGTACCTGCAACTGTTCCTCAGAAAAGAAAAGAAAAGGAAAACAAAGTTCCCTCTTTTAAATTGCACTGTTTTTGGTACATCCCACGTCAAAAAATTGCAACCACATTCTAATGGCCAACCAAGAACTAAGCTCACCTTGAGAGATGAGGTAGTAGAGCTCTCATGTTTAGACTTCTTTAGAAGTGTTTCTGAACTGTCTTCAGATCTTTTCTTCTTCCCCTCACTCGTTGCTCCACTGCTCCTACTACTCATGACTCTTGTCTACAAGAAATCAATTAATTACCAGTCATAACGTATACCCATGCAAAGAAGAAGAAAAAGATGTATGTATATATATATATATATATATATATATCGAATTGCTTACCGATGAGATTTCGCATCCTTGTTTCTTAGTAGTATCAGAATGAATCTCTAAGCTTTTGACGTAAGGCTTGGAGGCTCTTACTTCCACGGCTGGCTTACTGAAAGAGCTACTAAAGGAAATAAGATCCGATAAGTTCCTCGTATTAGACCAAGGCACGTCATTCATAAGCTTATTGCTGAGTCCTATAACCGAGTTATTGAGACCAATCTGGTAACCAACTCCGTCACTAGCGTTAAACTGATCATAGCAAGGGATGCAACCAGCAGTACTTCCACTTCCATCTACGAGCCTGTACGATGGTGAGTGAGGGATCTCATGCTTGACGTGGGAGATGGCGGAAGCCGAGTAGTGGGCAGCCATGGCGGCGTCGCACGCAGCCGACGGCGCCAGGTGGGGGTCGGGCGGGGCGATGGACCAGTTGCTGACCAGATCCGATAGATTGGCCGTCATCCTCCCGTAGCCAGTAGGCGAGGGGTTGCTTGCGAATTCCCAGCTGCTGTGATCCATCTTCTTCAGGTAGTCGCACGCCGGGTCGTACATCTCCGAGGTCAAGCTCTTCGCGTTCAGTGCTTCAAGGAAGTTCTCGCCGCCGCCGCCGCCGTCGTCGTCCTCGTGCCGCATGCCTCCCGCGTTCCTAGAAAAAAAAAAAGGACAAGACATCCGTATCGCGTGAAATCTAGCTAAAGAATCTCGATCTTTTATGCACGATCGATGTGATCTCTTTCTTTCTTTTCAAATAGTAGCAAGATTCTTTTGTGCACTCACAAGAGAACCTGGTTCCATAGGTGTGTGTCGACGGCGGCCGGGGAGGAGTCCATGCTGAGGCCGGAATGGTTGGAGATGGAGAGATCTTGGTCGTCGCAGGAGGAGTGGGAGGTGGGGTTGTGAGGTTGCCATGATCGGCTGCTGCTGCTCATCGTGCTGCTCCATGGATGCATCTCCCACGGCCAGTTTGGCCCACTAGAAGAGCTCGCCACCGAGGCCTCCGAACCGTCTTGAGCCATGTACTGCATGGGATCGGTAGCTTATCTATCCAGAAGGAGCCCTCCTTGTTGTTGCTTAATTTTCCTTGGGCCTGAGGGTCTTTAATAAATCTAGACAAAATTACACTTAACACCCTACATTTTATGTATATGATAAATAGCACCGTCCCTTTTTGTTATTTACAAATAGAACCCTCTTCTTGCTAAAAATTATATTGAGTCATACCTTACCGTTTGATAGACATCTGTTTAAGTAACAAAGTTTTTTGAGTCAAACAGAGCTCAACTTTAAGAAAAATATATGCAATATAGTCCTAACGTAATGCGTTATTCGTAATTTACTCTTAAAAAAGTCCAAGCGAGGGAGGAGGATATATATCCGTTTGCATGACGTTAGCACGAACGGGGGGGTATTTTGCAAAAAAAGCTTAAATTTGGAAGAATAGAGGAGAGGGGGGGGAGGGGGAGGGGGAGGGGGGAGGGGACAGCAAAGTGTGCTCAGCCTTGTGTTCTTTCCACTGAGGTTGTGGGCAATTATTATAGGGTGGATCTGGGTCCATTTTGAAGAGTTTGTTAGGCTATGGACTTTGTAGTTGAAGGTGGTGGGTCTTCTCTTCTCCTCTCCTCTCCTCTCTTTTTCTTTTTAGTTTTAGTTGTTTTAGTCCAACATTATTGCAATCCATCATATTCTTTAAGCTAAATCTTTTGGATGAATGAAGACAAGGATGGCAGAGAGAATTAACTCTCTTTATCAAAGGCTCCTAAGCTAGTAGGACCTCAACAAGCTAAGGCTTTACAATTTGGACTAGTGACTTCTCCCATTATCATCATAAATTAAACTTAGTTTAGTTTGGTTCTATCCAGCATTATTTGCTGCACGCCATTGTTTATAGCTAAGCTCTTGAATGAAGACAAGAATAGGAAAGAGAATTAGCTGATCGCTTTATGTATTTAAGCTACTTTTGGATTAGTGACTTCTTCCATTATAACATCTTTAATTAAATTAGTCAGATCTTAATTTCCTTTCTTCTTCTTTTCTTTTCTTTTTTGTTTACTGGTATTGATTTAAAAGAGAAAAAAAAAATAAAGAGTTCGTTGTTGCGTTGATACCGAAGATGATTCTACGACAAACTGTGCATGCCTGTGCTTGCGTATTTATGGGAATCCGTGCCATGTCTCATACATCATTGCTCAATGTAGCAAGGTATCATATTGAGGTAATTGCCAAATAAAAGGGAAGGAATATTCTTATCGTAACACAGTAATTTGACTTTATTCCATTACTCCTCCTCCATTAACCGTGATGTGATCGATATATATATATTCTGATTAGAGGAGTAGTGCTATATGGGTCATCATAATAATTAACATTTTACTACTCGTTGTTAAGGAGATAAAAGTATAATAAACGCTAGTTTTACTGGTCGGCCGATAACCCTAAGCTAGAAACTTGTAACTCTCTAATAAAACCAAAAGCAAAAGCAGTGAGGACAAGCTTTGGTGTTGGTGGTGTAGGTGGGCTATTTATTCAAGGAAGCAATCGATTATTTCTATCTACTTCTCCTCCTGCGTACTGTATAACTTTGTCAACTAAGGTGTGAACACAGATCTATATGAATAGGTAAAGGAAAAAAAAAATAAAAAATAAAAAGGCCTCTCATACTCTCTTCTCATGTCTCATCTCAACAATATAGCTAGCTAGTATGAAAATGACATGATAGCGTCAAAGGATCGATGAAATATAGGAGTCAGAACTACACTATACAGAGAGAGAAATATTGGAAACAAGATGTGTATAGTACTGCAGTGAAGTAGACTTAGAAAAAGAAAGAGAGAATTTATTCAAGGTCTTTGCACTAAGCAGCAATATCCCAAAATCATAATCAAAGAGATTTAGAAGAAGACTATGTGTGTGTGTGTGTGTGTGGAAATCTATAGATAGATCGATGTCATGGAGTCTATTCAAGGTCTACTCTCGATCGTTGCTTCTATTGCAACAGGACGAGCACACGTGAGATGCAGCTAGTGGTACTGGATCTAATTTAAGCTCTCATTCTCATAGAGAGATCCTTTGTAAGCAAAAGGAAACCATTCAAGGGAGCAAAACTTAGTGCATGGGGGAGTTGCCGGCCTTCTCCTCTCTTTGGGTCCATGGCAGTGACATTTTGGGATACAAAGCTGGGACTAAGTGTCAAATGAGCTTAACCCCATGTCCCCTCGTCCAGGAACACGCGTGCCATTCTAGTCTTCCTTCCTAATTGATCATAGACATGTCCTCATAAAGATCAAATCACCTTGCCACAAAAAAGAAAATAAAAGAAAAAAGAAGAAGAAGAAGAAGAAGAAGAAGAAGAAGAAGAAGAAGAAGACGAAGAAGAAGACGAATTCTAAGTTTTACTAGAGTTAGCTTTGAATGTGGTTCATGAAGCTTTAGCAGTAGTAATCATGAGTACACTTGTCAGAACATCGAGATTGTTGCTTAACCGACGATTCCGACGATGAAGTTAGCATGATCTTTTGTTAATAATAAGCCCATGATCTTTTGTTACTGATAAGAAAAGATGGGTGGTGGCTCCCCACCTCAAACCTTAGGGTTATGTGACATCTACTTCCACTAGAGTTTTGCTTTAAGGGCACTTGCAAGGGCTCTTTCTTTCCCTCTCCTGGGATACCTTTTAAAGCACTTGAAAAGGAGGGAGAGAGAGAGAGAGAGAGAGCGAGAGAGAAATAGAAAAAAAAAAAAAAGAATTAAAAGGGCGTGCTCTAATAGATTACATTTAACTTAATGAAGTCCAGGGGATGAGAATGAGATGGGTCACCTTTAATTAGGTCTAAGAAAGACATTCCACAAACAAAAGGAATGTTGTGACATGGACGGCAATCACATTTTAATAGGGCTCAATATATTGTTTATTCATTTATTTTCTAGAGTTCAAAACAAACTTGTTTGATGGTAAACCAAAAGACAGTCACGTACGGCACTCGAATCACCACGGAAGCGATAATTACGCTTAGAATGAAAAGTATGATCAGCATATCTTAAGATCCACACTAATCCTTCATCAAGCCTAACCTAGAAGACTAATGAGAGCGCTAATCTGCATTAGTGGAACCACCTGTCGTGTAGTTATAGCTACGAAAGCTCCGAGAGGAGCAGAGCAACCAGAGGTGAACAAGTGTCTATGGGAGGGGAAGGGGGGGACCCACCTCCTTTGGAGGAGGAAGAGACAAAGGAGGAGTCGATCGAGCAACAAAGCACGCGAGGCTTTTGTTTACTTAATTACCGGCAACCTTTTAATTAAATCCAAGTTGACCCCGTTTCGATGTCAATCACAGAGTTAAGGGGGGCATTATAACTTATAAAATTTCTAATCTACTACTAGAGTAATAGTCTCTTCGTCTTCTTTCTCTCTCTCTCTCTCTCTCTCTCTCTCTCTCTCTCTCTCTCTCTCTCTCTCTCTCTCTCTTTAATCTTTATATCGTTTTAAAGACAAAGCCAAGTTGAGATGAAAGGTCTGCCCACAAACCACTAAGGTTGGTGGGAGTGGACCCAAACAGGAGGGGTGATGGGTGACAGGGATGGATGAAGATGAGGAGAAGGGAATGTATGTATGCGCATCTTGGTGGACTTTGGAATGGATTGGGATCTTAGGCGGGGGGAGGGGAGAGGAGGGGAGGGTTTCCACTGTGGGGGTAGATGATGAGGGGTAGAATACCAGGTGAGGTGAGGGTAGACTTTTGGCGATGTCAACGGGATTGGATCTTTTGAAGGCGAGGGGTCAAAAGGTCAGTCATGTCTTTGTGGAAGTGGCTACAAAATTCAAATGGTTGACGATGCAAATGGAGACTTATTTTTGATGTTGTTGGACTTGGAAGTGTACAAACACTAGGAGGGGAGGTGAGGTGAGGTGAGGATATTTTCCTTGAAAGAATCCAAAGCCAGAACAGTATGAGGATTGCTTCTCGAATTTTGGGAGCATGTTTCATATGGGTGGCTGAAGAAATGATAATACTCAAACCATATACGTATGATAGCTTTTAAGTCCAAAGAAGAAGCAAGTGATGTGTATGCTAAGCAACTAATCTTCTTCTTCTTCTTCTTCTTCTTTTTTCATAAAAAGAGTCATCAGATACTGTGGTGTAGTAAAACGAATTAAATTACAATACCTGATGTAATCAACCATATTTTGGTGATGCAAATGGTATATGATAACTATGAGAAAAGAAAAAATATACATATTTCTTATAAATGAATACTTGAAGGAAGCTCATCAGTTGATGAATATTGCCATCTAATAATTCCCATTTGAAAGCACAAAAAGCAAGAAAAGTGACATCTCAAGACAACATCCTTTCTCAACTCTTTGATGATGAAAAGCCCTAAAAATCAGAGAGCCACCAGCTTGTAAAAGCAATAAAATCACAGCGCTTATTATAGAACATGCGCAAAGAATGCCAATCCTTGTGAAATTTGAAGTTTCTAAATGATGTCAGACAAAGCACACATATTTTATCACATTCACATGAATAAACATCCAGGCTAACATCAACAATGAGATCAAGAAAAAATATTTCGCTGTTCAAAATAGAATTTCAGGATCTAACAGACTAAGAAAAGGAGAGATCAATGATCGATGGGCATCTCTCTCCTCAGACATCAGAAATAAACAAAATGAGCTAAGAATAAACCAGAAAAAAAAAGAGATATGAGTATTGTAGGAATTGTTTATTTCCCACTGAATAATTAACTAGTTTATGAAAAGGATTTGTCATCAAGAGTACATCAGATCCTCAAATTTACAATTTACCTAAAAATTTGCCAAAAGATATATTCTCTTTACAAACCAGAACATGGATACTGTTGCATGTAACCTTTTGGCTGCAACTCTTGCTAATTACTAGCACGTCAAGTTCCCAAAACAAGCATACAGAACAGAGGCCAAGAGCTGCAAAACATAGAAAACAAGAACAAATTAGAACAAATATTCAAGTAAAGATTTCCAAGCATTAACCTAGATTCTGGATCGGAAAGGAACTTGGAACAGAAGCATTTACATCATACCAACTTTCACAGCTTATTTAATGGTCATAGACAAAACACTTGAGTAAATCTCTCAATTTGATAACAAAATTAGCAAGGGGTAGTAGCAGGATGAATATATTGACTATATTCCTTTTTATTCACCTACTGACTTCTGTTGGTGACTTGGTGGTCTGACACTGTTACTACGAGAGTATAGCAATTACGGATATGCATGAGATATAAGCGATTATCAAGCAAGAGTAGCTAATTGCTAAAAGCTGTTCTACCAAAGATGCTGAAATTGCACAATTTCAAAGAACTATACGAAAACAGCTTCTTGTGCCCTAACCTCCACAAAGACTATAATCATCTATATCCATGTCATCCATAAAACTAAATAATATCCATAAGCATGCCCTCCAGGCCTCCACTTACAAGTTATACTTCCCACCGCCTAATTTAATCTGGTCGCACAAAAGAGTGCACTGTGTAATATTTTTCCAGAGTGGCATCAGGTCAACTGAATTCACTTAGTCCTTCCATTAGCCATGACAGCTTAGTCTTGTGCCCTAGCTGACCATATATTGTTGATGAGTGGCTTTTCTTTTTTTGGGAGAAATGTTGATGAGGGAATTCAAAAAAAATGATGATAAATTAAATGATGAAGTTCTCAAATCCTAGAAGTTTGTGTCTTCAAATTCAGAACCAGCCCCTCTACTCTTCAAGTGTTTCAGACTAAAGCAACATGCCAAGTTTTGGTGTGATTGACAGAGAAATGGTGACAAAATGTGCATTGACTAAAAACAGTAATATAGTGCATATATGTGAAAGCAAAAGTAAAAACTTTGCCTGCCAATAATCAAAGGAACCTCCAAAAATTAGCTGAAGCAATTATAGAACATATAAATAAGAAGTCTAGTATGTAGACAATAAGGCGACACCAAGGTTCAAAATGCAAAACCAATAGATTTAGCAAGGTTGACTGGGCAAAATAATAGATTTGAGGATCAAAAGACTGGCAGGAGATATCAGACAAAAGAAGGGTAACAACAGCTTACAATCATAGCCAACATGGAATAATAAAACCCAGTTTTATTCTCTCAAAATGACCATATTTCCAGAATATCAACAATTCTTGTATGGTTGCTATGTAAAGAAGTATTCCACAGCTTACAATTGATAGGTCAATGTAGATGCGACCAAAGGCATAGCTGTGGTTCTATCTCAATTGGATGTTTCGTTAGAATGGATCAAAAGCCAACATATGATAAGAGAGACAGGAACATTATGTTGGATCTTATGGAAAAGAAGAAAATACATCTTGCAATCTAGTCTTCTTCCATTAAAGTGAAAGCTTCTAAGTGCATGAAGCCCAAATCAATTGATGTCAGGACTCAGGAGAACATGATGTACACATGTGCATGAAATTTCTAGCAATAATGGGTGAAGCAATTATTCCTATGCCTTGAATGTGCGCCACTAGAGCATACTATCACAAATTACGTCTTTGAGAAAGACAAAAACCGCGCGGCACTCGACTTTCTATTTGCAAAGTAAAGTTTGCCCGTTCACTCCGTAAGTGCAGCTCCTGTTGAATGACAAGAAGACAATAGACAAGGAAAATACACAATTGGCAAAACTGTTGTGATTATTTATATTGAAAAAGAAGTTACAAAACATGTCAACGACAAGAAAATTAAAGAAGCAAAATAACCATCAAGGATAAAATAAACATCATTGAACTAGTGGCACTTCAATTTTGCGAAGCCAGCTGACTTAATAAATTTCGATAGTTCTCCTATACAACTAAGTATGAACATCCATAAATATGTGATCCAATGGGTTCAAAGGTGTTGTAAAGCGTTACGTTCTAAAAGTAAACCCCATTTGAGTTTTAACCCATGGCTCAAATTGGCATGGCTCGGTAGATGCTGGGTAAATTCCAAACTACCGTTGCAACGGCACTAATGTTGCGATCCTAAGGCAACTTCACATGGAGCTCTTGAAGGAAATAAAACACACTCAAAAATAACCAAAGAACATAAGGCCGGCACCCAATTATATACTCAAAACAGAAAAATACAATAGGGCCAACATTGCGAACAAAGAGGCCCTAAAAATATGGAGGTATACTTACTAGCATTGCCACAATAAGTGATGCCCTCTCTAGCTAAGATACATAAAATAAAATTTCTAATTCCTAATGTTAAGCACCAGAATTAGTTAAGCAACCCGTGAAAAAATAAAGAAGAATAATACAGTTTGCTACACAAACTCCAGAAGTCTAACCTGTAAAACACCACCATTAAGTTCAGAATTGTTACTTCTAAGGTTCAGAACCATCTAAGATTGGATAATTCTTTTTATAGTCGAGATATTTTCTACGAGAATCTATATAATTCTTGCCAAGAAACCTATTATATCGTCAATAGAATGGCATCATTGTCTAATTATCCTGCCCTATGATTGATAATAGAAGTTATTGCTAGTAAACTACTTACACTAACAGAGCTCAAAAGAACATTTAAAGAATTCAACCTAGTTAAATACAGGACAAAAGATTATCGTGATTCAACCAATCTGGCATCGAAGATTGCAAAGAACACATCAACCAGAACGGCATAATCGAAGAATTCATATCAAGATATTCTCTCCCAATGAATTATGATATAAAGCGTCAAGAAATTGAAACCCTAACCTTACCTCGAACCCATCACTTGCAGTAGCGATCGGCCTTCTTCCGAACCCTATCATCAAGCGCCTCCTCGACGGATCGGGCAGCAACCCGGGACTTATTCGCAGGGTCGTATCCAAACTTCTTGGTCTCAACGGGGAACAGCTCCTCGTACTTCATCCGCTTCGCCGCATCGATCGTGTACACATCTCCTCCAGCGGCCGCGTCGTCGGCATCAGACGCAGCGGCGACGCCCTCGGAAGGGTTGATCTCATCCTCCACCGCCGTTTCAGCCACCTTCTTCTTCTTTCTCTTCTTCTTCTTCTCCAGGGTGGCGGCGTCGCCGCCCTTGAAGGTGAGCCGACCGGCCTTCGCCTTCTTGTACGGGTCCGACATGTTACTCTCCCGGGCTTGCTATTCTGGTTTATTTGTTCCGCCTATACAGCTACACTTGTGAGTTACGAGTCCGCTTGAGTTCGGATCTTTCTACTTCGGATTCGGATCCCTATAATTTGGATCCGTTTAATTGGGTTGGGCTTTATGTTCTAGATAGGCTATCCATTGTTGGGCTCGCTTTGGGCCGTGGGCTTTCTACCCATATGTATACACTCACTAGAGACGAGGGTCCTTAGTCACGTGCATGGATTTGATGACCTGTCCATCACTGCCGGCAAATGTTTCTCCATTGGCCCACATCTCTCTCACTCTCTCTCTCTCTCTCTCTCTCTCTCTCTCTCTCTCTCTGAGGTTTGGCTCTCTCAGTGAACTATACATGAATCTATGATATATATAGCGTTGGATTTGGAATCAGCAATGCGTTTGTATAGCTGCATGTCTACGTAAGGCATGCATAAATGGCCAGTTTAGTGCGTGTATATACGTGTACTCTAACTAAGTAGTATTATATACACGTATGACGTTGCAGTACATGGAGAGTGAAACTAAAAAGGTGTGTTAGTTGACATGTCACGTTTGATAATGATAAGTGTCTGGTCGGTGAAAGGATACATCTCTTCTTTCTTCTCTCTTCTCTCTCTCTATAACTGCTTATGGGAATCTTTACGTTGTGGAGTTGTAGGGCAGCGTATGGGAGGTTGCCCGTGAACCTTTATCTTTTGTCTTTGCATTCTTATCCTCCACGTATCCAACAAATAGAGTCATGTTTTGCCTCTCCTCGCATCTCATCTATAGAAACAAAGGACGTGTTATGTTGCTAGGCATGAGGCATTTCTCACTAATTTCTTTTTTCTCTCATCATATATATACTCTATAGGAAGCTGCTGCTGCAGCGAGTTCCTGCCACGTCTCAGTCAATTAGCAGGTCATCCCATCCATCTTTCACGTGTATTAACCTTGCAAAACATTTACACATGCATCCACCAATAGTGAACATGGTCATTAGTTAGTCTTTGTTTTTCTTAATGGTCGAACTGGGTCCCAGTTTTATGGCATCCACATGTCCGGCCAAGAGAAGGGCAGTAAGATATTTGTTCCAACCTACTCAAAATAACTAATATATATATATATATATATAGTGTAATCAAAAGTTGGATTAGGTAGAGGGTTACTCCATCTTATTCCGTCACATCGTTCTAATGTTAACCAGTAAGACCAACTAAAACGTAACAGAAATTTCGGTACGATATTAATAATTTACATACCTCAAGCGATATATTATTATTATTATTACGGGTTTTGTCTTTTGTAGTGTCGAGATGCTGCTCGGATCCGGCAGGGCTCGTCCAACCCCCATTCCCAGGCGCGGTGGGGCCCAACGAAGTCCAAGCCGTCCTTTTTTAATTAGGGCGGGTCCCACGCCACGTCAGTGACGAGCGAAGGGAATCTAATGAAAGCCGCAAGGCTCCAAACGCTAAACGACAAGACTCGAATGGGGCTCGCTTCTCTTCACTTATCCGACCCTTCTCGGATAACTTTATCCGAGTCTAAGATATCTTACTCGTGGTTATTCTCCATCCTATTTTTTTTTTAAACTTAATTACTTCTCTAATTGACGACGTAATCTTCAAAGTCAAAGGAAGATATTATAGAGATATAGAAAGAGAGAGAGAGAGAGAGAAAAGTGCATTTTTTGACGTATAATTAATGCAAGCACGTATTACATCGAGGTGTTTGTCTAGAAACGGATGGATGGATGGATGGATGGAAATCTAGATGAATACCAAGGTATGAATCCAAAACATGATGGTATAGATCAAATATACCGATAGAATAAGCCTGTGACGTCCAGCTGCTAACCCTAAGTGGAAACAAAAAGGTCTTATTCTCCTCTTATTCCCTGTCGAGATTTTTATATAGAGAACGTATAAACCAAGAATAGCCAAGAATAACTAAATGGTGTATAACAAGTCACGCTTCAGGCACGTGCATATCACATGCAAAAACTCACCATCATGCATTATATTTGTCATAGGTCCTACCGAGAAAGTAACGAGGATGGAGAATCCTAGGCCATCATACAATAGCATAATGTTGTGTCACGGAGTGCCTCACTAGCTTACAAAAGAATCACGTACATATATATATATATATATATATATATATATATATATATATATATATATATATATGAATTAAATGAGATATGAGAAACTTTGATGCTTAATGTTGTATGTGTTACGAGTTAAATAAGCACTTATATTTGTATAATATTTTCTCTCTTTTCAAGAGGTTGTTAATTAGATGCACGTTGTACTCTATAATCTTTGTCGGCAGGGCAAGCCAACGTCCACATGAATGCACGGAATTCCTCTTTACCTAATGTTCAACTCAAACTATTTAGTATAGTTCTTGGCCACCTGGGGATTATTTTTGAAAGCTTGCGAGGTCTTAGGTAAGGCTAATTACCTAATAAAGTTAGTCATATTTGGTTGCTAAAATGAAAGCTATATATATATATATATATGTATATATTGAAGTACAACTAATAGAGATGGATAAAGGATTAGGTAAAGCTAGCTTGATGTGCTGAGATAAATAAACAAATGTGCAATGGTTTTTCTACTGTATAGATAAGAACAGTTACCATTATAGCATGCTAGGTTCAATAGTGGTTGAGTTTTCCCTTTTGTCGTCTATATAAAAGGGAAAATACAGTTTACCTCCTTAAGTTCAGATCATATAAGTGTCTTCTCAAACTTTCATTTGTATCTTAATCTTCTTAAAGTTCTACTTTGTGTGCAACAGTTGATTTTTTCTTCAAAATTATTTATGGAGTTAATTTTATGACTATTTTACTCTTTATTTTAATTATTTTTAGGGTTTTGCAATGTGCAAAAATGAGATAGATTGAGATTGAAGAAGCATAAGATTAAAAAAATTACTTTTCTAATTAGTTGGTGTATGACAAAAACAAGATATTGTCTTTCTATATTAAAATTAACACCATCCAAATAGGGGTTTAGATGGCATAAATATAAGTTCAGAGAGGTACTTTTGAATTTTAGCACAGGGGTGTACATTACATTTTCATACTACAAAGATTAGTAGGAAGTATACATTTTAATTAATTTGCATTAAACAAAGGGTAGAGTTTGTCCTGATATGAATTGAAGTTAATATGATATATATATATATATAAGAGGGGATAGGGGGGAGAAGGTAAGTCCTACACTACTCTAAGTGGGCCCAAATTTTAGCCACATAACGACAATGTTTGAGACTTTATCGTCTCTCTCGTTCTCAGTAATCTTTATATCTCTCTTTTGTTTTTTGTTTTCTTCTTTTGCTTAATTAAAATGATTAATCTTTCTATCTACACTTGGGCACGTAAGTATCTTCTTAAATTTTTGCTATTTTACGAATAAACTTTATTATTAGTAGTATTATCTAATTGGGATTGAATCCCTATTTCCTCTTTTTGTTTAAAGTACAAAACTTTATGACATCCCCTTCTACCTTGAGTCCATATTGAATGAATCTGATAGATACTATAATTAATTGTCAAACTGAGCTAAAAATTTACTACTAGCTAACGAATTAATAATGCATAGTATACCATTAAAATATTAAACAAAGATTTGAAGAGATCTATACGACTCATCCAGGTAAACAAGGAAGCAATAAAAGGGTGGAAATGTAAATAAACACTTCCTTTTTCTCTCTTATATTTTTTTGCGTTCCTTTATTTAGAAGGAAAACATCTATCTATCTACCCCAACTGCATTTCTCTTCAATATTTATATGTATATAGGTACTCTAATGGTATGATTGTTTGTGGCGCAAAGAGGCGAGGAAAAGGAAGATAATACGAGAAATATTATAAACTGCAGAAGTGTAGAAGAAGACTAGAGAAGGAAAAGTATGACAAGGAATTGAAAACTCAAACAGCTACCTTTATCTTCCAGTCTCTACCTCCAATTAATTATTCGAAACCAGAGAGGATGGAGTAGCAGAAGATAGCAAGAAGAAGAGGTAGAAGAAACAAAACTACTTGTCTCTGAACCGATCGGTTTGTGATTTTTTCTTTAAACCCCTCTTTCTCTTCTTAATTCTCCCTCTTTTGCCAGCAGTTCTGGGTGCAACCATTTGTTTGATTTATAGCTCTCCCCTTTGTCCTTTTGCTAAGGTTCTCACTTCCTTCTTCCTTAGTTTGATTCTTTTGTTTTTTTGGATGATCTACAGATAGAAACAAAGATGGATATGTATAGAAAAAAGAGGGAGTTCACAGTTGCATGTTAGCTAGCTAGTGGAAATTTTTTTATACTTAATTTAAGTTAATTTTTTTTTCTTTTGGTCTAGATCTTACCAGAGACAAAGGAAGGTGGGCGTTGGGAGATGGCATCGGCTTCGGCGGCGGCGGCGACCACCGCAGCTCCAGTGAAGAAGAAGAGGAACCTCCCAGGAAACCCAAGCAAGTATCCACATGCATATAAATATATATAATATATATAATTAATTACTTCCATGCATGTTCCTGATAGCAAAGATTATGCAATCCATATTATAACACATGTAAATTTCATTGCACCAACTGCAGATCCAGATGCGGAGGTGATAGCGCTGTCGCCGAGGACTCTAATGGCGACGAACCGGTTCGTCTGCGAGGTGTGCAACAAAGGGTTTCCCCGAGAGCAGAACCTGCAGCTCCACCGGCGAGGGCACAACTTACCGTGGAAACTAAGGCAGAAGAGCAGCACGGAGGCTCCACGGCGGCGGGTCTACCTCTGCCCGGAACCGACGTGCGTCCACCACCACCCGTCGCGGGCGCTAGGGGATCTCACCGGCATCAAGAAGCACTTTTGCCGCAAGCACGGCGAGAAGAGATGGAAATGCGACAAGTGCTCGAAACGCTACGCCGTGCAGTCGGACTGGAAGGCCCATTCCAAGACCTGCGGCACCCGAGAGTATCGCTGCGATTGCGGCACCCTCTTCTCTAGGTATTACTTCTTCTTCTTCTTCTTCTTCTTCTTCTTCTTCTTCTTCTTCTTCTTCTTCTCCATTCTATTCTACTAATTGTACTACTACTACTACTCCGTTGTTAATTATTCGTATATATGTATGTGTCTGTCTATCATTAAGGCATCATTTCGATCGTATCAACATAGATTTCCGCGTCTTGGCTCAGTTTACTAGGGTTAGGGCTTCAAGTTTCAATTTAGGAACATAAACATAGAGAACGAAAAAAAAATGTCATTCTCTCTCTCTCTCTCTCTCTCTCCTATTCACGTGGTGCCTCGGAACTCGGAAGTGGCATTGCAGGTTTGTTCTCATGTGGGTTGGCTATATGTGGGCAGGTCCACGACTCTTCACGAGATAGTTAATTTTGGTTTGGAATTGCTAGGAAAATCCTTCTCTCTCTCGTGCAATCGATTCAGCTGTGCTTTTAATCTGGGTACTGGATATCGTACATTCCCAAGTTTTGATATAGAACAGTAGAAATTCTAGCGTTCTCTCGATGCAGTTTAGGGTTTATTGGAAGGATATATATCGAAGAGTTAATGGGATTTGGAACTAGTGACAAGGGAAGGAGAGGTGTAGTGATGGAATGGTCTCATCCTACCAGCAGAAGTTCTATCTTTGCATTCGGTTATTGAAATTCGAGCCCTAAAAATAGGACTTTCCCATGCCATGCATGGATTGACACAGTTAAAACACTTTTTACTTGAGTATAAATAGGCACAGGTCTTTTATATTTCTCTCCTTTCGATGTTTATATGACCTCTTTGGTAATCTCGTGTTTCCTTTTCCTCAGATCTCTTCAAATATTACAGGAAGAGTAAGAAAATCTTCATTGAGGAAATATTAGTGTAGTTGTTGGGAGTGACAGATAAAGTTACTTCCATGCACATTGAATAAGAGAAAAGGTTGGATAATGTTTAATTTGATATGAAATAATAATGGGTTTTCATGATCTACTGGTTTAACCTTTAAGAATTTTAGATTATTGTTAATTACTTCTTGCATGCACTGACTTCAGCCTTATTCTTCTTATATATACATGATTTGGAAGTGACTTGAGTTCGTAAAATTAATTTCTTCAAACTCGTGTGTAGGCGTGATAGCTTCGTCACTCATAGAGCCTTCTGTGATGCTCTAGCACAAGAGAGCTCAAGGCTTTCATCCACCCTAATTGGCAATACCAGCACTGCTTTCAATCTCTCTCAACCAAATTCTCAAATTGCAACACTTCACAACCAAAGCTACTCATCAACCGACCTCCTCCGATTAGGCGGCGGCGGCGGCGGCGGCAGCTCTCAGTTCGATCATCTCATCTCTCCATCAAACACCTCCACCTTCCCCAGCAATGTCTCAAACCAAGACTTCAATGACCATTCCTTGCTTCAAAGCAAGCCCTTCAATGGGTTAATGCAATTGCCAAACCTCCAACTTCAGAGCAACGCCACTCCTTCCTCCGCTTCCAATCTCTTCGGTCTAGATTTCTTCTTCAACGGCAGTACTAACGTCAGCAACCAGAACAGCCAGATTGTGATGCCGGCGCAGTTTAACGACTGTAGGTTCGCCGGAGATGTCCCGAAGTCTCTGAACATTGACACGTCGATGCACAATGGCTCAGTAATCAACCCGGCGCAGCAGATGTCAGCGACCCAATTGCTCCAGAGGGCTACTCAGATGAGTGCAGCAACCACCAGCAGCAAGAGTGCCATGGAGAATGACAGCCATCTGCAAGAGTTGATGTATTTGCTAGCAAATGGCAATTCTGGGATATATGGAAGGAGTAGTTGCACCAGCACTGGTGATCGCAGTGAACAAGACATGGCTGGGCTTGACGGGTTCGATCTAGGCTCATATGGTATGGATGGATTCAAGTTTCAAAATCGAAATATTCGTGGATCTGATCAACTAACTAGAGACTTTCTTGGGGTTGGTGGTGTGATGAGGAGGAGCATGGGAAATGGATTGTCTCAAAGAGAGCAACAGCATGGAATTGATATGAGCTGTTTGCAATTGGATCCAGATGTGAAGTCGAGTAGATCATTTGCTGGAGGTAATCTGCAATAAAATAGACAGGAAGTTGATCATGCAACTTAACTATTTAACTTGGTTTACTTTATCGATGGAGGAAGCAATTGTGGTTACTCTCAAGTTGTTGTTTAATTAGTATATTTAGTGTATTAATACCTGTATTTAATGCAGAGGGATACTATTATCGTTTCTTTTCTTTTACTATTTGGAACTATAGATAGATAAATTTCCTTGCATGTTTGGTTGTGGCATGAGGAAAATTTAGGATTGTGGTAAACTTAATTATTCCGGATAAAGGAAATTTCTCCGTCTAATTTTTTGTTAGATATTTGGTTAGAAAAAGATACATGAATGCTGGAATAAAAACATTGGTTTAGGATGATTGATTAAAAATTAATTAAATTAATTTTATTGCATTTTTCTAATTTAATATAAATAATTATCTCGTTTTTTAAGATTTACAATTATTATATTATCACATTATAATTATTTTATTTTAAAAAATAATTTAACTTAATTCACCAAGTTTACACAAATACTATCACAAATAAATATTTCATATCAAATGTATCAATATATTCTTATATTATAGTATAGTCATGTTACAATTCAACAATTTAAATTTTATATTATAATTCGATAATATATTTTTAATGTATTATTGGAGAGAACAAATTAGTTATTCACATTTTATGATAACTTAGTCGGATAACTCTGGACTTTTACCACAAAAAAGAAATCTTGGTCGAATATTTTAAAATTTTATCCTAGCTAGAAGGGAGAATAAAGATATTCGAATAAATCCCACTTATTTTATTTTGTTATTCTATTTATTTATCTCGTATTTGTCATAAATTTTTAAAGTAAAAAAGGAGATTTATCTTGTTTTTAACTGTACCAAAAGGGGGGTTACTCAAGCATGGTTATTGGTTTGCATGCATATGTTATCGGATTATCCAATTAAGAGCCTTTGCCCGAATCCGACATATTTACGTCTAGACCCCTAGAAAAAGTATAAATTAGCACAATGGTTTCCTCGTCTTAAGCCTATTCTAATGAGAATACTCCCATTAAATGGTTTCCTCCTGGTCGCTTATTGTAAATCCTTGTACTCTTCGTTGCATTACTTCTCCAATCTACGCACGAAATCCAAACCGAACCATCGCATTCTCACGGAAGCATCCAACATTGAGTTCCGAGATAAGCGAGATGAGGTCGACGCCTACTGCGATCTTCTGGAGTCTTGCATTCGATCGAAATCGCTTGCTGAAGGTAAGAAAATCCACCAGAGAATCCTTAGGAGCGATGCCCACATCACCAGTTCGCGTTTGCTGGAGAAGATTGCTCGCGTGTACGTCGCCTGTGGTGAGATCGGACTCGCCCGTGATGTGTTCGACAAAATTCTGCAGCCAACTACCTTTCTATGGAATGCCATGATCAGAGCTTATTCTTGGAATGGTCCATACGATCGGGCGATTGATCTATATCATAAGATGGTGGATTCGGGAGTCGAATCGAATAAATTTACGTTTCCATTCGTTCTTAAGGCGTGTTCCAGTTTAGTAGCTTTAGAGGAGGGAATTGAGATTCATAACCATGCGAGAAGACTCGGGCTGGACACTGATCTGTTCGTCTCCACAGCTTTGATAGATATGTATATGAAATGTCGATGTTTAGATGATTCATACAAACTATTCTGCGAAATGCCGACGAGGGATGTCGTCGCTTGGAACGCCATGATTGCTGGCTTTGCGCTTTATGGAATTTATGAGGACACAATCAATTTTGTTTTAGAAATGCAAAGAGAGGGCAAGACTCCGAATCCTTCAACTTTGGTGGCAATGCTGCCGGTTGTTGGACAACAAAAGTCTCTTAGACAAGGTAAAAGCATTCATGGGTTTTCTGTGAGGAGGTGCTTTGATGGCAAAGATGTTTTGCTGGGCACCGCTCTGTTGGATATGTATGCAAAATGTGACCATTTGAGTTATGCTTGCAGAATATTTGATGGAATGACTGTGAGGAATGAGGTGACTTGGAGTGCACTGATCGGAGGATATGTTCTCATCGACAAGATGGAAGAAGCCTTGGAGCTGTTCAATCAGATGATGCTCGAAGGATCCTCCACCGTGTCCCCAACCTCTGTAGCAAGTGTCCTTCGGGCATGTGCAAGATTAGGTGATCTGGTTAGAGGTCAAGAGATGCATACTTTTCTGGTTAAATCTGGGTTTCTCTCTGATATAACAGCTGCAAATTCTCTTCTTTCAATGTATGCTAAGGCTGGAAGTATTGATGATGCTGTTAAGTTTTTTGAAGAAATGGATGCAAAGGATACTGTCTCTTATAGTGCACTTATATCAGGGTGTGTGCAAAATGGGAATGCCGAAGAAGCTTTTTTTGTCTTCAGAAAGATGCAATTATCCAACACAGAGCCAGACGCTGCGACAATGGTAGGAGTTATACCAGCTTGTTCCCATTTGGCTGCCCTACAGCATGGGAAGTGCAGTCATGGTCATGTGATAGTTCGTGGGCTTACTTCAGATACATCAATATGCAACGCTCTGATTGACATGTATGCAAAGTGTGGGAGAATCGACCTTGCCAGAATAGTTTTCGATAAGATGATGAATAGGGACGTAGTGTCTTGGAATGCTGTGATTGCTGGGTATGGAATTCATGGACTGGGTAGTGAATCCATTTCAGTGTTTTCATCCATGGAGAGTGCAGGTGTTATTCCAGATGACATCACATTTATATGCCTTATATCCGCTTGCAGTCATTCAGGGCTTGTCAATGATGGAAAACACTGTTTTCACGTAATGACACGGATCTATGGTATCAAGCCAAGGATGGAGCACTATATATGCATGGTTGATCTTTTGGGACGCGGAGGTTTCCTGAATGAAGCCCATGATTTTATTTGCAATATGCCATTCAAGCCTGATGTTCGTGTATGGGGTGCCTTGCTTGGGGCCTGTCGAGTTCATAAGAACATTGAACTTGGAGAAGAAGTGTCAAAAATGATCCAAATGCTTGGACCCGAGGGTACCGGAAACTTTGTTCTCTTGTCAAATATATACAGTGCTGCTGGGAAGTTTGATGAAGCAGCACAAGTTAGAATAATGCAGAGGGTGAAGGGCTTTAAAAAGAGTCCAGGATGTAGCTGGATTGAGATTAAGGGTTCTCTCCATGCTTTTGTTGGTGGGGATAGATCACATCCACAATCATCAATTATTTATCATGAGTTAGAAAATCTGTTTGTTGATATCAGAAAATTGGGTTACCAGGCTGATACAAGTTTTGCTCTGCATGATGTGGAAAAAGAGGAGAAAGAACATGCTCTTCTTTACCATAGTGAGAAGTTAGCAATAGCATTTGGAGTTCTTAGTCTGAGAAATGATCAGACCATTTTTATTACCAAGAACCTTCGTGTTTGTGGAGACTGCCACACTGCCATAAAGTTCATAACCTTGGCTACAAGTAGATCTATCATTGTGCGAGATTCAAATAGGTTTCATCATTTCCAGAACGGGATATGCAGCTGTGGAGACTTTTGGTGATGATATGAGTTACGGTTCCAATAGCAAATAAAGACATTCGTCTCATTTAATTTTAATCAGCCTAGCAAGGTACGTTCATAGGGAACAGAAATTCTGTAGTTCTCAGTAAACAAATTTAACTCAAGATTGATGATTTATTTATTTTTCTTAATTGGAAAAACAGGAAAGATTTTCGCTGTTCCTGACTTCTTCCTTCTTGGACAAATATAATTGTAGAGAAGGTTGGTGAACAACTGATCTAGAACTCCCACATCTATTTTGATAAATATGATAATATTAAATATTATAAATATTGTTAAAATTCAAACCTGGATGAGAATAGAAGATCGCAGGGGCTTAATGTTACGCGTTCTGGTCATAGTTTTTTTTATTTTTTTCCTACAAAGAGATTAGGAAAAGAAAACAAAAAGCTCCTTTCTAATTGCTTTGTGTCCCTTCATTTATAGGCAAGGTAGCATATGATGTTCATTATCTTTTCGTAATCTAAAACCAGGCTACATTGTGTTACGTATATCTCCATTTTTTAACTTTTCTTGACCTCCTCTGTCTCATTATATCTGGTAGTTCAGAAATGATGAAGTTCAGTTTCTTGTAGGAAAAGCTGTCCCCACTCATGGTCGCAAAATAGCATCCAATGCTTGAATTATAGGGAATACAAAATCATCAGAAGAAACAGAAGGTTGATTTAGGATGACTCAAGATATGGGTAATGTTATGATACTGTTTCCTCTTCCTCTTGAAAATCAAGACCAACATATGAAGGTACTTGATTTAAGAGCGGAAATTTTGAATTCTTTTCAACTTCTCAATTGGGTTGATGCAGGTTGGTATGTGAAAGACCATTGACATCTACAGAAGATTTGAGCAATGAGGTGACAACACCTTCTTGTAGGCATAAACTTAAACCGGCTATCCACTATATAGCAGTTCTCTGGAGGAATATAACTCTTAAAGCAATTCTCATAAATTTGGTTAGCCGAAAGTCAACTTTACAAGAATTTTCAAGAGGATGAGATCGATTAAGTGGAAGAGCAGTATTTTGCAACTCTCGCGTGCATGTCGTGGAGTAACTACATGTGAGTTCTGCATGAGTGCAATTGAATGACATGTTGGAAGAAGCAGTTTTGAAGAAATAATGGATGTTGTTTGCTGATTTTACAAGTGATAGTTTTGCTCCAGGAATAAACTTACGTTTGTAATATAATCCCTCAGTTAGCAGATATCGTTAAAGAATTCATATGCTGTTTCTACCACCTGTCTTATAATTTGTCATCAAGAATTGCGTGACCTTGTCCTTTTTCTTCTTTTTCTGCAGATTCATGTACACCTGCTGGATGAGTTTTCTGACACTCCTGTAATTAATTGGCATGCGTCGATGAGTTTTCTGACACTCCTGCTGTAGCTAAAATAGTTCATCTACTGGAATGGGTGCAGGATATATTGTAAGGGAACTTTTTGGCGTTGGACGTGTTCTTCTGCCAAGCTCTTGAATTTGGAGAGTTAATTTTGTAGAGCTCCGGATTGGCTTCGCACGCAGGTCGAGTTTGTTGGGAGGTCGACATCACCAGTTTCCTTTCAAATTACTAGGCTAGCTTGCTAACGGAGACGACCTTCGTGCTAGTAACACGCAGCCTAAACTCCATTTGAGGTGTCATCTCTCCGCTTGAAATGAAAATCTCACAACTTGGAACTGAACAAATCGAACATCACGAGCATTAAATCAAATCATGCAGAAATATCCGATTCGTGCGATACTGGATCATGCAGCCATGGTCCAGAATCCAGGCCCTGATTAAATCACAACCGGCGAAGTAGAATCAAATGAGGCGACAGCCCCAGCACAAAATGAAATCAAGAAGCTCGAATAAAGTGGGATTCCCTGGCCCCAAGATCTAAGGTCTCCCCAGAAACATCGCAATAACAAAAATTAACGTGTCAGCATAATTATCTGCAAACAAGTCAGCAGCACAAAAATAAAACAAACGTACAATCCCCCCGAACATGGGGAAAAAGCAAGCAATCCGCAGGAAGTACCCAGCGTAGAACCGTCAAAAGAGGATCTCGTGACAACTGCAGTGGGGTCTCTATTGGGGAACTCTCAACAATAAAACATGACCCTCTTGACGTTTTCCTTCAAAGCAGGCAGGGGCCTAACAGCAACATTTCCTTGGGCCCTAGTACTGCGTGGGCCCGAAGAGGGGGCCCCCCTCCCAGCTGCTGGACCACTGACCATTGATCCACTGTCTGAGTTGTCCGGCTCCATGTAGAACCGAGCACGGAACGCAGCCAGATGAGCGTAGTATGCAGGAGGCACTGCAATCGAGAACCCATGAGTGGGAATATCAGAGCATATCCAAGCATGTTAGAAAAGTTAATTAAAGCCAGCAAATGTCAAAAGGATAGAAGAGACTCACCAATTGACACGGAGCGAGTGCATCGTGCATAGCTGCAAAATAGAATCCGATGTTACATAAAAGAACCACTTGATCAGTAATTATAGGAAAAACGATAAGAAAAGTGAGACAATACGTGTAGCACAGGTTGTTAGTAAGGGACTGCAGAGCATCAGCAGTGAATTTATTTTCATCCCACAAGACGTGGTAGTGAGCAGGACGGCTTGTACCCTGAAAGGTTCAAAGTTTCAATGGCAATTAGCAAACTAAATTAAGCAAGCAAAGGAAGCAATATAGAATTATTGGCAACGATGTCAATACTTGAATGCCTGCATGACTACAGAGATAGAAATCAAATTCGGTCGGATGACAAATCTTGGAATCAACCACTGTGCCTGAGATTAAAACCAACAGCAAAGTTACAATAAAAAACTGCAAGGATGAAAGAATAAACCAATGTCTAAATATCTAACCAGGCAGTATATTTCCACTCCTATCAACACTCCGCTGATCGTTATGGTTGTTAGCAAACAGACGTGTGTGATGTCGCTTCTGGACCACCACAAAAGTTACAGGTGGCTGATAATTAGGCTCTAACGAGGCACAAGCCTAATTCAGAGGGAAAAAGGGCAGTTAGTATTTTAGCTAGAAAAGGAAGGATTTGACAGGAAATTCAAAATTAGTATTACCTTACGGATGGCATCAAGTTCATACAATAACACTTGATAAAACTGGCCCTCGCTTACACCATCTCTGAATCAGAGGGTATCATCAAAATCTTTGTAGTACTATCAAGATGAATACGATAGTAAAGAATGATACCTGTAAAATATAATGCGCTGAGGTTTCTGCCCAGTTGCTCTTTTGAAAGAAATGAGAAGCTCCCTGCCAGATTTAATGCCATCATATAGAGGTATCCCATTAAAGTTAATGTTTCGAAAGCAATAACAATATTCACATTCAGAAATGTTGTCCACAGAAATCAGAAACATACTTAATCATGCCACCAGTGACAGTTCCTCGCTGGGGATCATGCCAGACTTTAAAAAGATCCTGAATCAGCTCTTGGCGATGGGCTTGTGCACTGACCAATCCAGCATACTTTGTGACCTCTGGCCAATCTTGAGAAGCAACCACCTGCAGAACATTGTGATCCAAATGAGAGTGAAGGCTTTTTACTTAATTTTCTTCAAGGGTAGAATTTTAGCATTATCCTCCAAGTTGGTCTTACAGCTGCAATTGAAGGACTCAAGTCCTCTCCAGGATGAGGATGAGTTACATCAGCACCAAATATAATTGTTGGTCTGTCACTAACCAAAGGTATCCTCCTTGTCAAGGCATCCATCAGTACTGTATTTCTTCCCCCAACCTATACACATTAAGGCACTATAATGCTATAACCTTCTAGAGAAGGAAAGTATGTGAGTGTGTGTGTTTGGGGGGGTGGAGGGGAGAGACCTACCTTGACATTAATCTTAAGTGCAACATTTGCAAGATACTGCTTGCTCATCTTAAACACATGCTTTGTCAAACAACATTGTGAGACTAATCCAAGATCCGTCTCACAAATTCTTTTCAGATCCCCTGAAAGAAGAAAAGAAAAATGGTAAACTGAAATATCATGATACATATGAAGCAAGAGTGGAACAAAAATTCAAGCAATCTCATAGAAAACACACCATATAGAGAACCATTGTTATCAGGCAGTATTACAATCAGCAAATCAAGTTCTTTGCCCTGTGGTTTAAGTACGTTCATGGCATCATGGTAGCGTGCTTTGAGTGCTCTCTCGACATGTTCAGGTCGAGCAGTTAATGGAGGAAGGACAGGATCTAAAGCAAAGTCCTAAACAAAGAAAAACCAATATAAGAACAAAAAAATACATACAGTAGGACCCATCTAAAGTGTGTAAAGTTAAACATACCATTCCTGAAACTTGGCACATCACAGCCAGCTCATGACAGAATCCCCTCGCAGCACTATCTTGGACGCTTCGCGAAAAATTAATGCATGTCCAGTTACTCACCCTTCCACCATTGACCATTTTCTGCATAACAAAAAGAGACAATAGAAAATGAAAAACATAAAGAAACACAAACATGCAATGTAGGAATTCTTTGTTAGAAGAATATTAGATGAAAGATCCTTTAAAATATACAATAGAAACAAAATTAATGAAATAAGCAAGCAAAAATTTAAACAGAGTTTTATCCGCAAAGGAAATCAAAATTTTAATTGGACAATTTGTACATCAAAAAAAGTTTGGTAGTCTAATCAGCAAGCATAAATAGAAGCAAACTATTTTCAGGCTTGCATAGTTAAGGAGATACATGCTTAACTAAAATTACTAGAGTAGAGAAAAGATAGAGCAATTAGATGAACTGATAGATGCAATTAGATTCATATAAAACTCAACATCAAACTTTCAAGTCTCAAAATAGACATCATCCTCAAATCATACCTTATTCATCATGTTCCACTGGCCAACTCTTGGCAAGCAATCCTTCTCCCTACCAGTATCATGGTATTTAAGCTAAAGAATAAACCAGAAGGAAACCCAATCATCAGAACTGTCTATGTAATAAAATAAAAAAATGCTATAAAGATTTTACGACAGAAAGAAGAGAGACCCACCCATGGTGCAGGCAAAATTCGAGCCTCTACTGAAGCAAGTCTCTCATCAATTCTTATGCCAAACTCCTGTGCATAAGGGTCTTCATAGTATGCATTGTGATGAACAGTCTGATCACAGAGAAGACATCCAATCAACAACAATTCAAAGAAAATCTTTCAGTAACAGCAATGACAATAAGAATCATTACAACAGGAAAACCAAAATCCTGCGGAAACATATGGATGATAAATTGATATAATAATCAAATTCTGGTAAACATTTAAATGTTCTAACTATGAATTGTGACATAAAGAATTGTGCTGATAAGTGAAAGTCATGAAATAATTCACACAAACTTATGATGCAACAGCCCCCAAGTCCTCATTGCACACATAAACAACTTCATGGTATTGGCCTTTATTTCTCTCTCCCCCTCCCTCACTTTCGACAGGGTGCAGAAACACCCGTAAATCTTATGTCTGGACCTTGCTAAGACAAGCACAGAATACACAATATCTCCCTGCACTTAAGTCTTTGTTTATCAATACTATTGCTAATGACTCAAGAAGGCAAACAAAATAATCACCTGCAAAATGTCAAGTTCCCGCTCTTGGGGACGTTGACATGTCACCTTTAGAAGAGCAGTAATCTGTTTCTCATTCAACCTCTTTGAGTACCTTTGACCTTCAACTATCTTACAAACCTGAAAGTTGACCATTGGTTTAACAAAAAGAAAATTAAGCAATTTGATAGGAAAAGCCAGGATGATCATATCAACTCAAAATATTTGTGTATAAACAAGTACAAAATGAGCTAAAATCATATGTTTGTTTGTTGAAAATAAACAATGTAACAGTTGATCTACATCAGACCTCCATGGGAAGATAATTTGGTCTCTGCTGATTACCAACTTGCAAGCAAGGTAAAGTGGTATGTTGAATATTAAAACCATAGGTCTCCTGAAAATATTGGACGACAGACTTCATTGTACCACGGTCATCCACGGGGAACCTGATAATCCATGTATTCCAATAAGAATTTAGGTTAATAGAATAAATCATAACAGCAGTCTGTACATTGAAGCAAAGAGGAAATGAACAGGATGGTCAAAAACTCAAAATGAAAGAAGATCTCCTATTGTAAAAAAAGAAAACTTCCATACGTCAACTCCCTAGTGGCCTGTGATGTTAGACCAGATATACGATATTTTCTACGCATATTGCCTCTATGAGTAACCTCAACCTTCACA
Organism: Typha angustifolia; assembly: GCF_048772165.1. Classification (NCBI taxonomy): domain Eukaryota; kingdom Viridiplantae; phylum Streptophyta; class Magnoliopsida; order Poales; family Typhaceae; genus Typha; species Typha angustifolia. Next base: position 16,166,000 of record NC_133245.1, on the reverse strand, counting down.
CCTCTTAAGGCCTTCTTGATCTACAAAATAACAGAGGCTCATGAGAACAACTGAAATAAGGTGCCATAATTAGTAACACATTCTACTAAAGTTTCCAATACAGCTAATAATTTCTTTCAGAAAATAAACAACTGAAATCTAAGCAGAATAACAAACAAAAGGACACCTTCACACGATCAGCATCAGATAATGGTCTAGCTGAGATATCTTTATTCAGGAGTTGTGCTACAAAGTCTATTACTGGCAAAGGTTCAATGAAAGCAGTCGAGGACATATCTGCAGAAAAAACATTTCATGATCTAAAAATACCTAATTTGGATATAAAAGTTTATAAAGCAATTCTCTATTTCAATGAAATTAATAACATAATATAAAAGTGAGTAGTTGGTCAAACCAATGTTTAGCGACAGTCCCATCTGAGTAGGGCGTATACTCTGGTAGAAGCCACGCCAACTTTCCAACCCCTCACCAAGTTGCTGACGTCTTCCTAAATTAGGTGAATAAAAAGATCTGCCAACTGGTGAATATCTGCAACCATAAAATGTAGAATGCATTGGCATTTCGAATAATAAAAAGAAAATAAAGCATATTAACTACACAACAATAACCTCGCAGTAGGCAATTCACGTAGAACAATATCAAGTACTTGGAGGGCTTCTTGGGGTGCATCAGCCTGCCTACCAGCTAGAAACATGGCTAAATGATGAAGATCAGCACGAGCTGCAAACTTGATCACCACTTTGAACAGCCTTTCTCGCCTTCAAGACAATGCAAAAATCAGAAATCACAATGTTCAGTATAGATTGAATACAAGTAGAGTTTCAGCAAAATACCTCTGGCCACCTAAACCATCTTCCTCATCATATAGTGTAATTTCAAAATTCTTTGAGGAGAATGGCAGTGGTCCAGCAGTATAAAGGCTCTTCCTGCCATCATAAGCTGGAAGGCGACTACCTAGATGAGACTCTCTATATAAAGTTACTAGCTCTGCCATGACAGCACGATTGACACCACGGGAGGTAACTTCTGGTGTAATAGATACCTGATTAAATGAAATTAACAATAAGGTAGCAATGAGAAACCTGATTATTATTTTCAGAAATTTCATATATAGGTTACCAAACTAATTAATGTAAGGGAGGAGAGACATACATCATACTGGTGCAGGTCTTTATCAGGCAACTCTGCAAAGAAATGGTTAGCCTTCACAATGCACTTATCTCCAAAACTACCTTTGCCCGGGCGCAGCGGAAATCTCAACGATTTGCTAGAGGATCCCACTGGTTGAATTGCCTGGCTAGTGGAACCCTGGCCCTGGATAGCAAGATGCTGAACCTGCTGTTCCAGTTGAGCATAGACCACCTCTGCAGACTGTGAGGAGCTGGGTTCTGATGGGAATGGTGTTGTCTGAGTGGCTTGGCGATAAACCTGGGTTGCTTGGTGCAGCTCGGGAGCTGTCCTTGATGGACCAGCAGCGACGGAATCCCCACGTCCACCCACCATGCCACTACCACCCCTGCGGCCACCGTAATACTGCTGCTGAGGCACTCCACCTCGTGGCTGAGGACCACCACGACCCTGGTACTCGGAAGATGGGCCACTACGACTCTGGTATTGTCCACCCCGACTTTGGTACTGTCCACCACCACGGCCTCCTTGCTGGGAGCTCTGAGCGTTGGTTGGAGCCCAACCACGTCCTCGTCCCCCACCATGTTGCTGCGACATTGGAGCCCTCTCGGGGTGTTGTGGCATGCCATGTCCAGCAAAGCTACTAGCCTCAGCAGGCCCAGAACAATCTGGGCCACCAGGAAATCCAGTTCTTTTCTTCCTCACCATAGGCACAGCTGCAGGATAATGGAAGGGATAACAGCCGTCAATCATTAAAAGCAGGCAGTGATTGTTTGATAGTATATGAATAGGCCAGATCACATAGAAAGCAATAGTTTAATGATTTGATCCTGGAAAGAATGGGACAGGGACACAGGATCTAGAGGAATAGCATCTAGATGGCCGCCCAAAATGAATAGATTTTGCAAAAGAATGATCGAGTCAAGTTTATCATCCATGTACAAGCAAGCAGCAGAACTTTTATTGCCAAATGATAGCAAATTAGAGAAATCTCTGGCCACAAATAACAATCAAAACTGGTAAACAACTGATGTCAACATAAAAATGCTTTGGTTAATAAACAAGAACAGTAAACAAACAGGCTAAATATGTCTTTGTTGAAGGAACAATATTTAGTAATTATTGCTTCCATTAAAGTTGAAAGGTGAAACAGTTTATACAGGTGTAAGTCCATGCAACCTTAAGTTTCCAATATGGCCTTTCATGCACAAAAAACAATGTATCAATAATATAGTCAGGTTAAGACACTCAAACATCATCTATGTGGTCTGTCACCTACAGTTCTGGGTCCTACACTCTCATTAGGCAAGACGCAATTACCATAATAAAAAATCCAGATGACAGTAAAAGCTTGTCAAATAAGTATTGATGGACCATGCAAAGCATGATATGAAGCCCATTTTCTGACAAATTGAAAAACATCTACGTTCACAACCCGAACTCCACAGGTTCTAAAAATAAAATATAAGTCATGACTTCATAACAGACAGCATGAACCACCAAAGTATAGAATGACCAAAATCGATATTAACTTACACGGCTCGAGTTTTACAGGCTTTAGTAATAGAATATTAGTCATGATTTCAAAAGAGATAGCATAAACCACCATAAATATCACAACCAAATGCAAACATGGAGAAGGAAGCCACAGATACTACCAGAAAATAAGGAAAAATCTTGCCAATATAAATCCAGATGAAACATGAGATAAATCTTTGGATAAAGCAACGAAAATACACTAATATACACATTAGATTGTTGGAACAGATTGCCATTGGAACTCCACCTATGGAATAATATTGGAAACATATTTTACACACTGCATAAGAGATATTTCCCTACATGCAAGTAGCTGTAGCATCCTTCATTTGTCTTATAGCGAGCAAAAGGAAGGCAATATACTGCTTCATCACAGTTACATAATCATCAACTAATCTAAAACTACCTGGAAAAGGTAGGAGATATGCACACTTAGAAGGAATTACAACCGCTGAATTATGATAGATTCCATTAGGTTAACTATCTGCTAAATGTGAAATAATCACTACTACTCAATAAAGGGGTATGCCAAATGAGAAACCGTGATGCAATGGCGAAGGTAAAATTTCATGTATATGTATGTAAAGTGTATATAGCATGCCAATACTGCTAAAGACAAACATCTAGTTTACACTTCGGGAATATAATTGTAACAAAACATAACTGTCTAGATACTAAGGAGCTCTAAAAGCCTCGTTGGCATTGGGAATTTACAATGTGACATTAATAATAACCTGCATTCATCAACAGTAGGATAATTTTTGCAGGAATTTAAACTATTGTGATCAACATTGTGCAATGTAGAAGCACATGAACAGCATCAAGCAAGAGAAGGAATAACTTGCAGGTCAAATTTAGAAACGTAGATGGCAGTAGACGAGCTTGCAAGCAAAAGCCTTCCTAAAGCCCCAAATAAACTGAACAAGAAGGAAAGGTAATATTCCACATTCGATCGTCACATAAGCAACCAGAACAAGATAAGATCTTCTAATGCATACAAAATAAATAAAAGTAACAAAGAAGGAAGAGATCGGCACCCTTTGCGCTAGATCTAAACACATCTAAGCAAAAAAAAAAAAAAGGGAAAGCAAAAAATAAATAACTAAATCTCCATCAGACGCACTTCCTCAAAACATCAAGCAGCAAGATCGCACTCATCGACGGACAGAAACCCTAGATTTTGTTCAAACAATTTAAAATATCCACCTAAAATGTAGATCGAATCCAAGGGATGTACATTCCTTCCGACAAATCAGCTCGTCAGATAAACTTGGGACAAAAGCAAAGAAATCCCGAGAGAGAGATGAGAACCAAGGAAATGATGAAGAACTGCAATCTAAACACAACAAATGATATAAATAAATGATGAAGAGGGCTCTGAAATGTTCATTACCGTGATCAAAATCCGGAAATGGAGATCAGCGAGCGATTCTATTCACTAGAAAACCTCTATTTCTCTATTTCTCTCTCTTTATCTCTCTTCTACAAGAGGAAGAGTAGAGTACGGATCACTAACATGCCAAAGAAATAAGGCTCGACGGCGTCCAACTCGCTGCTTTAGAGTATGGTGGGGGCTTCGAAAAAGACAGTGTGATCGACTCACCGCCGGCCCGACTCGGACGAGTCCTAGGCTCAACTCGGAGCTGGGTCCTACTTTATTATTGCCATTTTTAATTATTGCGGTCGACCATAATTGGTCACGCTCGTTCTCGATACGCGCGAATCTGACTGATAGCGATCTGCTACAATTTATCTCGTAAATTACTCGCTTCGAGCCAAGCTAAGAATTGGACGTGGCTCGCAGTTAGTGCCATTGTAATGAAGCCTCTTACAACCGCTTCTGTTGTTAGCTAACGACGAGATTACGTTTATTAATTGGACGTTTCGGTCCAAGGTTTTACTTTTACTATTTAAGGCGGATAAATGAAATGGGCAATTTTTTTAATTTAGACGTGCTGGTTGCATGGGACCCACATCTCGTGCATCTAAAGAGCTTACTGAAGAAATCAGTCAATCTATCACTAACGAAAGACGGTGCGGTGGAATCATCTACCCGTATATTCTAGTGCACATACTAATATTTTTTGTTTGTTTCACCAAAAAAAAAAAAAAAGGAAATTACATTATGTGTGTTTAACTTTGTGGCTTATAATTTAAATTATCATAATAAAAAGGATTAAATTGCCAAAAGTTGTGTTGAGGATATGGACGGCTGCGATTGTTCTGAAGGGCCTGTGAGTGACCACTGAAGGATACGTCACTTGTAGGGTCGGCGATAGCAGCTGATCGATCCGACGGTGCAGGTAGAAAAGAACAAAGCTCCGCTGTCAGGTGGGCCCCACAACCACCGCCTCCAGTCTCCGCCTCGAGCAGCTCTCCTCGACGAATCTCATAAACTATACTATGCGAGCAATTAGCTCTGCGGTAAATGATCCTCGAGAGAGGCCCAGGAACAGCTTATCTGTTCACCACCCCTCCTCCTCCCCCCATACAAACGTATATGCGGACACACTTATACGGCAGTTTAGAGAAGGTCGAACTGAGAGGGGGTGAGGAACAGGTGGGGCCCACTAACGCGTGTCAGCCATAGATATGACCGTTCCTTCTGATAGCTGTCTCGGAAAAAATAATACGTGGACCAAGACACAGTTGCAACCCTCGTGATATGATAATGGATTAATAATTTTTCATGAAACGCCGCTTGCAAAGCGATCCGACGCTCGAAACGTGTCCTATAAAATACACGCCGATCCCTTTCCTAAACCCTGCACTTGGCAAAACTACACCTCATCCCTTAAGATTCGGGGCCCATGTGATAGAGTTTTGAGCACGTAATATAACTATAACTCGTGGACTACTTTACCCTTGACCAACTCCATTACCTAATGAATGGCTGCCTCATCGTCTCCAAGTTGGCTGCCACTATGAGACGGCCAACCAAGCTGACCTGGACTCGGTGGGTGGAATTAGCACTTGTGAAATAAACCAATCTAAGTGGCCACAAGAGCCTTCTACGATCTCCTTTTGTAATACCATAATGACCTTACCATTAGGTTACTAATAGCAAAACACAGCCATGGTGTACTATGGCAGTGGGACGACTCAGTGGCCGTAGGATAAAGATCAGACGGCTGTCAACAGCCAGTAACAAGGACATGTAAGCACACAGAGAGAGAGAGAGAGAGAGAGAGAGAGAGAGAGAGAGAGAGAGGCATACCTTGGTGAGAGTGTCCATTTTCCAAGACAAAGACCATGATAAAGGAGCAGCAGCAGATCAGCACACTAGAGAGAGAGAGAGAGAGAGAGAGAGAGTGAAGAGGAGGAGGAGGAGGAGGTCGGAAGTGCTTTACTAGGTGAGAGAGAAGAAATCAGGGGATGCTGAGATGAGGAGGGAGGTGCTCTTATAGATAAGTTTTGAGGTAGGGTGGCATTGGTGGGTCCTATGGAATATTTATATATTGTGGCAAAGCACCAAATTATTGTTGTTGGTAATGGTAAATACTACTGTAGCGAACTGTAGAGAGAAGTGGAGACTTGTCTTCAAGCAGTTATACTGCCTACATTGTCTTAGCTGAAACTAGCAGAAGATTGTTGCAATTATATACAATATAAGAAGAGAAGCAGAAGAGTTTTTCTTTTTTAATGATCATGAAAGGACATTGAGATGGTCAATAATTGATGTCTATAATAACCTTGAAGCACGTGCTAGCTTATCCAATCTTTCAGTGCATGTATTGCTTACTAATAGTCTCTTTTATTATTTGGACGAATGATTTGACTTTTAGTCACATCATGGGTAGCATATAATGTTTATAAATGCTTCTGTTTGTGCTGTGATGCTGATTAGCCTATGGTCATGGCTACTGGTTTCAAGTGATTATACTCATTAAGTAATCTCTTGAGTATACCATCAGAGAGTACATTCCTTGATCCTCGTTTAGGTTATTCACGTGTCCGTAGTAATTTATTAGTGCGTTGCTTTTGAGTTACATAGTGCAAAGACTAACGGATTGGTTGGTAAACAGTAGAGCATCCATCCGTTGACAAAGCAACGATATCATTTGTTTCGATGGAGAGGGTAGTAGTACGTTCAGCGAGATATTTCGCTAGCCCAGGTGATGAAGAGCCGAACCTTCCGCTATCTGATGCTTTGCAAGGTTATATATTAGAAGAGAAAAACTAAGGTGGCATAGAAAATATTCCATATATAAATAAACACTAATTACTTCTTCTTTTTTAAATTATATTATTTTTTTGGTCAAATTTTATATAAGATAAGTTACCTTACAAATTATGTATAGATGCTTATATAAATGATAATGACCAAAATATCCTCTTTTACGCCTAATCCATTTTCACTTTCTTTCTTTGTTCAAGTACTGTTGCCTCTTCCAAATTGCTCGATTTTGTGGTCGCACAATTAGTTTTAGCCTAAAATACTTATGATCTATTAAAAATGACTAATAAAAATAAAAAATAATTACACTTAGCCTATCCAAGAAAACTTTTTTAGTACTGCAGTTCATAAGTATATAAGTATACTGAGAATATTCCCTATAAAATGTCCCAATTTGGCTAGTCTGCGACAGACTGCGGACCCAAAGCCCAGTCAATCATGGGCTGGGACCTGGGTGCATTGTATCTGGCATGGATCTAATGCCCACGTGCTCTTGTCAAGCAACTCTGCTATTGGGCATTGGCCATCGCATTAGCATCAACCTCTTAATTGGTATCAAATTAAAGTACTAAACTACTCATTCCAATTTCGTACGGTTTAGGCTAAGGCGCCGCCATCGTCATGGGTTGGAGAGAGAGGAAGTGGCGGTTATGGGCGGAGGAGAGAGAGAAGATAAGAAAAAAAACGCGCGTCGTGGCCGTTAGAGGAAGAGGGAGAAGTGGGAGGCGCAGCAATCGGGGGGTCGTTACGAAGAGCTCATGGATGCGCCATTAGCCACAGCCGCGATCCACCGTCCACCTGTGTACACACTTAGTACGAGCCGGTGGATCGTCGCCACGTACACCCATGCGTTAGAGGTCTGTAAAACGGCGGTTGCCGGTTTATGTAAACTGGGGCCTCCTTTGGGATTCTCTCTGTTTTGAGAGAGAGAGAGAGAGAGACTGTTGAATACTGTTAGTAAACATTCGGAGCAATCTTGTGTGAGTAAGTATCTCTTTCTAACACATGTTTGTCTTGTCTTCTTGTTCCCTCTCTCTTTCTCCCACCGTGCTTTAAATCGTACTCTTTTAGTTACTCTTGACTCTGTTCAGTTCTGCATTGAAGTAGATTTTCACTGCTATTGCGGTAATAGTTGCCATGCTCTGTTTTGATGCTAAGCTTCGCTTTTGCTTGGTATTCGGTATTGGTTTTACGCTGATGGTAGAGTACAGCAGCCTGAAGTTTGGAATAGTAAGCCTAGATTCTGCATCCCTGTAGCAATAATTGGCAAATTAGAGTTTATATTCAGTTGATTCGATTCTTTGTGCAGGTTCAATACTCGATCCATGGCGTTAAGCTTTCACTCCACTTGGGATCCCTTGTGCCATCTAAACGCAGAGATAGACCCCCTCCACGAACACCAGTCGGAAGTAGCCGATGCACTCGCCGGCTTCTTCTCCGACCCATTTGACTCTTCTAACCTCTTAATTGACTCATTATTTGAGTCACAACCAGACACGACCTCCACCCTCAACCACTCTTCTCTCTCGGCCCCTTCCATGCTATCCCTACCACACAGCTCACATCAGCCCTGCCAAGACTTCGACGTCTACCGATGCCCGAAGTGTCCTAGGAGCTGCGGCGATCTTTACAACCCTTGTGATCTCATGTTTGAGGCCAATTCATACGCCGGCCCGGTCACCGGGACTACCCCGGAGTTATTGCCCGAGTTTGTAGCTTCACAGCCGGGGAAGAAGGCGAACGGCGGGTGCTTGTCGGCGCAGAGCGTGGCGGCGAGGGAGAGGAGGAAGAGGATTAGCGAGAAGACTCAAGAGCTTGGAAAGCTCATTCCAGGAGGGAATAAGATGAACACTGCTGAGATGTTCCAGGCCGCGTTCAAGTATGTCAAGTTCTTGCAAGCCCAGGTTGGGATCCTTGGGCTCATGGGCTCTAATGTTCAGGTATATATAATATATTTTTGAGTGTTAAGTTATATTAAGGAGTCAAAAACTAGTTGTGAGATGCATGGCGTACTTTTGTCTTATGGGCAGGAAAACAAGGCTGCGTATCACGGGGAGGAACAGCTTCAATTGCTACTCGGATCTACCAACGTGCAGGAGAAGTTGTATGGCGAAGGGAAGTGTTTGGTCCCGAAGGAACTGGTTGAGACATCGGCGAAGGACCAGGATGTCAAATCCAATCCCTTGATCTCTAGAGATCTCGATCGGTTCATCGAGTCAGTTAGCCTATGATTGTTGCTGTGATAAATGAGTTTTTCCTCGTGTAGTTGTGTAATCCATCTAGATTAGATAGTTATTTATTTTTATTTTCCTCTCCGTTTTTATGCATATGTGTGTAATTACATGTTAACCCTCATTGAATCTCTGGGATGTACTCTCAGATGTTAGAATCCTTATCAATTACCACATTTTTATTCACTCCAAAAAGCTATTTTTTTATTCGTTAATTTCATTTTATGAAAGTTTTTACTTTTAATATTGAATTAAGAAAGTTATTTTCTTACTTATAAAAAACATATTTACTTATTTTTTTATATTAAAAAAAATCGCTTCACTAAAATATGGAGGTAGCCATACTTGAACACGTTACTTAATCCCACCGAAAACAATTAGACGACGGAAGGTTCTCGACGTCCGCTCTCTTCAATATCTACGTGGCGCTCTATTCGCCGTTGATCTCCTCAAGATGTTTGCTAGGGTTTCCTTATCGCTTCTCCCCTCTCCCTACATATACTCGCTATTGCAGCCCAAGTCTACATCTCTTTCGTTGTCCTTCCGCCAAACCCATCCTAAGAGGTATTGGTTCCTACCCTTTCTCCACTAGAACTAGGGTTTGTTCCTCCACTTCCAGGCTTTGTTAGGGTTTTCTTGCGTCGTAGAACTGATTACAAGCGGATCTTCTCGTAGCCGCCTCGTATGAGTCGACGCTAAACTCATCTCTTCTCCATCGTCTGCTTCTAATCATCTCTTTTTGGCCATTGCGGCCATTAGCAGATCTGGAGATATTTATACCTTTATTTTTTTTCGTCGTGTTTTGTTTTGGTCGTCTCGTAGGGCGTTAGGAAGTGAAATAGTAGTTGGTTAAACAAGAGGGAATTGAGGGAGGTGATGATCCTTTCCCCACATGATCGACTATGATCACACTGTGCGCTTTTGTTTTTCTCTTCTTCTTTGAAGCAGGAGGAACCAAGCCAGTAATTCTGATCCTTTTTCCCTTATTCCATCGTTAGATCAGCAATATTTTTTGGTCGATTTTTAAGTTATTTTTGTCAACTCAGAGGAGATGATGATCCTTTCCCCAGATGATCGAAGATGAACATAATGTGCGCTTTTTGTATTTCTCTTCGGAGAAACCAAGCCAGGATTCTGATCCTCTTACTATGTCCTAAAATCTTTTGGTTTTTAATTGCTTTTTGTTTTTTTGGAAATAAAGCTGCAGTAGTTGATTGGTTCCATGGATGGATATGATGATCCTTTCCCCACATTATCGACCATGATTATAATGTGCGCTATTTGTCGTCCTCTTCGTTGAAGAGGAGATCAAGCCAGGTTTCTGATCCGTCATGAAAAATCAACTAGTATATATATATATATATAATGTGGAATCTTTGGATTCTTATAGATAGGGAAATTTTATCGTTCGTCATTTTATGGCAAAGCACTATTATACTCAGATTTGAAGATCTGAAGTGCGTTGGTTGTTTGCAAATAAGGAAGTTTGCAATAGTAAATCACGAAATGGAACTCTTAAAGAAGTTTGCAGTATTAATTCACGAAATGATACTTTGTAATTTTTTAAACAGAGTTGAACTTTATTTATCTATTTTGGAAGAACCTCTTATCTACTAACCTTGTCTTGTTGGACAAATTTGAGCAGGATAATTATACGGGAGATTGGATTGAAGTAGAATTATTCAGAATGTAACTCTTACGCAACATTGTTACTAATCTAAGATTTTGAGTTTGTGCATTTGTTGTAACAAGCACATCATCGCATCCTGTATTAAATTGTGGAGATCGAGAGATATAGTTGATCTAAAGTAATCTTTGAAAGAGAAACTTAATTTGAAATGGTAAGTTGATTTGAGTGTTATACTTTCAGCAGTATATATATATATATATATAACTTTTTACTATTAATATGGTGGTATTGAGGTTAGAGAAATAAGAATGATTGTATTAGAATAAATAAAAAGTCAATTATTTCAAGTGTCCGGTGGCTTAGAGTTCAGTAACTATACTTGGCTGAGACTGCAACTCTGAAACAAAACTACTTCCCTTTCTACTTTTTCGCCATTCTGTTTTGATGAACCACAAAAATTTAAACGAATTCTTTTGCCATTTTGTTAAGCCCCGACTTAAATTGGTTTCTGTAATTATGGAGTCATGAGATTCGAGGTAGGACTTCGGGCAGTTGTTCACTATTTTGCGAAGTTCTTTGGATTGATTTCATTGGACAATTAAATTAATTTCATATCTCAGAATAACACATTCATTTCTAAATAAATTCATTTGCGTCAAGTCTTTTAAATCTTAAAACTCATAGAGTTCATTTCCAGATGAAATTAGCTGAATACCACTTACAATTAGATTCAACCGTACACTATCGTTTTAGATGATTTATAGTTATCAGGTGAAACCGCAATGAAGTATGTGACCGACTTAACAGGAAAATATATATGCAGGCTAACAAAATTCTTCGAAAGCTTATAAAAAGGTTATTCGATCTGCGAGATGCTTATAATTCAGCAATGAAATTTCTATAATAATGCAAGCAACGAGAAAATTTATTAAGAGCTTTCTAATATGAATAATTGATCTCAAATGTACAAGCTTTAGCCTACATCCCTGACAAAATTCATGTCTTATTTCCTGAAGGAGCCAACTCAGCTCAATTCAGCGACACATGAAACTAGAAAAATAAAATAAAATACGAAGTTGTAATTCAGGTCAGACATTACTGTCTAGAGCCCCCTTGAGAAGATGCAGCCCCTCCAGAGAAATGCTTCTTCGAACTCGCGATGTAGGAATTTCGATTCGAGGCGGTGGATCGGACGAGAAACAAACTACCACGACGGTCAAGTTATCGCAGGTGTTTCGCTTAAGCGCCTCCTGAACTAGCGCTCTCGAACACCTCTCAGGATCATTGTGGTTCATGAGCTCCTTCCTAACCATCGTCACCGCACATTGACTGCTCATCACATCCCAAAGGCCGTCACAGCCAATGACGAGAAACTCAGCCTCCTCAGTGAGTAAAGTCTCATGCAAGTCGGGTTCACTGCTCAAAGGAGAGAGACAACCTTTTGTGCCCTTCAAATGCCAATCGCCGAGAGCTCTCGATACTGATAGCTGACCATTCAGATAACCGTCGTAGACGAAACCACCTAGCTTCTCAATTCTAAGCTTTTCACCCTTGCAGTTGGGTTTATGGTCCCTGGAGAGTTCAATGGCTCGACCACGCTTCCCTAAGACAGCTCGGCAGTCGCCTGCGTTGGCGATTAGCATAGTCCTGCACGGTGGAGCTGGGCTTAATAACACAACGACATGGTAATTTACTAAGTAACTAGCAACAAGCATGGAGAGGAAAAGCAGCAGTGTCATTATTTTGTAGATATTAGAGATATGGACTAGCCTAGCAGGCATGAATAATAAGATGGAACGGAAGGCAGAAAATAAAGGAGTAATGAGATTTAACATCTTTATTCTCCGTAGAATGCATGGATTCCAATTTGGTTGATAGTCATAATAAGGTCTGAAGTGATTGTAATGTAGAGAGAATTTGGTAGTGTAAACTGTGCAATTAGTCTCTTAGATGGAACGGGCAATTGGCATCGAAACATACCTTCCAAAGATGAGGGCGACCAATGCCGTCGTTCCAGAAGAGCGGTCAAGTGAACGGGAATCTGCAAGCGCATGATCAGCTTTTGTGAATGCACTTTTCATGGCTTTCTCCATGCTGGTAGGAAAATAAGAATCCTCCGATATAAATTTGACAATGTTCATTCTAACGAAAGATGCAGCATCTTTACCACCATGGCCATCAAATACCTGCACAAATAGATAGAACTCATCACTCTTTTCATATTACCACCAGCCATAACCATTCGTGAGGAAGCAGACTCACCCCATAGAAAGCACCAGGTGCCGGAAAATCTGTAGGCTCTCCGAGATACTCAACTAAATTATCTACGCAAATGTGCTCATCTTCCATGTACTTTTTCGGCCCGATCTCCGACCAGCTTCCAGACCGAAAGACCGGCAAGAACCCAGATTGCCCTTCCTGGGGCGAGGTCAAGTCCAGGCTCCCAAACTCGAAGTCCTAAGGAGACAATGATTGCGACACAATAGTTATTGCACAGGAACAATCAGTACGAGCACCAGATTTCAGTGTCAAAGAGGCATACAAAATCAGTTGAGCCAGCGAAACGAACGGTGCTTGCGCGGTGAACGTGTGGAAGGTGCCGAGGGGGCTTCCCAACTTTCATCTCCTTCCTTTTATCAACACTCTCACGATCTTTGCAACCAGGGGAGGATCCATTCTCTTCATGTCCACACGGGCTGTCTAACATTGTGAGAGGAGGAGAGAATTCAGCACTTGCAACCATCTCCCATTGCAAAACATGAATTTTTCTAGAGGAAAAAAGAATGAATTTTTCTGCTTTAATGCTCAATTCTTTACTCCTCCACACACTCGTCCTGTCTACCGATCCCAACTACATCAATTTGGAATCCTAGATTTCCTCAGATCACCAATACACTACAGCGATTGCCAAATTAGAACAATTGACGCCTAATTTGATCGACAATTTGTTCTCCCCTCTCAGATATGGACTCCGAACCACAATGATCTACAAATGATAACAAAATCTCTAAGTAGATCTCCAAAAGCACAAGATAAATATCTAGAATAACCAACAAAATAGAGCGATCCACAAGGACGTCCAACTTACTCGGATCACCCAGAGGCCATTCGCAATTACCTACAAAGAGCCCAAGATAACCATGCTCTTGTTCAGCATCAATCGCGAAAAAATAACACCAAAACCTCAGCTTTTCGATACAATCTAGAACGTTGTATGCTAACCAACCAATCTAAACGATGACAGAGGAAACCCTAGAACAGATCAAATTCCCGGAAGAAAAATTACAGAAAATATATTCAAAATTGCTTTTATTCTTCATTCATATGACAAAAAAAGAAGAAACGGACACTTCCATAATCCATCAATTTGCAGCAATATAGATTGCCCGCTCTTTCGAGTTTCTAAGAGAAAGAGAATCGAAACAAAAAAAATTCTCACAAGCCATCGGTGAAAGGAGGGGTTGCAAAGAAGAGAGAGAGAGAGAGAGAGAGAGAGAGAGAGAGAGAGAGAGAGAGGAACTCGTTCTCTGTATGTACGGAAAGCGCGGCGACTGGCGATTGGAAATTATCCGGTGGCGGGAAACAAAAACTGCGACACGTGTCGACACATAGAGGCTTTACGGGCTGTTGACTGGGCCACACTTATGATGGCGATTCGCGCCTTGTAGGGCGTTTTGGACGATTGAGATTTCCCCTCTTATAGCTCGTGGCGATACGTAACTTGTTTGTTTTGGCCTGGGATTAGTTATAAAAGTAATGGCTTATTAATAATGCATTAATTTATGGCTACAGATGAGGTTTATTATTGTCGAGTTATTCGTTAATGGTCACATTTAATATCAAGAAGAAGAAGAAGCAGCAGCAGCAGCAGCTGTTTTCGAATACTAGTGAAGATATAAAGAAGCCATAGCAGCAAAGTTCCACATATAAACTAGAAATGCAAACCAAGTGCAGTATTTTTCTTTGGATAAACAAAGAGAGAAAGAGCTTTAACAAGGCCAAATGGTCTTCTTCATGCTCACAAGAAAACGCGAGCTAGAGCAATGGCTGGTTGGGCATTTGTCCGATAAAGCCAATCGCAGAGCAAGGATGCGAACAATTCAACTTTGCCATCAGATTAACACCCCTATTTTGACTGCTCCAAACCTGGTCACCAAGAAGAGGAGCAATATAAGCACAAAAGGCATCCAAAGCAAATGTCAAATTTAAGATGCATGAGGTATGACACTATCTCATCACGATGCTTGTACTTTGTATAGGTTTGTAGCAAAACTAGCTACTATTTCTACTTTCTACCAAGATAATTATATAGCTAAATAATCGGTACAAAGTGCTCCACAATCCAGACCATACCTATCATTTGTGATACAACAAATGCCTTAGATGGTTCTTTATAGATAGAGCACAGTCTTTACAAAGGTCATTCAATGGCAGCCAGAGAACTCAGTATTAATGGTAGCTCATGCAAAAGATCCAGCTTACAGAGCAGACGTGTGGGTAAAATTTAAGATAAGATCTTCAGCAGGTCTCCTGACAGCAGTATTACGTTTAACATGCTACCACCCAGAACTGTACAAGGTAGTAAGAAAAACTAGCGTCCAAGGGCACTAAATACAAAATTAAATGAGGATATTGTGTGTTGCAGATGACATTACTTTTGAGATGTACTATTGGTTTGCTCCATGAGAGATAAATGGGCCAACTTGGGGGCACAGACTCAATGCAAGTTTCAGCAGTAAAGTTTTCTTAGTCAGTTGAACTTGATCTATCTGACAAAAGACTGGAATGAGATCACCAAAAAGAAAAAGAAAACAAATGAACATCATATCCTGCTAGTTTCATAAGCATATTCAACTGGATCGCATCCTCAAAAACAATTATCTTTATGGCATGATTGACAGAATAGTGAAGGACAACAATCTAAATTATGGAACAATAATTTTGCATTAGCAGCAAGTTGCTCAAAAAAAGGAAGAGAAGGGCAAACCACCATGTTGACTTCAGTGCATTTCATTCCCACATAGTGAGCCCTTGCAAAAGCTTGACTGAACATATATATCTCAAAATGTTTGTTTCAAAGGTATCTGACATGAAAATGAACTCTTCAATCAATTTGACTTCTTGAAACAATAAGAAAAATCATCACCAGAAGGAAAAGAGAAAACAGAGAGAAAAGAAAATCAGAGACCACTTTACCTTGACTCTCTGTCAAAGCCCTTGTGTTATCCACTCAACAGAAATGCTTCAGAATCAATTTGTCTGATCCTCCCCAAGAGACAAGCAACCTGTGATAGGCAATTTGCATGTTCTATACATATAAGCAAAAGATGCAACAATATTAAAATTGGATGACAAGTCAGAGCATGATAACTATGTGATGCTACACTAGTAGTCTTGTATTGACATCATATGGTGAGACAAAAAGACATCATTTGGTGAGACAAAACTTCATTTTCTAGTGGTTGGAACTAGAATAGTGAAAACTATGATCATTGCCTCATCTTATCAAAACTCATATAATTTAGGTTTATATAGAGACCAAGAATTACAACAGACTTGTTTGAACAATTAGGATGTATTTGACATTACTTTGATCATTTCTTTTGTATCTTTCTATCAAGAGTACGAATTTCTGATGCTTTTGTTTTATGCTGTGCAAAATCTGTCTGACATTATGTGAAACTAATTGTAATTTCAGTTTCAATTATTATGATTCTGAGAAAAATAAAAAGAAACAGTGCCAAACATGTCCTACTAAAATGTTTTCGCTATTTACTGGACAAGTCAACTATATTAACCTTTTTCATCAGAACAGCCAACATATAGGAGAGTGATTTGCCATACCTTCGACTGTGACCAAATCTCTAATTTGAGCATTCTCACTAGCAGTCTCACTTTATTTCCCATTTGTTTGCACATGATGCTGATTAATATTATCTTAACATGCACAAAAAACAATAATAAATGTATCTCAGTACCATTAAAAAACTTAAGAATCCGATCACAAAGGAATCTTTTTTAAACCTGTTTGGGGCATCTCTGACTGTTGCTGTTCCACTTGGTTTTGCTGAAGTCGCCTCTCTCTTTCTCGTTGACGGCGTTCTCTTGCATTTTGTTTACGCCGTTCCCTACGCTCAGCTAATTGCTCTTCCGATAACTGAGCCAAGCGATTTCTCTCAGAATATCTTCTTTGTTCTCTACGTTTAATTAATTGTTCCTCAGCAGTTTCACATTGCTCTTGTTCTCTCTGCTCGCCTATTTGTTCTTTACTCTGAGATAACAGGTTTTCTTGTTCCTTGTCAAGCGCACCTTCTTCAATTTCCACATGAACATCATTTTCATGCTTGCATTCTTGGTGTTCTTCCCCTCGTTGGCTTTTCTCCTTTTGCATATCTGGTTGTGTTTCCATCATTATTGGTGTACAATCACTAGACTGGATCACTACAATGTCTTCATTGAACAAGAAAATATATTCTCTCCAGATTTTACATACCTTCAGCTGGAAATGCCACAATATGTTGATCAATTTTGCTAGCTGTTTCACTCCCTCTAACATCTGGATGTGTAAGATACTTATTTGTAGTAAATTTAGCGTGACCCAAAAGTAAGTGCATATGCAAAAAAATAAAAATAAAATAAAATAAAAGAGATAAAATAGAAGAAGGAAAATAGACCTTGAGAACCTCCTTGGGTTATCTCCAACAGAGGTTCGATTTGAAAATCCTGTGCTGCTCTTTGTTGAAGGGACCTATCTCTCTTTCTCTGACGGCGTTCTCTCTCCCTCAGTTTTCGTCGTTCTCGATGCCTAATTAGTTGTTCTTCGTTCATTTGAGCTAATCTATTTCTCTCAAGTTGCCTACGCTGCTCTCTCTTCTCTATTATTTTCTCCAAATGAGCACCATTTTCATTGAGATTTTGTTGTATCCGTTGTTTTCTTTGTTGTCGACGCTTCTCCCTTTGCATTATCAACTGCTCCTCTGTCATTTTAGCTGCTCGCATTCTTCTGTGCTGCCTTTGAAGCTCTTTTTGTTCATCTGTCATTGAAGCTCTCCTTGCTCTTTCACGTTGCCGTCGCCTTTCTCTCTCATCCTCCGTCATGAATTGCCGTCGATACGTATGGTATTCCCTCTGCTGCTTTCTTCGCTCAACCAGTTGTTCGGCTGTCATCTGAGCTCTTCGTTCTCTTTGATACTGGCGCTTTTGCTCTCTCTTGTCACTAGTCAATGCTCTGGGCGTTTGAGTTTCTTGGAGTTGATCCTTGCAAGAGTTATCCTCCATTACACTATAATATTCTAGCATATCAGTATGTGAGGAGAGGGATTTGTAATTGCCCCCAACGCAAAACTTAGATCTTGTTTATGACTACTAATTAGTGATTCAATTCGAAACATTAGTGAAGAAAGAATCATGAAGAAGACACAGAAGATTTATATGGGTACTAAAGAAGTTACCTTTTCTCTTCTTTTCTGTCAGTCAAATCGTCAAACGGGTGCGATGCACACATGCATGATTTGCTGCATCTCTCGTCTGATCAAGAATCGAGAACAAATCGGAGGAGAGAATCCCTAATGCTAGAGAGCAAAAGATTAAAGGTTGACCAACCTAGGATTTTCTAATCCAAAGAGCTGAGAGATTGGAGTTTCGGGGAGAGAAGTGGCCGCCGCCGCGAACGGAGATGGAGACGAAGTCCCCGGCCCGGAGCAACGAATACAATCACGGCAGCACCTCGCTACTCGAGGATTTGCTAGTAGTCTCAGAACAGCCTGCAGCTAATGATTGCAGTCTGACACAAGACAGCGCACACCAAAACTACAAATCCTATAACTACACGTAAAATTTTGAAATAATTCAACTTAGATCTCGTATAAATTATATCTTAAATTTGACTTCTTTATAATTTCCCATTATATTTTTATTTTATAAATTATCATGTGACTCTAAATTTATAACATTTATATCCTTATTTTTTAAAACAATAAATGTTAATGTAGAGCAGCATTTCTCTTTTTTCAGCCTTTTCGATTCAAATTTTTAAAATAATTTAGGAGTAATATATATTTTAAAAAAAATTTAGAGGTTTATATAAAAATATTGCAACAGTTTAAGAGGTCTAAGTTTCCTCTCATTTTGTTACCAAATCCTCTATGAAATCATGTCACCCTCCTAATACCAATATTTCCGAATTTTGGAGTTAATTCAATATATGAGTGGAGATGAGTAATTAGTTTTTCTCCTGCCAAAATAATTAAAGCACGACAAACAAACGTGGGCATTCAATGCTAAATATTTATGCTATTATATTCATTTCCTTTTGCTTTTTGGATCTAAATGATACCATTTATTCATTTGAATCTTGCTGGAAGCTTTAATATTACAATACTTTCATAGAGGATTTTGCCGCTCAAAGATTTCAATCTTTTGAAACAAATATTCTGCTATCTGATACCCCCATTAACAGGGAGAATCTTTGTGGACAAGAGAGCAACTAAGATAGAGGAAAAATTAACTTCTAGGCCTTTGTTCCTTTTGAGTTCTACAATCTGAACTCTGAACATCTTGCACAGTGAAGTCCCTCAAGCAAATGCTAGAACTTCTAATTAGTCCAGACTAAGATCGACATGAAGATTGTCGACCAAAATGCGAGGGCGATGGCGGCGATCAAGTAGGTCCAGAGGAAGATGACAGAGCATTCTTCCTGACCCACATCAAACAATTGAGCCATTGTACCTACATTGACGTTTTCCTTGTTTTAGGGATTCAACCATGAGCTAGAGAACATAATGTAACAGTAATAAGACAGCAAACTTCCATACCTATACTCATGGCTGGAGGTAGGGTGAATTGAATCAGTAGCACAAAATGATATAGTGGAGATGGTGGAAGGAAGCCAAGCTGACTAGCTAATTTTACTACTGCAATGCCAAAGAGTGGAAGGATCGCATAACGCACAATGATGACCGCTGAAATCACTGAAGGCTTTATCACTGACTTGTGGAATCCTGGACATGGAGATGCAAAGCATAGTTCAGGGAGAAACTTAATGAATTATAATAAAAAGGAGCTGTACCTCGAGTTAGATTGCCTCCTAGGATAAGAGTACCGCAAGGTATCGTTCCACCTCTGCGTCCAAATTTGCAGAGAGTTACAGAATCAGTATCAGAACTACAGCAATGTATCTTGGGAACAATTTAAACTAGATGAGATAGAGGAACTTATTACCCTAGTATTGTAATTGTGCTTTTGATTACTCTAAGTGGGGCAGCATCTCCTATGAGAAGTGATTTTAACCAAGGAGTTGCACCAAAAACAAAGCCAAGTATCTGAAACATAGCAAAGGCAGTTTTCATATGACACTGCTCATGTAAATCTACTAGTACATGTTGCATTCATAAGTAATACCGCTGCGATTGTAGGTGGAGTTATTAATTCTTCTGCTATTCGATGGACACCATCTTTTAGAAGTCCTTTAAATCTTCCCCAAAAGTGTGATGCATTACTTCTCAGAATTCTTTGCGACAAAAATGGCACAACCTGTATTCTTCAAACATGTGTATCAAGTTAATCCAATCCAATCCAATCTCAGTGCTCTTACTCTTTCTTATTCGAATATTGAACTAAGGTTGGTGTAATTGTAAGAAATCATTTCTGAGAATCAATTATAAGGCAAGAAAGTTCAGATGGCATTTGAGATCTCATATGAAGAGGACTAAAAGATTTGATTGCGCATACTATTTGGTGTTCCAAATCTTCCACAGGTTTAGTTGAAGAAAGAAGTAAATCCTCCTGATAATTGCAGCCTTCTTCTCTTTCTCGACGAGCTTTCGCGCTTTCCTCAGAATGTTCATTGCCGTTGTGGATCTCACCATATAGAAGAGCTGATTTCCTTACAAGACTATATGCGTGTGTCCATATGAAGATACCACCAAGCTGCATGAACAAGAGAAGGATGTACAGAAAATGATCTAGAGAGACACAAGAGTTCAGTCAGACTCTAATGCAAGTAGAGAGGGATTGTCTTACTGCCATAGAGAAAGATACATAGGAAAGTCCATGAGAATTGCATACTTTGGGTTCCCCAAATGGACTGCCATCCTCATTGCAGATAGCAGGGATAACAATCAAAGGCAAATTGCCCAAATTACCTGAAGAGAATTAGAAATTGATCAAAGTTTTATAGGCCATCAAAATTTCTTAAAAGAGATTCCAATGATCGCCTTACCTGCGGAGCAGCTAGCTATGATTATGCCTTCAAGGTAGTGTTCAGGTTTTAAGATCTTAACTGCTATCCACCCTAGAATGCCGCCGATAAAGAACGTAATCGCAATGTTAACGGGCATAAACCACCTTACAATTTAGAGAATATGTAGTCATTTTGAAAACCTCCGATCACTTGAGAATTAGAAGAAAGCTTGATGCTTACCAAGAAATGATGTCTTGTAAAGTAACTGTCTCTGCAAGGCTTGCAAATACAAGAGCTGGAGCAAAGACCACAAAGACAATCTAAAGGTGCAAACAAAAGTTATTTACTTGAAAGAAAGATACAAGCATTTCATGGAGGAGATTGGCAACACGAATCTGGAGCAGATCATGCTTATTTTTACCTTGTTTATGTACTTCCTAGCTTCAGCTGACAGTATGTTGCAGTATTTAGATGCAAGAAAAGCACCAAGTAGTCCTAAGAGCAGGATCTGCAGCACTGGAGCTGATGCTACAGCAAAAAGAGAGAAGAAATCCATCTCCTCCTCCTCTTCCAGACTCAGTTCCTCAGTCAAGCTCCTAAATATATATCTTCAGAAATAAAAAGGCCATCCTTAATAATAACTTCTTGCAGCAAGATTAAATTATGTAAGTCTCATCTGGGTCAGTTGGTACTTGAGATTCTTTTTACAGCTAGAACAAGTCCACTTAAAAAAAAAGAAAAAAGAAGAAGAAGCATTTTGACATCCTGCCTTCTCACATATTTGCTCCTTACACCACTATATTTTTTAACATTTAAAAATTAAGCCTTCCATTTTCATAAAATATTCCCAGAAAATACTATGAGTTAGATTAATACTAATAAGGCTTGAACAGGTAGCATAAGATAAAAAAATAATCTGTTCATTTTAAAATTGAAAGTTAGTCCTTCTCTTTTATTGTTAGGTAAGATATTTTAGGTTAACTGAGGGTATTGAATTAATTTTCCTAGTGTAGTTAGTCTAATCTAAGAGTTTGATTAAGTTCACTTAGCAGAGCTAGTGTTTCCTATAAATATTAAATGGTGTAAACTACAAATAGCTGAAAAGATGGGATCTTAAATGTAAATTTCCTTAAACAAATTAATAAACTCTTCTGATAAAAAAAGAGCCCCATGTCTGCTGCAGTGGTCCATAAATCCATAATCCATTTGGATGATTAATCCCAGAAAAAAGAGAGACAGAAAAGGGAGAAGAAAAAGCTAAACGAAACAGAAGCAATTGGGTAGGACCAATCCTGGTAGCTCCGGCATTGAGTTCTAATAATAATTTTAAGTGTGTTTAAAGCTTAAACTTGCTAATTATCCATACAACAACTTGCCACCGCATATCGCACTTGGATAAACTGTTTCATATTCTTGTCTCAATCTAAGGAGTGCGATCCACTCCATCATAAGTATCTCCTGCGATCTATAGTGCAGTAGGGAAAAAATCGAGTATCTAAAGATTACACCGTGCATAGAAAGCAGCAGATGCAATGGAGTAGTACGAAATCTGAGGGTATTAAGTCCTTTTCTGCTATCATTGTATTGATTACTTTCTGTCTTCTTTCTCTTGTTTGATTCCTCGTCTTTAGTCAACGGATCTTTCCAATCTTTGCACGACTATGTTTCAAAATCAGTCAAATTAAAAAAAAATGTTGGGCTTTTTCTTGTTTGGGTGCTCATAACCACCTACATTTTGATCTTATTTCCTGACATATTTGCAAGAAAGTGATCATTATGCAAAAAGAGGTTCTCGCTTTGTGTTGGTGGATTAGGTGGGTAGTTAATTAATACAAGCAGACAAGTTACAGACATGGGGGCTCAACTACTCTTGAGATGTTTATAGGAGATTATGTAGTAATTAGTGGAATGTTAATGCATGCATGTACCATGCAAGCGCTTTATGATATCATAAGAATTTCTTTAAACAAAGTGGTTAAATCTGCAGATCTTAGCAGCCAGCTTCTGACGTATATATCACATAATTATCTTTCTTCTGGGAACAAAGGAGTCCAAAAGGAAAAGTATAAGTTGAAGAAAAGGAAAGCATAGGAGAATAATTTATGGGGATGCACCATAAGATAAAGAATGGTAGATTCTTTTATCTGCAAAATTTAGCTCAAATTTCAAATAGATTATAGAGATGAGATGAGCACATTGAGTTCATGACTCATTTGATTGCCAGAAGAATAAGATTCACATGAAGACAGTAGAGCGTGCTGTAAACCAAGTCGGTCCAGAGGAAGACGACAGACCACTCTTCTTCTCCTACAATTAAACAGTAGAGATAATTTACCTGCGTTGCATTCGTAATACTTATATTAACATAGTTACTGCATACTGCATAGTAGCAATGGATCGAGAAATATGATTTGAAAATTCGTAGCAGGAATAGAATTGAATACCAGTGGCGGGAGAGCAAATTGTATCGGTAGCACAAAAATGATAGAGAGGAGATGGTGGCAGAAAGCCAAGTTTGATCAGCGGAATTGTTCTACATCATAAAGACTTGCAAATTTCTGTGTTAATTGTTACTTGGCATAAGCCACCTTTAAATTTCAATCCCAAACTCGGTAGGTTGTTGTCGATTTCTCGTTGTCGGGTTGTACTTTCTTTTGGCAGCCACTAGGCGAACTTGGTACTGGAGGTTCATCTACTCCATCGATGGTGGGCTCTCTGAAGCAGTGGCAAATAAAGATTAAGGTAAACGCTTGAAGCCACTGCTCGAAAGATAAAGAAAATATGCAGAAGATAACTGGGAGACATATGACTATCACTGTAGCTCTGGATCAGACTTAGAAGGTGTACACTGTCGTCATTTCCCGAATTCGTCCAATAGAAGAACACATAGCTTCTGCGATTTTTTTTAGATGACCCGGAAACGATCTGTCTTTGTCTTTTAATCTATCTAAATTTCTTTTAGAGTCAAGCAAGCCTCCTCGCTTGACTCTGAACGGGTCGATAAACCGTTGTCATCCTGAAGTTTCTCATGTATAAAAGCAGATTTCTTCATACGATAATACGTATCTATCCATATGAAGATATACCCGAGCTGTATGAATAAGAGAAAGATTGCTATAACATTAATTTCAGGAGAAGCAGATGTAATTTTGTACAGAGGCTATTTTACTGCCATACATAAAGGAGACATACGAGATTCCATGGGACTTGCAACTGCTGGTTTCTTCAAAGGGACTAGCACCCAGAATGAGTAAATAACCTGGAGTTGGATAGACAAAATAATAAGTTTAATGAGAAGCCCTTTAAAAAAATGAGTGAGAAGCACGGCAAGTTTTTTTTTAATTTTTTTTAAAAACCGTAAACACTAGTACAACACGATAAATTATTACTGATACAAACAAATATATGGTTAAATAAGACCATTTTCAATAAAAATATCATTATCTCGTTACGTGACGAAGTATGCATTTGCGTTATATTCATCCTTCGTAGGATAAGCAACGTACAAATTATCAAATTTCACATATCACACTGCATTCCCAACTCAACCTGTATAGAGATATACTTGTTTACCTCTATATTTATCATTCCAAGATGTTTTTATTTCCTTGCAGTGTATAGTCTATCGCATATTTTAATCAACAGCATAACGACAGTTAGATGTCCAAATTGTAACAGGATAGAGAATGCAACAACTAAGTACTCAAATATCTTGATGATCATAATTTGCCCCATATACAAACAAGATGAGGACTAAGATCCAAATAGATTTTCTTTGACATTGGCAAAAGAAAAGATCAAGTTCCATCCCGACAGCATATCTGAGTCATGCAGGCAAATTCTACATTGCAGCTTCAATTTCATCAGATTCTACAGCAGCTCCATTTGGTTCATCGTCTTCTCGGAGCTGAGAGGAAACACCATCAATGGCTGAATTCAGTTGCGCAATCTTCTCCGTCAATATCTTCCTCGTCTTCTGTAACAGTCAGTAGGCACTAAATTAGCAGCATAGCTTGAAGCAGATCAGCTTAGATTATACAATTATACATGCCTTAAAGATTCAAGAAGAGGAGAAACTTGCATTAACAAGATAAAGGTATTGAGATCAGATATCCTTCATGACAAATAATTTTAAAAAAATGAAGTCTGCTTATAGAGATTAAAATTTATACATCTTTCACAAGTTGAACATCAACTTTAACCTATAAAGCAAAAGTTAACCATCAATCAAATCGAGAGATGAATGTCAAACGTTGATCTGCTTGATGAGCTTTCAACATTATCCTTTGTTTAGAAAAGGCATTTTTAATCAGCAAATTATTTGTCAATAAGTAATAAACGGAGTAACTAGTTACATATACCTTATCCCATCACACCCATTAAACATGAGAATGCGGCAGGAAAATAATGCACTTGTAAAGGAGAATTATAGGTCAGATTCACCCTAAAAGGTGAGCCCAAAGATGATAGGGCATATATTGAAGATCAACTCACCTCCAATGCCTTTTCCTCGTCATATATGAATTTTGGCAACTTCCTCATCAAATCTTTCCTGTCAGCACCAGCCAGCGTTCTGCTTATCTGAAGTGAAATATTTGACCATATAGTTCAATGAGGCCAGGATGAAATCATACTTTTCATCATATACAACTAACAAAATCGGTATTACTAAAACAAAGTATACTTGCATATCCTTCTTCATTATCACAAACTATATCAACAACCAGCACTTATAAGGTAGCAATGTGTTTAAAGGATAAAAAATGGCTATGCATGCTTCTCAGCTGAAAAATGCTGACCAGATTAGGGGTTTCAAAGTTCCGACACTGAAAAGTTTGGGTTCATCAAACGAACTTCAAATTGCTTAACTTGAATGAAAAAGTATAGATAACTCAAGAAACAAAACCTGAGGTGCATAGACACAACCAAGAGTTCCCACTATAATGCCTCCAAGAACAAAGCCCCCAACAAAGATACTTGCACTACTTGGTCTTGCGCCTTCCCTGCTTCAAATTTTATAAAGAAATCTTTATCAGATCAAACTTCCATTCTGTGAGTGACTTTCAAATGAAGAACAATAGGTAAGGAAATTCAAATTTGAAACTTGAAACTCTCTGATGTTAATGTCATGAATCATTCTATGCTCATTTAGCTCTACTTAGAGCCATTTCCAGCCATTCATTGTAATTTCCCTTTAACTACATCCAGGTAAGTTCTTTTCCAGTATACCTCTTCTCCTGGACACTTGCATCTGAAATCAAAGCCCTTTCAAATTTATCTTGATCTCACTTACTCGAGAGTCTGAGACAGAAATAGAAAGAATAAAAAGTGCTATAGTGTTTTTGAAGCCTTTCTTGGAACTATGACTTTTGAAAAAAAAAATTAAGCAAATAAAAGTGAAGTTTTTTAAATAAAGAACTTATAAGATTTCACATGATACACATTATAGTCTGTTTAGAGTGCAAACATTTGTAAGCATTAGTCACAAACAAATTAGACATCTTTAAGTCTTCAGTAAGACTTAGGAAATTATTGATGACAGAAAGGTAAATAAACAGAAACAAAGTACAAGACCTACAATTTTTTTATTACCAGCTATTCCAGCAGAATATCATCTAATGGCCTCTAGGTTAACGAATTACAGTACCTAAGGCCAGCATGAACAACTCTTGATCTCCTGGAAGTTGCTGATTTGATTTTCAACTGGCGGATGGGAATGAACGAAAAGTTTGAAGGGCTTTCGATTGAAAGATGTTTCCTCAATGGCTTTACCGCTCCACCTTCAGAAACAAAACAACGTGGGTGAGGATAGATGTTATCAACCCAAAAGGATGTCAATAAGATTAACTACAACATGGTTTGATGTCTTCCAATGTATACAAAATTAGTGATACATACACTTCAAACTATCAAATGACTGTACTCTATCGTTACATATCTTATTCTGGTACTTTAAAAAGGGGGAAAAAGAAGTAAAAGCTTCTTTGCTCCAGAATATCATGGAAAGTAGTGGTTTGGGAAAAATGTAGATGATCAAAATTAATTAGTATCTTGGTAACAACTAATAAAACTATAATGCACTAATCCAGTCAGCATCACTATCACTCTATGGTTATAATCAAGTTTTCTACGTATACCATGGCATTTTCACCTCCTCGAGATCAACCTCATTTCAAGAACAACTTCGCCCATTGAATAGGGTAATACAACTACAACATATATACACGTCCTTACCAAAGATTGAGATATCTCATCACCAACTATTTAAATCAGAACCACACATATAAAAGTAAATGGTAAATCTACAGTGAGAAGATCGGGACGTTAGCTGGAAGAGAGAATCAAGTTTCACCATAAATCAAACAAAAAACTCTACAAATCTTCCAAAAATTTAACAAAGAAATTTTAACCTAATTCATTTATAAACGCACTAATCAGCCCAGGGATATCCGTGGATACGGAGAGGACCTACGAGGAGAAGATGGGAGCCGCAGATCTCCGGCGGCGATGCGCGAGTTGGCGAGAGCGGCCATGGCGGTCTTTTACCTCCCTCCCTCCGTCTCTCAAGAAACAAGTAATTGAAAAAAAACTAACAATCCGGAGAGAAACGGAAAAATATCAAGGAAAAGGGAAGAAAAGCTCCTCGGAAATATCGCCTCCCAAACTCTACGTGGCGATCTCCCGTTTCTGTTTTGATCTGAGCCACCGGTGAGATCGATAGGCAACTCTGGGCCCAATTTTAGCCCAAAGGAATTCAAAATAAGGCCAAAATTATGAATTGGCCCATTGCTTTCTATTTCAACCCCTTTTCTTAAATTATTTATGACTCGAACCCTGAATTTTTGGCAATTCCAAATCAAACCCTTATTTTTATTTATAGTCTTGAGTTAAACAAACTGTGATCACTGCACATTTATTAGATACTTTTGCAATGTGTTGAATACTTGAGTATTACACAAGGTATTTTGTTAGATAATAATCTGTAGAAACAGAGGTCCAACTGAAAAGAATAATGGGGTAAAATATAATTTTCCCTGTAGACTAATGTAAAGATATATCTAGAACTAGAAGTAGATGCAAATAAGAAATTTTAGAAGGGCAGATATGCTAAAAAAACACCACTTTTTATTTATTTATTTGCAAATGGCCGCTAGATTCATAGAAGATGGCGGTGATCGTCATACCCACCCCTTTGTTTAACTAAGGAGGTGGTGCACGGAATGGAATCTTGCCTGAAAAATTAGGAACAATCCAAATAATAATAGAGCAAAATGTAAATTAATGTTGATCTGAGCGTGATTTCTTTCGATTGACACATGGAAGAGATTGGAATGACACTATAATATCCAATTTTTATCAGTGAGAAAGAGTCAATGCAATTGCCAATTGGGATTAAAGTAGTATAGATAATTAGGAGCATCCTATTTGAATAATTGTTGCTTGGAGGGTCACCTACTCCTCTCTTTGGATTTGATTCTTATTGATGAGATATGGTGGATGGGATGAATAATTACATATATTTGCATCAAGCTATCATTATCATGTCTACCTTGGATTTAAAATCAATGAATCAAAATTTGGGGGAAAAAGATATTGATTCAGAGGAGCTAAAAGAAAGGACTTAAAATTTCCAAGGCGTTTTCTGTAAATAAACGATTAATTGAGGAGTAAATAGTAAATAGAGGTATGAGCTATCACTTCGGAAACGGAAGGGGAAACTCCTCGGTAAATGCGTAGAGAAAAACCCTTCACCTTCCTTCCAAATTCCGCGGCCTACGCCGTGGACGATACGTTCAAACAAACTCCCCCCCCCCCCCAAACTCCTCGGGCGGCGAAGTCAAATCGAGAGGTTTAGGAGTAAAGATCGAAACCAAGGGAGTTTAGAAGGAAAGCCCTGCTAGTTTTCACTACCAGTGTTGAGTTGAAGCATAGCAGCAGTGGATTTTGTGGCATTTGGATCGATCTAAGCCATAGATCTTTGGCATGTAATGCTGTTGGTATTTTGCCGATCTGAATTTGGTGGAAATGGCGAGGCGTCACGGGTGGCAGCTTCCAGCCCATACTTTCCAGGTTTAAAGAAATCTTTCTTTCTCTCTCTCTTTTTTAAATTTTTTTTTTTGTTTCCTGTTTAAATTCCGTGGAATTGTTTGTTGCTGACTCTGTTGGATCTCTTGAATGAGATATTTTGGGATGTTGCGAGAAGTTCGTGTAATGTGGCCTGTCTTGTTCTTCATGCGCTTCTTTTTTCTCCCCCTGTGTATTTTAGAACTTTTAATCTCTATATATTTTCGAACTTGAATTCCAAAAGTTATACTATGAGAAAAGTAAGGTTCTTTATGAGTGGATAAAGCGGTAGACTCCCTTGTAATATGAAGTGATTTGCTATTGTGCAAAAAGGTCACTGGAAGATAAATTGTTGAGCTAAAAATGGGATGGGATCTCTATAGAAACCAAGTAATTGCTTTAAGAAAACTTGTTGGTTGCATTTATGGACCATAGATAAAATTTCATTTCAGTTATAAAGTTCTTTTTTTCTTCTTTGACAGGTAGTGGCTATAACGGTGTTCTTCTTGCTTTCTATTGCATTCTATGCTTTTTTAGCGCCATTTCTTGGAAAGGACTTATATGAGTATGTCGCCACAGGTGTTTATAGTTTTTTGGTAAGTATTCTTCATTCATGTTACCAATATCTGCGATAAGGAGCATCCTATGTTGATAAGATCAATCCTGCCTCTTAACATCTTTAACTGTTATTTCAGGCACTGTCTGTACTTATATTCTATGTTAGATGCACTGCCATAGATCCTGCTGATCCTGGAATCATGATTGGCTTTGATGAGTCGTTGGCTCTGGCTCAAAAATCACAAGGTATGTTCCCAATAGCATAGTCATTTTACTTGCAATCTTCACATCTATGAGATGATGAACTTCTCATGTACTTCTTGTTTCTTGTTTCTGTAAAGGGGATGGAGGATCTCTAGAGGAACCCAGCAAGATAGTGTTGAGAACTGAAGATAGTATTCCGAAGCATAAAACCTGCTCAGATTTTTCTTGTTTCTGTTGTGCTATTTTTGTTAAAGAAGATTGCCGCACAGATGAGGATGTTGGCCAGCAACAAGATAGCGGTGATGAGGCACTGTTTTGCACACTGTGCAATGCTGAGGTACTTCAGCCTCATTCTTATTCAACCTAGCATAAATTAATTCTTTCTTACATTAGTAAATTGATTTATTCTTGCTGGATGTCAGCATTATACCATGGTGCCACAGCTTTTATGTCTATCATCATTGGTTATTGACATCTCTATCGCACTTGTTCCAGGCTATAGTGTCTCTGGAGTGTTCTTCTCTAGTTGCTATTTTATTCTTTTGTACAGAATTTTAAAAGATATTGCAATGGAACTTTTCTTGGGTGGGAATGAATTGAGGAAATGATTGTGCAAAATAATAAATTTAAAAGCCACTTTATTGACAACTGACAGCAAAGAATATGAAATGCATTTATAATGGAATTAGAAGTAACGATACTTTGTCATCTTAATTATTCAAGGTTAGGATATTGCATAACATGTTTGTGGCAGCAACAGGCTAGTATGATACTTCCTTTCACAGATAGTAGCTTCTTGTTTTAGTTAAGAGAACTAGTCTAACTATTTCTGCATGATATAAAATGAGAATATTTATTAGATGAGTGCTGATTTATCTTGACTCCAAATTCACAATTTTCTGTTAATGAGACTATTTCAGTTTCTTGAGTGATTGGCTATGACATTTTTGCCATCTAACAGTTGTGACCTCTTTGCTAGGTGCACAAATCTAGCAAACACTGTAGAAGTTGTGACAAATGTGTAGATGGATTTGATCATCACTGCCGGGTATGTCATCTAGGTTCACTTTCTTTATGTGTGGTGGGATTCCTTAGAATGCTTGTCTTGTCCTGCAGTGGTTAAACAATTGTGTTGGAAGAAAGAACTATATCACCTTTTTGTGCCTTATGGGTGTGAGCCTTGCTTGGGTAAGTAGCAAAAGATGAAGAGAGTTGGCTCTTAAATCTGTTTATAGTCTGCATTTATGAGATTTTCCTTTTTTTTATTGAATTCATTCTTTTCAATTTTCATATTTAAGCTTGCCGTTGAATGTGGGGTCGGTATTGCTGTTCTTGTTCGATGCTTCACTGATAAAAAGGCCACTGAAATTCAGATAGTTGAAAGGCTAGGAGATGGTTTCTCCCAAGCTCCATTTGCTACAATAGTGGTATGTGGCTATGTACTACTTTTTCATCTTCTCTGATCTGTTTATTACAGTAACTGGTGTCAAGTTAACATGTCAGATTTCTGAATGAATAATATAGCACCTTGGCTAATTTCAGAACCCACGGTTGATATTCTGTGTTATATCACAATGTTGAACAAGAAATGAGTGTATGGCACAAGTTAAAGAAAGCACACGTAGGTCATAAGTTGCATTAGAATTGATTGAAGTTAGCTCTCATGTATGCAAAGAAGACTGCAAAATGCATTTTTAAGAAAAGGTGATCTCATTGAATAGTGAGAGAGAGTAAAATTGACTTGGGCAAAAGTTTCCATTGTCTTAATTGTACTCAAATTCTGTTTTATGAAAGATTGGGGATCTCTATATATTTGTGATCTGGAGGTTATGTAGCACTCTTATTTGAAGCCCTAATTGTAAAAATGCTGACTTCTCAATGTTTTCTTTTGTTACCTAAATATTTAGGCACTATGTACAGCTCTTTCTCTCCTGGCTTCTGTGCCTCTGGGGGAACTTTTCTTTTTCCATATGATATTGATTCGAAAGGTTTGATCTTTTCTCATTGCTTCCATTCTTAGCCTTCAGATTTACAAAAAGAATCCTGAGCCAACTTGATATTATTGAGGATGATAACCCTTTTTCAGGGTATTACAACATATGAATACGTAGTGGCAATGAGAACGCAGAGTGAACCACCTGGGCCATCTGTCAATGAGGATCCGCAAAGTCTACCATCTTCACCAATGAGTTCTGCACCAACTGCCATTAGTGGAAATTCCCTCAGTTTGCAGTACCGAGGTGCATGGTGCACTCCTCCAAGAATCTTTGTGGACCAGCAGGTTATTTCCTTACAGAGCATGAAACCTTTTATTCTTTAGGTCTCAAAGTTTATCTTATGGCTCACTAAATGATGCTTCATGCAATATCAGGATGAAGTTATACCACATTTAGAACCTGGCCGAGTTCCATCAACAGTTGATCCTGATGCTATGAATCACGGAGGGAAAAGACCACCTAAACGACCAATCCGAATCAGTGCCTGGAAGCTTGCTAAGCTTGATTCAAATGAGGCTATGAGAGCTGCTGCAAAAGCCAGAGCCTCTTCATCTGTTTTAAAACCAATCAATTCCCGCATCCAATATGATACTGATCGATACTCAAGCGGAAATGTTAGCAGCAGAAGTAGTGCTGTAAGTGCTGATATTAGTCTTCACAGAGACAGTCGAGCAGGTACTGTCAGGTCTTCACCACTGAAGTCTTCTTATGCACCTAGCAGAGCAAGCAGGGAAGACCTTGATACTTGCCCTCAAACACCAAACAGTTTTAGTAGCCCTCACATAAATAACTCTTTGGAACAACACCCATCAAATAGCAAGCATATTAATCCGATCTACCAGTCATCACCAAATAGATCTCCACTATCTGCAAAATCCAATGACAGGAATGAAAGAGTGGCTACTAACAATCCAGAACATGGGATTCCAAGAAAAAACAGTATGATTGCTAAAGGGAGATCTAGATCCTCGGTTTACTGGGATCAGGAAGCTGGTCGTTTTGTATCCTCTTACTGTACTCCAGGATCATCTTCTCATATGGGGCATGCTGAAATGTTGTATACAGGGCAGTCGATATTCTTCGGCGGGCCTCTTATAAATGAATCATCGACAAGGAGCTTTAGAGATGCAGGTGTTTCAAGTCAAAGGCAAGGCAGGACAGAGAGGGGAAGGGGTGCTAACCAACTTCCTGTGTTTGTTCCCAGTGATCTTCAGAAAGACCAGTCCTCTAGGTTTCCATGAAAAGAGTGTGTGTGCCTTCCAGCAGTTGGGGAACCTAGTAGAGCATTTTTGACATTTCCCACTTGCAGATTTCATGTATATTTCCATGTTTGAAGCAAAACTCATTAGTGTCCTTTAACCATAGTTTCATACCTTCATCAGTAATCCAACCTACTTCGCATGAACTCTGCTGCCCACTGATACTTGACAAGAAC